>NC_139220.1:12713543-13313543 GCF_055691185.1 Crinia signifera
TGGGGGGGGTCGCGGGGGGTCCCGCGAATCGCGGGAGGGGGGTCGCGGGGGTCCTGGCAGAGGGTAGGGATGTGCAGGAGTAATGGTGGATGGTGGCTGTGGAGTAATGGTGGATGGTGGGCGTGTACTGTAGCCTTGGCTGGGCGGGGGGAGGTGATGTCAAGGGGGTGGAACGTCAGACACATGAAAGTGAAACTGTTCTACACAGGAACGTTCTCCACAGGGGTTGAGTGACAGATCTGGCTAAATATATAAGAGATCTCTTATATATTTGGCTACATCTGTCACTCAAAGTGTGTCTGGAGATATAACCCTGGGTGGAGCCTCTGACTCACATGACTGACTCACATGACAGAGAACCACCCCAGTGAGCCCACAGACAGTGCCAGACACCCTCTGCCTCTCCATGTTACACAGCAAAGACACAGCTACTCACCAGACACACCAGGTGAGCGCCCCACACCTCCATACCTCCCAACATGACCCTCTCCAGGAGGGACAGAATGCTCTGTTTGTGGACTTCCATCTCAATTTATGATTGTCATCACCTGTTTTAAACAGGGTAATTGATAAGAAAGGTGTTTAAGCACAGGTGATGGTAATCCATAAATTAAGAAGAAAGTCCAGAAACAGAGCAATGTGTGCACCTCCCTCCCCCCCCATTCACGGCATCCCCACGATTAAATGGCACATGCAAAACACTGACATGGCTATGGTCGACAATGAAAAAGGTTGACAAGATTTATTTTTCACTTTTTCAATGTTTTCATATTCATTCTCATGTGTCGACATGGACACCAATGAAGTGCCACACTTAATGTCAACATTTACATGTGTTGACCTTTCTGTGTTGATTTTTTCTTGTGGCGATTCGCGGCACCCCCCGCGACCCCCCTCCCGCGATTTGCAGCACACCCCCCGCAATTCGCGGCACCCCCGGTGACTCCCGCGATTCGCGGCCCCACCCCGTGACACCCCCCCTCCTGCGATTCGCGGCACCCCGCGACCCCCTCTCCCACGATTCGCGCCAACCCCCCGGGTCCCCCTCCCGCGGTTCACGGTGCCCCCCACGACCCCCCCTACCGCGATTCCCCACCCCTGACCCCCCCTCCTGTCATTGCGGCAACCCCCCGCGACCCACCCTCCCGTGATTCACTGCAACCCCCCGCGCCCCCCCCCCCCACGATTCGCGGCACCCACACCCCCCCCTCCCGCAATTCACGGCATCCACCCATGACCCCTCCTCCCGTGATTCGCGGACACCCCTCACCTCCTCCCTCCCCCCCCCCACCCCCCACCCCCGCGCGCGATTCACGGCAACCCCAGGAATAAATGGCACATGCAAAACACTGGCACGGCTATGGTCGACAATGAAAAAGGTTGACATGAGTTTTTGAAGATTTATTTTTCTTTTTTTTAATGTTTTCATATTCATTCTCATGTGTCGACATGGACACCAATGAGGTGTCACACTTATGTCAACATTTACATGTGTTGACCTTTCTATGTTGATTTTTTCTTGTGGCAATTTTTTGCCAGTGACAACTATGTGCACGTCAACCTACACATCATCAACCAATTCTTTGTATAATATATAACACCTGTTCTGTTTTACTGTAGGTGTTTTAAGTCAGATCTTTTACTGCTACTATTACTGTTTATGTAAATGCATTCTGAATGACAGAAACATCCTACCATCCTTCTGCAAGAATATATAACCAACTAGGTGATTCATCGCGCCCCGTTCCCCCCCTCCCGCAATTCACGGACCCCCCGCGCACCCCCCTCCTGCGATTCGCAACCCACCGTCGCGCAATTCACGCCCCCTCCCACGCTTTGCGGACCCCCCGCCCTCTCCTGCGATTCGCCGACACCTGCGCCCCCCTCCCTTGATTCACGGCACCCCCCCGCAATTCACGGCACCCCTAAGCCCCTCTTTAGTCCCCCGTATACTCACACACCCCTATCACTACCCAGCTTCCTGCTCTCCTGAACCGTAACTTCCACCACTGGGGAGTCGCTGACGCTGTTTTGCCCACATGCCCCTATCATGCCTCATAGCCCAGCCTCCTGCTCTCATGCACCCGAACTCCCACCCAGTAGGAGGAGACACTGACTAAGGGCCACCATCCCTGTACTGCCACGCTGGACCCACACCCACTGGCAGAAGCTGCACAGTATCTCCCACCCTCCTCTTTAGTCCCCCTTATGTCCACACACCCCTATCACTACCCAGCCTCCTGTTTTCCTGTGTCGTGACCTCCGCCAGTGGGGAGCCGCTGACTCAGAAACACCCTACTATACTATTGCACACACACCTAAACAACATGCACACACAGTCCCCCCCCCACACCCACAAATGTCACTGTACCATCCAACACTATCAATGTACATCTTACTCTGTTACCGCTTTTTATTTAAACAAAACAATACACCCCCCTTCCACATCATATGCTCTCTATGTAACACATTTCACCTATAACTCAAGTTGCAATACAGGCATCTTTCATACAATTCTAACCATCTTTCTCATATACAAATGTTCACAAATTAAGGGGCGCAGCCCCTCACGACGGTGTGAAGAGCGCCCGTAGGGCGCGATGAATCACCTAGTATATATATATATACATACAGTATATAGTAGTGATGGAGGGGGCGGGTCCTCACTGCACTGTAGGACTACACATCCCAGCATGCCCTGCCACAGTTTTAGCATGCCGTAATAGTAAAAACTGCCAGGGCATGCTGGGATGTGTATTTCTACAACAGCTGGAGGGCTGCTTGTTAAATACCCCCGATGTAGGAGATTATATAATAACTATTTCAATAAAAGCTCTAATCTCCCCGCTACTTCCTGAGACAGGGTCCAAGGTGTTAATGATATGAGTGTGCAAATGTTGGTCCCTGAAAACGTCCCTGAATCTCTCCAGGTCGACATTGACAGAATATCAACACAAGCTTAATGTCAACATGGAAATGATCATTTTGTGTCATTTTCTACTCAAGGTACGTCAACCATTCTCCAGTGTCGACTATTGACCAATAATGTTCGTCGTAGTGACCGTTGACGTAGACATTGTCGACATTGTCGACCCAGGGCCCGGATACCGTCTCAGATTATTCTTGCAATCTCCTTTTATTTTCTTGGCTTAGTAAATGAGTATAAATGAGCAATGATGGGTGTTGTACCCCATGTGCACCCAATTTTCGCGTAAGCATTGAGTTGGAGTTGGAATCCCCCTGTGGGAAGTCCCGGGGGTACTTATAGCAGACGGATCCAATTGTGGACACTAAAGACAGGAATTGGGAAGTGTGGCTATTTCAGTTACCTCTATAGAAAGACCTTGCGTTCCCCTAACTCACATTTGAGAAAAAGTGGAAATGAGCATTTCTGAAACTTTTCGGAGAGTGATGAAAGCGTGCGGTGAGCAACTTCTGCCAGCGACATCACACAACGCACGCGATGAACACCGACGTGTATACTGCTGCAAGTTCCACATCCAACATCTTGCCGCCGCCGCCGTCGGGCAGAATACAGCAGGTTATGTAGAGTTTATATAAACAGATTTAACGGAATGTAATATAATAGGAATCCATTAATCCTCCATTCCGACCGCTGACACAAACATTAGGCCGATCTTGTTTTCATCGCATGAGACAGTCAGGCGATAGATTCCTATGTAATTCTATAGACGTTATCTGTCAGACTGTCCGCTGACTGTCACTGGTGGTGGCGTAATCTCAGGAATGTCCCCCGATTTGTATAATGTCAGACAGACGAGAGCTACTCTAATTAGGAGATCCTTCACCGCCGCCGCCGCGCTCGCACCCTCTGCGATGAAACATTCGCACAACGTCGGCACTTTCTCAAGGTACAAAGGAAAACTCAACAAACGTCAACACCGTCCATTCAAAAATGTGACCTGTGGGGTCTGAGAGGGTCTTATCGTGTCTGAATGTTATATTATATAGATCAAAGGGGAAATAAATCTAGTTTCCCATGGTATCCAATCAGATTGTAGCTATTATTTATCTAGTACATTCCACACAATGATAGGTAGAATCTGATTGGTTTTTATGAGGAAAAAGGTTAACCCAAAGAGAAGAATGGGGTAACTGTTTTTTCAAGGCCGGTCAGAAGACCTTATGGGCCCATTTATTACGGATCACATACACAATGTGATCTGGGTGGAATAGTACCACCCAGGATTGCACAGGAGCTCCGGAAGGGTCTCTGCGATGCACTCAGCCAGGTCCTGGGGGGTGGAGTTGGGGGGATCTGTGCATGCACGGTTAGTGCTAACGCACCGCCAACCCCACTGCCCTGCCGGTAGTGCAGTCTGTAGCTCATAGGCCGGTAGCCCAGGGACCCGATGCGATGCTGCCCAATGTTGATACATCGGGCAACATCGCATCCCCCATAGAAACCTATTGGAACTGCTCACTGCAGCCTAGAAAACCACCAAATAGCCTCCCAGAGGGTCCTCAGGATGTCACATGCTTGGAGGGAGAGGACAACACAGCGGTAATAGGCTTCCTGCGGCCCTGGGGCCTTTTTCTGGTATTTCTGCTGCATCGGTGTAATGAAGGAAAGTATAGATATATGCTGACTACCATCGTAGCATCAAATGGGTGTGGCCTGAGGCCCAGTGAGGAAAGGGGTGTGTCTACACATGTCCATCTGCTCCATAGGCCAAGTTCTGCTGTTCTGATTGGCTCTTCAGTTTATATGTAATAATTATGGCTGTGAGGCACAGGGCAGGGTCTTCCTATGCAGTACGTAGATGCGCATCACCTGGACGACCATGTCATGCAAAGGACAGGGTAACTGCAAGCCAGTGAGGTGTTGGCGACAAGGGCATCACTTGCCCTATGACACCCAGTGCGGCACCTATGGCACGTGCCAGGAAAAAAGGGTCATGGCTTCAAAGGAGTTGTGGGCTGTCATTAATTTGCATGACTTCTCGTACCTGCTTGCACTAAGTGACATCACTGCTGCATGCTATGACCCTGCATACAGAGTGACATCACTACTGCATGCTATGACCCTGCTTACAGAGTGACATCACTACTGCATGCTATGACCCTGCTTACAGAGCGACATCACTACTGCATGCTATGACACTGCTTACAGACTGACATCACTGCTGCATGCTATGACCGTGCTTACAGACTGACATCACTGCTGCATGCTATGACCCTGCTTACAGAGTGACATCACTACTGCATGCTATGACCCTGCTTACAGACTGACATCACTGCTGCATGCTATGACCCTGCTTACAGAGTGACATCACTACTGCATGCTATGACCCTGCTTACAGAGTGACATCACTACTGCATGCTATGACCCTGCTTACAGACTGACATCACTGCTGCATGCTATGACCCTGCTTACAGACTGACATCACTGCTGCATGCTATGACCCTGCTTACAGACTGACATCACTGCTGCATGCTATGACCCTGCTTACAGAGCGACATCACTGCTGCATGCTATGACCCTGCTTACAGAGTGACATCACTGCTGCATGCTATGACCCTGCTTACAGAGTGACATCACTGCTCCATGCTATGACCCTGCATACAGAGTGACATCACTGCTGCATGCTATGACCCTGCTTACAGACTGACATCACTGCTGCATGCTATGACCCTGCTTACAGACTGACATCACTGCTGCATGCTATGACCCTGCTTACAGACCGACATCACTGCTGCATGCTATGACCCTGCTTACAGACTGACATCACTGCTGCATGCTATGACCCTGCTTACAGACCGACATCACTGCTGCATGCTATGACCCTGCTTACAGACTGACATCACTGCTGCATGCTATGACCCTGCTTACAGACTGACATCACTGCTGCATGCTATGACCCTGCTTACAGACTGACATCACTGCTGCATGCTATGACCCTGCTTACAGACTGACATCACTGCTGCATGCTATGACCCTGCTTACAGAGTGACATCACTACTGCATGCTATGACCCTTCTTACAGAGTGACATTACTGCTGCATGCTATGACCCTGCTTACAGAGTGACATCACTGCTGCATGCTATGACCCTGCTTACAGAGTGACATCACTACTGCATGCTATGACCCTTCTTACAGACTGACATCACTGCTGCATGCTATGACCCTGCTTACAGAGTGACATCACTGCTGCATGCTATGACCCTGCTTACAGAGCGACATCACTGCTGCATGCTATGACCCTGCTTACAGACTGACATCACTGCTGCATGCTATGACCCTGCTTACAGAGAGACATCACTGCTGCATGCTATGACCCTGCTTACAGACTGACATCACTGCTGCATGCTATGACCCTGCTTACAGACTGACATCACAGCTGCATGCTATGACCCTGCTTACAGAGCGACATCACTGCTGCATGCTATGACCCTGCTTACAGACTGACATCACTGCTGCATGCTATGACCCTGCTTACAGAGAGACATCACTGCTGCATGCTATGACCCTGCTTACAGAGCGACATCACTGCTGCATGCTATGACCCTGCTTACAGAGTGACATCACTGCTGCATGCTATGACCCTGCTTACAGAGCGACATCACTGCTGCATGCTATGACCCTGCTTACAGAGTGACATCACTGCTGCATGATATGACCCTGCTTACAGAGTGACATCACTGCTGCATGCTATGACCCTGCTTACAGAGTGACATCACTGCTGCATGCTATGACCCTGCTTACAGAGTGACATCACTGCTGCATGCTATGACCCTGGATATAGAGTGACATCACTGCTGCATGCTATGACCCTGCTTACAGAGTGACATCACTGCTGCATGCTATGACACTGCTTACAGACTGACATCACTGCTGCATGCTATGACCCTGCTTACAGACTGACATCACTGCTGCATGCTATGACCCTGCTTACAGGGTGACATCACTGCTGCATGCTATGACCCTGCTTACAGGGCGACATCACTGCTGCATGCTATGACCCTGCTTACAGAGTGACATCACTGCTGCATGATATGACCCTGCTTACAGAGTGACATCACTGCTGCATGCTATGACCCTGCTTACAGAGTGACATCACTGCTGCATGCTATGACCCTGCTTACAGAGTGACATCACTGCTGCATGCTATGACCCTGGATATAGAGTGACATCACTGCTGCATGCTATGACCCTGCTTACAGAGTGACATCACTGCTGCATGCTATGACACTGCTTACAGACTGACATCACTGCTGCATGCTATGACCCTGCTTACAGAGTGACATCACTGCTGCATGCTATGACCCTGCTTACAGGGCGACATCACTGCTGCATGCTATGACCCTGCTTACAGACTGACATCACTGCTGCATGCTATGACCGTGCTTACAGAGTGACATCACTGCTGTATGCTATGACACTGCTTACAGAGCGACATCACTGCTGCATGCTATGACCCTGCTTACAGACTGACATCACTGCTGCATGCTATGACCGTGCTTACAGAGTGACATCACTGCTGTATGCTATGACACTGCTTACAGAGCGACATCACTGCTGCATGCTATGACCCTGCTTACAGACCGACATCACTGCTGCATGCTATGACCCTGCTTACAGAGTGACATCACTGCTGCATGCTATGACCCTGCTTACAGACCGACATCACTGCTGCATGCTATGACCCTGCTTACAGACCGACATCACTGCTGCATGCTATGACCCTGCTTACAGAGCGACATCACTGCTGCATGCTATGACCCTGCTTACAGAGTGACATCACTGCTGCATGCTATGACCCTGCTTACAGACCGACATCACTGCTACATGCTATGACCCTGCTTACAGAATGACATCACTGCTGCATGCTATGACCCTGCTTACAGAGTGACATCACTGCTGCATGCTATGACCCTGCTTACAGAGTGACATCACTGCTGCATGCTATGACCCTGGATATAGAGTGACATCACTGCTGCATGCTATGACCCTGCTTACAGAGTGACATCACTGCTGCATGCTATGACCCTGCTTACAGACTGACATCACTGCTGCATGCTAGGACCCTGCTTACAGAGAGACATCACTGCTGCATGCTATGACCCTGCTTACAGACTGACATCACTGCTGCATGCTATGACCCTGCTTACAGAGTGACATCACTACTGCATGCTATGACCCTGCTTACAGAGTGACATCACTGCTGCATGCTATGACCCTGCTTACAGACTGACATCACTGCTGCATGCTATGACCCTGCTTACAGAGAGACATCACTGCTGCATGCTATGACCCTGCTTACAGAGCGACATCACTGCTGCATGCTATGACCCTGCTTACAGAGTGACATCACTGCTGCATGATATGACCCTGCTTACAGAGTGACATCACTGCTGCATGCTATGACCCTGCTTACAGACTGACATCACTGCTGCATGTTATGACCCTGCTTACAGAGCGACATCACTGCTGCATGCTATGACCCTGCTTACAGAGTGACATCACTGCTGCATGCTATGACCCTGCTTACAGAGCGACATCACTGCTGCATGCTATGACCCTGCTTACAGAGTGACATCACTGCTGCATGATATGACCCTGCTTACAGAGTGACATCACTGCTGCATGCTATGACCCTGCTTACAGACTGACATCACTGCTGCATGTTATGACCCTGCTTACAGAGCGACATCACTGCTGCATGCTATGACCCTGCTTACAGAGTGACATCACTGCTGCATGATATGACCCTGCTTACAGAGTGACATCACTGCTGCATGCTATGACCCTGCTTACAGACTGACATCACTGCTGCATGCTATGACCCTGCTTACAGAGTGACATCACTGCTGCATGCTATGACCCTGTTTACAGAGTGACATCACTGCTGCATACCCTCCAACATCTGAGAAGTAAAAACCGGTACAAATTCGTAAAGAGGCGTGGTCACAGGTAAAGGGGGATTTGGCCATGCCCTTTCTCTATACTAAAAATGGTCAGTTGTAGACCCAAAAAAAGGTACAGGCCATAAAAAATACGGTACTGTACCTGGCAAAATGGTACAGTTGGAGGGTCTGCTTACACTGACTAGGAGAATGTATCCACCCCCCCCCCCAGTCTGCTCCTCTGCACTTTGCCAGCGGGGAAGTTATTTCGTTATCAATCATACTAACATTATAATACACAGATACAATATAAAACAGATGAAAGCAATCTGGTGCATTTCCTCATTAACATGACACATTGTAGGTGACGACACGGATAGATATGTGCTCTGTACGACTGACACATCCGTACATTAATGACAGGTTACCTACATACATAATACCCTCGGGGGATTCCCCTTTTCATTAATCTAACGATTTCCATACGCAGTCCCTACAGTAATCCCCGGGGCGGCATTTGTAGCCTGGAATGTATCTGTATAGCTCATTCCATTCACTCTCAGTTATCAGCTGAAATCAGCACGTTCCCACAGAGCACCACAATGAGTTACATATAATCTTCACGCTGGGACTATAATATAAACCCCATTCTTCTCCGTGATAAAGGTTCAATCTGCAACACACACACACAGTGACCCAGTTCACAGCACCTATTTATATTACATTATAAGGGCAGCACGGATGGTGTAATGGTTGCATTACTGCCTCACAGCGGGTGTGGTATAATTACCCGACAGTCGGGATTCCGACAGTCATTATTCAGACGTCGGAATCCCGACTGCACAGCGTGGGGAGCGCAATGAAGCCCCTTGCGGGCTCGCTGCAGGCACTGAGGTCATGGGTTCCATTCCCACCATGGCCCTAACTGTGCGGAGTTTGTATATTCTCCCCGTACTTGCGTGGGTTTCTTATGGGTACTCCGGTTTCCTCCCACAATCCAAATGCTTACAGGTAGGTTAATTGGCTCCCAACAAAATGAACCCTAGAATGTCTGTGTGTATGTGTGTGTGTACATGTGGTAGCTAAGCTTAGCGCTGAACTGAGTGGCCAGTGGCTCATCGTGAACCACTGCGAGAATGGAAGCCGCAATCTCTCTGTCAGCGGGTTCATGACACCGATGTTAAAGCACCAGTGATGGTTAACCATTTGATGACCATTCCTATAGATATACAATACTTTTCTGACGTGCGATCCCCTACACCCCAGAGATATAACACAGACTGGTGTCCCCATGCCAAGGGCACACCTACAGCTTTGGGTTACCAGCATTCTAGTGGTATACATATATTTGTAAACCAGTTATTGGCATATGCCCGCAGGAGAGCAGCGTCATCTGCTCAGTGTCAGTAGAAGGGCAGAGAAGCTGGCGGACTGAACGGCCCAGATGAGCCTTTGCCAAGGGGCACAGAATCCACAGTTCATAGCCGGCTCTCATCCTCCCTAGGCGCCGAGTGGCATCTGCTCTCTGACCTCCCGTGTCTCTGCCGATGTCCCAGTAACACAGCGCACGCGATATACAGAGCATAAAGCGAACAAAGACGTTTGGCGGAATCTGCATCTTTTCCGATATAAGTACCCCCTGATTTTTACCCTATAATCTCACCCAGTCCCCTGACCCCCCCCCCCCCCCCCCCCCCACTTCAAATATGACAACTTTTCGTTTATTTTTTTATTATTTCTTAGCTGCATAAGCACAACCTTTCCTAAGTCCTAACAGGGCCTGCGCCAAAGTAATATCGATGATCTTTCTCGATGTTCTTTTACATTAAGGATTCTGGTCCACACGAAAACCTTCGCATTTTTACAGCTCTGTGTGTGGATTAAACTCTGCCCACATGACCCCCCGCCCACACGACCCCCCCCCCCTGCTCGCAAAGTTTCCATAAACATCCATTCGCAGCCTTGGGTGCGGGGATGAAATCATTCAATGTCGGCAACCATCGAATGAATTCTACAGTGCACGCAGATGTAAGACACCTCTCTGGTGTCTTACATCTGCGAGGGCCCTGCGCAGGAAGTGGGTGGGCAGCGGGTGTGAACGGGACAGCGAACAAGCAGTTTGCCGTGCCTGCTCGCACAGATGCTAAACAGAATAACCCCCTAAATATAATAACCCCCTATATGCAAAAAATGACGTAAGGAAGAATAGTGCAGCCTAAATATATTACAAGTAGAAGAAAAAGAGCCGTAGGTGCGCACTCTATGGTACCGAGCCCCCATAATGACCTCTGCAATCTCACATAGAGCAACATGCTTAGAAAAGTTTTTGCCCAAAAATATGAGCTCAGCAACCACGAAGAGGTGGCCTCATCTGGTGGTTTCCTAACACTAACGGCCCTCATACACAAGTCCCGATTTGGTCGGATTTCATCGAAATCCGACGGATCAGGCCGAATCATCCAATGAAATCGTGCCAAATCGGAGGTATTTAACATCGGATCCGATGTGCGTTCCTGTGTGCATCAGATCATAATCCCAGTAGATCAGAGGTCCTTGAGATCTACCAACGGTCCACATTTTCCAGACCACCCAGCTGGTGCACAAGTGCAGTCATTACTAATAGGTTACATTTCCCAGACTCCCTAGCTGGTGTACAGGTGCAGTCATTACTAACTGTCACATTTCCCAGACCAACTAGCTGGTGCACTGGTGCAGTCATTACTAACTGTCACATTTTCCAGACCACCCAGCTGGTGCACAGGTGCAGTCATTACTAATAGGTTACATTTCCAGACCATTTAGCTGGTGCACAGGTGCAGTCATTACTAACTGTCGCATTTCCCAGACACCCAGCTGGTGCACCAGGTGCAGTCATTACTAATAGGTTCCATTTCCCAGAACACCTAGCTGTGCACAGGTGCAGTCATTACTAATAGGTTACATTTCCCAGACCACCTAGCTGGTGCACAGGTGCAGTCATTACTAATAGGTTACATTTTCCAGACCACCTAGCTGGTGCACAGGTGCAGTCATTACTAATAGGTTACATTTCCCAGACCACCCAGCTGGTGCACAGGTGCAGTCATTACTAATAGGTTACATTTTCCAGACCACCCAGCTGCAGTCATTACTAAATGTTGCATTTCTCAGACCACCTAGCTGGTGCACAGGTGCAGTCATTACTAACTGTCACATTTCCCAGACCATCTAGCTGGTGCACAGGTGCAGTCATTACTAACTGTCACATTTCCCAGACCACCCAACTGGCGCACAGGTGCAGTCATTACTAATAAGTTCCATTTCCCAGACCACCTAGCTGGTGCACAGGTGCAGTCATTACTAATAGGTTACATTTCCCAGACCACCCAGCTGGTGCACAGGTGCAGTCATTACTAATAGGTTACATTTCCCAGACCACCTAGCTGGTGCACAGGTGCAGTCATTACTAATAGGTTACATTTCCCAGACCACCCAGCTGGTGCACAGGTGCAGTCATTACTAATAGGTTACATTTCCCAGACCACCCAGCTGCAGTCATTACTAAATGTTGCATTTCTCAGACCACCTAGCTGGTGCACAGGTGCAGTCATTACTAAATGTTGCATTTCCCAGACCATCTAGCTGGTGCACAGGTGCAGTCATTACTAACTGTCACATTTCCCAGACCACCCAGCTGGTGCCACAGGTGCAGTCATTACTAATAAGTTCCATTTCCCAGACCACCTAGCTGGTGCACAGGTGCAGTCATTACTAATAGGTTACATTTCCCAGACCACCCAGCTGGTGCACAGGTGCAGTCATTACTAATAGGTTACATTTCCCAGACCACCTAGCTGGTGCACAGGTGCAGTCATTACTAAATGTTGCATTTCCCAGACCACCTAGCTGATGCACAGGTGCAGTCATTACTAACTGTCACATTTCCCAGACCACCTAGCTGGTGCACAGGTGCAGTCATTACTAACTGTCACATTTCCCAGGCCACCCAGCTGGTGCACAGGTGCAGTCATTACTAACTGTCACATTTCCCAGATCACCTAGCTGCTGCACAGATGTAGTCATTACTAACTGTCACATTTCCCAAACCACCTAGCTGGTGCACAAGTGCAGTCATTACTAACGGTCACATTTTCCAGATCACCTAGCTGCTGCACAGATGTAGTCATTACTAACTGTCACCTTTCCCAGACAACCTAGCTCCTTGATGGCTAACCTTCACACTCCAGATGTTGTTGAACTACACATCCCAGCATGCTCTGCTTCAGTTTTGCTATTTGGCCATGCTAAATCTGATGCAGAGCATGCTGTGATGTGTAGTTCAACAACATCTGGAGGTTAGCCATCAAGGCTGGTGCACAGGTGTAGTCATTACTAACTGTCACATTTTCAAACCTGCTGCATCATTCCTACTACAGACCCACAGGTTGCCTGAGATACATAAACTGTTGGTAGACCTCGAGGACAGGTTTGGCCACCCCTGCCCTGGTGTAGGTCATACGTGCAGCATATACGATCTGTCAGAATCGGATCATCAGTGGCACATCGTGTGTTCTTATTAACCCCCCGGGCACGTGCCCCCTGTCATTTCTGACATGGCTCACTTTGTAGCTGAGGACGTTACACGTGCCTTACACTGTGCCAAGGGTGAGGCCATCACCAGGGCATTTTCGGGCACTGACTCCTGGCTTAGGAGGCAGCATGGGCACAGGTGACAGGGGCACCTGTAAGCCACACTGCGTACATACAATAAGCATCTGCACATACAGTATATATACAGTTATATTACTGACATAATACAGAACTGACAGAGAGGACACATAAGACAACATATCAGATGTGACAGTCACAGATGAGAGGAAGATGGAAGATGCTGGAGGAGAGACAGTTCTGGTCACTTTTATCATTGGATCTCAGACGCAATGCATTCTGGGCAGCATTAACCGCCCAGCATCGCAGTGCAATATGTGATCATCCTGCAGGGACACGGACGCAGGTGCTGGGGGTCTGGGTATGAGCGGTTAGCGCTGACCCCCGGCCGACCCTGCTGTCAGCACTGCCCTGTCGGCAGTGAAGTCTGTAGCCCATACAGTGTTTTCGGGGAATTATCTGCAAATATTATATGATAAATGGGCCACACACACACACACACACACACATACAGACCCTGACATCCTCTGCTCCCAGCCTTGCCAAACCTATGATTAATCCCAGAGCATCTAGCAGATAAGGACGGTGACGTGTCCCTTAGCAGAGCGCGGTGCTTTCCAGGTCCCCGGACCGGCTGGAAACTCACAGATCACAAGTGTTTAATGTCAAACCCCAACATGTGTATTCACATGCCATCAGCCAATGCCATGCTGGTATCACCACCCAGAGACAGACAATGCAGCGTAATAGCCCACACCCCGGTACTATGGGTAGCCCTATATCGCCATCATCAAGGGTGTGGTACAGGGGTCCGACAGTCGGGATCCCAACAGTCATTAGTCCGACGTCAGGATCCCGACTGGCCGGACCCAGACAGCATGGTGTGCGCAACTAAGCCCCTTGCGGGCACGCCACACTGCTACGCGAGCCACCTAGTCTATTCTCCCTCTATGGGGGTCGTGGATCCCACGAGGGAAAATAGCCGACGGCCGTCGGGAACCCGGCTGTCGGTGTTTTCACAGTCGGGATACCGACATTGGGTAAATGGCTGTCGGGATCCTGACTGTCGGGAACCCCTCCGGCACCCCATCATCAAGCCCCGAACCCAGTCCTATAATTACCGGGATTTGCAGGTCTCTCCGAGGACAGGGTGGGACTAAAATTATGTAATTATAGCCCGCCCCTCCCAAAATAGCCATGAATAGCGGTATTTAAACACGGGCCTGAGCGTGAGTGGGTGGGCCTGCCGCAAGAGGGCAGGCAGCCCTGGTACAGAGCAGTTCCTGCAGTCATGTTTTATCCACCTAAACACCCTCCAACCAGTTTTAGGGGCCCATTTAACAACGATCACATATACAATACAATCACATATTGACGCACTCCACTCCATCTACCGGTGGATATAACAGTGAGTACAGTCTATATCTTCAATAAATCCACTCCAGTGGTTAAGTAACTGGGCTGTTGTAGACAGGCATACCCCGGTTGTGTACAGCGACTCTGCTACATCCTCAGGCTTCTGCATACATATCCCCCCCCCTCAAAAAAAAAGCAAATATTTGCAGGGGTGTGAGAAATGTACCCATGATGCACTGGGAGCGGACAGGTGCTGTCCAGCCAGCGAGTCTGTAGCGCAGCGCCAATAAACGCAGACACACCACGCACATCCATATACTGTCTGCTGTTTTGTTTGTACAATTATGACATTGTTTATTATCATAGAGATGGAGACATAGCAAGGACTAGAGGCTAGTCGCACGATAACATCCCTAATTGCAGCTGTATTAGGTACTATTTATAGGCATATATATATATATACTGTATGTATATTATATACACAGCCATCTCTGGGCCTACGGTTCAAGAATTGTTTTCAACATTGATGTAAATAAATTTCACCATCTTTGCTGAGCAGCAGTTTTACCAACGCGTTTCTCCCAGGCTTTTGCAGGGTCTGGCTGAGCTGAGGCCGCATTACATGGCCGGGACTGGCACTGATCATGGCCTTGTAGTCCGTGTTAGTCACTATTACAGCACTACGGGGGAGAAATTTGGGATTTTGGTGATAGAGACGTGAGAAATGTTGGTTAAAATTAGATGACATTTATTTAAAAAAAAAATCTATTTTAAAAAGAGATAGTCTTCCACCATAGAATTAAACAGCATTAGCGTCACAGCTGGACATATTGGGCCTCATTCACAGAACTTAGCACCATACTCTCACGGGAGACTCCTGAATTCAATGAGCTCTCCTGGACACCTGGAAGAAAAAGCCCACCTTCAGGCACCCTTCCACTGGGGATTGATAATTAATCTGGGGTCTTGATAATGTACTAATTTTGCTCATCCTTAGGAGATTTAAGCCCCTTACACACCAATACACACGACATACACACCAATCCACACTACATATACACCAATACACACTACATACACACCAATACACACTACTTACCATAGTTGCCTACCCTCCTGCATTCTGCAGGCGACTCCCTGAAATAGCAGCAATCTCCCTCTCTCCCTCATTAGTCTAGCAATCTCCCTCATTTCACCTAGCCCACATTACCCTATTACATTTGGGGGGGGGGGGGGGGGGGGGGGAATGAGAATTGGATACATTTACATTGAATCATCAGCACCATTTCCCAGCACTTTACCAAGTATAGTATCTCTTACTAACTGCTTTGGGGCTCATCTACATTTGGATACAAATCACCAGCTCATCTCAGATGTAGCAGTGCACACCCATGCTTCTAGGTGCCATGTTCACAATCTCTTATCACAATCTCTCCATATATGGAACTAGACACGCCCTTTGGGTGGAGCATGACACGCCCCCTCAATGGGGCGCTGTGCAAAATTCTGCTACCAACTATAATCTCCCTGAAACTAGTTTTCAAAAGTAGGCAAGCATGCTACATACACACCAATACACACTACATACTGTATACACCAATACACACTACATACTGTATACACCAATACACACTACTACATATACACTAGGGAATATTTTGAAAGATATTGCTCAGAAAGGGTCTTCCTGGGTGATATTTTTCACAATATCGTCTAGTGTGTACCCTCAATATCGCTAACGATGCAGGCTCCCGCAAGTCGTTAACGATCATTGATGTCTGCTGATTCATGCAGGTCAATTTGGCTACATAGCCAAATGACCGGCATGTTCAGCGTGTCCAGGTGACATTCCTGAACGATATACTGTAGTTTACCGATATTGTTCAGTGTGTACACCCGCGGCCGATATTATATTAACTGTCCAGAAACAGGAAGTGTGTATGGGGCTTTACACACAATTTATTCTTACCTGCACACATACTCACTACCGCTGTATCGTGCAGCAGTAACGTAAACATCCATTAAACGAATAAATCATCCACTGTAAACAAACTCTGGCGGAGTAAATGTGTCGTCATTGAGTTACTTACTATATATAGAATGGGATCTATTTATTATATGTTTCTCACTGGATATTTTTGTATTTCCTGTGGTTCCCTACACTGGCCATAAGATCACCCCCACGCAGCACATGTATTATGGGCCTTATTCGGGTTGACTCAGTCAGCTGCGAGGATTGCAGTCAACCAAGTGCCAGAGAGGGCGCCCTGCCCAATACTTGTTCTTAGGGGATTAGAATCATCCTCCATATGTAATATAATACATGTACTATATTGTATGATCACGTATGCTGCAATGTGTATTTACCATTTACCTGTCCAGCATTGTGTTTACCACAAGTCCTTGTTTCCTTGGTTGGCTCACTTGGTTCTGCGCTGTGTTTGGCGCTGCGGAACTCTTATGCACCATATAAATAAAAGATAATAACAATATGCGGTATGAATTTATTATTACCCTACGGTCTCAATGAATGACGGCAATTATTAAGGGAACTCTGTTTCAGCAAACAGTTCCTAGCAGGACCCCCCTGGTGCCACCGCGCCCTTGCAAAGATCCTGCACAGACGTATAATATATCCGAGTCCCTCTGTAAATGGCCTTATTGTATACTGGCGAGGGCTGTGCTGGTTACATCACCATAGTATATTCGGGGTTGTAGACTGGGCTGAGTCACTGCGATGGGAACGTGGTTGAATGCTCGTAAAAGCAGAGAAACAATCCAAGGAGCGGAGGCCGGGGTCCAGGGAGAGGGGGGCTCAGCACACGTCTGGGAGCCTGGGCTGTCAAGGGGGCTGCCAAGGTTGAGGTCCCATCACGAGCTGAGGGGTGCAGTGCACTCGCTCTGTCTTTGTTTTTGGGAAATGATTCACTGGGCCGGGGTAGTCCTGACTCACAATGAGGAGCAGAAGGGGGCTGTGATATGGAAATATCCACAATATAGTGTAATGCTCACAGTATTTATGAAGCACAACCAAAAACCATCATTAGTTACCTCAGTTATACCCAGACGGTTTAGGAATATTTATTCTTGCACTAGTATATGGTTGTTAAGTCGACACATACACAACATGTTTTTTTGTGAGCCGACATGTGCCGACAGGCGGTATTTCATGCCCTACCATCCACTAGGGCATGGAGGGAGAATAAAATAGTGCCCGAAGCATGGCCAGCGCATCGAGCCGTGCGAGGGGAAGCGGTACAGTATGACGGTGTCCATGTCGACATTTAGGACAAAAAAAAAGTGAAAAACCGCTAAGGACCTTTTGACTGTCGCCCTAGCCACTGTCAGTGCTTGTGTCGACTGTCAGTGGTCGACCAATGACCTATACCCCAATCCGTGGCGAAGCCACCCAGCACCCTGCAAGGTCCCTCCCCTCAATGTGCCCACAAAAAATTGCGGGTACTTTGCTAAAGGGCTCCACAGCGAAGTGATCACAGATGACTAAAGATGTTTAGGGTCGCAGCAGCTGCGAGTGACGTCATTCAGCCGCCGCAGCCCTCCCCCGGAGCGGACCGGGCACAGCAGCATTTTCCAGGCCACTCCCAGAAAAGCAACGTTCCGCCCACTTAACGTTGCATCACTGCCCTTGCCTCTGCCATGTCGTCGCCTCTCCCCGCCATCAAAACGATTTTTGGAGATCTGCGATCGGGTCTGAATAAGGCCCAATGCAGGGAGCGCCCCAGGCGAGTCGGGGTGGGGGGCGTCCCGGTGCTGGGGGGGTACCTGCTGTGCCGTCTGACAGGAGCGTGCAGGGGGTACCTGTGGCACTGTGTATAAAGCTGGCGGAGTCCCTGCAGTGATTAAGGTGCTGGAGCGGGCAGGGGTGTCCGTGCCGCGGGGTACCTGCGGCGCTGTGTATAAAGCTGGCGGCGGCGGGGTCCCTGCAGTGAATAGAAAATAACTAGCGCTATGCGGTGGCGCGGGAAGCGCTTCTGATTTTGAAAACACTGGCCACACGCTGATTGGCTGAATCTCAGCCAATCAGTGTGCGGCCAGTGTTTTCAAACCCAGAAGCACTTCCCGCGCCGCCGCATAGTGCTAGTTATTTTCTCTTCACTGCAGGGACCCCGCCGCCGCCAGCTTTATACACAGCGCCGCAGGTACCCCGCGGCACGGACACCCCTGCCCGCTCCAGCACCTTAATCACTGCAGGGACCCCGCCGCCGCCAGCTTTATACACAGTGCGCTAACCCTCCATGCTGGGGGCGAGGGGTGAACTGCCGCCCTCCAGTGGCTGGCACCCTAGGCAAATGCCTAGAGCTGCCTAGTGGTGGCGCCGGCCCTGGCCCAATGGCTCTGATTCAGTATGAGTTGTAGTTTTGCAAATAATTGGGCCGGCATGCGGGTGGTGGGTGGCCCTAATTCAGGACTGATTGCATAAGCATAGAACCTTGCATTCTGGTGGAATCGATGCAATAAAGAATACAGTATCTATCCTTATGTATCAATGCCTATTTCCCTATAGATTGTAAGCTTGCGAGCAGGGCCCTCCTACATTTTGACTGTCTGTAAATACCCTGTTTTGTTGTATCACTGTCCCCTTTGCAAAGGAATATGCTGCGCTATATAAGAAACTGTTAATAAATAAAATAAATAAATAAGCGATAAGTCGTGCAGATCCGCAATGGTCGGGAAAGGCACTCGGAGGCCTGCTCCTGAGATCGCACAGTATGATGGACAGTTAGAGGCATTCAGAATGGAGATTGGGGCATCTGTGATTACCAGAAAGGGGGCGTATCGCCCCCATTATCTGAGAGTGGCAAGGACAAGGCGCAGTCTTGCACAACAGACGTCGGAATATCACGGAAGCGGATCACGGGAGGGGAATTTGCCCAATTTCTGCCTGTACGGGTACATAACAGCTGCTGCCGAGAACATTCTCATTCCCTCATATGTGTGCGCAGTCACGTGAGCAGCGAGATTATAACTGATGCACAAGTATTCTACTCACAGCTCCGCACCAACGCGACGGGTGAGCGGCTGATTACATGACGTCTCTCTGAACCACTTTCCTTCGCTCTCCCGTGCCAAATCCTCCCTGGACGGACCCAGACGCTGATGTGATTGATTACACTTTGATCTCCCGTCGGGATCACAAACGAGGATAGGAATAAACAGAACAGAACAATTACAAAATGTTCGCATCGGTACAGGGCCACCCTTGTGGGGAGGCGAGCGGAGCGGCGGTGCTCCGAGCAGTGTGTGGTGTCTGATTCATGTCCAGACCTCCACCCTCTGTCTGTACAGCTGAGTGTATGTGGCTGGCCGGCGGTGGTAGCAGGACTCCGCAGTCCTGTTGTGCTCTGTTATGGATACAGCACCTGTCAGTGTATGCAGCCACTCTGCAAAACTGCGCAAATATTGCAGCTACATGTAAGCTACTCTGTAAGCAGCGTACATTTGCTGCTCAACGAGAGGTTAGATGCCGCCCAAGAGCGAACGAAGGTAAACCCCCAATCCACGAGCAGACGGACGCATTTGTATGCGAATGTATGTGTACGCGCAAAAATCCATTCGCATGCGAGTTTACAGGGGATAAAATAATTCGATGGTGGGTGACCATCGAAGGATTGTACCACCCGTTCGCACATAAAAGTCAGTCTAGTGCAGTGATGGCTAACCTTGACACTCCAGCTGTTGTTGAACTACACATCCCAGCATGCCCTGCTACAGTTTTACTATTTGGCCATGCTAAAACTGATGCAGGGCATGCTGGGATGTGTAGTTCAACAACAGCTGGAGTGTCAAGGTTAGCCATCACTGGTCTAGGCTGACTTATTTAGGAGCGGCTGGACGTAGACAGGGCAGACGAATTCCGCGTCCTGTGACTTCCGCCGCCGGCCCCGAGCAGGATTCGGCACACCTGCGTTCACATGGGGACTGTTTTTGTGGGAACGCCCAGGAAACGCTGGGCGTCTCCATGCTCCAGCTCCCTGCCTGCCCCCTGTTCACACCGATGTGTGCGAACGGCTTGACGAGTGTGATACTCACCAGAGGTATTTGCACTGCAGGTCTGTACATGTGTATTTTCATCGATGCGCATGCGCAGAACAGCAACATTGGTCCCCAGACCGAAAACGGACCTTTATGAGCCAACCTGAATACTCAGCGTTGATCGCAGTTCAGACAATTAGCAAACTTCTTTGCTGCCCTAGAGCCAAGCAACATGGGCACGGGAAGTAAGATGGCGTAGACCAGGGCCAGATTATAATGGGGGCACAGGGGTCAGTACCCCTGGGCCCCCCTCTATCTAGGGGCCCCCTGTGGTTGGCATGTATTTAAAAAAATAAAACATTTTTTAGCTAAAGGTTCTGTGCATGGCTGTGGGGTAGTGCTGCAGCTTCGCCTATCTGCCAATGTGACAATGATCAATGGTGCTGAGCATCGGGAGCCAAGGCGCACTGACTGCACGAGTGTGCAGTGCATTACTGGGAGCTGACTATGGGCCTTATTCAGATCTGAGCTCAGTACAAATTTGTTTGGAAAATGGGCAAAACCATGTGCACTGCAGGTGGAGCAGATGTAACCTGTGCAAAGAGAGTTACATTTGGGTGGGGTGTGCTGAAACTGAAATCTAAATTGCAGTGTAAAAATAATGCAGCCAGTATTTACCCTGCACATAAAACAAAATAACTCACACAAATCTAACTCTCTTTGCACATGTTACATCTGCCCCATCTGCAGTGCACATGGTTTTGCCCATCTTCCAAACAAATTTGTACTGATCTCAGATCTGAATAAAGCCCTAAGTCCCATAAGACTTTGCACAAGAGGTCAGAGGCTGAGAAGCTTGTGCCGAGCTCTGCTTGGTGGAGCTCATCATATGCTTTTCAGGCACATGAAGGACAGCAGCAGCAGCCTCATCATGGGAGGGTTTGTAATCAGAGGCAGCGCTGAGCCTGTCAGGGCTCCTACAGAGTAAGGTACAGAGGGACAAGCACAATGACCAAGTTTATACTGCCATTACTCTGT
Organism: Crinia signifera; assembly: GCF_055691185.1. NCBI lineage: Eukaryota > Metazoa > Chordata > Amphibia > Anura > Myobatrachidae > Crinia > Crinia signifera. The sequence goes on from NC_139220.1 coordinate 12,735,448, forward strand.
GTTTTGACAGTGTAATATTCTCCCATGCAGTATGCGGCCAGTAATGACAAGTAGGAGGGGTCCCCCTTTCTAAAGTGCCCCGGGCCCCCGAAGGCTTAATCCGGCTCTGGCGTAGACATTGGGGTTGTGAGAACGCCATGCCTGTTTTCGCCAATACTCCCCATCCTTGCACCAAACAGTCCCTGACTTTCAAGCACTTTGCAAATAAGTGTGCGTAAAAAACGGATTTTCAGTTAATCTTCGTGTTACACCCCTATCGCAGCAGCTAGCGCTGGAAACAGGCAACCTTCCTTGTGGCACAAAGTTGGGGCCTTATTCAATAAGGCTCGCTAAGCAGAGAAGATTTGCTGCTCAGCGAGCCCCCTAACACCGCCCGCCGCGACTGAGCGAACATCCCTGCCGCACGCAATCGCACGGGGCAAAAATCAATCGATGGTCGCCGACCTTGGAATGATTTTTTTCCCCTGTTCACAAATACGTCAGGTCACGACTGACCTGTATTTTTTGATGTGCGGCTCCGAGAACGGGGATGGCGGCTGAAGTCCTATGACCGCCCACATACCCATGGGTCATAGGGTTGACACATGAAAAAGGTAAACATAGCTTAGGTTGACATGGTCAAAGGGTCGACACAAGCAATAGGCCAACATGAAATTTGCCAATAAAGGAGTTATTATCGATTACCTAAAATGTATTTAGGGGTTTCCTAAATAGGCGCTTTTTCCTAATAACGTCCACCGCGGCTATGGCGACCGAGCTTGGTGGCCTATAGTATATTTACCCCTAAATGTCATTTAGGTACTTGTTACCTAGAACGGCGCCCACGATATTGATCTTAGGCATCGCAAGGAAAAAAATCGCGTCGGTCGCATCGCATGCGGACATAAAACGCATGCGATGCGACCGATGCGATTACTGCGATTTTACTTAGGGAACAATGTTAAATGGCCCACAGACCCCAAATAGCCACCCTGAAGTGTGAAATGGCCCCCCCAATTGTTAATGCCACCCCACGATCAACGTCAACCCGAAGTGTGGCGAGCGCAGCGAGCCCGCGATGGGCGGCGGTACGCGTCCTCCGACCTTTTCATACCCCCACTATCCACGTCGGCGTGGAGTTGAGAATAGAAAGTGTGGCGAGCGCAGCGAGCCACCGAGCCCGAAGCGTGGCGAGCGCAGCAAGCCCCGCGAGGGGACGCGGATACCTTCACAGGTAAACGCGTCCCCTCGCGGGCTTCACAGGTATCCGTGTCCCCTCGAAACGCTTCGGGCTCGGTGGCTCGCCACACTTTCTATTCTCAACTCCTCACCGACGTGGATAGTGGGGGTATGAAAAGGTCGGAGGACGCGTACCGCCGCCCCTCATGGGCTCGCTGCGCTCGCCACGCTTCGGGTTGACGTTGATCGTGGGGTGGCGTTAACAATTGGGGGGGCCATTTCACACTTCAGGGTGGCTATTTGGGGTCTGAGGGCCATTTAACATTGTTCCCTATGTAAATCGCGGTAATCACGTCGGTCGCATCGCATGCGGTTTTTGGCCGCATGCGATGCGACCGACGCAATTTACCTTTTACCATTCATTTCTATGTGAAATCGCGGGCATCGCATCGGTCGCATCGCATGCTATTATAATGGCATGCGATGTACATGCGATGCCCGCGATGGGCGCCGTTCTAGGTAACAAGTATCGTCAATTATTATTTGATAGGTTTTATAAGTTAATGTTGATTGAAGATAGCATTGGAAAACAGGGCTAAGAAGGGTGGTGCAGCCGTGCCACTGCACAGAGTGCAAGGTGCCTCACGGAAGCAGCCGTGCAGTTTGGAGCTCCACCTCCCAGACAATGGCCAATGGCAGCAGAGAGGGAGAGGGGCAGTGACCAATGGCGGCAGTGGTGGATGGGGCAATAACTGTCTGATGACAGGCATGGAGAGTGTGAGCCGGATGTCCTTCTAAAGAGGTTGATAAATATATGGAAGTTGGTTGCTATGGACAACTGCTCTGCTTAGTACTGTATACTGTCTATGTAAATTGGAGGACCCCTACAAGCAGCACAGTCAGGGCAGTATACACATTGTACAACTTGCTGAGTGATTTATGACATCGCTAGTCAGGAACGTCCCACCCTGCTCTAGGCAGCGTTCCTCCTTGTTCATTAGGATAATGGTTCCCCACCCTCAGGGCTGGTGCCATGTAGCAGAACTGAGGTCACCGCAGACATTATATGCTGTGTGCTCAGAAACAAAGGCTGCGGCGTTCTATTGCTCCCGGTTACGGCACATTACCCTGGCAACACGGCATTGTGGCGCAATAATGACATTTATGTGGAGGAATCATACGGAGGGAAATGTATGGAAGGACTTCATATGTGTGACGGGCTTATAGTCACATGAGGTGGGGGTGACCTGGCATTCTCAGGCCTCTTCACCTCTCTGCCATGTAGTCCCCACGTTCCCTGCACCTTCTTTAGCTCCACCTCTAACCAGGAGAAGGAAGCTCGGGGGCGTGCCTGGATATACTTATAATTAGCATGTTTTGAACAGCAAATTGAACACTGATTAAAATATGCATATTCACAGAGGGGGAGGGGCAGTATCCGGGGCTGCGCGTGCTGTGTGTTCTGCAGGACAGAGGGGGAGGGGCAGTATCTGGGGCTGCGCGTGCTGTGTGTACTGCAGGACAGAGGGGGAGGGGCAGTATCTGGGGCTGCGCGTGCTGTGTGTACTGCAGGACAGAGGGGGGGGGGGCAGTATCTGAGGCTATGCGTGCTGTGTGTACAACAGGACAGAGGGGGAGGGGGCAGTATCCGGGGCTACACGTGCCATGTATACCGCAGGACAGAGGGGGAGGGGGCAGTATCTGGGGCTACACGTGCCATGTATACCGCAGGACAGAGGGGGAGGGGCAGTATCTGGGGCTACACATGCCATGTATACCGCAGGACAGAGGGGCAGTATCTGGGGCTACACGTACCATGTATACCACAGGACGGAGGGGGAGGGGGCAGTATCCGGGGCTACACGTGCCATGTATACCGCAGGACAGAGGGGGAGGGGGCAGTATCCGGGGCTACACGTGCCATGTATACCGCAGGACAGAGGGGCAGTATCTGGGGCTACACGTACCATGTATACCACAGGACGGAGGGGGAGGGGGCAGTATCCGGGGCTACACGTGCCATATATACCGCAGGACAGAGGGGGAGGGGGCAGTATCCGGGGCTACACGTGCCATGTATACCGCAGGACAGAGGGGGAGGGGGCAGTATCCGGGGCTACACGTGCCATGTATACCGCAGGACAGAGGGGAGGGGGCAGTATCCGGGGCTACACGTGCCATGTATACCGCAGGACAGAGGGGGAGGGGCAGTATCTGGGGCTACACGTACTATGTATACTGCAGGACAGAGGGGGAGGGGCAGTATCTGGGGCTACACGTGCCATGTATACCGCAGGACAGAGGGGGAGGTGCAGTATCCGGGGCTACACGTGCCATGTATACCGCAGGACAGAGGGGGAGGGGCAGTATCTGGATAACTCTGAATACTGCAATGGAATCTTGTGTTTGCAGGTTTCTCATGTTAAGGGACATACACACGTATGATGTGCGCTAAGCAATTTTGCTAAGCTATTTAGGGTAGGCGATTTCCAATTGTCCAGACCTCCCATGGGGAGCACACACACAGGCAGAGATTTGTGCTGAGTGATTTAGGGTAGGTGATTTCCCTGTGTCCGGATCTCCCGTGGGGAGCACATACACAGGCAGAGATTTGTGCTGAGCGATTTAGGGTAGGTGATTTCCCTGTGTCCGGATCTCCCATGGGGAGCACATACACAGGCAGAGATTTGTGCTAAGCAATTTTACTTAAGCAAAAAAAAGGCCGGGTAGTGGATCAGAATGATAGATTGCGGTCAATATCTCTCATTCTGTACACACAGAGAGATTTGCAGTGACTTGCTAACCAATCTGACTAGATTCTGACTGCATACACTGACTCCGTAGGAGATAATTATTATCTCGAGCATACACATGGAGAGATCTGTGCTTACTTTCTAAGCTATCTAGTCAGATTGCTTAGAAAATAGCCCATAATTGCTCTGTGTGTATGCCCCCTTACACGAGCTGCACATTTCTGGTAACATTGTGACATCTGGCGCTCTCCGCAGCTACACTACCGACCCCACCAAGCTGCGTGTGGTGAGTCAGCCGCGTGTTTATTTGTTAGACTCCGGGATAATGTGCGGAATGTGTTTGTTATTTGAATTTTCATTTCCTTAGAGAAATAACGTTTCATATTGTTGGAATATTTTATGGTGGTGGTAACCCGGGTATCGATCAGATAACCCAGAGGACATTGCCGTTTGAGGTCTGAGGGTCACAGCTGGAAGGTATACTCACTAAGTATTTATACTCATGTTCTAATAACTTATCCAGGGTACGCTGAAATAAGGGGGTGCCTAACAATGTATTGTATCCAGGGCTGCATGTGACAGGGGCAGTGACATGATGTGAGGAGGGGAATGGGGGCAGCAGGAAGCCACAGACTGAGAGTTACATAGTGGGAGGAGCAGGGTCCCCAGCAGCACAGAGTATATCAGGAGATGAGTGATGTGTCAGTGAGGACAGGGCTGCATGTGACAGGGGCAGTGACATGATGAGGGGAATGGGGGCAGCAGGAAGCCACAGACTGAGAGTTACATAGTGGGAAGAGCAGGGTCCCCAGCAGCACAGAGTATATCAGGAGATGAGTGATGTGTCAGTGAGGACAGGGCTGCATGTGACAGGGGCAGTGACATGATGTGAGGAGGGGAATGGGGGCAGCAGGAAGCCACAGACTGAGAGTTATATAGTGGGAGGAGCAGGGTCCCCAGCAGCACAGAGTATATAAGGAGATAAGTGATGTGTCAGTGAGGACAGGGCTGTATGTGACAGGGGCAGTGACATGATGTGAGGAGGGGAATGGAGGCAGCAGACTGAGAGCTATATAGTGGGAGGAGCAGGGTCCCCAGCAGCACAGAGTATATCAGGAGATGAGGGATGTGTCAGTGAGGACAGGGCTGCATGTGACAGGGGCAGTGACATGATGTGAGGAGGGGAATGGAGGCAGCAGGAAGCCACAGGCTGAGTTATATAGTGGGAGGAGCAGGGTCCCCAGCAGCACAGAGTATATCAGGAGATGAGTGATGTGTCAGTGAGGACAGGGCTGCATGTGACAGGGGCAGTGACATGATGTGAGGAATGGAGGCAGCAGGAAACCAGACTGAGAGTTATATAGTGGGAAGATCAGGGTCCCCAGCAGCACAGAGTATATCAGGAGATGAGTGATGAGTCAGTGAGGACAGGGCTGCATGTGACAGGGACAGTGACATGATGTGAGGAGGGGAATGGGGGCAGCAGGAAGCCACAGACAGAGTTATATAGTGGGAGGAGCAGGGTCCCCAGCAGCACAGAGTATATCAGGAGATGAGTGATGTGTCAGTGAGGACAGAGCTGCATGTGACAGGGGCAGTGCTAAGATGTGAGGAGAGGAATGGAGGCAGCAGGAAGCCACAGACTGAGAGTTATATAGTGGGAGGAGCAGGGTCCCCAGCAGCACAGAGTATATCAGGAGATGAGTGATGTGTCAGTAAGGACAGGGCTGCATGTAACAGGGCAGGTAATGATGGAGGGAGTTGGCAGAAAAGCATAGACTGGAAGTTAGTGAGACGTGTTAAGTCCTGCTGCAAAACACGAGGGGTAATAGTATATAGTAAATGCCTCATGCCTCACCTATGTCTACCATTGAGAAACATTATAGGTTTTCTGGAATACCTAAATGGCCAGAATGCTGGACATAATAACCATCGTGATAACCCAGCAAACCACGTATGAGCACGGAGCATGAAGCTCTCACATATATGACACTTACTATGATTTAATAGCTGGATTATAATCACACACATAATGGCTGCCAACACTGTATGGTAATAAGCAGACAATAAGGGATACAGTATACAGACAAAGTGGGTAATACCGGGAAAGGTGGAAGAGGTTCCAGCCTCTTCCAGAATCCCCTTTACTCAGTGCCCTGGGCAGAGCGTACAATCAGCGTGGCTGGAATTCCACGGCCGTTACTCATCACCGGGTAGATAAATAAATAATTTAAAAAACATTTCGAGAGCTGTTTTTGTAATTAGCTTCGGATGGTTTGCTGGCCTCTGGCTCGGCACCAATGTCATATTGTCAGAAATTCCAACATATTTCACAGGAAAAAAGGCGAGATCAAAGATTAAGGAATTGGAAACAACAGAGGGTGACAGATGCTGAAATGCTCATTGATTGTCAGTTCCTTTGGCAGAGGGCACGACACAATGGTTATGCTTCATACTGTATTAAATTTGTCTCTTGCCCCTTAGATACAGCCCATAGTGCACCGTCATCCGCGTCCTCCACTTGCTCCTGCATGGAGGTGCAAAGTACCCCCAGATCACAGCCAAGGGGCAGCTGCTTACAGTGCACGATGGCGGCCTTTGGGTCAGCAGACGAGAGACGTTGGGCAGAGTGGGGCAACCCTAGAAAAAGTTTAACATTACGTTTTTCATGTGTTTTTTGGTGTCAATGTTGACGTCTAATCATGTGTACCCCCATTTTGTGAACCGTGTCCCCTCACATGGCTTCCTTTGCTCACCATGTTTCTGGTGGTAGGGTAGCGGGGCACTGTGCCCGATGTATGGTGAGCACATATGTCCATGTCAGCATATGTCAACATAGACACCCAAAAATTTAAAAAACTCATGTCGACCTTATTCATGTCAACCATTGTCCATGTCAACCTAAAGCTTGTTTCGACCTGTCAATGACAACCTAGGGTATGTCGACCATTCTCAGGTGTCGACCTAGGCACTGTCAGCCTAGACGTTGTCTATCATCTATACCGTAACCATTAAGATGCAGTCTGTGGTTTTTAGGGGTCACCCATCTGCATGTACCCGAAGTGCCAGACTCCAGGAATGCTTGCTCATTTGAGCATAGGACCCCTGGCAATGAGCATAGAAACCCCTGGCAATGAGCATAGAAACCCCTGGATATGAGCATGTGACCCCCTGGCAACGAGCATGTAACCACCTGGCAACAAGCATGTAACCCCTGACAATGAGCATGTAATCCCCTGGCAACAAGCCTGTAACCCCCTGGCAATGAGCATGTAACCCACTGGCATTAAGCATGTAACTTCCTGGCAACAAGCATGTAACCCTCTGGCAACAAGCATGCAACCCCCTGGCAACAAGCCTGTAACCCCTGGCAATGAGCATGTAACCCCCTGGCAACAAGCATGTAACCCCCTGGCAACGAGCATGTAACCCTCTGGCAATGAGCATGTAACCCCATGACAACAAGCATGTGACCCCTGGCAAATAGCATGTAACTCGCTGGTAATGACCCTGTAACCACCTGGCAATGAGCCTGTAGCCCCTGGCAACAAGCATGTAACCCCTTGGCAACGAGCATGCAATCCCCTGGCAATGAGCATGTAACCCCCTGGCAATGAGCATGTAACCCCCTGGCAACAAGCATGTAACCCCTTGGCAACGAGCATGCAATCCCCTGGCAACAAACATGTAACCCTGTGGCAATGAGCATGTAACCCCATGGCAATGAGCATGTAGGTAAAATAAATATATATATATAATGTATATCTGGCCCCATATGGCAGGGAGGGGTCACATACTGTACATGTGTAATGTCTCCATATGAAAGGGAGGGGTCACATACATGTGTAATGTCCCCATATGGCAGGGAGGGGTCACATACATGTGTAATGTCCCCATATGACAGGGAGGGGTCACATACATGTGTAATGTCCCCATATGGCAGGGAGGGGTCACATACATGTGTAATGTCCCCATATGGCAGGGAGGGGTCACATACATGTGTAATGTCCCCATATGACAGGGAGGGGTCACATACATGTGTAATGTCCCCATATGGCAGGGAGGGGTCACATACACGTGTAGTGTCCCCATATGGCAGGGAGGGGTCACATACATGTGTAATGTCCCCATATGGCAGGGAGGGGTCACATACATGTGTAATGTCCCCATATGGCAGGGAGGGGTCACATACATGTGTAATGCCCCCATATGGCAGGGAGGGGTCACATACATGTGTAATGTCCCCATATGGCAGGGAGGGGTCACATACATGTGTAATGTCCCCATATGACAGGGAGGGGTCACATACATGTGTAATGTCCCCATATGGCAGGGAGGGGTCACATACACGTGTAGTGTCCCCATATGGCAGGGAGGGGTCACATACACGTGTAATGTCCCCATATGGCAGGGAGGGGTCACATACATGTGTAATGTCCCCATATGGCAGGGAGGGGTCACATACACGTGTAATGTCCCCATATGGCAGGGAGGGGTCACATACATGTGTAATGTCCCCATATGGCAGGGAGGGGTCACATACATGTGTAATGTCCCCATATGGCAGGGAGGGGGTCACATACATGTGTAATGTCCCCATATGGCAGGGAGGGGTCACATACATGTGTAATGTCCCCATATGGCAGGGAGGGGTCACATACATGTGTAATGTCCCCATATGGCAGGGAGGGGTCACATACATGTGTAATGTCCCCATATGGCAGGGAGGGGTCACATACATGTGTAATGCCCCCATATGGCAGGGAGGGGTCACATACATGTGTAATGTCCCCATATGGCAGGGAGGGGTCACATACATGTGTAATGTCCCCATATGGCAGGGAGGGGTCACATACATGTGTAATGTCCCCATATGGCAGGGAGGGGTCACATACATGTGTAATGCCCCCATATGGCACTTGTCTTTACCCTTCATGTGGTTTTACCTCAGAAAAGTACAGTGGAAGACAATCCCCCCCCCCCCCCCCCCCACACACACACACACACTCGCGCTGACAGATAATGGTGATTGAGGGGGAAATAATTTCCTATTCTCCAGGCAATTCATTCCGCCCACCAGATCCATTAATCAGGCTGCTGCGATACAGAGCGGACCCGGCCCCATATTACTCATGTTTCCTATTTCTGGACCCTTCTGTGTCACTTTCTCTTTTGGAATTTATCTCTTGGGGCCCTTTGGGGAATGGTGGGAAATGAGATTATTTATTTCTGTTGCAGAATATAGAATAACTTGTAATTGGATCTGTGGCTGGGGAGCCGATGTAATGGCGGTGGCCCACGCTGGGTGAGCGAGGACAGCTGACGTCTTCTCATTGTCAGGGAGGAAACAGGGGAGCGGGTCCCATGACAGAAGGGGGGGAGAGGTCGTTCTGTAAAGAGCTAAAATTAGCTCCGACCAGGGAAATGGACGGTATTTCCCAGATTACTGTTATATACGCGGGTTCCCCCTCCCAATGTAGGATGTTAACGCTCATCCATAATGTGGTGTCCGCATCGCTCCAACGCTGCAGGCAGAACACCGGCGTTACATGATATTTCTTACATTGTATTTATTATTACATAAGCCGTTCCTCTATCAGACATTGGGATGTAGGCATTTTATTAAATCCAGAAGGAGGTAAGTCGTACTGGTCTAATCTCCAGGAGAGGTCGGGAGGCTCCGAAATATCATGGGCCTGATTCAGGTTGTCTCGCTAGACAGTGAAGACCTTATCTCCGCCCCGCCAAGGCCCTACCCCCCCGCTTCATACTGCTGGTAATCGTGTCATTGTTTAGCAGGGGAAGGACCAGGGAGTCGGCCAGTCTCCCTCTCCAGCTCACTGTGATGTCACTCCTTCTGCTGAGTACAAGTGGAACAGTTTCCCATAGCAACCAACCAGGATGTACTAGAGAAATGACAGATTTACTAAAGATTCTAAAAATGAAAAAAGGAGGTGTTGCCCATAGCAACCAACCCATTCTCTGTTTAGTAAATGATTTCAAGAGCTTTAATAAATGTATCAACGAGAAAGGTATATTGGTTGCTAGGGGGAACAGCTGCCCTTGTGCGAACACATCCCATCGCATGGTACCGAGGGAATTCGGCGGCGCGCGCGCGGGGGGGGGGGGGGGGGGCATTTTGGCGGGGCAGTGTTTCAGCCCAGCAGAATTAGGCAGTGTGGGTGATGGATCGCACAACTCTTCTGCCCATGGGATCCCGGCTTTTGGAGACCTGGAGCAGTAGACGGTGGGCCTGGATCACTGCAGGTCCCAGGTCTGGATCACGGCAGGTCCCAGGTCCGCATCACGGCAGGTCCCAGGTCCGGATCACGGCAGGTCCCTGGTCCGGATCACGGCAGGTCCCAGGTCCGGATCACGGCATGTTCCAGGTCCGGATCACTGCAGGTCCCAGGTCTGGATCATGGCAGGCCCCAGGTCTGGAACACACCTGGCTCCAGGTCCGGATCCCTGCAGGTTCCAGGTCCGGATCACGGCAGGTCCCAGGTCCGGATCACTGCAGGTCCCAGGTCTGGATACCTGCAGGTCCCAGCCAGGTCTGAACCACGGCAGGTCCCAGGTCTGGACCACGGCAGGTCCCAGGTCTGGATCACTGCAGGTCCCAGGTCTGGATCACGGCAGGTCCCAGGACTGGATCACGGCAGGTCCCAGGTCTGGATCACTGCAGGTCCCAGGTCCGGATCACGGCATGTTCCAGGTCCGGATCACTGCAGGTCCGGATCACGGCAGGTCCCAGGTCCGGATCACGGCAGGTCCCTGGTCTGGATCACGGCAGGTCCCTGGTCCGGATCACTGCAGGTCCCAGGTCCGGATCACGGCATGTTCCAGGTCCGGATCACTGCAGGTCCCAGGTCTGGATCATGGCAGGCCCCAGGTCTGGAACACACCTGGCTCCAGGTCCGGATCCCTGCAGGTTCCAGGTCCGGATCACGGCAGGTCCCAGGTCCGGATCACTGCAGGTCCCAGGTCTGGATACCTGCAGGTCCCAGCCAGGTCTGAACCACGGCAGGTCCTAGGTCTGGATCACTGCAGGTCCCAGGTCTGGATCACGGCAGGTCCCAGGTCTGGATCACTGCAGGTCCCAGGTCTGGATCACGGCAGGTCCCAGGTCTGGATCACTGCAGGTCCCAGGACTGGATCATGGCAGGTCCCAGGTCTGGAGCGCTGCAGGTCCCAGGTCTGGAGCGCTGCAGGTCCCAGGTCTGGATTGCTGCAGGTCCAAGGTCTGGATAGCTGCAGGTCCCAGGCCTGGATCGCTGTAGATCCCAGGTAGGTGGCTAGAGTCGGCCAGGGTAGGTTACAGATGGCTGCGGTCTGTAGAGCTGGGATAAGTGATTACTAAGATGCAGCTACATACAGGCCCATTGTCCTGGACAGTATTTGTGGGCTACATTCAAAAGCAAACAGTATTTACCCTGCATGCACAAAAGATAAATGCACTGGAACCACTTGCATTGCAATGTAGTTTTCCCAGGTGCACGGCTATCGGGGCATGTGCAATGGCATTTATAGACCACCCTGCTGCCCCACACGGTCGCGCCAGGCTCCTCTGTTCCTGACTTATGTATATTATAACATCCTCTACCTGGATAGCACAAGACGCAGCACAGTATAGCAGCCCGCGGCCCGATTCTCTGCTTGAGGTCAACAGAAGGCAGCAATTTACTAGGTAAAATAATATGTTGTCTCAAGGAAACGACGGGGAAGGCATTAATACAGGCAAAGAATTTAGGGGGAGCCTGTAATATATTACCATCCAAAGGAACGCATTGCCCCGGGCAACAAACATTGCTAATTAATGAGTAGTACGGGGGAAATCATTATTTTAATCACAGGCCTTAATAGGATTGCCCTCTTAACCCCTACAATCCCAGGGGGCCACCGTGGTAATATAAAGCGAAGCTTTGCAGATGCAGAAGTCACTGTGATGTGTAACACTGCCACAAACGTGTGACACTTCAAGGGGGGAGACCCAATAGGAGTTAACCGTTTCGCTGCCGGTCCACTAACAAACCACAATAACCACACGCCATGTTTTCCATCATCGCAGTGTGTTTGCGTGGCCATTTAGCTAGCTGGACAGTCTTAAAGCCTGTGTCTTGTTTTTAATATTGAATTTGTACAGTTGCAGTTATTTGCGGTAACATTGCAATAACCACCAACCATTGTTATTCTCTAGGTTTGATAAGTATTGAATAGGAACGATGGGAAAGTTACCGTTCTATACATTCTAAGTCTGCCCATACGCTAGGGCGATATTGCAAACAATCCATCATTTGACTGAATCGATGCGATAAATCGAAGGATTGTATGCACATCTAATATCTCACCAGACGCGATGCGCGGGCCCGCCGTTCGAATGTCGTGTCGATAGATCGGTGGAAAGCAGGAGGGCTGGCGTGCGGCAGTAGTCAGGGGCGGGCGAATTTGAAATTTTTTTTTTTAAACCACTGGGCAGTCCTCTGATTGGCTGAGAGAGAGCTCTCTCAGCCAATCAACAGCCACATGAATGTGAGCCCTCAGAGCTCTGGTGTGTAAAAAAAAAAAGTTCAAATTCTGTTGACTACCACCGCACGCCAGCCCTCCTGCCCCCGCATCACTACACATCCACACATGCCGGCTCTCCTGCCCTTGCACCGATACATCACCGCACATGCCAGCTCTCCTGACCCCACACCGCTACACATGCCAGCCCTCCTGCCCCCGTTCCGCTGCACCGCCGCCAGCCCTCTTCCAGCACCCGATGTGGCATCGCAGGTGGCATGAGACATCGGGTGCTGGAAAAAAAAAAGGGTACTTATGTAGTAACTGGGCTGCCGATTTTTTGATTGTATGCCTTAAGTTAAGGCATACAATCAGATGCGATGCGATGCGATATTGCATCGCATCCGATATCGCATCCGATATCGGATGCGATGACCCGATTTTTCCATAGGAATCAATGTTAAAATGATTCCTATGGAAAAATGGGTCCTTTTCATACCCCTACTATCCAAGTGGGCATGGAGTTGGATATAAACCTGTGGCGAGCGTAGCGAGCCACCGAGCCCGAAGCGTGGCGAGCGAAGCGAGCCCCGCGAGGGGACGGTATTCGTGCCCTCGCGGGGCTCGCTTCGCTCGCCACGCTTCGGGCTCGGTGGCTCGCTACGCTCGCCACAGGTTTATATCCAACTCCATGCCCACTTGGATAGTAGGGGTATGAAAAGGACCCATTTTTCCCATTGAATTCCATGTTAAAATGGACTCAGTCCATTTTAACATTGATTCCTATGGAAAAATCGGGTCATCGCATCGCATCGCATCGCATCGAATCGCATGGTCGCATGCGATGCGATGCGATCTCCCGATCCGACCCGATTTAGAAATCGGCAGCCCAGTTACTACATAAGTACCAAAAAAAGCACTTGGGCACCGCAAGATGCGATCGGATGCGATGGCTTTGACGGTCTCCGTGGACTTAGATGTAACCGGAAGATGGGAATTGGGAAAGTCAGTACACAGGGCGCCTCATTGTAACAACATGTCTGACATCTCCCCATCTCAGTGCCCGTGATGTACAACACACATATAATTATAATTACAGATCAGCTCTAAATTGGTAGGAGCAGGAACTGGAGGTAATGGCCTACAGATGGGAGACGTCCTACTGTGGCGGCGCGGCTCCGGCCTCCTGGGTGGGTGGGGGGTTCCCCAGCAGCAACAGCAAACTCCAAAGGCATCGCCGCAGAACCTGGGGATACTGCGCTAACAGAGAACATCATTGCATGGGAAATATTCAGGTTTATTTCGGGAGATAAAAGGGGGACTGGCTGCAGCACTACAGACAACATAGGTCCAGGGAGCGGCCTCTTTATTCCCTGGGCCTCTATGTGTCCCTGAGGCTGTCATTGAGGCTCATTCACAATATGGATCTACGCTGCACTTGTCCGTTATTTCAGAGCGTGCGCTCACTTCCGGTACTCAGTGCACCCAACAAATTCCAATGTTAAAGCACAAGGTTTTGCTCGTCGGCCACTGTCGACATTGCAGTCGGCACATCCATGCACTGATTTGCAAATACAGGTGCAATTACGCAGGAAATAGGGCTTGTGGTTTCTCAGGGATACTGCCACTTTAAAGGTGGACATACATTAGATCAACCACAAAAAGTCGACATACCTTAGGTCGACATGGTTAAAATCGCAGGTCGACGCAAGCATTAGGTCAACCTTTAATGGATGTCAACCTTCATAGTGTCCAGTGTCCTTAGTCCATCTGTAGACTTACTGCAGACTGAGGGGCCCTGCAGACTGAGGGGCCCGTGTGTTAATAAGGAACAGGAAAGTCACATTGATAAGTGAGATGATCGTATGTATATTACAATGTCATTATTACATTTATATTAACGGGGCAGAGACGTGCGCCCTCTAGTGGCAGGTATGTGACGTTTAAATCATTTGAAGCTTTGATATACAATACTGTACATTTCTGTGGGATAGGACCACAGCAGGAATATGCAGTCCCATTGTCAACGGTGACAAATATCAACACAAGGATGTGTACATTCGTGAAGAATAAATGTTGATACCCTGTAACCCTAACTGTCCCATCCCGCAGCCTGGCCCTTACTGTCCCATCCCGCAGCCTGGCCCTAACTGTCCCATCCTGCAGCCTGGCCCTAACTGTCCCATCCCGCAGCCTGGCCCTAACCGTCCCATCCGCAGCCTGGCCCTAACCGTCCCATCCCGCAGCCTGGCCCTAACCGTCCCATCCCGCAGCCTGGCCCTAACTGTCCCATCCCGCAGCCTGGCCCTAACTGTCCCATCCCGCAGCCTGGCCCTAACCGTCCCATCCCGCAGTCGGCCCTAACCGTACCATCTCTCAGCCTGGCCCTAACTGTCCCATCTCTCAGCCTGGCCCCTAACTGTCCCATCTCCCAGCCTGGCCCTAACTGTCCCATCCCGCAGCCTGGCCCTAACTGTCCCATCCCCTAACCGTTCCATCCCCGCAGCCTGTCCCTAACCATTCCAACCCGTTTTATTTAGCGCTGGGTACACACCTATCCTGCTTTTCCAGAACATTCCAACCCGCAGCCTGGCCTAACCGTTCCATCCTGCAGCCTGGCCCTAACCGTCCCATCCCGCGGACTGACCTAACGTCCCATTCCGCAGCCTGGCCCTAACCGTCCCATCCCGCGGCCTGGCCCTAACCGTCCCATTCCGCAGCATGGCCCTAACCATCCGGATTAATAAATAGGCCTTTTGGCATCACTTGACTTAAGGCTCATTCACTAAGGAGCACAGGAGCTTACACTTTAGATGGTTTTTAACATCTTTTATACCAAGAGTTTGTGTCCATACCTACAAAATAGCCGGTGTACAGTAACATTGTACAATGCATGCTGGGAAAGCCATCCCTGGCTGTTATCTGACCTTAATGTTCTTTTCATGACTGTATGTGTGAAAAGCGAGCAGTACTGGTTATGTCCTGGGAGAGCCCTAAAGGCATCTGACCTGCACAGATAACTGCACGTGCGATACATGTGTTCCTGTACATGATACACTGTATAAGAGATACAGCACAGTATGATAAGCTGTACTGTACATTCCAAGTAAAGGACCGGCAGTTCTTAATTATTCAACTTACTTATATTACCACATCCTCTATAATCTATATTCATTTCTAAAATTAATAAATGGGTTATATGGTGGTCACTGTGATTCTCTCTGTATTTTATGGTGGTCACCGTGATGCTCTCTGTATTATATGGCGGTCACTTTGATGCTCTCTGTAATATATGGCGGTCACTGTGATGCTCTCTGTATTATATGGAGATCACTGTGATGCTCTCTGTATTATATGGCGGTCACTGTGATGCTCTCTGTATTATATGGTGATCACTGTGATGCTCTCTGTACTATATGGCGGTCACTGTGATGCTCTCTGTATTATATGGCGGTCACTGTGATGCTCTCTGTATTATATGGCGGTCACTGTGATGTTCTCTGTATTATATGGTGGTCACTGTGATGCTCTCTGTATTATATGGCGGTCACTGTGATGCTCTCTGTATTATATGGCGGTCACTGTGATGCTCTCTGTATTATATGGTGATCACTGTGATGCTCTCTGTACTATATGGCGGTCACTGTGATGCTCTCTGTATTATATGGCGGTCACTATGATGCTCTCTGTATTATATGGAGATCACTGTGATGTTCTCTGTATTATATGGTGGTCACTGTGATGCTCTCTGTATTATATGGCGGTCACTGTGATGCTCTCTGTATTATATGGTGGTCACTGTGATGCGCTCTGTATTATATGGTGGTCACTGATGCTCTCTGTATTATATGGCGTCACTGATGCTCTCTGTATTATATGGCGGTCACTGTGATGCTCTCTGTATTATATGGCGGTCACTGTGATGTTCTCTGTATTATATGGCGGTCACTGTGATGCTCTCTGTATTATATGGCGGTCACTGTGATGCTCTCTGTATTATATGGCTGTCACTGTGAGGCTCTCTGTATTATATGGTGGTCACTGTGATGCTCTCTGTATTATATGGTGATCACTGTGATGCTCTCTGTATTATATGGCGGTCACTGTGATGCTCTCTGTATTATATGGTGGTCACTGTGATGCGCTCTGTATTATATGGCAGTCACTGTGATGCTCTCTGTATTATATGGTGGTCACTGTGATGCTCTCTGTATTATATGGATGTCACTGTGATGCTCTCTGTATTATATGGCGGTCACTGTGATGCTCTCTGTATTATATGGCGGTCACTGTGATGCTCTCTGTATTATATGGTGGTCACTGTGATGCTCTCTGTATTATATGGCGGTCACTGTGATGCTCTCTGTATTATATGGAGGTCACTGTGATGCTCTCTGTATTATATGGCGGTCACTGTGATGCTCTCTGTATTATATGATGGTCACTGTGATGCTCTCTGTATTATATGGCGGTCACTGTGATGCTCTCTGTATTATATGGAGATCACTGTGATGCTCTCTGTATTATATGGTGGTCACTGTGATGCTCTCTGTATTATATGGCGGTCACTGTGATGCTCTCTGTATTATATGGAGATCACTGTGATGCTCTCTGTATTATATGGCGGTCACTGTGATGCTCTCTGTATTATATGGAGTTCACTGTGATGCTCTCTGTATTATATGGAGGTCACTGTGATGCGCTCTGTATTATATGGAGGTCACTGTGATGCGCTCTGTATTATATGGCGGTCACTGTGATGCTCTCTGTATTATATGGCGGTCACTGTGATGCTCTCTGTATTATATGGAGGTCACTGTGATGCTCTCTGTATTATATGGCGGTCACTGTGATGTGCTCTGTATTATATGGCGGTCACTGTGATGCTCTCTGTATTATATGGTGGTCACCTTGATGCTCTTTGTATTATATGGCGGTCATTGAGATGCTCTCTGTATTATATGGCGGTCACTGTGATGCTCTCTGTATTATATGGCGGTCACTGTGATGCTCTCTGTATTATATGGTGGTCACCTTGATGCTCTTTGTATTATATGGTGGTCACTGTGATGCTCTCTGTATTATATGGCGGTCACTGTGATGCTCTCTGTATTATATGGCGGTCACTGTGATGCTCTCTGTATTATATGGCGGTCACTGTGATGCTCTCTGTATTATATGGCGGTCACTGTGATGCTCTCTGTATTATATGGCGGTCACTGTGATGCTCTCTGTATTATATGGTGAGGTTATAAGGATATTTATGCTGTGCAAAGATGGTTAAACCAAAACAACTGAGGTGGTTATTATCACCTGTGCTAAAGTATAGATACCCTTAATCCATGGAAAGTTGAAATATGGCTCTTTAGCCAAATGACGATGACATAGCCCTAGGCCGGCATGAAGTGCTCCCTATCGGAGCACAGCAAAGGGGCAGGAGAGCGCCTCATACTGCGACGGGATTAGTTAGTCTCCTCCAGTCCGCAGACTGCTCATGTTAGGGCTGATACCCGCTCACAGCCTAATCCTGAGGAATGGACAATCGCTGGCCCTGAGATCAGTGTTTATGTGCAGAAAGAGGCAGGGAGCCAGCATGCAGCTCCTGTCAGAGCTATTTCCCTTCTGGACTGTACACTGTGTGCCGAGCACCCGCCCTGAGTGTGACTTCCTCACTCTGCATTCCTTCACCTCAGCTCCCATGGGACAGACTGGTTCCTTACACGCCGCAGCACCTGGCTGCATGCAACGCGCTCCGTGCCTCCCTAGCCTGTTACACAGCAGCATCTCACAGCGGCCAGAGACGAAAAACAATTGGTCCTCGTTCATTGATATTGGGCCTGATTCAGCAGGAGTTGTAATGCTGTGAGAAATCACAAAGCTACGACAGCTTTCTGTAGCACGCGGGAGGCCGCCAAGCACAGGACAGGACAGCCCGCGTGCTGGGTCCCTCCCCTTGATGCAATCGCACCACTGAAATGCAAGCGCTACTCTAAACTAGGGCAACCGCCTGCCAGCGCAGTCTAGGTGCAAAGGCAGGCGCAAGGCTGCCATGTTTTTGGTCGCAGACCACTATTGGTCCGGACACGACTGTGTTGTCTGAACCGCACCCACCCAATGCCATGCGGCCGTCCTCCCAACATTGCATCGCCGCCCCGAAGACACTTAGACTGCGAGTGCATTTTCCTGTAGTTTACGTGCTCGCGTTTGTGCACTGCTGTGAGCACGCATGTGCAGAAGTGCGGAAATCGCCAATTACAAATTTGCATACTTTGACAAACCAAGCTGAATCAGTCCCAATATTTTTAGTCTTAATCCTTTGTCACATTGTTACTGAAACTTTTAAACATGCCCTCCTGGAGATACCGCCGGGTATGTGTAGGGGCATTGGGATTAAACCCTCTCCTCTCGTGACCCCGAGTGGTGTCGCGATGATGCAGTTTGCCACAAATCATGTAATCTGGACCGCTGACTTTTGCAGGGGGGGTGTGGCAGGTTCGGGAGGTTAGCCTATAGGAAGCCCTGAATAGACAGCTCCGAATTCGCTACACCGACCGATGTTTGGGGTTTGCACATGCGCCAATCCCTGGAATGAACGCCTTCCACGAGATTCACAGTCGCTGGAGTGTTCGCACCAGGATGAACAGGAAGGGGGCGTATGCTGGGGGACTACCCAGCAGTGCTCACAAAAAAATGGTGGTCACGCCCATGGAAACGCTGGGTGTACCCCTGCCAACGCACACGTGACGTCAGCGCCGGAAACCAATTCGGCCTTTAGCAGGCATCTGAAAAGGAAGTAAGTGACCATCGCATGCTAGAGCGGGGATTGAGGCGGGGGGGGGGGGGGGGGACACACTCCCTCCAATAAGAGTGTGCACAGGGTGCCGGAACCCACCGGTAACCTCCAATCACCTCGCTCCAAGCTCTTACGGCCAATACAATGCCTGCAACACCCTGATTTATGACATCACAGGCTTAATAATGTTGTTTGTTTCCTAACCTTCCGGAATAAAACGATCTAAAGCAATATTGTAGGTAATTTCCCACCAGGCGCGCTCTGCGATTGTCTTATATATCATTACATCGGATAATACTCTGAGGGAACCCCGCTGCCTTTTGTCAGCTTGGAAATGTTGCGATGTCTTCTAATATCCATCCAATTCCTCCAGGAAGACGGTTACAGGGGGCAATCCGTGCGGTAAATGGGAGCGCGAGAATGAAATGACATGGGGAGTACACGCGTGACTGCTGCTCAATAATACGCTCTGGGACCGATTCACCTGCCAGCAAATTATTCTTACGTGCGTGCGTGTGTCTGCATTATGCATCTGGAGGCAGGCAATGCAGGCAGCTCCTAACTGCCATGTAAGATGCTGTGCTGTGACAAATGTCAGTTAGGGGCCGGTTGGCTGGTACTTTATCTCGCTTCTTTTTATCACACTTCAAGGATCAGTACACAGAGGGCCTTATTCAGCTTTGTCAGCAAATCTAAACAACACGCAATTGGGTGAAACAATGTTGAACTGCCGGTGGGGTAGATGTAACATGTGCAGAGATATTTCCAGGTGCTTGCACACTGTGGGATATAATGGGAAATATTGTTCATTTTTGCACTTGTGATATTGGGCCTTATTCTGATTGACAGCCTTGCAAGTCCATCTAGACGCCGCCCTCCGCCCGCAGTGCCGGCCGGCCGCCCCCCCCCCCCCACACACACACATGCAGTACCCCCCCCCCCCCCACGCTTCGGGCTCGGTGGCTCGCTGCGCTAGCCACACTTTCTATTCTCATTCTCAACTCCACGCCGACGTGGATAGTGGGGGTATGAAAAGGTCGTAGGACGCGTACCACCGCCCCTCGCGGGCTCGCTGCGATCGCCACGCTTCGGGTTCGCGTTGATAGTGGGGGTGGTAGAGCCTCAAAAATGCCATTTGGGGGCCATTAAACATGTTTCATACTAATTCCAATGCATTTGGATGCTTTTCAGTGAAAAATAGCATGCGATCAAATCGCATGCGATGCGATCGTATGCGATTTTGACAAAAACCCTGCAAAAATCGCATCCCATCGCATGCCACTATATATGGCATGCGGATGCATGCGATGGGAGCCGTGATAATCCACAAGTACCCAGAAACGTGCATGCGCAGACACAAAACATCGGTCCACCGAATTAATCAGAATAAGGTCCTTTGTTCCTAATATCACCCAGTTGTAGGCAATGAATGAGGAACCAAGTGCGCTCCTGTGGGTCGTTAGCGACCAGCCTCTCTCCCATGAGATCACGGGAATCGCAAAGATATTGCTAGTGTGTCTGGGGCTTTAGATTTGGGTGGGGAGTGTTCAAACTGAAATCTAAATTGCTGTGTAAAATAAAACTATCTAACATCTTTGGGCTACATACAAAAGCAGACAGTATTAACCCTGCACAGTAACAATCTAACATGAAGTGTTCCGACACAAAATTACAGAAATCCATACCTCCCAAATTTCATTGGTGGACCGACGGGACCTTTGCGTGTCCAAAATTTTGGGGGCGTGGCCTTCAAACGCGCCCCCGTTGTCATAAGGGGGGGGTACAATAACGCAAAAATGTGCCCCGAACAGCCCCCCGCAACTACCCCCCACCTGAGTCCGGGCAGTACACTGCTGTGCTGCCTGGACCAGTGACCTCCTCCTCCCTCCTCTCAGGGGCTGCTACACTGTATACACTATATACCCCACAGTATACTGCCAGGGTCCCAGGGGCTGCTACAGTGTAAACACTATATACCCCACTGTATACTGCCAGGGTCTCTGGCAGTATACTGTGGGGTATATAGTGTTTACAATGTAGCAGCCCCTGAGACCCTGGCAGTATAGTGTGGGGTATATAGTGTATACACTGTAGCAGTCTCTGAGACCCTGGCAGTATAGTGTGGGGTATATAGTGTATACACTGTAGCAGCCCCTGGCAGTATACTGTGGGGTATATGGTGTATACAGTGTAGCAGCCCCTGGCAGTATACAGTGGGGTATATAGTGTATACAGTGTAGCAGCCCCTGGCAGTATACTGTGGGGTATATGGTGTATACAGTGTAGCAGCCCCTGGCAGTATACAGTGGGGTATATAGTGTATACAGTGTAGCAGCCCCTGAGACCCTGGCAGTATACAGTGGGGTATACAGTGTATACACTGTAGCAGCCCCTGAGACCCTGGCAGTATAGTGTGGGGTATATAGTGTATACACTGTAGCAGCCCCAGAGACCCTGGCAGTATACAGTGGGGTATATAGTGTATACACTGTAGCAGCCCCTGAGACCCTGGCAGTATACAGTGGGGTATATAGTGTATACAGTGTAGCAGCCCCTGAGACCCTGGCAGTATAGTGTGGGGTATATAGTGTATACACTGTAGCAGCCCCTGAGACCCTGGCAGTATACAGTGGGCTATATAGTGTATACAGCGTAGCAGCCCCTGGCAGTATACAGTGGGGTATATAGTGTATACAGTATAGCAGCCCCTGGCAGTATACTGTGGGGTATATGGTGTATACAGTGTAGCAGCCCCTGGCAGTATAGTGTGGGGTATATAGTGTATACAGTGTAGCAGCCCCTGAGACCCTGGCAGTATACAGTGGGGTATATAGTGTATACAGCGTAGCAGCCCCTGAGACCCTGGCAGTATACAGTGGGGTATACAGTGGGGTATACAGTGTAGCAGCCCCTGAGACCCTGGCAGTATACAGTGGGGTATATAGTGTATACACTGTAGCAGTTGTTATGAACCTGAGTCTCTGCTTTAGCAATCACCCACCGACTGCAGCCCCCATCCAGAGGTGCAGGAACATTCTCTCTCTCCCCTACATGGAGACATGCAGGGTATAGCAGCCTCCCCCCAGCCTGGGACAGCAGGGGGATGAGGTCAGTACACCCGCCTATGGGGCTGGGCTGCAGCCGGCATATATAACCTGCTGGAGCCAGTGCTGGAGCATTGCTGTGTGATCACAGGATACGTACACATCCCTGCCTGCAGCAGCTGCACCATGTCTGTCATTACCAATAGCCTTCTCCTGGTCCTGGCCATAGGGGACATCTTCTACTCGGTGGAAGGCTGCACGTGTGCCCCCAGCCACCCCCAGGATGCCTTCTGCAACTCAGACATCGGTAAGTGCCACCTGCTACTCCTGCCTGTGCCCAGGTGCCAGGCAGCTGCAAAAGCTATAGATCCTGTGTATTGCTGGAGGTGAGAGGTACCCAATGTGCCAGGCAGCTGCACAAAGTATAGTTCCGGGGCATGGGTGCCCAGGTGCCAGGTAGCTGCACAAAGTATAGTTCATGGGTATAGGAGGGGCATGGGTGCCCAGGTGCCAGGTAGATGCTCCACCTGGGTATTTGTGGGGATGGGTGCCCATGTGCGAGGCAGCTGCAAAATCTATAGATCCTGTGTATTGCTGGAGGTGAGAGGTAACCGATGTGCCAGGCAGCTGCACAATGTACAGGTGGGCAAAGGTGCCCAGGTGCCAGGTAGCTGCAGAGATGTACATGGTACTGTGCCCAGGTGCCAGGTGGCTGCACAGATGGTACACACAGATCCTGGGTATTGGAGAGGAATACTGACACTGTGTATTCTGATGGTATAAATGTGGCTGCAGGAACGGGGCACCCGGTGAGGGAAGGCTAGTGCCATGCTGCGTGTAGGGAACCACACATCACAGTAAGCACCTGTCCTGGGCACCTTGTGCTGGCACTCAGAGAGGTGTCGGTGAGTGTACCTCTGGCACGGGGATGAAAACAGGCATACCAGGTTAGGCAACCTGTGGCACTCCAGCTGCTGCGGAACTACACATCCCAGCAAGTCCTGTCATCATTCATCATTCCTTTACAGGTGACAGGGCATGCTGGGATGTGTAGTCCTACAGGTTGCCGGTCTCTGCTGTATGCTATTACCTCTGTATATGTTCCATATTTCCAAAAATTCTCTTATAATGAAGTGGTTACATAAGAATCTAAAGTTACAGTAAATCCGAGCCCAACTGCCATTATACACGCTGTGTTTGAAAAATGACAGTTGGAAGCTGGTTGGCTGGTAATTGATCACTCTCCAAGGCTTAGCGAATGTCTCCATCGGTGAGATACAACGTACATCAGCGGTTGTGTAACTGTGATTATTCCACCATGCATTTATTTCACCTGTTAATGAGCATTTGTACCTGACACCAAACCCTCTGTCCCTAGGACTCGTGTGGGTATGCAGACTTGGGGGTTATTTACTAAAGTTTGTAGAGAGATACAAAATACCAACCAAACAGCTTGCAACTGTCATTTTTCAAACACAGCCTGTAAACTTTAACGCAGATTCTGATTGGCTGGTCTTTTACCACGCCCCCTGCTTTGATACTGTACCCCCATATATTGGGGGGGCTATGCATACAATACACTGACAGGACTATTAAGCAATCTCTCACATACAGCAGAAGGGGACCCTGGCTGTAATGAGCTGCAGTATTTAACTATTTAGCAGCTGCATTGTGCTGCATGAGAACATTTGCATGGAATACCCCCTCCCTTTAGCCGGCCAGTGCTCCAGGGGGTAATTGCCTGCACAAAGCTTAACTCCTTCTGTGCCAGACTTAAAGGAAAGCTATGTTTGACCATAGCAATGGCGGCTGTCGCGTTGGACAGAGGCATGGTAATTAAAGGTTAAGGTTTCCTTTTAACTCTTATGCAATGAAGGTAAATTCAGGTGGAAATGTGTCTGAAAGTTGCAAAACATCAACTTTATGCAGCCTGGGGCTCACTAGCAGCAGTAGAACTACAAGTCCCAGCATGCCCTGCCAGAGAGAGAGGTTAGACTTTAGGATGGCTTCCAGGTGGCTTTTAAACTGTTACAAATGGAACCGTTCTGTTACTTGAATTCACATCCTGCTATTTGTTACATAGTAAAGGAACATGTAATGGGTGTGGCGGGGGCCCCCTGGATTGGCCTTAGGGGATAGTGTGATTTAGTTAGACCCCCCCCCCCCCCCTTATGACCTGTGTACTATGAAGGTGTACTTCCCACGCTCGCAGCTTTGGCCGGGCATGAAGGCAAACCCCTCTAATTATTCCCTGCAACACATTGGTGTCGAAATCCGAAAAGTAACCACAACAAACTGGTTATAGAAAATCTACCCTCCTTTCCGGATCTCCAGTGTGATCACTGGATTACTTACGGCTTGTCTGCGGTCTCCTGAAAACCGCTACCGCCCAGTGATAGGGGTGCAGCAAAAAGGCTTGTCCACTTTGGGACTTACAGTACATCATAAACTGTTGGGAAACACGCACACACACACAGGGTTATTCTGGTTGGTTTGCAAAAGCAAACTCCTTCTTTAATGGACAAAACTGCACTGCAGGTGGGGCAGATGTAACCGGTGCAGAGAGAGTTACATTTGGGTGGAGTGTGTTCTAACTGAAATCTAAATTGCAGTGTAAGAATAAAGCAGCCAGTATTTACCCTGCACAGAAACAAAATAACTCACCCAAATGTAACTCTCTCTGCACCTGTTGCATCTGCCCCACCTGCAGTGCATATGGTTTTGTCCATTAAAGAAGGAATTGCATTACAGAATAACTCCCACAATGTGTCACACCCCATGGGTGTATGCCACCAAAAAATAATATCTGTTTACGGTATAACTTCTATAAACTCCTTTCCAGTGCCAGAGTCTCGCGTGCGTATGTCATTGTGCAGAGAGCAACCTCCGCAAGTTGTAGTTATATTCGGTTTACATCTGTATCGTCTAATGTTGTAGTATCAATCACACAAATTGGGGCAGATCCTTGGCCAATCAGATCCTAACTGCCACATTACCCACGGTGGTAAAAAAAAGCCAGTTAGGGGCCAATTGGCTGCTAATTTATCTCTCTCCACTTTATGACTCCCCAAGGTTTAGTGCAATTGCCCTATGACTTCTTAATGCTGTTGTATAAACATAAAGGGGCTGATTCTGCGTTCCCTCTTGTGCCGTAGTCCTGTCTGCATATTTATGCTAATGCTAGTAAAACGCCGTACCGGTGTACAGCCGGGGGTCTGACTGTGCCAGGGCTGTCACGCCCACTTAGTGCGTCTTTAGCTGTTACCATTGGTCAGTGTTCACCAGCTGCGTTCTACTGTAGGAGAAGATTGTCTCCTCCAATGGGGCAGATGTATTAAACCTTAACAAGAGATAAATGCAAGTGTGATAAAGAGATACATGTCCAGCCAATCAGCTCCTAACTGCCATGTTACAGGCTGTGTATGAAAAGTCAGTAAGGAGCTGATTGGCTGGACGTTTATCTCTCTTTATCATCCTTGCATTTATCTCTTGTTAAGGCTTAATACATCTGCCCCAAAGTAAGCAATTGCGTGTCTGAGTTCACAACCAGTACAGCGACACTCCCATAACACACCCCATATCTGATATCCAATGTGTGTGTGTGTGTTAATCACAACTGCAGCTCTGGATGCAGTGTGCAACGTGACTTAAGCTGTGTACACACGTTTTTTTCGTTTTCGATTTGACTTTGCTTATAGAAGCAAAATCTAATCCACATCGAATGGTTTTTGGGACCCCTTCGATCTGCATTTGATTCGATGCGCGCTCCCGTTTTCTCAAAATCGAAGAGAAAAATAGACTGTGCAGCCAAGGAAATATCGATTCGATCCAGTAAATCGAATGTGCGCAATGTACCATGAATGTAAATCAAATTCGATATCTAATGCAAAAGTACAGATCTAATGCCAACTTGAATGGGAAGATCGAATGCCAGATCTAATAGAAAATCGAATCTAACATCGAATCTAAAGCAGAAGTGTGTGTACACAGCTAGAGATGAATGTGCAGAAGACAAAATAATTTAACTGCGTCCGACATCGCACACCAAACATTACACTATTAATTCATTATGGAGACTTGGGGCCTGATTCAGCCCTGATTGTCGGAGGACCTCCCATGAGCCCTCTGCTATTGCAGGCTCCGAACACCTGTAGTATCTGGCCGCTATCTGTGTGATTGACAGCGGGTGGCCATTTGCGTGCGCCGGCGTTTTCTCTGCGTTCCAGAGAAAACGTTGGAAAGGAGGGACACTGAAGCCATCAGCAGCTGCGAACGGGGGGAAATCCATCCGATGGTGAATGAATTGTTCCATGTGAGCGCGGCTGCGATGGAATTCTCAGTCTAGTGCAGGGGTGGGAATTAGCGTGCGTGGGGTGGCGTTTATCTAAATCAGGCCCTCGGTCCGGGTAAATATTTGTTATCGCAGCCAGAAAAAATGAAGGTCCGGCCACATGTATAATAATCACCTCCATGGACAGGGTCTCCGTCCGTCACCAGGTATAAGAGGACCCATTCCCATCCCCCCCCCCCCCCCCAGGAACCCTGGGGTGTGTGGAACGGTCATATATCCAGCAGCCCGGGAGCCTGGGTGTCCCTGGAGAACTTTATAGGATCATCGGGGTTAAAGGCTTCTGTGGGTTTATTAAAAATACATTGAGGGCAGCTGAGGTTTACCCTGAACAGATGGACGGGGTGACAGGTGCTGGGCTGTATCTGGGCCGCAGACAGCTGAGAGTTCCAGTGTTTATACACAGCATATGTACAGAGATGGTGGGTATGCCGCCCGCACCTCTCACCGTGTCCTGCAGCCAGGTGTATACCTTGTGTCGGCTTACACGCCCCCCCCCCCCCCACGGGCCGTGCCATCCTATGCACAGTTTCGGCCGGAGAGAAGTAGCAATGACCCCTGTCAGGTGCACAAGGTGAATCCAGCGCTGCCTGCGCGATGAGGCGCATCAGCCTGACAGGCCTGCTCGGTAATAATGGGCATATGCAAATTGCCCGCGTCCGCCGACTTGATCTGACATGCAAATAGAAGGGGAGCTGGAGGCGCAGGATTCCAGGCATCACTAAGTATAGCAAATATTGACTGTTTAATGGGATTCCAAAAATGATCCTGCAAACTTCACTTTTTGAAGTAGTTTTTTTGGTTGTGCAATGCCCCCCCCCCCCCCCCCCTTTTCTAGAGATGCTGCTCCTTTAAGAAGCTGTGCTGGCCCCACTCACTCCCCTGACACTCCCCTCATACTCCCCACCCCATGCTGGCACTGTCACATGGAAAGCTCAGTAATAAGCAAGAAGGGGGGAGAGAGAGAGAGAGGGGTGACTAGATTACTGGCTGAGAGGGCCACATCCCCCAGTAAAGCAGTCTGACTCGTTAACTCCGTCCCTGCCTGCACCCAGGCGACTATATCAGGCTGGGCCATCTACGTATAGCAGCTGCTGAACTTTGGATATGAAGTCATTTACTTTATATACAACAGTTCCCACTTTTATATATAGGTTTATGTGGCTAGACTCTTATCTATAGACAGTTCCATTGTTCGCATGACCATAAACTGAACGTCGTTGCGCTATTTTTGCAACTTTTATGGTATTTGTGTATAGACCGTTTGAATTGATGTCGATTTACGTCCACGATCTGCAGATGCAAAACCAAGGCTTAAAGTGTATAGCTCGGCCCACGCCTCAGCTATAGATGTATCTGTAATAGATGGGTGCAGGGCCGCAGGTAGGGGTATGCGGATGGGGCTATCGCACAGAACGGAGAACCCTGCAGCCAGTATCCTTCTGCAGTGCCAACCAGAGCTTCCGACTCTACAGCTGCTCGGAACATTCTCGGGGTGCTGCGGAGGGTAACACTGCTATAGCTGGGGTTATCCCCCGCATCGGAGCCCCAGCTTCAGGGCTTCAGTACATCCCAACCAGGGGAGGTGGCGGTGATGGCACAGGGGGCACTGAAACCCTCTTATGTGGGTGGCAGGGTTTAAGGTGTAAGGGTAATTAGGAGACCACAATGAGCACCCTGTAATCTTACATAAGCAGAAAAATGGTGCGACCGCCATATTGCCGAAGACCACGTGCTGTAGAAAAATCTCCAGCAACATGGTGCACCCAAATTGAACTCTCTTTGCACATGTTACATCTGCCCCACCTGCAGTGCAGCATGGTTTGGTCCATTTTGAGAACAGATTTGTCCTGCAATCAGGTCTGAATCAGGCCCTTGGTTTGCAGAGTATTTGGTCATGTTCCTGGGCAGCTGTTTCCCTGCGGCTCTGCATTATCAACCACATTGCTGTTACGGGGTGATTCAGTTTGGTTTGCAAAAGCAAACTCCTTCTTTAATGGACAAAACCATGCTGCACTGCAGGTGGGGCAGATGTAACATGTGCGGAGAGGGGTGTGTTCAAACTAAAATCTAAATTGCAGTGTAAGAATAAAGCAGCCAGTATTGACCCTGAACAGAAACAAAATAACTCACCCAAATCTAACTCTCTCTGCACCTGTTACATCTGCCCCACCTGCAGTGCAGCATGGTTTTGTCCATTAAATTAAACCTTAATGCAATCACAGATTACATATGAGATCACTGCCGGTAAGAATGGATAGATCCTCCTTGTTCTGGTACTACGCCACATCCTAAACGTACCGCAAAAGATAAGACGCAAAGCGCAAAAACAAATGTTTGTTTTACTTCGAGACAATAAAAAAGTATTGCATAAGACACAAACAGGCCTTTCGTACTCTGTCTGGCTGACGCCATCTTTCCCGCTTGTGATACAGGGATACTAAGCCTTGCCATTCCCTGTGTGACCGTCTCACCGCCGCTAGCGAGACCAGTGTAATTCTCACCAATCAGGAGACAACAGCTCTGGGGACACTCACTCAACGCACGCACCGGCCTGGCAACGAAGCCTTAGGAAATAAGTGATACCGTTTCCATCAGAACTAACGCAAAGAGATCCCATAGGCTGCTGGAGCTTTCACCTATGTAATTGCTGTAACGGCTGATAATGGTGTCGATGCAGCACATGTAGAAAGGTGATATATATGTTCTGTAACCTACTGTGTGTACTGCCGGCGGTGCGTCATACCAGGATGGCAACATCTCACATTTACAGGACACGGTGAAAAGATTGCCGTAAAATTCATTCTTCCAGCATAAGGTTGTAGTCCTGGAAATGCCTCGCTGCAGTAGGAGGTTTAGCCACAGAAATGCCTCGCTGCAGTAGGAGGTTTAGCCACAGAAATGCCTCGCTGCAGTAGGAGGTTTAGCCACAGAAATGCCTCGCTGCAGTAGGAGGTTTAGCCACAGAAATGCCTCGCTGCAGTAGGAGGTTTAGCCACAGAAATGCCTCGCTGCAGTAGGAGGTTTAGCCACAGAAATGCCTCGCTGCAGTAGGAGGTTTAGCCACAGAAATGCCTCGCTGCAGTAGGAGGTTTAGCCACAGAAATGCCTCGCTGCAGTAGGAGGTTTAGCCACAGAAATGCCTCGCTGCAGTAGGAGGTTTAGCCACAGAAATGCCTCGCTGCAGTAGGAGGTTTAGCCACAGAAATGCCTCGCTGCAGTAGGAGGTTTAGCCACAGAAATGCCTCGTTGCAGTAGGAAGTTTTATTGACGTCACTTTAAAAAAGTGATCAATTTCAGATCGATTAAAATTGATTTTAATCGATGTTTGGCTTCTGGGGCTAAAACACAAGTGCCGAAGCAGGGCAGGTAATGCTAATCTAGGGAAATAGGTCATTATCATAGCTGTGGTAAGTGGCCACCCATTTATAAGATGCTGCCTGTGAAGGTCCTTTGTCGTTGTCTCTGTGACTAGTAAAGGCAGCAGTCATTATTTTCAGAACATTCATTTTGCCTTCAGTAACTTTATCAGGGTCCACGGTGGCCCTTTAGCAGGTAAAGTCCGAGGAGGCTTCTCTGGCTCCTTCCAGCTTGTTCATGTGGGGATTCGCCCAGGGCTGTGACTGCAGAACATCCTGGCACTGACACCGCCAGCGGAATGGGGTTCCCGCAGGTTCTATTAACAAAACCCATTAACACAAGGACTAAGGGAACAAAAACTCCCTTTTGTTTCAGCCGTTGCCATCCCAACAAGCACCAGAATAGGACTTCCCAAAAAATACACGCTAAACAATGGCTTTCAGCCCTTTATTCCTTTGCTGGAAATGGATCTGGGGAACCTTTAACAGAGGAGATACATTCGCAGCCCGGCCAATAATCCATTATACAGTATATGTGTCAGTATGAACGACTCGAGCTAGGGGCATACAATATTCTGGTCTAGGGTAACCTTCATGGGCGCCGACGTACGTTTCGCCAGTTGAACCCATTCTGCTCTACTTCCGTGCGGCTGCCGGGTAATTACAGGGTTACTAACTACCCTACTGGAAAAAGCAAAAAAAATGTTCAACTACTTAGCAAAATACTTTTGGCTAAACCCTAATTATTTTCATGTCCGCTGTACTTTGTGACTGGTTTATACATGTCTCCTGCTATAAATCACGGATGTAACCCTCTGTTCGAAGCCCTTTAATACTAATAGCTGACGTAATCTTGGTGGATACGATGTATAGTTCAGATGCTATCATTTAAATTTTTCTAAAGCTTCTAAAAATTGAGAGTGATGTTGCCCATAGCAACCAGATTCTGGGCCAGATGCACGAAGATTCAAAAGTGATAAAATGGAGAGTGATAAACAACCAACCAATCAGCTGCTGCCTGACATTTTTCAAACACAGCCTGTGATGTCAGGTAGAAGCTGATTGGCTGGTGGTTTATCACTCTCCATTTTATCACTTTTGAAGCTTAGTGCATCTGGCCCGCTGTCTATTTTTTAGGATGCAATAGAGAAATGATAAACCAGCATCCGGTTGCTATGGGCAACCTCTTTTTTTTTTTTTTAGAAGCTTTTGAAAATTTCCCCCTACAGCCCTATAACAAGGACAGTGATTGTCAGGAATTCCGCATTGACCTTTGATCTGGGTATGGGTCATTGGGTAGACCCAATTTAGGTCGACATGCATTGGATCGATCCACTGAAAGTCGACATGCCTAAGGCCTATGCAAGCATTAGGTCGACAGTCAAAAGGTTGACATAGATTTTTCATGTTGATCTTCAGTGGTCAACCCAACGCATTAGGGTCAACCTAATGACCACATTCCCCCCATACAGTCCCAAACGGATTAGGAGTGACTCTGGATTTTAAATAGTTTCCTGTTTTGCACAAAGATTACGGAACCAGTTTCCATCCAGCATTTCTCAGATCAGATCCGTTACACGTCCTCGCGTCGACCACTTCTCTCCGGAGAACGCCGCTTCCATTAGTTGTTAATGGTTAATCAGCCGTTACGCATCGTTCAGTAATCGTGACACAAAGAAACCTGGGTAACTTGTGCACAGACGTAAGCAGCGGAGGCATCTTTCGGGGATTAAGGCCGGTTTACGTGCGGTTACATCGCCATTCAGTCGTTACAACCTTTAACCCTTTCGCTGGGGCTTTAAATGTCCCTTTGATCTGTGCTGATAGGGCGTGAAATGCACATGAATGGAATCCGTGGCCGCGTGATCAGATCAGTTGCGTCGGCGGACACCTTAATGGCGAGGTGAGGACACGTGCCGTTGTCCAGGCGTTATGACCCCCCATAAAGGAGGGACAGGGGAATGACGCAGCCAATCCTGGTCCAGTTACACGTGAAATCTATTACACAAGAGCTGTTTAGGAGAGAGAGGGTATACCCGCCTGACGATGAACTGTCGGCTTTGAGACCTAGCGGAACGATTCAGGCTTAGGATTCAGCTGAGTTTCAAACTTTTAAAGCGGTAATTTTTTACGATGTAAATCCAGGCTGGTTTTGCATTGGGAATAAATTGCCGCTTTAAACCATGCTGCTAATTTGCAGAAATGTGTCACCCTGCAAAATCCAGTCCGGTTTTTCACCTAACATCTTTGTCCCCCATGCCCAGGTATGTGTTTTATTTATATCCATACTTTATTGCTGGATTGTAAATTGCTTTGTTTCTGTATAAATCCCAGCGCAGCAACTTGTTATGTGAAGCACTGAATATGTATAAACTCCCATAAATAAGGTCTGCATTAACCAGTGCGTAATAACACAACCATGACAGTAGTAATATGGAATGCTAGCATTGTATACAATACCGTAAATCTTTATAAAAACCGTTCCCTGAACAGAAACAGTGCTACAAAAGGGCCTGATTCAGACAAGGCCATGCTGCACTGGAGGTGGGGCAGATGTAAC
Organism: Crinia signifera; assembly: GCF_055691185.1. Lineage (NCBI taxonomy): Eukaryota > Metazoa > Chordata > Amphibia > Anura > Myobatrachidae > Crinia > Crinia signifera. Next base: position 12,767,965 of record NC_139220.1, read on the forward strand.
ATGTGCAGAGAGAGTTAGATTTGGGTGTGTTCAAGTTGAAATCTAAATTGCCGTGTAAAAATAAATCAGCCAGTTTTTACTCTGCATAGAAACAAAATAACTCGTACAAATCTAACTCTCTCTGCACCTGTTACATCTGCCCCACCTGTAGTGGGGGCGTAGCCATAACGATGATGCTAACACAATGACCACGCCCCACTCAAGGATCTGTACTTTGCTCCACCCCCTGCTTCCTCTAGCTGGTTGCCCTCTACCTGTGCATGAAAAATGACAGTTAAAAGCTTATTGGTTAATACTTTATCTCTCTCCATGCTTTGAAACATACCCCTGATATCAGCAATGCTCTGCAGAGCTCTCCCTGAGGTGAAGAATACATGCACAGGGCTCGGACCCTCAGCAATGAGGTCATTTAAAGGATCTGCTTTGAAGAGGAGGATAAAAGTGCTCTGCCTCCACCATTGTGTGCGTGACCTCGGGAAGTGGGTGAGAGGCAGAAGTGCAATTGTTCACCTGATCCAGCGTGCCGAGCCTCCATTGTGTGAGGCCCGGCCTGCCCTCTCCCGCCCTTTAGACATTAATCACTCGGGCCTATGCAAGACCACCAATCCCTCTGTAGGGTCCACCCTGCTCCCGACACAAAGACTGACAGATTTTATCAGGTGTTTGCAAATAATATAATGTGAACTATATCTGCGACACCTTATACATGAAGGTTTCTAATAAGAGTACTGCTGACAGGTCATGTTTTCTGGATTCCTGTGCAAGGAATACTAAAGGAAAACTAGCGAAGATTATTTAAACCGCAGTGTGCGCAGTCGGCATTGCAGTGCGGTGCAGCGACACGGCGTGAGGAGATGAATAAGCCCCTCCCTGTCTAATTAACATGAGGACATGGCACCCAGTGCAAGAGCCCGTCTCATTGCTGTCCACGCCCCTTGAACACATGACTGTAAGGCAACGCTGTCCTGTTACAGTGGAGACGCTCTGCGCTACACTACGCAATGCAGGTTAGGTGCTGATCCCGAGACCTTGCCAGTAGATGCAGCAAATCTTGCAATTAGGTGCTGGTTGGCTGGGACATTATCTCTCCCCACTTTGTCTCTCTACAGGGCTTAGTACATAGCCCCCCCCCCCAAAGTTTCATTCAATGCATTAATAAGAAATGCATGTGATATACCTTTTATGTATGTCAGGCTTTTCTGTGTGACTGGCCCGTATTTAATATCTAAAACATAATATAATTCCTGGCCCCGATAGGCGCTCCTGCCTTTGGCAGAGGATAATGAATAAAATGTTTGTTGAGCCCAGGAATGTACTGTGCTTAATGTAACATCTTACTGAGGAATGTGGAAAACCAGCGCCGACGCCGCTGCCGCCACTCATCTCGCAATCTTCTTAGACTTCGTAGGAATTTTGTCCCCAGGGGAGCCTTAAAGAGGCTTGTCGCTGGAAGGTGTGTGTCTAATCTCCCTCTAAGGGTCGCTGTGAGGCCTCCTGCATACCTACCTAGCACCTTTGTGTCTCTCCTCAAGTTCAAGTGCAGCTCATTAACTCTCCGTCCCGTCAGGAGGCCTAAAGCTATTCAGTAACGTTCAAAGGATTTTGGTACCTGTTATGATACTCTTGTATGGATGGATGAGACCATTATAGCCGCAGAGGAGTGGTCTTCAAGCCTATAACAGCCGCTTCTGTTCCTATAGAACTCTGTGTGTGTTTACCGGTACTTAAGATGCCGCCAGGTCTATTGCACTCCAGCTATAGCGGGTAATCTGATACAACAGGAGATCGTAGGTGTAAATTAAGGTGGATTATAGAGGACCATGTGAAGGAGCAGCAGGTGTACTAAAGTACAGATGCAGACAGATGGTACACTTCAGGAATAGAGTATTCAGCAGTCGGGCAGCCTATCCATTAGTTAAATTGGACGTAAAGGACAGGGACCAGTGTGTCGTGAGTGCAAGTGCTAACTATAACGAGCAGGGATGTGCTGGATGGATTCCAATTTAATAGTAAGACCCACCAATCAGCAGGAGGCCCATAGTAATTAATTACCAAATAATAGACAGGTAAAGTGCTACATGTAGCAGCACTTCCAGGGGGCTCAGCAATAAGGAAAACAGAAGTGGCCCGGCATCCTGGTTGCCTAGAAGCAGGCGGTACCCATCTACCTCTGCGTGTAGCCAATGGACGTCCCAGCTGCTATAAGGGATGGCCATCATTGCCGTCTATGGCAATCGTGCAACTGGCCTGTGGGCCAATCAAAATATGGGGGCAGAGCTTCATGGATGTTGGGGGAGGAGCTATGCTCCGTGTCCCAGCACTTTAAAAAAAAAGAACAAAAGCAAAACATTGGTTTTGCTGTGCCATCGATGGAGGAAAACCATCTGGTTCTCCCCCCATCAATGGCAAAAGTATTTGACAATGGCCGTAAACATCGATTTATTTCGAATCATCTATGGCCATCCCTAGTTGCTATGCCATGGCCAGGACTCAGCAGTCACAGCACTGCTGGAAGAGAGAGCTGCAGCACAGCTTCTTATCAGTGCTTTTCATTGGCCAGGCCAATGAAACTGTCGGCGGCCATTTTGAATTGCCAACACACAGTCAAAAAACATATGTATATATGTAAAAATAATATCCCTTTGATATGGAGTAACTCTGCAAACTGTGGGGATACTTGTTGTATTATCACTATAGTACTTCCGGATACGTCCCAGGGGTCGCCCTTGTTGACTGAGCTTTGCTCTGTCACCTCCTTACGTTGTAGTCCACCTGTGCTCGGGGTAATCCTTTCACACTGGCCTGTCGGGCCTGGAACTTATTAGCATCAGGAAAGGACGGAGAGGTGTTAATACCTAGCGACTGACAACCAAGTCGAATACTTGTTCATTAATATGTCTGTCTATTAATGTTTGTTTTTGTTTTATCCTTTTCTCTACTGGCCATTGAGATATAATGAATTTTGATTGAATAATATATTCAGGTTATATTAAGGCTGTTCCCAGCAGTTTTTATCTGTTTGTTTTGTTACCTAGCTGCAAACTTCATGAAAAGTCCGGATTTTACTTGGCGTTTTTGGGCTTCCCTGCGATATAACGAATCAGAGTCATGCGCCTTCAGGTGCTGACTGTCCTTCAGGGCTGTTACACAATACGTCCTAGGGGAGCGCGGGAGCCAGAATAATAAGTATTATTATATAGAGCTTCCTGCTGCTTTTTATTGGCTGTTTTGTATGGTGCCTGTGTAACTTCTATACCATCTGTCCGCGCCACGGACTCTTCCGCTGCAGCTGTACAGGGTGTGATGTGGTTTGCCTCCAAAGGAAGGCCGTTATCAGTAATAATCCGCGTAGAGGAAACGGGCGTCCATTATGCGAGGAGGAAGTCCATGTTCCTTGTGTGCAGATGTTCTCCAGAAATATCTGGGTTCCAGCAGTTTGTCCCCTTTGCCAGTAAAGGTGCCTCTTATTATCAGTGGATGTCGCTGCATACAAAGAAACTGGAAGCAATTCTCCCGTATACAGTATAAGACACAGGAAGAGGCAGGGGAGTAGGAGTTGAGGCCTAGTACATTCCCGGCGCAGTACCATCTGTGGTTCAAAATGTTCACATTCCAATTGTCAACAGCAGAATGTTGACATGGTCTGAATGTTGGCATGTGACACGCCGGCGTGGTCATGTCGACATTGTATGTCAACAGTTGGCATAACACCATGATGGTTTTTTTTTTCATTAGCGCCCTAACTCTAAACCTGTAATCGTGACTGTCGACATTCCCATTGTCGATTTTGTGAGTGTCGACATAGTCACTATCATTATGTCCACCTCAACAGTCGACAATCAGACCATGTCGGCATTCTGAATGTCGGTAAAATGACTACATACCCACTGGTACGAATGCCGCCCATGCAGGGGAATGTACGTCCATGTGTTCCTCTGGTTTTCTATATGTCTGAGTAATCCCAGGGAATCAGGCCCAGGGAGAAGAAAGAGCAGAGATTTACAACCCCTAATCAGTTATCGGGAGGGGGATAATGTCATTCCTGGGTCCCAGGACACATGGAAACCAAAGCCAGTAATCAATAACTGTCCCCAGACAGCTGCTGAGAACCTGGCTCCTAATGATGGGAAAAAGGGCGAAACACAATGACATTCAGGGTCGAAAGACCCCCCCCCCCCCAGTGCTATGGATTCCCCTGCTGCTGGCTAATGGGGTAAGGCCTGCTAGCGATTGCTCAGGGTGAAGACAATGGGGGAGCGGACGGATCAATCCGGTTTAATAAGTAAACACATCTCGTGTGAGAGTCGGGGACCTCACACACGGGGGGATGTCACCAGGTGGTACAGGGGGAAGCAGCGTTTCTCTCAGTATGACTGCATCTGTCATTGGTTACAGCACCACTTTCTTTATCTGCAGCATGTTGGTGCTTCAGTCAGAAATAACATTGGTAAATCTCGCCTAGAAAGACCACACAGGTTACTGTAAGCCGCCATACTTCGTAGCGTGGGGCTTATTTCCTCACAAAGTACAAACGGTGGTGCTGCAAAAGACCCGGGGCCGCAGCAGATGGGGTGGCAGCAAGGCTGCAGCAAGCGTCCGTGCCACCTGATTCCAGGACTGCCTCATATTGGGTGGGATGTTCTAACCTTTACCTCACATACATAAGGAGCAATTTACAGCTTGAGGCGACACATGTGCATCCACATTGCCCATGTGTGCAGTGTATTCCGTGCTTGTATTTCCAGTAACATCTGTCTTAAACCCAAATCTAGCCTACAAATGTGTCTGGAGCAAATATGCGCAGGACGTTATCAATTGGACACCATCTTACGTAGTACCACGAAACGAGGCTCCACTCGAAATGGCGTACTTAACTTACTCACTGCATTCGTACTTGGGTGCCCCTGGTGTGTCCTTGGAAACAACAGGGCCCACAAGTGTTAGATACAGGCTGAACAAGGTTCTGTCGTGCTCACGTAGAGTGGCGAATGTCACACAATGCACAACAGGATTACGCGAGGTGTCCCCAAACATCTGTTGTATCACATTGAGAAATGGCCGCTGCTGCTTGTGGTGTGTTTGTTTTCTGCATGTGAAGGTGTGTGATTGTCGGCCGATGAGTATTTTATGCAGAATCAATTGACAGGAAGGGAGCATTTGGAGATGTATGGGGGGGGGGGGGTTGGGAAACACAGGGGTGTCATGGCTGACGCGGCCAGGTGCAGAATCAACCGCAGAGGTGCCCAACTTTGCCCCGTAATGTCTGACAAAGAGCAAGGTATAAATGTCAGCTTGCTGCCGGACCCTGCTCTGGGGGACCATTACCAGAGACCCCTGCAGTAACATCGCCTCACACCCCATAAAGGTGAGGAAGGGCGGGCGCCTCCAGCTCAGCGACTGGAAGAATGTCAGCAGCTCGGTTTTCACTCATATCTGACAGGACTATTGTGGGAAACTGTTACTTCCGGAAGGATCCATGTGAAAGCTTTGGACTATTTGACACCTCACTGATCCTCCTCTTGGCCGGTCCGCGGCGATGAGCTATGCTTTTGATCTGTGTTCCACATGCATCGCAGCCGCTCATCCCTTTTATTTCCGGTTGCTGGTAACCTATTTATTTTTGTATGTTTATTGGTCTGTTTTGACTCTGACCCAGAGCATCTTGGGAAATCTTACAAGCGTACCCGTCCAATGATAGCAGATGGCACCATGATACTTTGGCTGGTGATAAGGCAACCTGCCCACCCAGCTGATTGGGATACTGGTGGGCAATAAGCGGGCCCCCAGCTGCTGTGGGACTATACATCCCAGCATGCCCTGCAATATTTTTGCTATGAGGTAATGCTAAAACAGTGGCAGTACATCTTCTAGTAGACACTCGCAAGAGCGCTATGAGGTAAATTTTACTACGGTGGGCATTCTAGTGAAGATGGGATGTTGCCCTTAGCAACCAATCAGACCCTACTTCTTATTTAGCACCTTCTAGAATAAAAATAAGTATAGTCTTACTTTTATCTACGAAGGGAAGAAAAATCATTTGAGTTCATATAATGGTAGCGAGTATAAACTAGTCAAATACAGCTTCATTTCCTATTTTTAATGGCAGTAGCGGATCTGTATATCATATACGGTCCTGTCAGCATCTCCACCGGGAACCATCCCCGGTTTACACGCGGAAACTTTGTACCCAGAGCTGGGGAATGAGAATCCTACGGCTCTTGAAAGTCCTTTTGGCTTCCGATGCCTGGGAAGAGGGGCTGCCAGCTCTCACACCCCTGTGACTTACATATAACCTCCATCTTAGGTTTCTGGATTCTTGGGATAACAGGCCTTGCGGAATTTCCTAGAGTACATATGAGGAGAGTGTATGGGAGCGCTGCGGCCATGTGCGGATTAGGGGAGGTGCGCACAGCTGAGCCCTTCGGTGGAACCTAGGAGCACAATCCCTGTGTACGTCCCACAGAAATCTCTCTGGGATCTGATTACCTCCAGCACAAAGCGTGAAACACATACGGCTTCATGCGTCCCTCCATAGCGTCCGCCGCAGCCGCCATATTAATCCGCAAATTGCGCAGGCTGCAACTATTGACCTGCTTTTGGTATTTCGTCTGATCCAGAACTGGGTACGCTGCGTTCAGGTGGCGAAATAGATTGTCACCTGCCGCTGTACGCGGCAACAGCAGGAAAATACTCCTGGAATGATTGACGATTGAGGATAACAAGTCCGGGCAGCATAAGAAAATAACTTTGCAACAAGGGGGAAAAAAAATAAAAAATGTAAATGATTCTCTTTCATATGTGGCCATGCATGAATAACTTCTGGGCTGTGATCTGACTGAGGAGCAGGAATGGACGCACACTGCGGAAACGAGATTAGCCAGAAATATCTTTGAGGGGAAAAAAAAGCTCAAAACAAGCGAAGCTTAAACCTCTGAGCGTCTGATGCTCCCGCCATTTCTTTAACCTTAAACAGACCAAGCACCCCCACCTATAAAGCGCCCCCTCCCCCTCCCCTTTCCCCTTCACCTGGAATAACCAAACTGAGTCATTTATTTATGGCGAATTAAAGGTCACATTTATTAATCAGATTACCAATATAATCCTACTCTCTTAGGTGGCAAAGATAGCACTGCGGTCCACCAGCCCTCCAACGTAACTGAATCAAGCCGCCCGGGGGTGGGGACCCCTTCTCGCACCTGAAACATGTAACCGCCCGGGGTCCCCAATTGCCCCCTCCGACGCCAGGCCTTGGATCTTGCACCCCCTCTTCTGGGGTGCCTCCGTTTCCTGGCGCCAAACTTTGGCTGGCCCGCAGTACTTCCGCCTCTGTTAAGACAATCTCTCCTGTAACTAGAACCGCCCGGAGTCCCCCAATTGCAACCCCCACTTTGACGCCAGGCCTTGGATCTTGCACCCCCTCTTCTGGGGTGCCTCCGTTTCTTGGCGCCAAACTTTGGCTGGCCCGCAGTATTTCCGCCTCTGTTAAGACAATCTCTGCTGTAACCTTGATGCTGTTTGGATGTTGCTCCTTCTTCGTCCAAGGGTGGGTGGGTGGGACAATCCTTACGGTGTGCCCTCTTGCTCTCTCTGATCCTCCCCCTACCTGTCCTGTCCTTAAGTATAAGTCTACTCCCATGGGGAGGCGCCTACTACCTGCTTCTCTCTTACCTTCCCCCCTTTTATCACCCCTTATCCTTTCACTGCTATCTCCCTGCCCCCATCCTAATACTAGCAAGACAATGGTAGCATCTCATGGCATTGGGAGCGCAGACTAATAGTTTACGGTCTCTCCCGGCTAGTCGCCGCTCGCTCCTATTAAACCTCTGAGCGTCTGATGCTCCCGCCATTTCTTTAACCTTAAACAGACCAAGCACCCCCACCTATAAAGCGCCCCCTCCCCCTCCCCTTTCCCCTTCACCTGGAATAACCAAACTGAGTCATTTATTTATGGCGAATTAAAGGTCACATTTATTAATCAGATTACCAATATAATCCTACTCTCTTAGGTGGCAAAGATAGCACTGCGGTCCACCAGCCCTCCAACGTAACTGAATCAAGCCGCCCGGGGGTGGGGACCCCTTCTCGCACCTGAAACATGTAACCGCCCGGGGTCCCCAATTGCCCCCTCCGACGCCAGGCCTTGGATCTTGCACCCCCTCTTCTGGGGTGCCTCCGTTTCCTGGCGCCAAACTTTGGCTGGCCCGCAGTACTTCCGCCAACGCTAGGTTCCTAGAACCATAGCCCGCCACCTCACCGTGACCTTCCCTCGCCCTATTAATCTAGAACCTATATGTAACCATCTGCACGCTCTTCTCTGCTCCTGAACTGAAATGCTTCCCCACCGTATCTCACCCTTGGACCCCGTTCCGGGAGTCCTCATTTTCCTCCTGCAAAGAAAACAGACCGCTGGAGACCCCTGTTCCTGAAGGGTTTTGCGAATGCCTCCCTGAGCATCGCTGCTTTAAAGACATCTTTGCATACGCCCTTTGCTGCTGCCATGAGCTGTAGCTTCTCCCTGCCGCAGGCACTAATGAGTCTTTCACCAGCTTGTTCACGCCATATTGACAACCTTGCATAAATTAGGAGGACAGGTTAACCTTTGCAGCTGTGTTTGCGGTGCTGCCTCCCTAAAGGCTTCCCATTTTCCCCTTGAGAGGGCATCAGTTATGTTATCTACCCCTGGGATGTGCTTGGCGCAAAAGTTAATGTAGTGCCGCAGGCAAACCAATACCAAATGCCTGATCAGATTGATCGCTGGTGGGGAGGAGGCACTTTGCTTATAGACCGCCTGGACCACCCCCAGGCTGTCATACCAGAAGGTTATTTCCTTGTTGGCTAACCTGTTACCCCACAACTCCACCGCTACTAAGATCGGGAACAGCTCTAGCAGCAGCATGTTCCTGGTCAGTCCTGCTTCGTCCCAGCTCTGCGGCCACTGCGATGCGCCCCATTCTCCCTCGAGGTACCCCAAAACCCCAAGAACCATCAGCGTCCGTCCAGGTCATCAGCCTGCCCGCCCCCTCCGATCCTTAGGCATCTGCAGGTGGAAGAGGAAGTGTTGCACTGCGAGGTGACATAAAACATGTTAGTTTGTACTGTGTGTAAATACGTTGCACCATGCAGTCTCCCAAACCTGAGCAATAATCCTATAATGCCACCTTCCCTGCATTCTCCTTTTTACATTTCAGACCTTGCCTCTATCCGTATACAAGTGACTGAATAGCTACCCCTATGGAAATTTGTAATGTCCCATTAAGCCCCGTTGGCATTGGACATTGTTGGACTAAGCTTGTTCAGTAAATAGTGCATTACCTTTGTTCTAAATGACCGTGAAAGAGAACTTGTACTAAGCTTCAAAAGAAGGGGCTGTTATCCCTTGTATTAGCATAAAGGTTATAAGATGTAGCCACCACATTGCTGGCAGGTGCACTGCGCATAGGTCTTCCCTGCTAAGGCCAAGTATGTACCCCTTTAAACAAAAAACAAAAAAAACAAAAAAATTAACTTACAAACTTAGTTGCTGTGAGAACTATGGTTCCACCCCTGTGCCCTAATTATATACATTACTTCTTATACAATTGCATGAATTGACTTAACAGAATTCTAACAGCAAAGGATTTTTTATAAAGCAGCAGATTAACCCAGCGCTTTTCAGGAAGCAACAGTAAGTTTGGATCTGCCAAAGATTTAACAACAGTCTAATATGAAGTAAAATGCTTATCGTGCACAAATGTAATGAATTCACTTATTGATATCCTGTACTATTATTATTATTGTACATACATGCACGTAACAATGAACTTACTCATTTGTATGTGACACCACATTAGATTACTGACTGCAGCTTAATCTAACCTGTTACCCTATATCATTCCCCCATTCAGCAACATATTTATAATACTGTCTATTATACCACTATGATGCCTTGCACGCTGAAAATTGCACTGCATAATTAATTTTCCTGCCTTATTTTGCATTATATTTAACATTAAACAGCATTATTTTTTAACATTAAAATCAAAACAATGCGTTCCCATATTTGGATTCTGCCTATCTAAGCATATGCTTTGCCGTATCCTAATAACACTCTTAAGCAATATTATATTATGTTCTGAAAACTATGTCATTCCCCTAGTACATATGAAATGACACAACTCGGCGCTCATCTGTAATCATACATTTCATGTTTGTACGGCGCTGCGAAACACTTGTGGCGCCTTATAAATAAAACTATAATAATAATAACCATATTAATGTGTTATTGCACAAATTATACATTTGTTTATCATTGCTAGGCAGCCTGCTGACTCCATTGTATGCTCTGCCTAGTGGGAGGAGTAGATGAATGGATTGTAGTGAAAGGATACTTCTATCATGATCTCTACATGCTATGCCATGTAAACAAACCCTCAGTAATTTAATTAGGGGGAGGGGGGGATTGGACATTTTTTGCAACTTGCCTGAACATTGGGCCTAATTCTTTGCTGTTTTGCTAAAGGCTGCAGCGAGTATAATAATAAATCCCTAAGTACTCATTTTTTGGCCTTAAACTGCTAGAAGTCTGCATTGAAAAACCTTCAGCACTGAATCCCAACTGTACTGTTAGGTAATAGGTGTGAAACTCTATTAGGTGCTGGTATTCCTTAGGGGAAAGTTACCCAGCATAATATAAAACATGTGGTAAAATTCTATCTGCATTAAAGATTGAATTCATAAGAGAGACATTGGGAGTTTGTGACATCAGATGGTAGCAGGGTGCCGAATATGGAATTAAGTAAAAGAATAAGAAGGGATACAAATGCCAATAAATATAGATACTTATAATATTTCTGGATCATTCCTCTGGTGCTTTCTGGATGTTCTTGCTGGTGCCCGCTGCTGCTGGGAGTCGGGTAAGGAGGGGACGGGCTGCGCTCTGGCTGCGAGTGCGGCCCTGGGGATGCTCCTACCCGACTCTGTGTGTATGTCCCGGCTGCTGCTGCTTCTCTTCGGCGCTGCTGCCCGCTGCTAGAGTCCTGTCTTCTGCCTCTTTCTTCCTCTCGGCCGGCCCGTTCCACAGCTGGATGCTGCCCTCCCGGTGCCGATCTCAGATCTCCTGCTTCTGGAGCCCTCCTTGCTTTCTTCTGCTGCTGCTCCGGTCCCTTAAATCTCGCTCGCACTTCTCTGGATCTCTTAGGACAGTCCATTGCTTCTTTTTAACTTTAAAGCTGCTGGTGAGTCTCCACAATCCTTACGGTGTGCCCTCTTGCTCTCTCTGATCCTCCCCCTACCTGTCCTGTCCTTAAGTATAAGTCTACTCCCATGGGGAGGCGCCTACTACCTGCTTCTCTCTTACCTTCCCCCCTTTTATCACCCCTTATCCTTTCACTGCTATCTCCCTGCCCCCATCCTAATACTAGCAAGACAATGGTAGCATCTCATGGCATTGGGAGCGCAGACTAATAGTTTACGGTCTCTCCCGGCTAGTCGCCGCTCGCTCCTATGTAACTTTGCCCTACATGGTTCACAGATAAGTTACCGGCCAGCTCTCACACTGCACGCCTAGTCCTACAAACTGGAGGTGGATAGGCAGGACCCCCCCTCCCAGAATAAATGAGGGGTGCAGGAAATGACTGCAGATCACAATCCACTTTGACAGTGCCCATGCTGCGGAGTGGGTATCATCAAACTGCGCCCGCAGGTGGGGCAGATGTAACATGCAGAGAAAGTAAGATTTGGGAGGGGAGTGCCCCAACTTTAATCTAAATCTAAATTGCAGTGTAATATAAAGCAGCCCAGCATCTGTGGTCTACATGCCGATGTAGCCAGTATTTACCCTGCATGCAAACATAATACTTGTATTTTCAGCATTGTTTATCCACGTGCACAGTTACTTGCGACATTTAAGAGAGTGCCTGGCGGGATGCATGGCATAGGTAGATTGACAAAACCATGTGCACTGCAGGTGGGGCAGATGTTACTCGTGCAGAGAGAATTAAATTTGGGTGGGGTTTTACTTCAAAGTGAGATCTATATTGCAGTGTAAAAATAAAGCAGTCAGTATTTACCCTGCACAGAAACAAAATAACTCACCCAAATCTAATTGGTACTTGTTTCCTATCTGGGCGCCCGCTACGTTAATTGCGCACCATGCTATTCTCCGTATCAAAATCGCATCGCATCGGATACCACAAATGCACATACACGATATTGAACGATGCAATGCGATTTTGTTCCCGCTTTTATGGTTGGCCCATAGGATGGCCCATCTGTAACACTACTGTATTTATTTACCCTTCAAAGCCCTCCCCTTGTCACATCTGCACAGAAACACAGTATTGACGTCAACCCGAAGCGTGGCGAGCGGCGGCGGTACGCGTCCTCCGACTTTTTCATACCCCCACTATCCACGTCGGCGTGGCGTTGAGAATAGAAAGTGTGGCGAGCGCAGCGAGCCACCGAGCCCGAAGCGTGGCGAGGGGACGCGGATACTTCACAGGTATCCGTGTCCCCTCGCGGGCTTCACAGGTATCCGCGTGCGCTCGCCACGCTTCGGGCTCGGTGGCTCGCTGCGCTCGCCACACTATTCTATTCTCAACTCCACGCCGACGTGGATAGTGGGGGTATGAAAAAGTCGGAGGACGCGTACCGCTGCGCTCGCCACGCTTCGGGTTGACGTCAATACTGGGGTGGCGTTAACAATGGAGGCGCATTTTAAACCATCAGGGGGGGTTTTCCTATAGAAATCGTGGGTTTGCGGGGTTATTACATTGAAATCAATGTAAAATCGGGTCTCAGGGACCATTTAACATTGATTCCAATGTAAAAATCGGGTTCATCGCGTCACCGCATGCGATGCGATCCGATTTAAAATGAAATCGGATCGGATAGCATCGTATGCCATCGTACATCATCGAGTACCGAATCCGATGCGATGCGATCCGATTTTATTACGGTGCCGTACGTAGAAAACCTGGGCGCCCAGATAGGAAACAAGTACCATCTAATTCTCTCTGCACATTTTACATCTGTCCCCCCCTGCAGTGCACATGGTTTTGTCCATCTAAGAAGGAATTTGTCAGAGTGAACTAGAATAGGGCCCTATATGACAGGACAGTGCAGCGGAAGTGCCAGCCTCGCATCCCTCACTTGCCACCTGACGAAGGGAAGAATCCGGTCCTGCTGGGATTACAGGAGGCGCATTCATACAGGTTTAAGGTTTCATTGAGATCTGTATTTGTACACGTATTCTGCGAGGACATACCCAACCCGCGGTTCCCCACATCTAAATTCATTATACTAACAAAATAGGCAAGGCCCTCCACGGCACCGGGGGATTGGCCACTGCGGTTACACCTGTTCTGTTCCTCAGCGTCAGTCTACACAAATATTATCCTTCTTATACAGGAAGCCGTCTGTATTATTCCAGCATGTCTGGTATTATCACGTGCAGGTGCAGCACCAAAGTCCTCTACATCTGCGGCTACTTCCATAATGTATAGATGCTGTACATGGGCTGCCCCAGAAATGGGCACCCCAATATACTGTATGGGTGCTGTGCCAGTGATGGGTACCCTAATATACGTCATGGGCGATACAGCAGTGATGGGTACCCCAATATACTTTAAGGGTTGCACATTACCATGTATTACAGAGTGAAACAATAGTTCCACGATGATCTTGGCACCCCAAAATGCCCCACATCCACTCAGATCCCACAAATAGGGATGGCCATTGACCATCGATTCCTAATCATCGATGGTCTATGGCCGATGTAGAATAGATTTGCATCAATGGCACGGCATTTCCCCCCCAAGGGGCTGGAACAAGGACCATAGCTCCGCCCTTGACACCTGTGAAGCCCCACCCCCAGGTTCTGATTGGACGCAGGCCACTCAGTTCAAAAAAAGCATGACAATCGATAGGTAAAACCAGGGCTATTTTTCAGTAGGCTCCAGCAGGAACTGAGGCCTTTATTCTAGTTCACTCTTTCTGACAAAATATTTCTTAGATGGACAAAACCATGTGCACTGCAGGTGGGGCAAGTGTTATTTGTGCAGAGATAATTAGATTTGGGTGGGGTTTTACACCTGCCTCACCTGCAGTGCACGTGGTTTTGTCCATCTAAGAAATATTTTGTCAGAGTGAACTAGAATAAGGGCCTCAGTTCCTGCTGGAGCCTGCTGAAAAATAGCCCTGGGTAAAACAATTGATAATCATCCATTGCATAGTTTGCTACCATTGATGACCAGATGCACTATTGCAGTCAATGGCAACCATCGATGGCAATGAATATGATGACAACCTCTAACCACCTGTACTAAACACTCCTTGCGCCACTAAAAAACGAGGTAACGATGGAGTTAAATATGACTTTGGTAAGGATCTATTGGAAGAGACCCATCGCTAACTGCTTGCAGCTTTGGGCCTTCGGACATCAATCTTACAAATCCTGAGAGATGACGTTTGGCAGGCTGGATGGGGCAGAGCGCCCGTCCTGTCTGCCAGTTCTGTGAGGTAGATGTAAGTCAGCACGTTACTGTGTAAATAAATATCCCTCAGTGTTTGTGTTAGTCTCGGGATGTGAGAGGCCTGTACGCCCATTACAAGCACATTATACTTCATAAGCTTCTCCCCGGTCCTCTGCAAACTTCTGTACGATTCCAGAACCGGGCAACTGACGACGTTCACCGACTTGGGGTCTATCACAATCGACACAGGTCTCAAAAGGAATTCATTTGGCGTTTTGTATTCACACGGAACCTAGACGGAAGTAGACGGGTTTACCTGTATGGTGCATTGATACCCAAATGTAACCTTCAGTTATGTACACCTAGGTTGGCGCCTTACTATCAAATATAGCGCATAATGCCAGTGTTTATATTGCTGAACCATACCAGAGTTAGGAAGCCTAGTATTTTTCTCCAGAAAAAGTGGCTTCCATGATTGCACACGGCAGCCATTTTGCAACGATTTGACAGACTGCATTTTCAAAATGGCTGCCGCAGCCATTGGTAGGTGCTGCTGAGTGTGCTTTATGATTCAAACCTCAATGTCATGAAGTTAAATTCCTAAAAGGACCGTATTCTATAGCTGCGGTGGCTGGCTTCAGCTGCCATGTGGTTTTAGAGAGGGGGTTTATAATCCTCAAAGTATCAGATGGCTGTCTTTAAATTAAAGCCGATGTGGAGAAGGCAGCCAATTGCACAGACCGCTAATGCACACGGAGGCCTGTGCCAAAGTGTCCTATGAAACATCATTGCTGCAGGCCCGTGATTATGTATCTGTGCATCTGTCTGTGCACTGCAACCGCACGCTATCCTATATCATGGATAGGCAACATGTGGTACTTCAGCTGCTGTGGTGCAGCATATGCCACAGTGTGGTAGTTGGGGCGTGCTAAACACGCATGACAACTTTCTCATATTCTTTTTCAGCCCCCACTGCTTAAAGCTGCAATTTGTGGCATTTTAGAGGGAACGAGTCGTCACTGTGGCCCTGCCCACTGCTGCAATCCTGCCGTACTCATTATTTCGCAGAAGGAGACAAGGCTTGGATGATGCCGTTCAATGCGAAACGCGTCAGACGTTTAATGGTACTTGTTTCCTAGCACGGCGCCCAGATTTCCTATGTTTGGCACCGTAGGGAAATTGCATTGCATCGCATGGCCCGTTATAGCGGCATGTGATGCAATGCTTTTTTTTTATGTCTTTTTTTATATGGGCATTGTACCCCACTATATCGCATGGCATCGCATGTCCCGCAAAAAATCGCATGCGATTTTATAGGGTGTGCGATGCCATGACATTAGGTATACAATAATATGATTGTATGTTCCAAAAATAGGTTTAACGCACCCCCCACTATCCACGCCAGCCCGAATCGTTGAGAGCGCAGTGGAACGTGTCCGCTGACATTTCCCCACTATCCACATCGGTGTGGAGTTGATTTTTATTAGTGTGGCGAGCACATCGAGCCACCGAGCCCGAAGCGCGGCGTGTGCGGCGCACCCCGCGAGGGGACGTGTATTACTTTACATGTATTCCGCGTCCCCTCGCCACGCTTCGGGCTCGCCACACTATATAAAATCAACTCCACGCCGACGTGGATAGTGAGGTAATGAAAAAGTCGGAGGACGCGTTTCGCCACGCTTCGGGGTGGCATGGATAGTGTGGGGGGCGGGGGAGGGGGTGCGTTAAACCTATTTTTGGGACATACAATCATATTATTGTATACCTAATGTCATGGCATAGTACCCCAGAAAATCGCATGCGATTTTGCGTGAGGTGCGATGCCATGCAATAAAAAAATGGCCCTGGGGACATAACAGCAGTGAAATTAACTTAAAAATCGCATCACATTGCATTGCATGCGATTTTTCGGGAGGTGCGATGCGATGGGCTGGGGACATGAAAGCAGTGAATAAATTAACAAACAAAAAATCGCATCGTATGCGATGTGATTTTTACGCAGAATAGCCCTCTACGCAATTAACGTAGTGGGCGCCGTGCTAGGAAACAAGTACCCATTTAATCTTGGAGTGGGCAGCTCTGAGAGGGTGGTCAACTTTGTAGGGCGGCCGAGAGAGCCCCCCAGCGTTTAAGACTCTCTCGGAACTTCAGGGAGTAGGATGCTAACTGTGGCAGGGCATGCTGGGATGTATAGTTGCACAGCGGCTGGAGTGTACGAGTTAATTCCCGCTATGGAGCACGGTTGGGTTTGGCTTCTTCCTGCAGGAACTGGGAAGTGGTTAATTGTGGCTGATGGTTACTTAGTGCATATTTCCACAAGGCCTGGATTAACATTGTAACCGCATCATTAACCCATTCCAGTGCCGGAGTTTCCAGTAACACAGTGGTTACCAGTTTGGGATAACAGAATTATAGGATAGGGATAAGCAACCGGATACACTTGGGTGTGGGTCAAAGGGTCAAGGGTGTCAATAGGTCGACATTGACAAAAGTTCGACATGTAAAAAGATCAACATTGACAAAAGGTCATAAGGGAAATTTTGACTTCGCTCGTACTTTACCGCTCTGATTCACAGTCCACGCGATTCAAGCTGACTACAATTGGGAAGCGTGCGTTAAAAAAGAAAGTCCAAAAAGAAAAAAAAAAAATCGAAACCCTGTGTAGACCATTTTTGCTTGCTTTGAACTTTTGTCAATGTCTGACTGTCTAACCTACACCGGGGCAGCAGGTGGAGGCTGAGAGGGCCGCTGGCAACCATAACACTGTCAGATACTGATATGGAAGATTTTCTGGGACTTGGTAGACCAATTACAAACAGGCAGCAAAGGCGTGTGACCGCAGGGCGTATCTAGCGGACTGGGTGTATCAGGTAGTCCTGCTCGTCATACAGTAACTACAGGGTGTTGCTGGTTTTATTCAGAGGACATCATGGGTGAGGTTAATCAAACGAAACACTCAAGAGGGCCTGACAGAAAATCAGAGAACCAAGTTTTCCCAAACATCTGCTATTATTGCTAACCGCACCATGAACGCCCACACACTGCGGCGGCAGCCATTTTATGGGTGAGGTTATGGTCTGCCTATCACCTCACTGGGAACTTGTAGTGGACCAATAGACTGCATCATCACCGCACCGCACCGTAGCTGCGAATTCAGACTGGATCGCAGAGCAATTTTTTTTTCTGTAATGGACAAAACCATGTTGCGCTGCAAGTGGGGCACATGGCTGCGCTTAGGATCGGAATCTGAGGTTAGGCACCCATAATTCAGGCACTTTTCACCCGAATTCTTGGCCGATGCGTCAGAATCGGGTGAAGTGTATTGAATAAATGTAGCCAAGAGATTTGGGTGGGGGGGGGGGGTTCAAACTGAAAGCTAAATTGCAGTTGAAAAATAAAACAGTCAGTATTTACCCTGCAAGGAAACAAAATAACTGACCCAAATCTAACACTCTCTGTCTGCACCTGTTGCATCTGCCCCACCTGCAGTGCAGCACGGTTTTGTCCATTGGAGAAAAAAAATTTGCTCTGCGATCAGATCTGAATCAGACCCTATATATGCAGCAGGGTTATCGTGTGTATCAGATAATAATCGGCCAGCGCTGGTCGGTTAGTGCATGGCGGGTCTGACACAACTGTATATCATGCTGAATAACTGTGTATGTACGCGGCCCTCCTCACTCGTGTATGTGTTTGTTTTCTTACAGTGATCAGAGCGAAGGTTGTGGGTAAGAAGCTGATGGACGATGGGCCATTCGGGACTATGCGATACACAGTGAAACAGATGAAGGTGAGAGTTCTGCTCTGCGACTGCCGGTTATGCGCAACTTACTGTGCTCTGCAGTCACACGTACTCCAGATCAGGTGGTGCTCTGCAGTCACTCGTACACCAGATCAGGTGGTGCTCTGCAGTCACTCGTACACCAGATCAGGCGGTGCTCTGCAGTCACTCGTACACCAGATCAGGCGGTGCTCTGCAGTCACTCGTACACCAGATCAGGCGGTGCTCTGCAGTCACTCGCACATCAGACAGTGCTCTGCAGTCACTCGCACATCAGACAGTGCTCTGCAGTCACTCGTACACCAGATCAGGCGGTGCTCTGCAGTCACTCGTACACCAGATCAGGCGGTGCTCTGCAGTCACTCGCACATCAGACAGTGCTCTGCAGTCACTCGCACATCAGACAGTGCTCTGCAGTCACTAGTACACCAGATCAGGCGGTGCTGTGCAGTCAATCACAGACCAGATCAGGCAGTGCTGTACAGTGGCACACACAGACCAGATCAGACGGTGCTGTACAGTGGCACACACAGACCAGATCAGACAGTGCTCTGCAGTCACACGCACACCAGATAGTGCTCTGCAGTCACACGCACACCAGATAGTGCTCTGCAGTCGCACACAGACCAGATCACACAGAACCATGTGACATAACTACAACCAATGACATCATTGTTGGCGTCACTGTTGGATTTATAAGTAACGCTTACAAAGCCTAAACTGTCTTTATTTTTACCTTGCCAATTCCATCAGTAAATGTTCCCCATTTGGCAGAATGTAACCCCGCATATTTCTGCATCACTGACCGCTGTAGAGCGTGGCCGCGTTAGGAGTAACGGCGCTGACATCGGTTAGTCACAGAACACTCCATGCTTAGTATATAAACTAGTAAACACATGAGGTCACCAGCCGCTCCCCTCGTTATCCTCTCTCCCGGGGACTGGATGGTTCGGACGGCCGTTGTTTCCAACCTGTGACATTCACTACTGTGATGTTGGGTAAAAATGCTTCTGGGCACGTAAAACATTTTTCCAAACTGCCCAATAAAACGGGATTGATCATTCACAGTCTACGGTCCCTGGAGGCCGTCCTGCAGACAGGAGTGGTGGCGCTTCCCCGGCCAATACACCCCCCCCCCCCCCCTCTTTCCTTCTGTGGATTTCTGAGACTGATTTCTTAGCCTTTAATGCTGAAGGGGATGATCTATGGCAGACCCACTTAAGCCATTAGGGAATGTGTTGGGGCCATTTCTGTAGTATCCAACTGCACATGACGATCTTTGGGCACAGGCTGAGTCTGTGATGCATGGAATGATTTGGGACGATGTAATATGGATGGGGTTCAAGTCTTGGCTATGACCCCCCCCCCAAGTCATGAGGCTGGCTTACTTCCTTGCCGAGAAGGAAAGGAAGGGAATTCTTTGGCACGCAGTCTAGAAACCTGCAACTTATTAAGGGAATAAAGCTGTAGAGAGCAGCGAGTAGGACGCATGCCATCTGGGTAACAATAGGGTTATTTATGAGCAAACCGGAGGGAGGCCGGCGCGGGGGGCTCAGTTACGGGACTGAGATCCGGCACTCATGTGATTACTACACTGGGATAATCACAGATCTTACACTTGTAGGATTTGTGGACACTGAGATTAGTTACGTTATTTCCATTATCCATTTGTTGTTTTCCAATTGAAGAGGGAAGTGTCAGAATCAAAAAACAAATACATTCACTGCATGTGCGCTCAGGTACAGTGCATTGCTGATGATCTTCTGTATTTGATCATTCTGTTTTCCATAGTATTAAGTAACTACCGCTTTCATATGGCACAAGGTGTAGTGAGCAGGGAGGCATTGGAATGCCCCTCTGAGCTCTGTTTTCAAAGTGACATACTACTTCTTCTCCCTCAGCCTGTATCTGCGTAGCTAAGTTACTGTGTCTGTGACTGGCGGCCAGGCATTGTGATTTGTATCTTCTCTGTACACTTCAATTTCACCCGCCCCACCTCCTTGCTACAACATGTGATATTCCCCACCCCATGTCCATGTTACCATGGAAATGATGACACTGTGGCAGCCCTCTTTGGTTTCCCTCCAGAGAGTTATTCAAAAAGAGTTAGTGATTTCTTTCAGATTGCTAAGAAAAGCGTCAGATGCTTAAAAGGTACTTAACTTGCTATTTACTAATAAATAACTGGTCATTGCTGCTTTAAGACAAAACTTAAGTTGCACAAAAAAAAGAAAGAAGAAAAGAATGTAAATTGTCGAGGGATGTGACCATGGGCGAGATGCGTATCAAAACTTGAAGAGCGATCAAACAGCTCCTAAATAACATTTTCAAACACGGCTTGTAAAATGACAGTTAGGAGATGATTGGCTTGTACTTTATCTCTCTCCTTAGGTCTTCCCCCTTGTGTTGTATAAGGTGAAATATTGATTCTAAGGGATATGAGATCTACTATCTATGGATCATGCGGGATCTGAGATCTTTTGTGTATAGGACATTGTCAGAACTAGGACCCCGCGTAACTTCTCATTGCTCGGCCACGTGACCACTATTAAGTCCCAGCATTCAGGGTGTACGTTCCCTTATGAAATCCAGATGGCTTATAGGGTGGAAGCTTGAACTCATTGTGACTTCAGTCTAAAATGTTTCTCTTCTGCCAACTCCAAGCTTCTAATGGGCCATATAATTGTCCGCTCCCAAGTGTTCAGGCCTGATGCACCCCCCCCCCCCCAACAATCCTGTGTAGCCTTGCTCTTGTCTAGGCAACTGTTAGCGCACGTAAATGGGTGAGTCAGTCACTATGAGCTGGTGGTGCCAGACCTTGCACGCAGTTAGCACAGTAGTGCAAGAAGCAGCCTCACACTTATCTCACAGACAACTTATTCTTCTGAAGATCTCGTCTGACACACGGCGAGAACATGTATTAAAACACATTTGTTGTAGCTAAACCTTAGTAAATATAGTAACATCTTCTCCAGCCAGCTAGTATTTTGGTTACGTTCTTCTGCTCCAGGTCTTCCAGACGCTCGTGATCTTATTCCCAGTAGGGAGAGGAAATAATAATATTAAAACACATTTTTGGAGGCGTTTAGGGCGAGGAAGCTGCCAGATAGCACGAAGTGCATATGTGTAACGTAATGGGTTGAACTGCTAAAGTTTTGCTTTTAACCATGGAGAGTGCGTCACTTGGAAGTCACCCCTGTCTGTCTCTTCTCAGATGTACCGTGGCTTTAAGAAGATGCCTCAAGTTCAGTATCTGTACACCGAGTCCTCCGAGAGCCTGTGCGGGGTCAAGCTGGAGGTCAACAAGTATCAGTACCTGATCACAGGTGAGTGAGCATTGTCCTAAGGATGAAGCTCAGTTTGAAGTAGAGGTGGCCATCAACCATTGCGGAACCAAAGATTTCCCAGATGGTGAACCCCAGACCATTACAGGCGCCGTAACCGGTGTGAAACTTCTGTAAACTTTAGCCGCCCCCGTTCCTATCAGGCCAACAAATCAAACTCGACATAATCAAGACCTTCTGTAAATATTGTTGAAGTCGTTCCCAAACATTACGCAACGCCGCGTTATCGCTCAAGCACCATTAGAAATGTGAAGTTTTTTAAGTCAACACTTACGCGGAACGGTTCTGGGTCTGTGGCTGCGTCTACCAACTGGAACGCGGTTTTAATAAAGACAGCTGCTCGTAAACAGATGTTACTCATAATCCAGTCATCCATTCGAGTGGCTGAAATGGCAATTAATCTGTAACCGCAGCAATTAAAAACAGCACTATATTTATTAGGTAATGTCATTTCAAAAAGGACTCGTTTTTAACGTGGTGCCTCTACTCCTGTGCAGGGCGAGTGTATGAGGGCAAAGTGTACACCGGACTGTGTAACCTCATTGAGAAGTGGGACAAGCTGACACTTGCGCAACGCAAGGGCCTCAACCACCGGTATCACCTGGGATGTAACTGCAAGGTAAGCCGCGGATTTATCACAACGTAATCGCCAGTTCCACAACCCCAACAATCCATATCAACCAATCAGCTTGAAGCCATTATGTGCCTAGTACATTATGCAAAACGGTAGCTACAACCTGATTGGTTGATCTGGAAAACACTTCCTCCTGTTCTGTTAGAAGGTTTGACAGATCTCCGCCACCCCTGAATTAGCCTAGTCACTGATTAGGATGCAGTTTGACTTGCATGGTCATGTGATGGGGGGGGGGGCCTCAACAGATAACAGAACATGCATGATAAGTGTCATATGTGCTTGCCAGTGATCTAATGGAAGTCCCTGTTCTCCTGCGTTACAGATCAAGCCTTGTTATTACCTCCCATGTTTCATTACATCCAAGAGCGAGTGCCTTTGGACGGATCTGCTGTCTAACTTTGGCGCCCCCGGCTACCAGTCCAAGAATTACGCCTGCATCAAGCAGAAGGAGGGCTACTGCAGTTGGTACAGAGGGTGGACACCTCCGGACAAAACCGTCATCAACACCACGGACCCCTGAGCCCAGAGACTGTAATGGACAGTAAACCTGAAAATATATGCGGCAATGAAATTAGTGCCTGATTTCTTGCTAAATTTAGCACTTGGAACACTTCAGTCTTTGCCATCATACTGAAAGTATATATTTTTTAATCACTTATTTTCAATCACCCATTTAAGCCAGATGTGTGCAGGGTTCTGTTGGAAGGTCTTGCTTCATTTGTGTTTTTCCTTCTTTCTATAAAATTAACAGTCCACGTGGCTTGCTGACGTAAGCCACATCATTTTGAATTGACAGGTTCGGCACAGCGTGGAAAGACAGACTGGAGACAGATTAGACTGGATACTGGCTGAAATTCTGTCATTGAAAGTGCTGCGTATTTTTATTTGTTGCAGTTTGGACCTCCCACCACAAGAGGCACTGTGTAATGATCTTTTAGAAGCCGCTCTAGGCTGCAAAGGACCTCAAATAATACCCTAAAGATAAATTAAGATAAAGCTTCTGCTTACTAGGTCATGAAGTGGGGATGCTTTGGCTTATCAACGTGTCTTATTTTTACAAAACATGTTGGGCCTGGTCTCACACCCATATCCGATTTTATTATAAAGTATCTGAGACCACCGCATTCGGTTGGGAAAACATTTTTTAACATTGCACTAATAAATGAAAACATGTTTTTTGTACGTTGCTATGTACAACGCCAGTGCTACTTCTTAACAAAATGTTCATGATTGTATAGTGCCTTGCAGGTCACAGGCAGAACTAGCCAGAGAGAATAAGCTATTACAGCCTTCAATGTAGAGGCTGAAACTGCTCTGACATCAATGTTTCAGATGCAGCTCCCTCTTGTGGCCTGGAGTAGTATACAGCAAGTAGACTCCCTGTTACGTTAAAGGCTCCAGAAATTGTATTTATTTTTTTATTTTCTATGAAGTAGCTGTGATAAAATATATCGCCCAATCATTTAAGACAAAGAGTAAAGAGCTAATCGTTTGAGATAAGAGGTTGGGTGTTATAAAGATGAAGTGACGTACGTAATATTATGATAATATTTGATGAATTCAGAACATTTCAAGTGAAACGAGAACTTGTTCCAGGCGGACTGTTTATTTTTTTTTCTCTTGCCAATTGACTTTGTAATAACACTTCTGAGTATGTTGCCTGATATGTATCTAAATTCAGTCTTAATTCCATTATTCATGTGCTGTTGCACCTCCGGGCCACTAGAGGCAGTAATGATATTGACTGGTTGCTTCTGGTCAATGATCGTCTCCGCCACTGCCTAGACTCTCGCCGTCCATCGACCACAGTAGAAGGACTATTTTGGGGGGATATCAAACAAGTGTGTTCAATTGAAGCAAATTAAATTCTAAATTTCACTTGTATTCATGTTTATTCCTCAGAAACCACCAACGAATGGCGGCGCCTTCACGCCCCCTTCTTTGGGATTCCCGTAACGTGAATCTAAATTATGTATTTTTGTTGCTCACGACTAGTTGTTTTTATAGATACATTATATATGTAGAGTTCTAATATAAACGTCTTGAAGGTTTTTTTTTTTGTTTGTTTTTCCGTTCTGACAAAATGGGTGACTGCGTTTTACTGAGATTGCGCGACGTAACACATTTTCTGTTTATATTTTCTTTTCTCTTTATTTATCAGTTGTAGAGGAAAATGTTATTATTTTTTTTAATATATATCTTCACCCCATTCCAAGTAGAGAGTAGGTTTTTTTTTTTCCGTTTGATTTTTATTATGCTTTTTTTTTTACAGGTTTGCTACATGATATCACACATAGGAATATTTTATTGGAAAGGCATTTTATATTCGCAGCAGAAAATATTCTGGATTTGTCATTACGAGCGGCGCGTTGCTTTTTTGTAGTCCTAGGAAGAGAGGTTTTCCCGCAAACCACTTTCTAGCACAGGGCGGAATTATATGGATATAACTTCATACATTATGCCAGTATCAGCCGCCTCACTGCCAGTATTGACTTATTTGGTTAAAAAGTACAGTAGAATATTTCTTTTGTTCCTAAAAACACATTTTTTAAGCAGTGGTTTAGTGACCTATTTGCATATATCATATATATGGTCTATTATGTGACATTTTTTAAGAGTTAGAAAGTTTTTGCAACGGCCATTTTGTGGGCTGAATCCTTCTAAATGAGCATGGAGTTTATGTATTCACCAGTAGTCCGCCACAACGCTATGATACTTAGCGGCGTGACACGGGTTCCTAGAGCACGGACAGGAACATCGGTTCAGTTCACAAAATGGCTGCCTCCGCCTTGCATTACAAAATGTGGATTTGTGCTACACACGTGGAGGTCAGGTTTTTGGTGACTTGCTTAAAATTGCCTTAAGTCCCTTTTGCGTTTCCCCTGTTTGTATGTTCCGTGGCAATATATTTTTTCACCCCCTTGGTGCCGGTTTCCATTAGCAACTTTAGTTTTTGGACATAGTCTCCGATGGACTCTTCTGGGACAAAATGATTGGTTTACGGCTACGCAGTTGATGAGATGAGACGGAGGGTAGGCTATACTGTAGCTGTCTGCTCAACAGGGATAGTGAGAATGACTGGTCTGCATGCCTTTTGTTGCAGCAGGTGCAAACTTTATCCCCATGTCCTCTCACAAAGGTGGCTCTTCATAATAAGTTAATCGTTGACGGCGATCCCTGTCCCTGGGGCACTGTAATGATGCAGTAATTAGGCTGGGTTAGCTAACGAGTATTGCTCCATCAATGGGGGTCACTAACTGTGTCTGCAACACAATTAATTATAATTCAGTCCACTCATGTCACTCCAAATACTTAAGGATAAATTTACTAAAGCTTCGTCTCAATTCCAAAATCTCACACTCTAGTAACTTTGGGGCAGATGTACTAAGCCTGGTGAAGAGATAAAGTGGAAGGTGATAACGCACCAGCCATGTTTGAAAAATGAAAGTTAGGAGTTGATTGGCTGCTGCATTATCTCTTCTCCAGGCTTAATACATCTGCCCCTTTACCCCTATTTCCTAAATGGTTTCTCTACTTTTGGAGATGTTACTTAAAGCTGTAGAAGAACTAAAGGACAGGACATGGATAGAGATGGCAGACATTTCCGAAGCCTATTGGAGCACGCTTTGCGTCCCTACCGCCGACGGCTGACTCTGCAGACGGATTAAAGACCAGGCGCTGCATTAAGCAAACAGTGAGCGCGCCAGGTCCCTGCAGGTGTTATGCGGTCCATATGCTGTATGACGTGACACATGACCTGCGGAGAACAGATTGGGCAGCTGATGGCTCTCCAGTTGTTGTTGTACTGGGACATGGTGGTTCACAAGGATGCTACCTACTCATAACTTGTACTAACCGCCCCTTTCCCTACACCCACCATGCTGTGTAGAAATTCTCAAAGGTGGTGTTCAAGTGCAAACCCACAGGATCAGGACGCAGGTCACGATGACATTGCCCGGGGTGGGGGGGATGCAGGTCACAATGATATTGTCCAAGGGGGGTGGGGGGGTGAGGGTTCCGGCTGTTTGTAGCGCAGACTCCGCATTTCTCCAATGTTATTTATGAAATGTAAATTCTGTGATTGTATATTGGCTTCTGCTCTAAAATGTTTGTGTTTTGCAGTATATTTTATCCTAAACATTAAACAAATACTTTATATTTCTATAAAACACTTTCCCTGCGTCTTTTCTTCGTGTTACTGACCGCTGTGTGTGTGTGTCGCACAGGATGAGGGGAGAGTATTCTGTGCGGTGCTCTGATATGTGGCTGGATGGGGAACAGGACTGAATGGTCCCCACCAACAGTAACTGGGTACCAGGTGCATATATTGTAAGGTGTAGGGAGCATTAATCCCGGCATCTGCTACACACTGGTATTATTACACTGTACAAGATCAGCATTATACCCTGCTCAGACACAGAGTTATCCTCATCATTAATATAATACATCTAGTGTCTTTTCAACATGGTACAACTTATACGTCCACTATGGATTCATATTGTGTCACAAGATACGCTAAGGGCCCGATTCAGGTTGGCTCAGTATGCTGCGAACAGCGCAGCTTACCCAGAGCGCCTGAGATGCCACCCACTGTCTGACGGGGCGGGCGTCACAGGACGTCAGCCGGCCACCCGCGTACCCATGGGAACGCCCATAAAACGCTGGGTGTTGCCATGGGTGAGCCACATTCCCGCTGCTGTCGGCCTCCGCAACAAACGGTGTGTAACTTGAGTCCGTTCGTTGCCAGGGTCTGCACATGCGCGAATACCCACTTGTGCATACGCAGCCTCCAAAACATTGGAACAGGGCCAAATTTTCTCCGTTCCGAATGAACCAGTGACATCAAGGAGTCAGTGACATCACTGGGAGTGCGGCCTATACAGTCACTAGGAGCTAGTGACATCACAGAGTGCAGCCTATCCAGTCACTATGAGCCAGTGACATCACTGAGAGTGCAGCCTATCCAGTCACTAGGAACCAGTGACATCAAGGAGTCAGTGACATCACTGGGAGTGCGGCCTATACAGTCACTAGGAACCAGTGACATCAAGGAGTCAGTGACATCACTGGGAGTGCGGCCTATACAGTCACTAGAAGCTAGTGACATCACAGAGTGCAGCCTATCCAGTCACTATGAGCCAGTAACATCACTGAGAATGCAGCCTATCCAGTCACTAGGAACCAGTGACATTACGGAGAATGCAGCCTATCCAGTCACTAGGAGCCAGTGACATCACTGAGAGCGCAGCGTATACAGTCACTAGGAACCAGTGACATCAATGAGAGTCCAACCTATCCAATCAGTAGGAAGCTGTGACATCACTGAGGCAAAAACAAAATAAACAAATTGTCTCAATTTTTTTGTTAATTGGGCAACAAAGTCAGTCAGGGATCCGTATCCTTGAGAATAAAGTAAAACAAATAAAAAACAATTCTCTTTATCATTGTACAGTAAATTCCACTCAGTCAGCTACTAATCAGTCTCAATAATTACATGCATAAGTGGAGTTCACTGTTTACCAGATGTTTCCTCTATATCCATCCACTTCTAATGGCTCTGTAGGCTGGCCAGCATAATTTAGGCCTATTATTCCCAATTAATTTCTTTAATTGGGGTCAAGAGGCAAACAGAATGAATATTTTAAGGAGCTGGCGGCCAAGGACAACTAAATATGTGCTGGCAACACAATCTGTGTAATATTCCTTATGTAATACAATACAACAAAAAAAAACCAGAAGGTCTTACTATACAATATGTTTTATGTCCTTACCGACGTTGTTAAAATGATCCGTATGTTGGAATATGGTTGCAAGATCGTGTTGCTGGCAAAATCACACTATATTTTTGCTGTTTTTGCCACATTACCAAGGAGACACGAAGGAACGATAATTATATACAAAAGATCTCCCTTTCCTGCTGCATCATTTGTGTTACAAACATGTATTTACAGTAGCTAGATGATTCCAGAGCTCCACCAGCTGGAGGAAGCCATTTTGTTAATGACGCCAACCTTCATTCAACCCATCCACTGACTGGAGTTCAATGTCAGAGTTAGACAGTTTGTCCTCTAGTGGTATACCTATGGAAGCATGTTGACAGGTGTTGGTTTGCCACACAATATGGCCACCTCTTCTGTCTGTCAGGGGCCATAGTGTATACCGTCACAGGCTGGTGAGTGGCCATATTCTCCGCCAACCATTGCTAGGGCTTTGTAGAGGCCTAGATGCTTGGATGGAAGTGTGAGGTGTATACAGACGAGTAGACTGTAGCAGGCTGGTTATTTGGAGACGGATCAAAAGAAGTGCTCTGGACGGGGTCCAATAACACACTCAATACTGGCAATTATAAGACGTCGATCTAACACCTTCCATTGTCCCCGCCACACACTCAGAGGATCACAGTCCAAGGTCTGCACTGAAAGCCTTTAGATCTTAATATAAAACACCTTTGGCTGCAAGATCAAACAAAATATTCATAGTCCAACAAATTGAGTAGCTAATTACCATCTTGTTTCATTCCCACTACATCAAGAATATTGCGCTACAGACGGAAAGCAAATCAATGCAAGTATCTGCATGTGTGGAATCTGAATGTTTCTAAATAAAGTTTTGTTTGCTTTTTTTTTTTTTTATTAAAATAGTCATGTGAAGTGTTTATTAATACATAGGCGAAACGCGTCGGGTCATCTTTGACTATCTTATGTTGTCCGGTGGCCGATGAGACCTCAGGAGCGGCAAATTTAGCGATGGGGTTCTAACAAGATTATATATCGCTAATAAATTATGGAATTGATTTAATTTGGCATATTATTGCACCTGCCACCCCAGCAACAGGAGCTAGAGCGGACGCAGATTCAGAGATGTAGCGTGTTATGGTTGTGTGGATGAACTGGTTGCAAACTGAGACACTTTGGGGTATTTAATGTTGATTCTGGCAGTCAGAACATTACAACAGCCGCAATATCGGCCAATCCGTCGTCAATTTGACAGTTGGAATGGAATCTTCCAACTTTCAGAAACAATCCGACAGTTGGAATCCACATGTCCGGCGGCCGTGTTCGACAACGCAGATTTCACCTTTTACAAGTCAAATCTGCACAGGCTTTAATGCAGTCAAAGATGGTCGCCTTAATTAGATATGTGCTGATTCGCTGGCTGTCATCAAATTTGGCGCACATTAATCCCGCACACTGATGGTGAACCTGCTCCTAGCGCTGGTCTGCTGCAAGTTTCCATGTTGCGATCCCTGGTGATGCCCAGATGAGAGATCTATAGTGGTACACTTACTAAGATGGGAGTTCTGTGGAAGATGGGATTTTGCAATGGGCAACCAATCCCATTCTGGGGCAGATTCTGGATTGGTTACTATGTCAACATCCCATCTTCACCACAACTCCCATGTTAGTAGATTTACCCCATAGTCTCTAGGTAGACAGTCAATAGGTCGACATTGATCAGGTCGACAGGTATAAAAAAAAAAAATCAACAGATTCAACATGACATTGGTTGACACACAAATAGTCAACGTGGTTTTTCGCATGTTTTACCAACATTTGCTTGATTTACAATCCACACGGGCAGCAACCGGTGCTACAGCGGTATCAGAAGCGCCCGGGTACTGCCACGTGGGTCACACAAAGACACATTATACACGTTTGCACACGTGCACTTCCTGATATATACTCTCTCACATCATATACCGTACATTATATACTGTATAACCCGCCGCCGGACGTCATATACATGTGACATTAATAACAATCACAAACTCAGCAAATAAAAGAAACGTGAATTCCACTCATTAAAAAGGATTCGTATTGTACAGCGGATATTAACATCACTGGTTACTAACTTCCCCGTTGGCTCCTAGTGTAATACAAAAAGCACAAACAGTAAGTTTCTGCAAAGCTTTTTACTTTGTTGAAACGTTACTGCTGCACTCCACTGTGCAGGTAACCTCCAGGCTTAAACACTTAAGGGTTGTTGCTATGGGCAACCAATTAGATACTATCTATTATCTTCTAGAAGGTGCTAAATACATAAGAAGTACAATCTGTACAATGGTTGCTACGGGCAACATCCCATCTTAAATAGAACTCCATCTTTGTATATAAACCCTCAGTATAAGGGGCCTATTTGTTACCCAAGTGGGCCCATAACAAATGGGGACGCCTAATAGTCAGTAACTCCGAATGCTGAGCGCTTTCTGAGGTTGCCGCAGGAACGTTTGCCATTGTCCAATCGGAAGCGTCTTCCCATGCAGGCTACATCATAATGGCCTACCCTCCCGGAATGGCTTGGAAGCTCCCAAAAATCATGTCCCCCTCCCGGCCCCCAAGAAGGTGGGCAAGTCTCCTGCATGCTCCCCAGAGCCCCCACAACCCCTTTCCACGCAATGATAAATCCCGGAATTCCCAACTCTCCCGGGAGGGGCAACGATCACGCAAATTGTATAACTTTGCTGCAATTTAGTGACGGCAGGCTTAGTGCCGTCAGCTGTGTTGCTATGGGCAACCATTCAGATTCTATTATCTTCTAAAACACAGGTTCTCAAAGTCGGTCCTCGGGACCCCACGCAGTGCAGGTTTTGCAGGTGTCCTCACAGAATCAAGCGAAATAATTAGCTCCACCTGTGGATCATTTCAAATGGGTCAGTCAGTAATGAGTGCACCTGTCGGGTGACCTGGAAAACGTGACCTGTGTGGGGTCCTGAGGACGGAGTTTGAGAACACCTGTTCTAGAAGGTACTAAATAAATAGGACTAGGACCTTGCAAAGATGGAGAGTGCTCCCCAGAAACCCCCTGTTAGGTGGAGCGTACACTCTAAAAGGGACTTCTCCGACTCGTCGTCAAACCCTTTTCCAAGACAGTAACTATCACCAGAGCCGGTATCTCCGGCTTCTCTGCCCTGAGAGATCCCGTGTCTCGCAGAGACAGTGACACTCACCATCTGCTTGTGGTTAGGGAAGAAGGTCTGATCCACCAAGGGGAACTTGTCAGCGCCCAGCCGCTGGAAGATCTTTATGAGCTGCGAAAACTGGAGAGACAATGAGAGAGTTAGAACTGAGGCCACAGCTGTGTGTGACAGCCAAGTGATCGTATCGGAGACGTTCACATTATTAAACTCTCGGCAGGCCAACACCTCACCGCGACAAGGCTCGTACTGACCGAGGAGGCGACGTGAGGTCACCCGGCACTACGAGACACTTCTAGGCTGCTGCTGCTATGGCGTATTATATTCATTCATTATTGGACATACTATAACACAGATTATTCTTTTGCATTGTTGGAACTAAATTGATAAGTGTGCAACTCACTGCGCTTACAATGCAGGTTTTCTGGAAAACCCTCGCTCATTTGTCAGCACGTCCCACGGAGGTGTGAGGTACTAAGAAGCCACAAAGTGCCTCTTTTCCATATTTTTCAGCTAATTTGGATGCACAGTGCTGGTTTATGGGCCTGGTGGCCGGGGCAGTCCTTTGGGTGGTCTTACAGACAGGGCCACCATCAAGGGGGGGGGGACAGGAGTACTGGACCCTGACTGGGGGATGTCAGTGCTGTGGGTTGTCACGCACTGCCGGAAGCCATAGCGAAAAAGTTGTGTTTTTAATACGGCTGCAGCCACAAGCCAACAGGAGCTCACAGACCGGCAGCCAATCAGGAGCTCCTGCAGCGCCACTCCTGATTGGCTGCCAGTCTGCGAGCTCTGTCTATTCAGTTCATGGCTGCCTGCCAGACACTCCTTCCCTGTGGTGCTGCTGTTGCAGTCCCGACACAGATAATGGTTGCACACATTGACCACATTTAGACCCCAGGAGCAATACTGACCTTTCCGAAAACCATTAGGAGTTGCTCTGACACCTTTACGACACCCTCCCTGAGGACTAACTAGAGATGCCACCCAATAGTTTTACCATTGGATAGCAGTGTTCTGATGTTTGCTGCCATCGAATAGTAAACATTTGATGGTGTTGCAATGGTTCAGCCCCCAGTCCCATCCCCAGCTGGCTACGCTGCAAAGGCTAATATGATAAAAGGAGGTTACAGTATGTGTGCAAACACTCTATGGCCCATACCGACCAATCAGAGGCATGCTCTCTTTTTCTGACCACTACTAGAAATTGAGAACTATAATCCGATTGGCTGTTCCATAGAATCTGTATAATCACGTAGGTAAGTTTATGGATTTTAGGTAAAATAGGCCTCATTCAAAGGCGGACGCAATGGCGGTTGTTGCTGCATCTTTCTACGCAGCGAGTCTGGGAAGGGGTGCAATTGCCAAGGCAGACGGCATTTGTCTAGAGATGCCCAATGCCAACTTTTCACATCAGCTGCTTGTGTACAAAGACGCAGCATTGTATGTTCAGAATGTACGTCGCGAGTAAGCCGCCGGGGCCAGAGAAACGGTGACATGAAACGCATCTGAAATGGTGGCGACAGGTCTGCATTTTCGTTACCAATCCCTTTAATGTAAGGCAACTGTTGTATTTCCTATCTTTGCCTGCCGCTAGGCCACCAATGTTCACATTTGCTTGAGACAATATTTTGGTTTTTCGTTTGACCATTACATGAACCCTTTTAGGCTCTACAGAAGCATCTTATTTTCCTCTGTAGATGGTCTGCTGTGCCCAGAATGTCTCCCCCCGATAAAAGGCAAACTTATCTCAAATATCCTAACTTATAACAAGTCCCCATAACTCGATCTTACATAATTCTCTCAGCAAGGCGAGCACTGTTCCAACTTCAAACGGCCTTTATAGAATGGAGCTTGGAGTGTATGCGTGGTGGTTATTTAATACAAATGTTGTTTATTTGAAACACAGAACATTGGAAGGACAATAACAAAGATGGCAGCTGTTGGCATCTTATAGGCTAGTTTAGCATCATGGGCAGGCAGAGGAACCGGGGGGATGGGCAACACATTTTCCTTTACTTTAAAAATATAACATACTTAACGAATTGAAGGCAATGCAAACTGATTATTTGAGTACATTGCTGAAAGACACAGAAGGCAACTGGAAACAGACAGCCTTACATTCAGTAAAAGTTGCATGAGGGTGTGCATGAGGCAACAAAACTGATGTCATCAAAACATAACCCTATAAATGCCAGAAACGCTGGATTCGGAAGGGCCACAATCCCTCCAAGCAGGCAGACGAATATATTTTTACTTTAGTTTAAACATTTACCTCAGAAAATCCGTAAATATAGTTCATACAATCTACTTTCAGTCACAATAGCAAGTTAATAATAATATACTGTAGAACTATTTTAAGCTTAGTGTCCCACTAAATCCTGGCATGCAGCAATATTAACCAGCTCATTATTCTTGGCAAGCGGGCAGAGAGAAAACATGGCTTCCAGCGCCACATCGGTGCCTGGAGCGTGACAGGGGGAAGAATAACATTCTTTTGTTTTGTCTAGTTTTCTGGATGTTTTAGGAGCTATCAACAGTCTGTATCAGGGAACAGTCCTCCCTATCTCCTGCTTGTCCGATTTCCTCGTCCCTGTCATCTTGTCCCAAAAACACTGAGTCACTCGTTCCTCTGGTTTCAGTTCCTGCAGATAGTGTCATTTACGGTAAATTGGGGACATTTGTGGAAACGGACACACGCGGAGCTACAGAAAACTCGCTCTGGTTCACACAAGCCAATGGAAGTGTAAGATTGTCCGGTGCCGTTTAAAAAGTGTTTGCAAAAATTTGTTTGGCTATTATGGTGGGGCAGCGTACACCTGTACGCAGGGCTCTGCAAATTAGAAGAGAACTGATCCGGTCTGAATAACCCCTAAGTCGCTGTTCGAATTCTCGCATGGTTTGGAATTTGGAGTTTAAGGGCGGGATGTATTAATATACATCGCCGCCCTATGTCACGCCCCCGCCGTGATGCCAGCGCATATGTACTAACAGGTGAGGGGGCGATGCGGGGCGGCAGGGGGTCGGCGCGGGGCGGCGGAGGGTTGCGGTAGAAGCCCATTGGCTTCTATGGGGCATCGCCAGATTTTTCTGGCGATGCCCCCCGCTGCGGTAACCCGGCGGGGGATGGTTACAGCATCGCAAAATGCGGTAAAAATCCCGATAACGGGGTTTTTACCGCATTCTTTGCTTAGAGAATCTCCCCCTGCGTGAGATCACTGGCCGCGGCGCGCCTTCTACTACAGTACGTAGGACACATATGTATTGCTGGGATTGTGGCACTATTGGGGGCATACCTGGCACTTTTGGGGGCATATGTGTATCTGCCACTATTGGGGGCATACCTATATCTGCCACTATTGGGGGCATAACTGGCACTGTATTGGGGGCATATGTGTATCTGCCACTATTGGGGGCATACCTGTACCTGGCACTATTGAGGGCATACCTATATCTGCCACTATTGTGGCATACCTGGCACTATATTGGAGACATGTGTGTATCTGGCACTATTGGGGGCATACCTGGCACAATTGGGGGCATATATGTAAATCTGGCACTGCACTATTGGGAGCATATGTGTATCACACCCCCACTTTCATTGGCCGCACGGCATGTGGCTACACCTATTTTTTGGCGCGTGCCTATGGCACGCACACACAGTACCGCCAGAGTATTTATTTACAATGGCACCAAAATTAGGCAGCCATTGTTTATCACTGCTGGGGGCATTGTGTTTATGGCATTAGTGCGGGTATTGGTGGCATTGTGTAACTGCCACTGCTGGTGGCATGTGTATATATGGCACAGCATCTGTTCAGAGAGGCTGGGGACATGGCCTTCAGCACGTGCAGATGTCCCTTATCCTCTGCCTCCAGCGTTGGGAGGTATGTATTCGGCATCTTGGACATTGCAGTGTGTGGCATATCGTGTCTGGGGCATTGTGGTATGTGGCATAATGTGTCAGGGGCATTACAGTGTGTGGCATAATGTGTAAAGGGCATTATTTGTCATTAGGCAGATTTCTTTCTATTTTTTAT
This sequence comes from Crinia signifera, assembly GCF_055691185.1. Taxonomy (NCBI): domain Eukaryota; kingdom Metazoa; phylum Chordata; class Amphibia; order Anura; family Myobatrachidae; genus Crinia; species Crinia signifera. The sequence continues at coordinate 12,803,128 of NC_139220.1, forward strand.
TTTAGTAGCTCTTCGGGTGGCTTATTTTGCCGCGAGTAGCTCACGCCCCAAAAAAGGTTGGAGACCACTGCTCTAAAACATATATTTTTTTCAATTTTTATCGTTTTATCGATTATTATCGTTATTATCGACTCACCACCCATGGCTTGCTGCAGAAGTTGTAGATGGAGTAGAGGGAGTTGACGCTCTGGACCCCTCCATATTGCAGCCCGATGATCAGACTGCGGAAATCCTCCCCCAACGTCATACTGTAAGCATGTTGCCGGATCAGCACGAAGTCTGGCTTGAAGGACCTGGCGGAAGATAAAGGATCAATTATAATTACCAATAATAATAATATATATTATTGTGATAACACTAATGCACTGTATATAGGGAATAACGCTGATTATTTAGCATTGACCCTCACCCACATTCCCAGTATATAGACACTTAGTTCTCCAAAAACTATGTGTATGAACCACATGCATGTGAAATAACATCTCTGTATAGCTCTAGAACAGCAACGTGTTTCCTAAGCCTGCGGTTCCCTGTAGGAAAATACACTTTTTCCTACCCTTTGCTACGTACTTATGCTGCAGACATTAGCGGAGTTCCTTACTCAGCATATTGACATTGGAAACAACCTGCATTTACTTTGGGTGGAGAAAGGCATCCGGGGGGAGAATGCTCCTTACTTTTCCGTGGATGATGTAGTCCCGGCATGTAAAGGGGATTACTTGGCACCGGCAGGAGACAGGTGGGATAGCAAAAATGTTCTTGATTGAAGTTGCCCGCGTCAGAGGTCAATGTTTGGGTAACAATGGCGTGCAGTCTGGCGCGGCGGTATATACCCACCCCCTATGAGGTCATCGCGAAAAGAGGGGTTATTCTGGGGAGCCTCTCAGATGGAGGGGACCAGGGGAAGGGGTGCAGGCTGAAATCTGACATTTCCTGCAGGAAATACCAAGGCTGAGCAGACATAAGGTACAGATATACGCAGGCAGCTGAGAGATGAGACTTAATGACTCCTGGAATCCATATAATATATATATATATATATATATATATATATAATTGAATGATTGTGTGTGTGTGTGTGTATGGATGATTCACAATAACTCTTGAACACTGTAACCAATCAGGAGAGGTGTGGCCACGCCCCTGTAAAAAAAAAAAATATTTGCAGGGGTGCAGACTGTTGCTGCCTCTTTCAGGATTCGCAACATTTTTTTTGTGGTGAAATATTTCCATGTCGACCTTTAAACACTGTCGGACATTTTGGTTTATACCACACCCCTCTATATGACATAGGTCACAGTCACTGCGTCATTGTGTCGGCTGGGCAGCACTTGAGCCTGGGGATGTCACATAGAAACACACTGGCCAGATCTGAATTTACTACAGGATGTTGCCCATAGCAACCCATGAAATTCTGTCTATCATTTTCTTATACTTGCCTACCTGACCCTCTCCATGCGGTAGAAAATGCTCTCCTCCTGGACTTCCCTGGTAATGTATGATTGCCATCACCTGTGGTGAAACACCTTTACTTCGCTCCCCACAGGTGCTGGCAATCATACACTACCTGGAAGACCAGGAGCAGAGCATTTTCTCCCGCATGGAGAGGGTCGGCAAGCATGCATTTTCTATGATGCAATAGAGACATGATAGGCAGAATCTGACTGGTTGCTATGGGCAACGCCTACCCTCCCGCTGCCCCGCATACCTTGGCAGCCCTCCCGGTTTCCAGGGATCCCCCGGAGAAATACAGGAAGGTCAGGTGTGGGAGACGTCATCAGCGCCGGCCACAGCGGGGTTGTGGGTAGGAGGTGGCCGACCTGCTCTCTGCTCTGCGCGCCGTCAGGGAGGAGGCAGTGTGAGCGGGGGCTGGCTCAGCCACAGCATCAGGGGAAGATCACGTGGTGAAGCTGCTCAGCTCTCGGCAGCCAGGGGCAGGGCTTCCCCGAGGCTGGCCCCGCCCACCAGACTGACGCTCTCTCCGTACAGCAGCCCTGCTGCCCCTTCTCAGCTCCTCTGCCAGCTCTATGATGCCCCGCCCACCAGACTGACGCTCTCCGTACAGCAGACCTGCTGTCTCTTCTCAGCTCCTCTGCCAGCTCTATGATGCCCCGCCCACCAGACTGACGCTCTCCGTACAGCAGGCAGCCCTGTGCTGTCCCTTGTCAGCACCTCTGCCAGGCCAGCCCAGCTCTATGATGCCCCCCCCCCCCTCCACAAGACTATCTCCGTACAGCAGCCCTGCTGTCCCTTTTCAGCTCCTCTGTCAGCCCAGCTCTATGATGCCCCGCCCACACGACTGACTCTCTCCGTACAGCAGCTCCTCTCCATGCTACAGCTCCTCTGCCAGCTCTAGTCTATATGATGCCTTCCCTACCACACTGCCCACGTGGCTATAGGAAACCACTACATGGTGAGTGTGTAGTGGGTGTCATTTTGGTGAAGGACTTTGTATAATGCACAGCCATATGGGGGGGAGGGACTGTGTATAATGCACAGCCATATGGGGGTCAGGGGGCTGTGTATAAAGCACAGCCATATGGGGGGGCTGGGTATAATGCACAACCTTATGGGGGGCTTTGTATAATATACTTGGTGTAATATTGGGGGGGGAAGGGGGTCTGTGTATAATGTACTTGGTGTAACATGGGGGGGGGGGTCGTCTGTGTATAATGTATTTGGTTTAATATGGAGGGGGCTGTGTATAATGTACCGTGTCTAATATGAGGGAGGAGCTGTGTACAATGTGCATGTGTGTAATATGGGGGAGGGGGCTGCGTATAATGTACTGTGTGTAATATGGGGGGGGGGGTCTGTGTATAATGTATTTGGTGTAATATGGAGGGGGCTGTGTATAATTTACCATGTCTAATATGAGGGAGGGGGCTGTGTACAATGTACATGTGTGTAATATGGGGGAGGGGGCTGTGTATAATGTACTGTGTGTAATATGGGGGGGGGGGGTCTGTGTATAATGTATTTGGTGTAATATGGGGGGGGGGGGCTGTGTATAATGTACTGTGTGTAATATGGGGAGAGGGCTGCGTGTGTGTTGATGTGGTTACGATGCCAGCAATTGGCATGCCTGTAGTCGAAAACTTAGTTTTGGAAACCCAACTGGCAGCCACAACACTGGCATTGGAAGCCCCTCAACGGTTTTACGCCACACATTCTGCTACCACCTAGAATCTCCCTGAAACTAGTTTTTGAAAGTAGGCAGGTATGACATCACCTCTTTTCACAGAGAGGTCCATGTAAGACCTGCGGAGGAGCCTGTATCCTCAGAGTGGAAAGTTTGTGCGCTTGTGTGTTTAGTGAGGGGTGAAGGGTGCGGCTCTCAAGCTTTTAGACAGAGGCGTCTGTTTTATTAGGGCGAGCAGGACTGGCCAGCGATTATTATTCTTCATTTTATTTTTAAAACCTGGCTGTGTGTCGGGAAGCGTGCGGCCTGTGTATTTCACATTCCTGCAGACTTTTTACCACAGCCAAGGTGTACACAGAGGGTAAAAGGGACATGACACCAGCCAAAGCACTGAGGGCAGCCATCTTGAAGGAAGGGGATGACAGAAGCAGATTTGGCAGCCATCTTGCATACCCCCTAACTGCCCTGTTTTGAGGGCTGTGTCCTAGCAACAGGAAAGCAATTTATGTCCCCTGCTCTGCATAGCGCCTGCTAGGTGGTTTGTGGCATTAATTAGGAGTTTGGAGAGGTGGAGTCCATTAAACAGCCTTGTGCAACATGGCCACACCAAAATTGCCACATGGCCACAGGCACCACCATTACAACATGGCCACAGACACTGTTATAGCAATATTGCCACAAACATTGGCATCGGAACATGGCCACACTGACATGGCCATAGACACCGCCATCGCAACATGGCCACAGACAACAGTTCACTATCGCAGCATGGAAACAGTCACCAACATGGCCACAGACACCACCTTCGCAACATGGCCACAGACACCACCATGGCCACAGACAATACTATCGCAACATGGCCACAGACACCGACATTGCAACCTGGAAACAGGCACCAACATGACAACATGGTCACAAACAACACAATTGCAACATGGACACATCGACATGGCAACATTACCACACACCGCCATCGCAACATGGCCATAGGTACCGCCATCGCAACATGGCCACAGACACTGCTATCACAACATGGCCACAGAAACCACAGTAACAACAGGGCCACAGACATGACAACATAGCCACAGACACCGCCATTGCAACATGGCCACAGACACCACCATAACAACAGGGCCACAGACTTGACAATATGGCCAGAGACAACGACATCGCAACCTGGAAACAGACACCAACATAGCAACATGGTCACAAACAACGGCGTTGCAGCATGGACACATCGACATGGCAACATTACCACACACCGCCATCGCAACATGGCCACAGGCACCGCTATCACAACATGGCCACAGACACTGCCATCACAACATGGTCACAGACACTGCCATCATAACATGGCCACAGACACCACCATAACAACATGGCCACAGACACTGCCATCACAACATGGCCACAGACACTGCCATCACAACATGGCCACAGACACTGCCATCATAACATGGCCACAGACACCACCATAACAACATGGCCACAGACACTGCCATCACAACATGGCCACAGACACTGCCATCACAACATGGCCACAGGCACCACTATCACAACATGGCCACAGACACTGCCATCATAACATGGCCACAGACACCACCATCACAACATGGCCACAGACACTGCCATCACAACATGGCCACAGACACCAACATGGCCACAGACACCGCCATCACAACATGGCCACAGACACCAACATGGCCACAGACACTGCCATCATAACATGGCCACAGACACCACCATAACAACATGGCCACAGACACTGCCATCACAACATGGCCACAGACACTGCCATCACAACATGGCCACAGACACTGCCATCACAACATGGCCACAGACACCAACATGGCCACAGACACCGCCATCACAACATGGCCACAGACACCAACATGGCCATAGACACCGCCATCGGAACATGGCCACAGACATCAACATTGCAACATGGCCACAGACACGGACATCGCAACATGGAAACAGACACCGACATGGCAACATGACCACAGACACCAACATGGCCACAGACACCGCAATCGCAACACAGCCACAGACACCGCCATCGCAACACAGCCACAGACACCGCCATCGCAATTTGGCTATAGACACCGCTATGGCAATATGGCTGTAGAAAGTGCCATCGAAACATTGCTACAGATAGAGAAGCAGATCACCTTGCCCCCAGTTCAAAGACCGGCGATTTGCCGCAAGCGGTGCGGGCTAATGATGCCGTAATGATTAGCAAGGAGTTGTGTCATTAGCACTGGCCACCCATTTTGGGAGTCTCCCTAACATTCCAGGGCAGCAACCATTATACACGGATTCCCTCTCTATTAATAATACTGTATCAACCTCAGATGTTTTATTTACTGTAATATGTTCCTCACCATTAGTGTCCAGGCTCTATGGCCTTACCCCAGCTTAGACTACTAAATGGGCTTCAGGGTTCGTGTTCTGCAGAGCGAGTGGGCGAGATAACGAGTGGGTGAGATAATGCCGGAACTTTCTTTTACTAGTGTAATAAAATAATAGTTTATACAAAAAAAATTCCACAAGAATAACGTAAGCAAAGAGCCTGTCAGGCAGACACCGGAGAAAGCTCTGTCTGTCCAAGAGCTAGCACTCAGATGGCGAACGTAATTCTAACGTGTTTGCATTAAAACCAAATTGTTTATCTGTTCCCTTGTTACAGGAAGACTCTGGCTATTTTGCAATTAGCGCATCAGGGGTGAACACAAATTCAGGCGCAGCTGTGGTGTAGGAGAAGCGCTAATATACAAATGCTAATATAATGTTTCCCCATGCCAGGGATTGGCAGTGTGTTTGGAACAGCAATTCTATACGCCCCTATTTACCAGCCAATACTGATAAATGTATATAGTACATCTAACTTACGGAGCGAAGATGGGCCGCCCAAAGCTCTGGGCCCCATAGCAGCTGCACCCCCTGCACCTATGGTCTGATGATCTAGGTAAACGTGAGAATTGGTCAAGAGAATGGCAACTACAGTTTAATGCTAAAAAATGCAAAATGATGCACTTGGGACTCAAAAACCCAAAAGCTCAATATAGTATCAAGGGTACTATAATGGAAACTACTGTGGAGGAAAGAGATCTAGGTGTCACTATTTCAAGTGACTTAAAGGCAGGGAGGCAATGTAACAAAGCAATGAGGAAGGCTAGTCAGATGCTTGGTTGCATAGGAAGAGGAATCAGTAGCAGAAAAAAAGACGTAATAATGCCACTTTATAGGTCATTGGTACGGCCTCATCTGGAATACTGTGTCCAGTTCTGGAGACCATATCTTCAGAAGGATATAAATACATTGGAGAGTGTACAAAGAAGGGCAACTAAAATGGTGCATGGCCTACATCACAAAACTTACCTGGATAGACTAAAATGTCTTAACATGTATAGTTTGGAGCAGAGAAGGGAAAGGGGGGACATGATCGAAATCTTCAAATATATTAAGGGTTTTAACATAGTACAGGAGGGAAATTTTCTTCAAAGGAAAAGAAGTCATAAAACACGAGGACATGCACTGAAACTGGAGGGAGGAAGGTTCAGGGGAAATGTTAGAAAGAATTACTTCACAGAAAGGGTAGTGGATAAGTGGAATAGCCTCCCATCAGAGGTGGTAGAGGCTAAGACAGTAGAACAATTTAAACATGCTTGGGATAGGCATATGAATATCCTTACAAAGAAATAAGGAATAAAAAGGGTTGAGATTACCTCAAGGGTAAAAAAAGGGGCAGACTAGATGGGCCAAATGGTTCTTATCTGCCGTCAAATTCTATGTTTTTATGTTTCTATGGTAGTTACGCCCTTGGTCATGTGTTTGTGCAGCATTTTATCCGTTGGACCCTTGTGGCGCAGGCCGGGTCTGTTTCTGAGTAGTTATTTCGTTTTTTCCGCTAAGTTGGCCATTCCCACAGACCGTTCCGATGAAGCTGTAACCTAACATTTACCGGTTAGCCAGAACGGTATCACTGAGGGCCACTTCACGAGCACAGCAGCCATTTATAGATAAATACCAACAATCATCTTTATCGCCCCATATTAATACATAGGCCCCAAAGGGGTCTATGTACAGAGCCTTTGAGAGATCAGGTGGATGGAGATAAAGTACCAACCAGTCAGCCCCTAACTGCCATTGTTCAAACACGGGTCTGTGTACTAAGTCCCCCGGAGAGGGATAAATTGGAAAGGCAAAGCACCAGCCAATCAGGTTGAAGGCTGCATGTTATAGGCTGCGGTTGAAAATGACAGTTAGGAGCCGAGTGGCTAGTCATTTCGTGCCACTAGTCATTATCTCTCTCCAAGGCATAGACCCCCTTAGGTTGTTGTTTTCGTGTTGATAGAGAGGAAGGGTCCAGAGCGGATATTCCTCATTCGCATCACTGCAGCCAATTACCAATTCCCCCTCCTGAAGGTCCCCTGTGAAGTGCACTGCAACCCCCCCCCCCCCCCCCCCCCCCCTGCGCTGAGCGACGGGGCCTCTCTGCTCCAGCTGTTCTCCCAGCGTGCTGCTGCCTGGCGTCTGTTCTTATTTATGCACAGAGCTGCACAGTGCAGACTCTGTCATATTACATGTTATAACAGCCCAGGGGGAGCACATTGCTGGGCTCATGTCCCGGCTGCTCGGTAGCGTGTCTTACTGATACAGACGTGTAGCAAGTATGTTCTGCGACACAGAGCCGGGGTGTCTCCATCTGTACAGATTAGGGGACATGTCAGCATTATCCTGTAACAAGCTATACAGTGCAGTGTATGTTATACAGGACGTCAGACATATGCAGGCCCAGTTATTACGGTAAGCCACTGAGCAGAGGAAGAGTTTCTGGGCAACTGGAAACCCCCACAGCAGTATCAGACCCTCGATGGTTACTAACCAATGCTCATGACAGGAATGAGGGTGAATAGTCTCAAGGGAGCGATACTGCACAGTATTACAATACTGCATAGTCATATATTGCTCCATGTATCGTACTGGCCAGCTCAGCCACCCACACATTTTAACCTGGGAGTGGATCACTATAAGTGACCTTATAGAATGTGTTGTCGACCTTTTCACTGTCAAAATAAACGGGATCAACCAAAGCGACCGGATACCTGTTACCCATAGATGACTCACCGCTGTTGAATGTTATCAAAGGCTCTCCACAAAGCCTCTGCCACGGAGCCTCCATTTTGTTGTGGCCCAGTATTACAGTGCTCAATGCTGTAACACCATGATGTTGCCGAGTAGGGGCGACAGATGTTAGTGTACCCTTCCCCCTTGCCTCCATCTTACTGCTTTGGGGATCGTTTCTCTCACGGTTTCATTTTCCATCTGGTATTTTGATCTCTGGTCCCATTTATCTCCTCACTATCCCCTGTGTTCTGTTTATATAGTATAAACTCCAAGGACCCTGCTCGCAACCTTGACGCTCCATCAACAGAAATATGTTATTATACAACCAATTCCCCCCGTATATATACATTTTTCTGGTCACATTCCTCACAAGCCCAGCAGGTCCCTCAGATCCTGTCAGACCTGTGCAGGTAGCTACAAGTCCCGGCCGGCGAGGAGTCGGCGGGAAGGTGCCTATGTTTATTGCCGGCGATGAAGGCCGGGATATAAATCTTGGCTGTGAACATTTTGTACTGTTTAGTGTCACATTGCTGAACATATGTCTAATTTTAGAATGTTCCTGTTTATAGAGGTTTTACACCAAAACAAACCGGGCCTAATATACAGTCAGCTTTTGTGGTGTAACTATACGCAGGTCCAGACTGCAAAATGCATACCAAAATGTCTGCTTATCTATAAACCTCAGGATTACGGTCTCTTGCGACTAGAGAAACGGAATGTGAGGCAGATTCAAAATGGACGATGTAGCACCCCCGCTATCTGCGCAGCCGATGTATTGAAATATCTAAAAGCGTCAGGAGGCGTCTGTAAGAGAAAGACAGCCATGGCTATTGTGACCTACTGTGTCGTACAAAGATGCAGCATTCAATCCATCCTCCCTCCTTTTCGAGAACCCTACCTGGATCCGCCAATGGTCAATTCTAATGATAACAACTGCGGGCAGGAAAACAGTGGGTGCCTGGCCGTCCGCATGAAGATGGGCAGATTATCAGCATAGATGGTCCCCTGGGGCAGCCCTCTATGTAAGCAACCCAGGTAAAAAAAGACCACCTGTAAAAGGGGTGTGTCTTCCTCTTCAGAAGTGGGTGCGGTTTGATAGGATAGGAGGAATCAGGCTTATTCTTGGTAGGAGTAACAGCGATGCTTGTAGAAAGATGGCGGGCAAGTGGCACTAAGGATAGACTCATTATGCTTTTGGTCACGTGTTGCGGGAAGGCGAAAGCCATGCGCAGCGCTACTATTTCTTCATGGCGAGTACCACGGAGGACGACAGAAGATCAAAAATCATTCAGTGAGCCCCCCCGATGCACAGCACAGAACGTCACGCTTTTACGTGGATGCACATAGATTGCCGGCTCAGGCCATGCCAAGCTGCACGAAAGCACCGCCCGAAAAAGTAAATTGGACCCTGGCTCAGATTATAATTGGGAGAGAGGGGTGTAGAGCCACTTTTCTGGGGCCACTGGGCTACTTTCTGCCCCTGTCCTATTAAGTGCGGCCTGGGAGTCTGGGATTAGGACTTCCAACACTTAGGCGTGACGATGATGGAGTGACAGGGTGATGTTATCCATAATGCCCTATTATACAAGCAGGAAACTTTCTAGATACGAACAATGCGCTGGTCACTTAGGTTAACATAAACTCTATTCGATTGTTAACCCCTGGTGATAGCTCCACTTTCTAAAAAAGATGTTCCCAGTAAAGGTTTTGTTGGGCTGATTATGCTGCGATTGGGTGACAGTGGATGGAGCATGTTTACTGAGTGTGCGAGGACGGACGAATCGGGAGGAATTGGTCCGCAGTCGTTACCCCCCCTCCCCAGCACGATTGACATTCTGCAGCATTTGGTAACAGAGAATCGCACTGTTCTACAAAATTGGTGCCCCCCCAGGGTCTGTGTCCTCAATGGACAACAGAATTAGGGAAATCTTCTGGATGATATAAAGACGATATATATATATTTATTTTCTGTGTTTTTCAATACGAAATACGAAAAACACAGAAAATATATTTAGTAAAAGACACACACAAGCCAAATATGAAAGTGGTCTGAAGGCGGAAAACCCCTAAGAAGACCACACCCAATACATACAGCAAATACCAGATAGGCGGCAACATTTGCCCTGGTCACAGAACAAACACAGGATATGGGTGGTCTGGGGTAGCACTTATAGAATATTACGTGATGTTATTTGACGGATATATAAAAAATAATGCAGGCCAGTATAGTTTAGTTATTGTCAGAACCGTACATGTCTGTACATGATGCCGATACGTATATTTTACGTAAAAATAAATAAAAATAGTGACATTTTAAAAAAACTTACCCCTTGACCTTTGCACTCAGTGTGAAAGGTCATCTGTGTGATGGTAATTCCAGGTCTGTGTACGGGATAATGCACACTCTATTGGAATCTCAGCAGTGACTTGTGTGACATATGGTGACCAAATGTGTACAGTGCAGTGACAGAGAAGGACCTACCTGGGAGATGCAAGACACTGGGGTCTCGTAACTGTGAGTGCGCAGCTGGAAAAACAGCGAGCAGGCGTGTGGGGACAGGTTTATGGTGGAATGTGCAGGACTCGGGGCTACTGGTCCCTGGTTAGGAAACATTCTTCCTTCTGGTGTTTGGGGAAGCACAGATGACAGCATGGATGCAGGGGGTCTCTCATCGTGTTCCGCTCCTTAACCCTCCACGTGCCCCTGTCACCTGATAATCTGATGCCTCGCTTGGGGAATACAGTCTTTATTATGTGTTAATTGAACCTTATTAAATTTGGGTGTCGATGGTTAACAACATCAGTGGTTTGATGGTGGTAGCAAATACTTTTGCCATTGATGGGGGGCCCGCCAGCCCCAGATTAAGGGCCTGTGGTTAAAAATGTGACCCGGGCCCACACTGGGCCCTTCCAAATGGGCCGGGCCTGGGTAAAGAGTATCTGCTCTCCCCTCTCAGGAATGAGTGACATCACTGAGAGTGCAGTGTATCCAGTCACTAAGAAACAGTGACATCACTGAGAGTGCAGCCAATCCAGTTACTGGGAACTAGTGACATCACTGAGAATGCAGCCTATCCAGTTGCTAGGAACTAGTGACATCACTGAGAATGCAGCCTATCCAGTTGCTAGGAACTAGTGACATCACTGAGAGTGCAGCCTATACAGTCACTAGGAAACAGTGACATCACATAAAAATAGGTGAGGTGGTAATTGATATTTGGTCTATACTAAATGTGCTTATAATTCAGCATCAGTTATAATCTTGTGAAAATGTGCAAAATTACAGCTGCCGGAGCTATGTAGCAGAGCAACAGATGTGGAACCCCAAAATGGGCCTTCGCCAGCCCTTAGACTGCGGTCACGGTAAAATGGTACATTACAAGACTTGGTAAAACACGATCACTACATTGGGCTTTGGTACAGGCAATATATATACTATAGCATTGACCACTTCAGATCTGTGGGACATACCTGACCACCTTGGTGCCGTTTCTCATGACTTGCATATCGATCATGCACCCGCCATTGACGTATGACGCCAAGTTCAGCTCAGAGAATTCCGCCTTAAAATAAAGGAGAAAAGAAAACAAAAAATGCTTAGGTCTATTAATTTGCATAAATTATTTATTGATACATGGAGGATAATTAATATATTAATACTATTATTATCTTTATTATTTACTATTTATTAATAAATGGAGAGATTTCCTATTTCGCAAACATTACACAAAAAAAGTTGACATGGAAAAGGTTGACACAAAAGGAAAGGTTGACATGAGTTTTCACTTTTTTTACTGTCAATTTGTAGATGACACTTTACCGTTCCCAGTTGTAGCCCATGTGTCGACCCAAAGGTGGAACTGCCATTGGTGCAGTGCAACAGATGTGTACCCGTACACACCCACTCGCAGCCCAGCAACAGACCTGAATTACACATTTTTTTGCACACAAATTGCAAAATCCAGGGCCGGGCTGCGTCAGGAAAACTGGATCCCGGGCTGAATAATAACTTATCTGCGTCTGACCTGTTGCAGCTGAGCAGCGGCCACAGGAAAGACGCGATTAGCCAGGTAGGAGAGTTTCCTGTTAGCTGCTAAATTTAGCAAACTGTTTTTTTTTTCCCTTCTTTTTCCTGTTCCAGCCGTTTCTGCTGAGACTCATCTGCATCTATAAACACTGCCGCAGCCGCCATTCCTGTGGCTGGAAAATCGGCCTGAAATACGCAAGCCGATCAAAGGACGTGAATGCAATGAAGGTGGCTCAAGAGTTTTCCTCTTTGGCATCTCAGGTTACAAGTATTGCAGCATCTCCGGCTGATTACTGCGTCTGGCCTAGGTTAGGGAAACATATAACATGTCAGCTCAAAGTCACAGACGTAGCATTTTATAGGGAAAATAGAATGGTCTTATTGCAGGGCCTTATTCTGAGCGGCAGGGAATTCCGCTTGCGGGCAGAATGGGTCATTCTCGGAAAACCTACAGTACCGTAAAACTGCGTACGTATCTTTTTGCTGCCATCAGGTGCTGCTGTTCATACATATCTGGACAAAGGACCGACGCATCAACAGGACCATTTTACTGTAAAACGTTTTTTTTTTTTTTAAGGAATAGTGATATTAATCCGCATGAAGACATTTGAGGTCTTTTTAATATATGAAATAAAATATGCTGCAATATATAAGCAACCGGGACACCACTTCCCTCTACTGCCCATCGGACCTGGAATCCTGGGACTGCTACTCTGTGAGACTCATGTGATACATGCAGCGCTGCATTAAAGGGGCCATCTTGTCTTGCTTCTGCTGATTGGTGCATGTATTGCTTAAAGGGAGTCAGTCCTGTCGATTACAGTATATGCTTAGGTGTAAGCTGTTGATCCGTATCCTGTTTTCCTGTTCCCAGTGCCTGTCATATGTATACTCTGCTCATTTGGAGGAAACTCTGCCTGTCAGAATCCATGTCCAATGCCTAAATCCTTGCCTTGTTCCTGTCTTGTTAACTCCTTGTTGTACCCCTTCTATCCTGTGGTGCCCAGTGAATTGTGTAAGCCACTACTAAAGGAGGTATAAGACCTGGCGGCATCCTAAGTACCGGTGCGTCATACACTAAAGCAGGCATGTCCAACGTTGGCCCTCCAGATGTTGTGAAACTACACATTCCAGCATGCTTTGCAATAGTTTTAGCATTCTCTAATAACAAAACTGTGGCAAAGCATGCTGGGGTGTGTAGTTTCACAACATCTGGAGGGCCAACGTTGGACATGCCTGCACTAAAGGAACAACACCCAGCTGTTGTAGGCAGAAAACCCTCACAGTGTCTTTAGATGTCTATTGGTTGACACATATTAAGTTAACAGTCCCTAGAATGACCCCCATATGGATGGTCGACAGGGTCATTAAGTCGATATGTGAAAGGTAGACAATTGAAAAGATCAAGCGGTACAAATCGGCGACACAAGCAAAAGCTCTCAACATCGAAAAGGTTGACACAAAAAGATTAACAGAAGCTTTTGAAACTTTTGGGTGCCAATCTGTTTAACCACCCCTTTAGGTGGACTGCGTGCCCACCCATTCATAGTCCACGTGAATGGTATAGGATGATACCTTTGTGCATCACTAAAAAAAATTTGCTAAGTGATAAAAGCTCTGTTCAGCATATTTGCACCGAGATTCTCTCAAGCAGCAGAGTCCCGCGTATTTACTTAGCAGAAACAGATCTGCAGAGCCCAGAGTGTTGTTTTGTTCTGCTGCAGGAATCCATTCGCTATGAAAACAATTCGGATGAATCTAATCTAATTCCCGCTGTGATCTTCCCTTGTATAAATTGGCCTCGCTGCTCGCTGTCCCTCCAAGGACTTTGCCGGTGACCCAAAGCTAAAGTCTAAACAACGTGGTGAATACGCCCACTGATAACAGGGTCTGTGAGCGCTTCACCCAAGGCCGGCCAAACCAATCAGCAATTAGGCTGCATTGTTTCCATGGGTGTTGCAATGAGACCTCTTATAGTCCAGTTGTAGGATTACAGCTTGTGTCCAGAAAAGGTAACGGATCATAGGTACTACCACTGGGCGGAATCTCTGATCTGAGTAGACCCTGCTGGTGACTAGTGTGCTTCGTAGAGGACAATAAAGGTGACTGGTACCGATGGGATGCCTTCGGTGAGATGCCGGTGCTGGAATCCTGACTGACGGCAAATACCTGAATATTCAGGGACTGGTAGCATTAGGCTAAGGGGAGGAGTGTCAGATTTAGGCACTAAGGGAGGTCTTAGGGTTAGGCTGTGGGGAGGTGGGGGAAAGGTTAGGGTTCGGCTGAGGGGAGGATTAGGGTTAGGCTGCTCGGAGGTGGGGGAAAGGCTAGGTTTAGGCTGAGGGGTGGGAAAGATTATGGTTAGGTACTTAGAATGGGGCTTAGGCTGGGGGCATGGTAGTTAGGTTTAGGTGGTGGGGTATGAGGGGGTTAGGCACTAGCAAAGAGAGTTAGGGTTAGGCTGCAGGGGGTGGGTTAGGATTAGGCTGCAGGGGGAGGGTTAGGATTAGGCTGCAGGGGGAGGGTTAGGATTAGGCTGCAGGGGGTGAGTTAGGGTTAGGGTGCAGGGGTGGGTTAGGATTAGGCTGCAGGGGGAGGGTTAGGATTAGGCTGCAGGGGGAGGGTTAGGATTAGGCTGCAGGGGGTGAGTTAGGGTTAGGGTGCAGGGGTGGGTTAGGATTAGGCTGCAGGGGGTGGGTTAGGATTAGGCTGCAGGGGGTGGGTTAGGATTAGGCTGCAGGGGGAGGGTTAGGATTAGGCTGCAGGGGGTGAGTTAGGATTAGGCTGCAGGGGGTGGGTTAGGATTAGGCTGCAGGGGGTGGGTTAGGATTAGGCTGTGGGTTGGGTTAGGATTAGGCTACAGGGGGAGGGTTAGGATTAGGCTGCAGGGGGTGAGTTAGGATTAGGCTGCAGGGGGTGGGTTAGGATTAGGCTACAGGGGGTGGGTTAGGATTAGGCTGCAGGGGGTGAGTTAGGATTAGGCTGCAGGGGGTGGGTTAGGATTAGGCTGCAGGGGGTGAGTTAGGATTAGGCTGCAGGGGGAGGGTTAGATTAGGCTACAGGGGGAGGGTTAGGATTAGGCTGCAGGGGGTGAGTTAGGATTAGGCTGCAGGGGGTGGGTTAGGATTAGGCTACAGGGGGTGGGTTAGGATTAGGCTGCAGGGGGTGAGTTAGGATTAGGCTGCAGGGGGTGGGTTAGGATTAGGCTGCAGGGGGTGAGTTAGGATTAGGCTGCAGGGGGAGGGTTAGGATTAGGCTGCAGGGGGTGGGTTAGGATTAGGCTGCAGGGGGTGGGTTAGGATTAGGCTGCAGGGGGTGGGTTAGGCTGCAGGGGGTGGGTTAGGATTAGGCTGCAGGGGGTGGGTTAGGCTGCAGGGGGTGGGTTAGGCTGTGTTTGGGTGGGTTAGATTTAGGCAGTGGGTAAATTAAAGTAAGGTTGTGGGGGGTTAGGGTCAAACTGTGAGGAGGGAGTGTCGGGGGGGTACAGAGAAACTAAGTACACATTCCTAATCTCTGTCGGGGGTTCCCCTTGGCCATCCCAACCGCCAGTCATCCTTATGGCGGATCCAGCAGTGAGGTGTGCATGACTAAAATCAATATTTCGGGCACACCCATCATGCATCATAATCGAGGTCCTACGCTGCTTTGCGCTGCTGTAGCTTTACATGCTCTTTAATACATTATGCAATATATATATATATACACACACACACACATATGCCTTCCCTGCTGCAATGTCAGAGAGATCTCCTAGACTGCCAGGAGATATAGAACACCCCCCCCAGTAATGTGATGATGTCATTCTCAGCGAAATGCGTGAAATGCGTCATCCCGGCCCTGCCCGGCTCCCCCTCCTATGTACACGTCTTATTAAAATCTGCAACTTGTGATGGGACACTGGCCGGTCGCTGGGATAGGTGGGAGTGAAAATGGTAGGTTTAGCTCTGTATTTACTTAACATTTTTCATCCATTTTCCTTGAACAGCTGCATCTGACAAATAAAGTTTAGCAAAGTCCAATTTCCTCACGGGTGAGTCCCAATGTGACGGAACTGCACGGAAATGGAGACACTGTGTGTGTGTGTGTGTATGTTTGGCCTTTCCCACACCCAGCTGTACTCATGGTATTGTTATAGACAGTTCATGCTCCGCAATAGGATATCCTCCTGACGTCCTATACTCAGCTGAGTGGTAAATGTACCGCAGATCTGTGGCAGACCCTACGGCGAACGGTTCCTACAGGCCGACCGCAGCCAGACACATGGAGGGCAGGCAAAGGTTAGCGATGACCTATTCCTCGGGATTGTGCACCAACTGTGTTTACAGTGCTAATTATATCTCCCACTCGGCTCCCACGGTCTAGAATGACTTGGATGCTGCAGGCTGCGTACAGGGAGATCTTTATGTCGCGTCAACAGCCAATGTCGCTATTGCTCTCCCAAGATGATGGGGGGGCGGTACGTGCAGACTCGCCGATCGTGCGCGCGCGGGGGGGGTTGCATGCAGACCCGCTGCTCGCGGGGTGGGGGGATGCGTGCAAACCCGCTGCTTGCGTGGGGGTGGTTGTGTGTGCAGACCCCACATTTGCGCGCGGGGGGGGGGGGTGGGGGGGCGGCCGGTGCGTGTTGAGAATTGCCATGTGCACTTTTTACTTGTGTCGACTATCGACCTTGTGCATGTCGATCCTTTGCTAACAGTGACATTATATTATGCATGCCGAACTACTGACGGCCTATCTAGACACTTCCACCCTACCATCCGGATGCTTAGATACATCATATACTGCCTTGGTGGCAGAGGAGAGGACAATATAAAACGAGACGTAGAAATAACAGTTTTTCTATGACACATGCGAACGATCACAATGTGACATCTCTGGTTTTAAAATAGATCAAACACAGACCAACGAAGAGGACCCTCATCCCCCCTCCCCCCCCCCCCCCCCCCCCTCCTTCCTTCCTATGTATTGCTTCTCTGCAGACTTTATTACTGGACTTTACGCCAAGTTTCCAAGACAAAATTAGGAAGACAATTTCCTTAAGGGAAGAAAAACTAGACAGGTCTGTGTGAAGTTAGACAGGCGCAGGGTGGAAGCTCCGTCCGGAACCTGACCCGGTTCCATCTCTGCGGTGTCTCAGGCAGAGAGAGAGGCGAAGGTGCCAGTCACACATCTACCCTCTTCATATGTATTATTTCTCAAAGGTGATTCTTGCTGACGATTCCTTTTCCTCCCTTTATACTTAACCAAAATCCATAAATGAGGTTCTTACCCGGAGAACACTGACCGTGACAGATCGCTCAGCAAACAGCGCTGGCAAATCACTGTGTGCTGAGCGTTCTGAGCAATCTACCATCACTCACAGCACATCTCCCCGTGTGTAGGGCCCTTAAGTTGATCAGTTTTGCTCGGCTACTGGAAATGGCTACAAATGAGCCGGTTCTTCTTTCCTACTACAAACTACCAACCTCGCTATAAAATTAATTTTATTTTATACACATACAAAATTTCTGCAGGGTCCCCATCGTATAGTATATATAAAAATAGATGTATGTATGTATGTTCCAGCATAACTCTAGAATGCCTGGAGCCATTTACACCAACCTTGGCACACATATGACTTGCAATCTGGAAAAAATACTGCAGAAGTAAGATACCTCTAGCACCCCTGTGGGTCACAGGGGCCCAAATAGGGGTTCTGGCCACTACACAAAGCGGGTCACGGAAGCAAGATATGGCAAAGTTGCATAACACAGAGGGGGCAGAGGACATTGATTGGGTGCAGATTAAGTTCATGGCCACTTTGACCCCCAATTCCGATCCCATCGGGGGCCCAAAAAGGGGTCAGCCAGGGGTCAGGGAAGGTAGAGGATATTGATTGGGTCCAGATTAGGTTCACAGCCACTTGGATCCCCAATTCTAACCCTGCCAGGGTCCCGGAGGTCCAAAATGGGTTCTGGCCACTACACAAAGTGGGTCAGAGATGCAAGATATGGAATAACATAAAGGGGGTAGAGGACATGGGGTTTAAGAAAAAAAAACTGTGGTCAGATCTTGGAGCCCACCACAGACAGGTGATTGCCGGACACACCATGGGCACAACACAGACAGGTGTATGCCGGGCACACCATAGGCCCACCACAGAGACAGGTGTATGCCGGGCACACAATGGGCACACCACAGACTGGTGTATGCCGGGCACACCATCGGCACACCACAGACTGGTGTATGCCGGGCACACCATGGGCACACCACAGACTGGTGTATGCCGAGCACACCATAGGCCCACCACAGACTGGTGTATGCTGGGCACACCATGGTTTCACCACAGACTGGTGTATGCCGGGCACACCATGGGCCCACCACAGACAGGTGTATGCCGGGTACACCATGGGCCCACCACAGACAGGTGTATGCCGGGCACACCATGGGCCCACCACAGACTGGTGTATGCCGGGCACACCATGGGCCCACCACAGACAGGTGTATGCGAGCACACCATGGGCCCACCACAGACAGGTGTATGCCGGACACACCATGGGCCCACCACAGACTGGTGTATGCCCGGCACACCAGATGCATGGCGAGCGGGTAAGCTGAAAACAAAAGCAGGATAAAGTTCAACTAATGCCAATTGGACTACTAAAACCGGGCAATGCCGGGTACCTCAGCTAGTATATATAGTCAGGTCCATAAATATTGGGACATTGACACAATTCTCATATTTTGTACTCTGTACACCCCCACAATGGGTTTTAAATGAAACAAACAAGACAGGCTTTATCTGCAGACTTTCAGCTTTAATTTGAGGGTATTTAGATAAAAATCAGGTGGACGGTGTAGGAATTACAATGGTTTCTATACTGTATGTGCCTCACACTTTTAAGGGACCAAAAGTAATGGGACAATCGACTCAAAAGCTCTTGGACAGGTGCGGGCTATTCCCACGTTACTTCATCAACTAAGCAGGTAAAAGGTCTGGAGTTGATTCCAGGTGTGACATTTGCATTTGGAATCTGTTGCTGTCGACTCTCAATATGAGATCCAAAGATCTGTCACTATCAGTGAAGCCATCATTAGGCTGAAATATCAAAAGAAACCCATCAGAGAGATTAGGTGTGGCCAAGTCAACTGTTTGGAACATTCTTAAAAAGAAAGAACGCACCGGAGAGCTCAGCAACATCAAAAGACCCAGAAGACCACGGAAAACAACTGTGGTGGATGACAGAAGAATGACTTCCCTGGTGAAGAAAAAAACCCTTCACAACAGTTGGCCAGATCAAGAACACTCTCCAGGAGGTCGGTGTATACGTGTCAGTCAGCAATCAAGAGAAGACTTCACAAGAGGGAATATAGAGGGTTCACCACAGATGTAAACCATTGGTGAGCCTCAAAAACAGGGAGACCAGATTAGAGTTTGCCAAACAACATCTAAAAAAACCTTTACAGTTCTGGAACAACATCCTATGGACAGATGAGACGAACATCAACTTGTACCAGAGTGATAGGAAGAGAAGAGTATGGAGAAGGAAAGGAACTGCTCATGATCCAAAACATACCACCTCATCAGTGAAGCATGGTGGTGGTAGTGTCATGGTGTGGGCATCTATGGCTGCCAACGGAACTGGTTCCAACTGTCATTTATTAAAACATGCGACAGCTGGGAGCTGATTGGCTGGAGAGCCATTTATCGCATGCAATGAGTTTTAAATAGCTAAAAAATGGGTCCTTTGTGCCCGAAACACCCCGTTGATTCTGATCAATTTTAGATTGATCTAAAAAAAACTATCTTTAGTTCATTTACCCCCTTGGACAAACCTCAACACATTGTATTTCCTTACGACCAGCCGACACTGCTTTGCTTTGGCGCAGACCGAAAGCCTGCACTATTGTGATTAAGAACAGGAGCTATAGTCCGGGAAAATTCGGTAACTGTGAGTAAAACAGTTATTATGTTTGCAGAAGCAATGTCTGTTATTACGTTTTGGATAATGGATTTTCCTTTAAAAGGCATTGTGCGTGGCAGGTTTGTTTTGAAGGCTTTACTGTGATTTACGGGCGCTTAAGATTGAATGTAAAGAATCTATAGAATGTGCACCAAAATATAGACAACAAAAATTGCAGTACAGATGGGGCAGGTCCCATCTTGGCTACCTATGGCGAGAGTTTCGCCAGCTCGCCATGGCGCCCGCCATCGCAATACATTTTAAATGCTTGGCGATTCGCCGTGGCGTCTCCGGATGAGTGCAATACCAGTGATCATCCACCAGATGTCACTTTTGAAAACCTCTTTGCGCATGCGTAAAATTTATGCTGCAGCGCGTGCATGAAGCGCAGGAACTAAAGTAAATAATTTATTGTCCCTGGCAAGCCTAGTCAGCGCCTCTCTCACACCACCGGCACGAGCATGATCCCATCTCTTTGAAGGAGAGGATCATGCTGATGCGGGCGGAGAGGCGCTGCCTTTGTTTAACACGAAGGAGCGTCTCTGACGGACGCTCTTGCGACCCAGTTGCACAGACGTTCCAGTAATGAGATGCTTTTGCGTCTGAGTTGTTATTATGGCAGGGTACTACAGTAAAGTACTTTACTACTATTGTGCTGTGTCCAGCAAGTTGTACTGTTCTATAGATAGTGTACACACTAATAAATAAAATTACATTGCATTGCGTACACAATCATTACATTAAATTATACTGTACTGTATTGTACGTCTCATTGGTTTTTTTGACAGGTGCTGGCCTTTGGTTAGTACAGTATTGTAGTTTTAGCACACATAAAAAATTCCGGTTACCAATAAGGCTCTCTTGGCGTCTAAATTTGCATGGGCGCTTGAGCGTCTGTACTTGTACTATACTGGAGCGGCACGGACGCTAATGCGTCTCAGTATACAGTATGTTCTAACGGTGGCCACATTTTGGTGTTATGACATTCACAGTAAGTTACTGATTCGTATAGGGATCATTTTACTTTTGCACACAGTACGGTTACAGTCATGTACAGTATACAGTGGAACTGTAGATTTAGTAAGCTCGTTGAAGTGATACAATGTCTGTAGTTTCACAGGTTTTACGCTCGCCACAAAATATGTCAAAAAAAGTACTGTAACTTAACACCATGCCAACATGGTTAGTTCATAACCCCACTATCCATGTTGGCATGGAGTGGATTTTAAATAGCGTGGCGAGCGTAGCGAGCCACCGAGCCCCGCAAGGGTACTCAGACGCATGGCGCCATAGTGGCGCCGTGAAACTACAGAAGTACTGTACTGTACAGTTTTTCAGTGGTCATTCAGCTGCTACTGTATACATTGCTGTGCTGTACAGTACCTGTCATGTTTTTAAGACAAGCATGTACAGTACAGTAAATTCACAGTTACTGTAGGAACTGATTGCCATGTCGCACGTGATCAGGGCGCCATTTTTATGTGATAAACTACTCAATGGCAGGCGCGCAGAATGCGACGCTTGTTCCGCACAGGACGCACGTGATCAGGGCGCCATTTTTATTATCAAGATAATAAAAGATGGCTGCACCACGCAGAGCGAGGAGAGCGAGGCCCTTCAGGCGCGGAGAGCTCCTCATCCTGGTTGCTTGGCGGGACAGGCCCCTGGTGACCAACAGAGAGGTGGTGGAGGCATACCAGGAGGCTAGCCAAGCCATCAGGGTGCGCTTCAGGAGGGAGAGAACAGTGAGGGCCCTCCAGCGCAGATGGAGCGACCTGGTCCGTCGGGACCCCCAACTGCTGGACTCCCTAAGGGAATGTAAGTATTATACAGTACGCCAATATGGCGCCGTGCGTCTGAGTCCCACTTGCGGGGGTTAGGTGAAATGAGGGAGATTGCTAGACTAATGAGGGAGATTGCTGCTACAGTATTTCAGGGAGTTTCCTGCAGATTGCAGGAGGGTAGGCAACTATGCTGTACAGTACATGCTTGTTGCCATGGGTGATTTCCTACAGCATTTGTTTTCAATGTGGTCCAGAAGCTGGCTGTACCTGCATATGGAATGCTACAGTACAGTACAGTATGTTACAGTGATTTCCATGAGTACACTATTTCATACTGTATGCAGATACAGCCTCAGTCACATACAGATTATAGGCATGCTGCATATCATTTTATGCCTAGCTGCTGGTGCCCCTAGGCATTCCAAACGCCCTAGAAATTTGCCTAATTTACCTATGCCTAGGGCCGGCATTTGTTTTCAATGTGGTCGTTACATGCCTTTTGCCACATGCTACAGTAGTTTCCTACAGTATTTGTTTTCAATGTGTTCATTACATGCCTGTTGCCATGGGGTGATTACCTGCTACAGTAGTTGTCACCTACCTGCTACAGTAGTTGTCACCAGAGATTTCCTACAGCATTTTGTTTTCATGGTGGTCATTACATGCCTGTTGCCATGGGGTGATTACATGATTCTGTAGTTGGCACAGGATTTCCAACAGTATTTGTTTGCAATGTTGTCATGCTACAGTAGTTGTTTGGCACGAGGGATTGCCTACAGTATTTGTTTTCAATGTGGTCTTTACTGTACATGCCTGTTGCCATGGGCTGATTACATGCTACAGTAGTTGGTTGGCACGAGGGATTGCATACGATATTTGTTTTCAATGTGGTCATTACAGTACAGTACATGCCTGTTGCCATGGGTCATTACATGTCCTTACATTCTCATTGCCATGTTGTACAATATTTGCGTGCATTTTTTCATGGGTACTGTATACTGTAACTGTATACTGTATACTGTATTTTTACAGGTATCAGCAGGATGACGCCGCTGGAGAGGCACCAACACCATTGTAAGTACAGTACTGTACTGTACATTGCAGTGCATACTGTATACAGTACTGTATCCTGCTGTATACACAAAGATGGATTTTGACTTTAAAACATGTGGCATACTGCTCCTGGACTTCCTTGCCAGTGCCAGTTGCAGAGGCGGAACTGCACCATTGTCCAAAGTTCAAATAGGGGAGCCACACAATGAGTCCTGGACTGTGGTGTTTGGGGTGGCAGTTGGTGGGTCTACCCTATCTGATCTTTGGACTCTGCTGCAGTCCTGCAACTGCCACTGGCATGGAAGTCAAGCAACAGAGCATTTTTTCCCTCCTGAAATAGGTCATGTTGGGAGGTACAGTAATGTACAGTATGCATGTGGTGTCATACTGTAACACATACAATACAGGTGTGTTACAAAATTTCCTATTTTTGGTTTGCTTTTCCACAGTCCCACCAAGTCAACGGAGCCCGCGGCGGCGTTCGCGCGCACCCACTTCCGAGGAGGAGAGCAGCACCACCCCGGAGGAGGAGGCAGGACACAGCACAGATGGTAAGTACTGTATTGGACTGTATAACACCAGTGTTCCCATGTTCCCGCCATGTGTGCCGAATAATATCATACTTGTGGGCCCGACATGTGTACTGCGTAACACCTGTGGGACCACCATGTGAACCCTATAACACTTGTGGGACCCACATGTGTGCCATGCGGTATAACACCTGGTGTACCTTATACCATCTGGGGTCCAAAGAAGTTACTGTAGTCCATCAAGTTCAACCAACTGAACTGTACGGGACAGTATCTACAGTAACTTGTAACTCATTAGTTACAAGTTACTGTAGATACTGTCCACTACAGTTCAGTTGGTTGACTTAAGTAAAACATACAGTACAGTATCTACAGTACTGTATGGTCCAGTACAGTACATTACTGTACTGAATGTTTACTGTATTTTGTCTTTTTTTCTGTTGCAGTGTCTGAAACTGTCCCCACCGCCCTGGACGCCCGGGAGGGGCCGCCGCAGCAGCAGCAGACGGGAACCAGCGCGGATTGTAAGTATTGGACTGTATAACATCAGGGCTCCCGCCACGTGTTCCGGAAAGTACTGTACTGTACGTGTAGGTCCACCCTGTAACATACAGTAGTACTCTACCTGTACTGTTGTGCAGTAATTCAGGCTGAAAAAAAGAAGTTACTGTAGTCCATCAAGTTCAACCAACTGAACTGTACGGGACGGTATCTACAGTAACTTGTAACTCATTAGTTACAAGTTACTGTAGATACTGTCCACTACAGTTCAGTTGGTTGACTTAAGTAAAACATACAGTACAGTATCTACAGTACTGTATGGTCCAGTACAGTACATTACTGTACTGAATGTTTACTGTATTTTGTCTTTTTTTCTGTTGCAGTGTCTGAAACTGTCCCCACCGCCCTGGACGCCCAGGAGGGGCCGCCGCAGCAGCAGCAGCAGACGGGAACCAGCGCGGATTGTAAGTATTGGACTGTATAACATCAGGGCTCCCGCCACGTGTTCCGGAAAGTACTGTACTGTACGTGTAGGTCCACCCTGTAACATACAGTAGTACTCTACCTGTACTGTTGTGCAGTAATTCAGGCTGAAAAAAAGAAGTTACTGTAGTCCATCAAGTTCAACCAACTGAACTGTACGGGACGGTATCTACAGTAACTTGTAACTCATTAGTTACAAGTTACTGTAGATACTGTCCACTACAGTTCAGTTGGTTGACTTAAGTAAAACATACAGTACAGTATCTACAGTACTGTATGGTCCAGTACAGTACATTACTGTACTGAATGTTTACTGTATTTTGTCTTTTTTTCTGTTGCAGTGTCTGAAACTGTCCCCACCGCCCTGGACGCCCAGGAGGGGCCGCCGCAGCAGCAGCAGCAGACGGGAACCAGCGCGGATTGTAAGTATTGGACTGTATAACATCAGGGCTCCCGCCACGTGTTCCGGAAAGTACTGTACTGTACGTGTAGGTCCACCCTGTAACATACAGTAGTACTCTACCTGTACTGTTGTGCAGTAATTCAGGCTGAAAAAAAGAAGTTACTGTAGTCCATCAAGTTCAACCAACTGAACTTTACGGGACGGTATCTACAGTAACTTGTAACTCATTAGTTACAAGTTACTGTAGATACTGTCCACTACAGTTCAGTTGGTTGACTTAAGTAAAACATACAGTACAGTATCTACAGTACTGTATGGTCCAGTACAGTACATTACTGTACTGAATGTTTACTGTATTTTGTCTTTTTTTCTGTTGCAGTGTCTGAAACTGTCCCCACCGCCCTGGACGCCCAGGAGGGGCCGCCGCAGCAGCAGCAGCAGACGGGAACCAGCGCGGATTGTAAGTATTGGACTGTATAACATCAGGGCTCCCGCCACGTGTTCCGGAAAGTACTGTACTGTACGTGTAGGTCCACCCTGTAACATACAGTAGTACTCTACCTGTACTGTTGTGCAGTAATTCAGGCTGAAAAAAAGAAGTTACTGTAGTCCATCAAGTTCAACCAACTGAACTTTACGGGACGGTATCTACAGTAACTTGTAACTCATTAGTTACAAGTTACTGTAGATACTGTCCACTACAGTTCAGTTGGTTGACTTAAGTAAAACATACAGTACAGTATCTACAGTACTGTATGGTCCAGTACAGTACATTACTGTACTGAATGTTTACTGTATTTTGTCTTTTTTTCTGTTGCAGTGTCTGAAACTGTCCCCACCGCCCTGGACGCCCGGGAGGGGCCGCCGCAGCAGCAGCAGCAGCAGACGGGAACCAGCGCGGATTGTAAGTATTGGACTGTATAACATCAGGGCTCCCGCCACGTGTTCCGGAAAGTACTGTACTGTACGTGTAGGTCCACCCTGTAACATACAGTAGTACTCTACCTGTACTGTTGTGCAGTAATTCAGGCTGAAAAAAAGAAGTTACTGTAGTCCATCAAGTTCAACCAACTGAACTGTACGGGACGGTATCTACAGTAACTTGTAACTCATTAGTTACAAGTTACTGTAGATACTGTCCACTACAGTTCAGTTGGTTGACTTAAGTAAAACATACAGTACAGTATCTACAGTACTGTATGGTCCAGTACAGTACATTACTGTACTGAATGTTTACTGTATTTTGTCTTTTTTTCTGTTGCAGTGTCTGAAACTGTCCCCACCGCCCTGGACGCCCGGGAGGGGCCGCCGCAGCAGCAGCAGCAGACGGGAACCAGCGCGGATTGTAAGTATTGGACTGTATAACATCAGGGCTCCCGCCACGTGTTCCGGAAAGTACTGTACTGTACGTGTAGGTCCACCCTGTAACATACAGTAGTACTCTACCTGTACTGTTGTGCAGTAATTCAGGCTGAAAAAAAGAAGTTACTGTAGTCCATCAAGTTCAACCAACTGAACTGTACGGGACGGTATCTACAGTAACTTGTAACTCATTAGTTACAAGTTACTGTAGATACTGTCCACTACAGTTCAGTTGGTTGACTTAAGTAAAACATACAGTACAGTATCTACAGTACTGTATGGTCCAGTACAGTACATTACTGTACTGAATGTTTACTGTATTTTGTCTTTTTTTCTGTTGCAGTGTCTGAAACTGTCCCCACCGCCCTGGACGCCCGGGAGGGGCCGCCGCAGCAGCAGCAGGCGGTTGACCTCAGCTGCATACAGCGAAACCCATTGGCGAAACCCGAGTCCCGACAGCGTCTGAGACGGTCCTTTAAAGAATTAGCGCTGTAGTGTGCTGTACTGTATTTAAGGTCAAGTCAACCCCCTCCTCCCCTGGAAAGGGAGGAGGCGATTGACATACACATTATGCACAGTACCAACAGTTCAAAATATTCAGCATCGGCTACGTGAACGTGAAGGTAAATGCATGTACAGTATACTGTAGGATCATGACACTACAGTACACGGCCCTTTTGCGCGCTTCGATGTTCACGAGCGACTCATTTGCACGAGCGTCTCATTTCCTATGAGCAGCTCATCACGCACGAGCGTCTCATACTGTAAGCGCGCTCCGTACGGCGAACGGCGGGTTTCCATTGGCACATTGCAGTATAGCACTCCGACTCTAGCTTGATGGAGCATTAGCCACCCAGTGGTGGCGGATTGTATTGCATGGCGTGAACCCACGCCCCTTGGCGCACGCCGGCGCAAGAAGAATTTCGGAGCGCCAGAACCTCCGCCATGGCGGCCTGGCGGCAAGGATGGGACCTGCCCTATCTGTATGTTATGATATATTAAACCCAAAGGTTCAAGGGGGGATACAGTAAGGTGCTGGATATGTGTCAGAGGCTGATTTCAGCTTATAGAGGTGCGAGAAGAAGCAGCCCATCCCAATCACCCCAAATGCACACAACCCGTGTTCCCGGTCACATGTAACTGACGTATGTTGGAGGCTACAGTTACTATGTAGCCCCACACAACTTCAGATGGTAACCATGAAGGAAAAGGCATACTGTTCTATGTGTTCCTAAGATTCCATTGCGGCCCCATAAAAAAATTAAATGTTATCACCCGCATCTATTATGTACTACTGAGGCTCCTTTGACATTAAAAAGCAGAGTCTACAGTCATTTAAGCTGCTGAGATGTCACTGGCCCCGCCCCTGAGTTTGAATACACCAAGCTGCACACTGTCTCTCAACTGCAGATTGAATGGCAGTGTCAGAGTTGAATGCGCCTATTTGTGATGCGTATCCTGCCTGAATTCAGTTACACCAGGTCACTCGAGGCACTGGCGGTAATGTGGTAAGGGGGTATGACATACTGGCTACTGATTACTTAATGGTATGTGGTACCAATCAATACCACATTACTTGCACTAATGAGAGTATACTAACATGTGTGGTAGGACTATATACAAGGGCCCCAGTTTGGAGAACTAGCCCAAGTGTTGCTAAATATCTCCTCCTGATCTGTTGCATGAACCGCAAGCCCTAAATCCCTCTCCTCAAGTGTATGGAATACGGTTGTATTATCGACCAGTCATTAGGTCGACACTGTTGGGTCAACATGCAGGAAGGTCGACAGGGGTCTAGGCCGACATGCAGGAAGGGCGACGGGTCTAGGTCGACATGGAGGTGCCTAGTTCGACGGGGGACAAGGTCAACATGGTTTTAGGTCGACATAGCGTTAGGTCGACATGGTTTTTTTCACTGTTTTTTTTGAGCCGACATGTGCCGACAGGCGGTATTTCATGCCCTAGCATCCACTAGGGCGTGGTGGGAGAATAAAATAGTGTGCCCGAAGCATCGCGAGCGATGCGAGGTGCTGCAGTTGACTTCAAACAGTGTCCATGTCGACATTCCGGTAAAAAAACTGTGAAAAAACCCTATGTGGACCTTGTCCCCTGTCGACCTAGACATCTGTCGCCCTTCATCCATGTCGACCTAGAACCCTGTCGACCTTCCTGCATGTCGACCCAACGGTGTCGACCTAAGGGTGGTGGATAATACGATCCACATTCAAGGGAATAAGGCATCACATAAAGGGAATCTCAGAAGTCAATTTACTGTTCCCCTTTATCAGTGTTTCCCGTTCTTCATCCTCAAGGCATAATAACAGAACAGGTTTTAAGGCTATCCGGGTTTCAGCACAGATGGTTAAATCTTAATGACTGAGGTACCAGCTAAGTCACTATGGCGATCCTAAAAACATGAACTCTTGCATATAATTGATCATTTCCTCTCTGGTTTCAGTGTAGCTGGTGTCGCTCTTACCCCAAATCATCCTTTCTCTCCCACCCTCTTCCCTCCGTCCCCGTCTAGCTTTATTTGGTCCGTATTAGAGTGCCATGAATAGAGGTTTTGTTCTGAAATCAGATGTAGAGAATATTAATCTGATCAGGACGGGGAGCAGAGGGGGGGGGGGGTGTATTGCGGCAGAGCTGGGAAGAGGCTTAGAGAAGATACGAGGGGGCTAAAGACCCTAATCATTTCTCCAGTAAACAAGCTGCAAACTGTCCTGGGATCCTGGTGCCAACACGAGTCTCTGTACCCCGAGCACGTTGCTGGCAAGCATCATATCCTAAGCGAGTCATGTCTGGAATTGGCAGGGGAGAGCGGCACGCCATTGTGCGTTTGCCCGGAGCGGTGATGATTGTTGGCGCTATGGCACGGAGGTTAAAAAGCATTTTATTGATTGTTTTCACACTGCTGTGAGAAGCGGCTCCGCCATGACGAGGACTACTTGCCCCGACAAAGGGGGTTATTCTAATTTAATCGCTCCCCCGTGCACGGGAGACCAATTTTTAGCACATGGGCGCTTGGAGTGGGGGCGCGGCGAATGACATGTTCGCACCTAGCAGTGCGGGCGGGGAGCGTGGGGCGGCAGCAGGGGGTACAGCCCATGAGAACACCCAGCATTTGATGGGCGTTCCCATGAAAATGATGGGCGTTCTCATGGTAATGGCCCAGTGACGCAAGTACCAGCTGATTGGTTGGTCACACACCTGGCCACGCCTGCGTATTCCCTGACACTCCCAGAAAACAGCCCGTTACTACCCCCAACCCCAAAGGCTTCCCGTCATTCACCTTCCTACGGCCAGCAATAAAAAAAAAGCAGGATTTTGCCACAGGACGACCTCGTGCATGCGTACTAAGAGCCATACACATGCGCTTCCGAATTTGCAGCCATGCGGTCAGGTCTGAATAAGGCCCATTATCCTAACATGGCTGTAAGGAAACTTTGGGGGTTATTCAAACCTGATCGCTGGGCTGCGATTTCACAGCCAGGCAATTATCCAATGACTGCTCATGCGTACGAATCGTACGAGTTGTATTCAAATGGATAGCAATGTGGGCATACTGTGAATCTTGCTTGGTGTAGGCATCACGTTGGTGTATACACATGAAATGTATTATAGATGACATTGTGCCCAGTTTGCCCCGTGCCCTCTGTGCCACCCCTCCCTATCACCCACCAAGACCCCTGAGTCGTTCTGCTGATATGTTAGTGACACTTACTTGCTCCACCCGAATCTCATAGTCTTTGTTCACCTTCTTCCCTCTGAAATACTTGGCCCTGTAACGGAAGGAAATGTCAGATAAACATCAGAATGATTTCCTTGTGCTTCTGAAGTCATGGTACTTGGCAGTACAGTGATAGATTGCAGAGGAGAATCACACAGGCCTCATATACAAGTAATCTATGTATACGTCGGACAGAGAGGTGACGACACAGGAGTCCTTCCTAACAGCACACGTCCTGCTCCAACAGCACACCTCCCAACACCCATACCTCCAAACAGCACACCTCCCAACACCCATACCTCCAAACAGCACACCTCCCAACACCCATACCTCCAAACAGCACACCTCCCAACACCCATACCTCCAAACAGCACACCTCCTAAAAACCATACCTCCATTCAGCACACCTCATAACACCCATTCCGCCAAACAGCCAAACCTCCCAACACCCATACCTCCAAACAGCACACCTCCCAACACCCATACCTCCAAACAGCACACCTCCCAACACCCATACCTCCAAACAGCACACCTCCCAACACCCATACCTCCAAACAGCACACCTCCTAAAAACCATACCTACAATCAGCACACCCCCAACATCCATACCTCCAAATGGTACACCACATAACACCCATACTTCCAAACAGCACACCTCCAAAAAACCATACCTACAATCAGCACACCTCCCAACACCCACACCTCCAATCAGCAAACCTCCCAACACCCATACCTCCAAACAGCACACCTCCTAAAAACCATACCTACAATTAGCACACCTCCCAACACCCATACCTCCAAACAGCACACCTCCCAACACCCATACCGCCACACATCACACCTCCCAACACCCATACCTCCTAACAGAACACCTTCCAACACCTATACCTCCAAACAGCCTACCTCCCAACATCCATACCTACCCATACCACCAAACAGCACACCTCCCAAAATCCATCCCTCCAAACAGCATGCCTCCCAACATCCATACCTCCAAACAGCCCTGCACCCATACCCCCATACAACACACCTCCCAACACCCATTCCACCCAACACTCCTAACTAATGATGTGAATTACATGCTCAGTGTGCACCTAAGATGCTGTTTTATGACATCACTTGCAGTAATTACTACTAATTACAATCACATGAGATGACTCTGTATCCTGCGGTGCTGCACGCGGCAGGACCACTAGGGGGCCTCACACCCAGCACCTTAGACGCGGACAATGCCCACTCTGTTATTGGAGTGAGTAATAGATTGGACGTATATGAAACGAGGGAAACTTGGACCAGAAATGCGCACAGCAACTGACGGCGCATTAACACTTCACAGGAAACAGGTCTGTAAATGTTTTTGTATAAACCCCAGGGACCGCTTAGGGCATCCGAGGAGGCGCAGTGGCCAAAAACACTCTGTCCAGGCTCCAATCATTAACTCACGTCAAAGATGTACAAACATGGACTGGTTATTAGGGGTACATTTTCTAAAGCTTCTAAAAAATTTAAAAAAGATGATGTTGCCCATAGCAACCAATCCAATTTTGTCTATTATTTTTCTAAAATGCCCTTCCAGGTTGCACAGAGGGGATACAATCAGTAGGATGTCCCTATTTAGGTCAACATGCATTCGGTTGACAATGGAAAGGTCGACATTAGATCACTTTTTTTGAGCCGACGTGTGTCGACAGGTGGTATTTCATGCCCTGCCATCCACTATCGCACGGTGGGAGAGTAAAATAGCGCGCCGAGCGCAGCCAGCCATGCGAGAGGACGCGGGACACTTTGATGGTGTCCATGACGACATTCGGGACAAAAGGTGTAAATCTCTGTCCCACGGGAGCTCTGCCACTGCTGTGAGGTCATGGGCACACGGATCCCATCCTGTAGGGGCGAGCTGAGACGCTCCCATGGGATAAGTCAGATTCCTCTCCCCTTTTGTGCCCTGATTTATTTCATCTCAGGATTCCAAGCCTTGTTGTTGTCAGTATAGACCCTACTGTGTATGTGGCTCACGTGCCGCCCAATCCCCGTTTGTGGGATTAATCCAGAGATACAGCACGTCCGGCCGGGGGCCTGCAGCACAATGGCCACTGGGAACTGTGAACACTGTCACCGGCTGCAAGCAGCGTCCCCAGGATCGCAGGCTGGAGGATCCGGGGGGGACAAGGCTGTACTGTATGAGGGTATTGTGTGGGCACAAAGGGGGGTGAGATAGCAGCGAGGGGCAGACTGCCTTGGAGATGGGGAGTAAAGATGGAAGAATGTTCAGCAGCGACGGCTTTCACCGCCGACAGGGGCCTCATTCTCATCTGCAGGTTTCTAGGTAGAATAGTTTATTTGTCAAATAAAATGATCATAGCCCTAGAAAACATCATACACTTTACTGTTTTATTCGTTCGGCTGTAATATCAAGGGTTAAATCAATGTGTATACTGCCGCGGCGTGAAAAGCAAGTAGCCCATCCAGCGCTGTCTCTTCACAATGTCTCACTCTGATTGGTGGATAGCTCCAGCCAAGCACCAATCAGCATGCTGAGAGCCATTCACTGTTTGGCAGCAGGCTGGAAGGCAGTAAAGAATGCTGCGGCCTGATTGGTGGATATCTCCAGTCACCGACCAATCAGCATGCTGACAGCCATTCACTATATAATTGTGAGTCCCTGTGCAGCTGGCCAGTGTGCCTATACCTAAGCTGGCAGTGGTATGCAGTCAAAAAAGTGGAACCAAGGGGCTGATTCGATAATAATGTGTAAAGGTAACAACAAGCTTTTACCCACAGCAGCCAATAAGAAACCAGCATTTAGCAGTCTAGCATTGTTGGGGGAGGACTTATAGAGGTTCAAGGATTTAAGGTTACTCCTAAAAGGCATTTAAGAACGACGTATACATCATATCTCCCAACTGTCCGCCATGAGAATTAGCATTCCGAGGAAGCTTTGGCATATCTACAATTAGCGATGAGCCAATCAGATATAAGGAATGTCAACATCATCGTGGAGAGAGCAAATGACAGTAGGTGTTATTCCCCCGCAGGATGTAGGAGCTGAGGACAGTCTGTAGATTTACTGTATGTGGCTCCTAAATCGGCTGCGACTGAATTGTGCCAGATGCCAAGAGAAAAGATGAATGTGTTTGCCCTTAGTCATTGAGTGCCCATATTAATGAGCAGCCATTATTCAGTACAACACTGACATCTAGTGGGAGAGTTTAAGTACTGCATGTTTTACGTGTGGTTTCTGCGTTGTGCTGAAAAAATCAATGGCCCTTATTCTGGTTGGTGCGGCCGGAGCCGCACACGGTGCTCCGGCCGCACAAACCAATCCCCGCCCACGAGACGGATCGCCACGGCCGTCCGTACACGGACGGCTGGCGATCCGCATAAAAATGGTGGAGGCGTACGCCTCCACCATGGTGGGAGCTGCCCCCTGCATTCGATGGTCGTCGACCATCGAAGGCAGGTCCGCACGCCCTAGCAGCTCCCGCAAGCTGAGACCACACGGACAATCGTCCGTGTGCTAGCTTGTATGGGGGCTGAGAGCTGACATCCGGCGACGTCAGCTTTCCGCCCCCATGAGCTGCGTCATGCCCTCATTACCATGCATACGCCCCGCGTTTGCATGGGAACGCCCATGAAACGCGGGGCGTACACATAGGGAAATGAGGGTATGAAGCCCCTCACGCCCCTATACGCCCCCTTTGCGGCGGACGAAATACGTCTGCGGCGAAGGGGGCTGCACATGCGCAGATTGACCTCTGCGCATGTGCAGACTGTAAACATCGGCGGTACGGCCGCACGCGGGCCGTACCGTCCGAACCAGAATAAGGGCCAATGTCTAATAACAAGACGCCTATGGGGCATATTTATCACAAGACAGTCACCGTCTATCCCTTGAAAACACACTGTGTCAACCATTGCCATGTTGAACTTTTCCTAGTGTCGACCTTCCCACAGTGTCGACCTAGTGCATGCCAACCTTTTCAATGTGTCAACCCCTTGCCTATCGACCAATAGCGGTTGACCTATTGACACTGAAGACCTTAATCCGCAGTTTTCGCTCAATTATCCCTCATGGGGTTCGAACATTACACAGCCTAGCTCGTGAAGGTCTGAATCAGGCCGAAAGTACCAACCAATCAGCTCCTATCTTCAGGGCCGTCTTTTCGTATGGGCTTAATGGGCACTTGCCCAGGGGCCCCAGGTACATTCTATGCTGATAGCTGAGGACCCCCTTTTTCCATGGATACCAGAATTTTAAATATCGGCCCTGGGGAACTGGAGATATCCAACTTCAAACCTGCAATCCACATCCGACCTGTTAATTACAATTCCCAGTCATATTTCTCAGGTTCTCTCTGACTAATGGAGCCCATACACGGTCTGTTGTGTACGGCTCCGTTCTGTACTATGCGATGCACGCTCCCGTGCATCACATAGTACGGTACAAAAAGTATGTGCTGCACATACTTTTTGTACTAGGTACACATCGCATCGGATCGCAGTGCATGCACACTGCATGCACTAGGGATGCGATCCGATCCGATGTGTGCTGTTTAAGCACACAACGGATCATATTAACGGACCGTGTATTGGGGGGCTTTAGACTTTTTGAGAGTATATTCCAAAAGCTGGGACTCTCCCCTTTCTGGCGACACTAGCGGCTTGTCTCTATCATGCCGAGAACCAGAGATATCAGCTTTCCAGCAGCCGGTCCCTGCTCCAGCTCCAAACGTCTGGTGTACAGTTTTATATTTTTGTCAATGGATTGCTCTGGCTCCTGATCTCTGATCCCCAAGTTCGCAGCACCTCCTGAAAGTTGGGACTCTAGGTTTTTATACTATTGAAGGCTAAGAAATCTATTTCCAGATAATGGCGATATCTGCAGTCAATCAAGCTGCCATCCACCGGAAAATGACTAATATTAAGCCCACTCCATTATCCAACCCTCCCCTGCGTAAAAAAAACACCCCCTACCTCCCTGGAAGTCATTTACAAGGGACCCTTTATTCAGCTCAGTGCCCCTTCCACACGTTAGTGTTCTCCCTCCCACCACCTGTGCAGTAAAGGAGTAATTAGCAGAAGTTACTGCTCCAGGTCCTACATGTTGAATGGAAGATAGAGCAACCCCTGCCACCCGTGGGACATCAAAGCTGCTGCTGATAGCACCCCCCACCCCTAGGAGGTGAGAATGGGTAAGGGCCCCAGTGCTTTGCTTTGCCCAGGGGCCCACACTGCTGTTAAGACGGCCCTGCCTATCTTGTCTTTTTAAAACACGGACTATAACATGGCAGTTAGGAGCCAATTGGTTGATGCTTTAGGGAAGATCTACTTAACTTTCAAGAGCGATAAAAGGTAGAGAGATACAGCACCAGCCAATCAGCCCCCAACTGCCATGTCACCGACGGTGTTGAAAAAATGACAGTTAGGAACTGGTTGGTTGGTACTTTATCGCTCTTCAGTTCATATCTACAAGGCTTAGCAAATAATCCCCTCTATCTACACCCACTGTCTCTTGCAGCCATAGCAGTACAAACATGGGGTCTTCCGTGGTGGGCTTCCTTACCAATCCGTGTGCGCGTCATCAATCACCAGGAGGATCTTGGGTTTCAGAACCAGAGGGGGTGCAGGGGGTCCCGTCTGCTCTACAAGTCCAGCGGCCGCTTGGGTGGTCTGTTTTACCGCATGTGTGAAGGAGCTGAAGAGGCCGGTCCCTGGCACCGAGGTGGAGGTTGGGACTTGTTGGGTCTGTTTCCTCTCCAAGGCCGGGGAGACTGGGGAGCTGGTGGAATTGTCCGGCCTTTGAAGGTCCATCATGTAGCCATTGGGCAGGTTGGCCACGAAGCTGCTGTCGGACAGGCGCCGGCGGAGGAAATTCATGGCTGCCTGCGGCTAAGTTCAACAAGTCGGTGACTGTGGGACGTTCTCCTGTACAGCAGTCAGTAATCGGCTGGGACGTTCACTGTATGGCGTGTCTGTGATTCCAGTCTGAGCGGAAGACAAAACAGATTACGTTACTGCAAGAAAACAATATCTCTTATATATTTGGCTACATCTGTCACTCAAAGTGTGTCTGGTGCTGTAACGCTGGGTGGAGCCTCTGACTCACATGACTGACTCACATGACAGAGAACCAGCCCAGTGAGCCCACAGACAGTGCCAGACACCCTCGGCCTCTCCATGTTACACAGCAAAGACACAGCTACTCACCAGACACACCAGGTGAGCGCCCCACATCTCCATACCTCCCAACATGACCCTCTCCAGGAGGGACAGAATGCTCTGTTTGTGGACTTCCATCTTAATTTATGATTGTCATCACCTGTTTTAAACAGGGTAATTGATAAGAAAGGTGTTTAAGCACAGGTGATGGTAATCCATAAATTAAGAAGAAAGTCCAGAAACAGAGCAATGTGTCATGTTGGGAGGTATGCACCTCCCCCCCATTCACGGCATCCCCACGATTAAATGGCACATGCAAAACACTGACATGGCTATGGTCGACAAAGAAAAAGGTTGACAAGATTTATTTTTCACTTTTTCAATGTTTTCATATTCATTCTCATGTGTCAACATGGACACCAATGAAGTGCCACACAATGTCAACATTTACATGTGTTGACCTTTCTGTGTTGATTTTTTCTTGTGGCATTTCGCGGCACCCCCCGCGACCCCCCTCCCGCAATTTGCAGCACACACCCCGCAATTCGCGGCACCCCCCGGTGACTCCCGCGATTCGCGGCCCCACCCCGTGACACACCCCCTCCTGCGATTCTTGGCACCCCGCGACCCCCCCTCCCACGATTCGCGCCAACCCCCCGGGCCCCCCCTCCCACTGTTCACGGTGCCCTCCACGACCCCCCCCTACCGCGATTCCCCACCTCTGACCCCCCCTCCTGTCATTGCGGCAACCCCCCGCCCCCGCGACCCACCCTCCCGCAATTCGCGGCACCCACACCCCCCCTCCCGCAATTCGCGGCATCCACCCACGACCCCTCCTCCCGTGATTCGCGGACACCCCAGGATTAAATAGCACATGCAAAACACTGGCACGGCTATGGTCGACAATGAAAAAGGTTGACATGAGTTTTTGAAGATTTTTTTTTCTTTTTTTTTATGTTTTCATATTCATTCTCATGTGTCGACATGGACACCAATGAGGTGTCACACTTATGTCAACATTTACATGTGTTGACCTTTCTGTGTTGATTTTTTCTTGTGGCAATTTTTTTCCAGTGACAACTATGTGCACGTCAACCTACACATCATCAACCAATTCTTTGTATAATATACAACACCTGTTCTGTTTTACTGTAGGTGTTTTAAGTCAGATCTTTTTCTGCTACTATTACTGTTTATGTAAATGCATTCTGAATGACAGCAACATCCTACCATCCTTCTACAAGAATATATATCCAACTAGGTGATTCATCGCGCCCCGTGCCCCCCCCTCCCGCAATTCACGGACCCCCCGCTCACCCCCCCTCCTGCGATTCGCAACCCCCCCTCGTGCAATTCACGCCCCCTCCCACGCTTTGCGGACCCCGCCCTCTCCCGCGATTCGCCGACACCTGCGCCCCCCTCCCTTGATTCACGGCACCCCCGCGCCCCTCCCGCAATTCACGGCACCCCTAAGCCCCTCTTTAGTCCCCCGTATACTCACACACCCCTATCACTACCCAGCTTCCTCCTCTCCTGAACCGTAACTTCCACCACTGGGGAGTCGCTGACGCTGTTTTGCCCACATGCCCCTATCATGCCTCATAGCCCAGCCTCCTGCTCTCATGCACCCGAACTCCCACCCAGTAGGAGGAGACACTGACTAAGGGCCACCATCCTGTACTGCCACGCTGGACCCTCACCCACTGGCAGAAGCTGCACAGTATCTCCCACCCTCCTCTTTAGTCCCCCTTATTCCCACACACCCCTATCACTACCCAGCCTCCTGTTTTCCTGTGTCGTGACCTCCGCCAGTGGGGAGCCGCTGACTCAGAAACACCCTACTATACTATTGCACACACACACACCTAAACAACATGCACACACAGCCCCCCCCCCCCCACAACCACAAATGTCACTGTACCATCCACACTATCAATGTACATCTTAAGCTGGGTACACATATGTACAATTTCATTTTTCTTGCGACCGTTCGTTCGACCGAATACACATTCGACCGTCCAAAACATACGACCGTTCTGCGCGTACACATATGTACAATTTTACTTGCGACGTCCGATGTACTCCCGTCCAAACAATCGCAAGAAGAAATATATGAGAGACCCTGTAACCCTTTGCCTGCTGTTTTAACTAATGTGTGTTTAATGCCTCACTGCCCAACACTTTAGAGGCATCACTTTAAGACATTAATCAATGTTGAAGTTTTAATAGTGTGTTATGGTGCCCTGCAAAGAGCTTCCAGCACACTCTATTAAAACTTCAACATTGATTAATGTCTTAAAGTGATGCCTCTAAAGTGTTGGGCAGTGAGGCATTAAACACACATTAGTTAAAACAGCAGGCAAAGGGTTACAGGGTCTTTCATAATGCAGCATACCACTGTGCTTTGTCAAACTGTCAAGCATATCGATCGAACATGCGTACACACTTCACTTTTGTTCCGATATGGAGCCGTCCTGTCGGATGAAATATTAAGCAGCAAAGAACCTTCGACCGTCCGACCGTGGACGGCCAAGAGCGTTTTTGGCCGTTTATCGATCGCACAGCAGCAATTGGGACAGCGTACACACCTATACAATCGAACGGCCGTTTGCCCCCAGATTGGAAGAACGGCCCAACGATTGTATATATGTGTACCTAGCTTAACTCTGTAACCGCTTTTTAATTAAACAAAACAATACACACCCCCTTCCACATCATATGCTCTCTATTTAACACATTTCACCTATAACTTAAGTTGCAATACAGGCATCTTTAATTCTTTTAAATTGTTTGTTTTTCAAAAATCGCTCATGTAATAGGGTGCTATTCGCAGTAAAAATTGCACTTTTTGCCACAAATTCGCATCTCATTACATATGCGAATTTGTGGCAAAAATATGCAATTTTTAAAGGTGCGATTTCAGGCGTTTTTTGAACATGTCCAAAAATCGCACCCTATTACATTTCGCCCCTTATGTTATTTAGGAACCGATGATTAACGAGGGAATCTCCTGTTAAGCTGCAGGTCAGACTGCGCCACCCTCCCTCTTGCATTACCCCATCTTAGCGCCTACTAATGTCTTCAACAACATAATAAACTGCCTGGGATCACGGGGCTGGTTCAGATGAGGAAAGTCTCACCGCACACTCAGGGGTAACATTACTAAGATGGGAGGTTGCCCATAGCAACCAATAAGATTGTACTTCTTATTTTTTTAGTAAATTCTCGAAAATAATAGATAGATTCTGCTCGGTTGCCCATAGGAACAGCCCATCTTCAACAGAACTCCCATCTTAGTAAATGTCCCCTATGTGTCTACACGTGACCACACGGGTTGGGATCATTTGGTCTACAGCATAATGGTCGACATGGGAAAAGGTCAACATGGTTCTAGGTCAACATTTAAAAGGTCGACATGGGGTTTACGCTGTTTTTTTACCTGAATGTCAACACAGTCGACATGGACACAGTTTCAAGTGCACCGCATCCCCTCGCATCGCTCGCTGCACTCGCAATTCGTCGGGCACGATGCCTCGCTTCGCTCGGCACACTATTTTATTCTCCCACCGGCCCTAGTGGATGGTCGGGCATGAAATACCGCCTGTCGGCACATGTCGGCTAAAAAAAACAGTGAAAAACCCCATGTCGACCTTTTGACTGTCGACCTAGACATTGTCGAACTAATGACCTGTTGAACTAATGACCTTTCGACCTTTTCCTATGTCGACCTTTTCCTATGTTGACCTAGACCCATGTTGACATTTTCCCATGTTGACCTAATGGTGTCGACCTAATGACTGTCGACCATCATGCTGTAGACCAAATGACCGCATCCCCTTTTGTTGACCAAATTGTAGAACTGGAGAACCGGTTTCACAAATGTTCTACTGTCTTTTAGGGTAAAATAAGGTTTATCACACCAATACCTGTGAGATTATATATAGTGGGGCAAATGTATTGTATAGATGTTTGTTTAATGAAATACAATTAGGCCATTTACAATGATTTGTCTTATGTTTAATGATCAGGGACCGCTGCCACCCGCTGAACCTTAGACAGAGGGTTTTGTTGATCAGTTGCACAGGAAAAGGAGCAGATATAAAGTTTAATTTGAAATTTGGCCCCCTCTAGTAAGAATTGATGGTTTGTGAAATCTTTAGGGGTGTGCTACCACAGACAAAAGTATATAGCAAACTTTTATTAGGAAAGAGAAAGATTTGTCATATGGTGGTGCACCATCTATAAGAACTGGAGTCATAAAATATACCTTTTATTTATTATCATTAAAAAGGAACGCGAAATATGACAAACAAACAAATAACATATACACAAGTGGGAACAGTGTGTTTTAAAAGGCACGTGCGGGTTCGAGGAGCGATTACCTTAATGGGTTTTTAATTGTATCACCTTGTATTATTCCTTTCTAACTTATGTAATTTTATTTTAAGGAAAAGGTATCGATACTTATTCTGTCGAAGTTTGGTGTGTGCTGTAATACAGTATCTGCAGCTTAAAGGGTAGCTACTGTGTACAAAATAGTGTTACAATATAGCATATAGCAGGTAATAAATTTATTTGTAACAGACTGAATAGTTTATTGGGTATCAGAGTTTTTTGGCAGTTTAGCACAATGATTTTACTTCTGAGCCAAATATATAACAGTCTATGGTATATTAGGCGTAATAAATTTATTACTGAGGACTAATGAGTTAATTGGTCAAGTAACTGTTTTTTGGTACTGTGCCTGATACGTGTTACTTCTGTGCCAATTATAAATTAGTCCAAAAATTAGATAAGGGCTGTAAGTCCTTCAGCTAGTATGATGTTGATCCTAGCGAGGCTATACAGTCACCTAAACTAATTATATGCTATTTGGAAATACACTCCCTAGACGGGAGATAGCTGCTATGTTTGAACACTATCGGACGCTGTCAGTCTCTCCCTGTGCCGCCGACAGCTTATGCTGCTCGTGCTACGGCTATCAGGAGGACTGCTGTTACTTAGGTCCGAGGTAGCTAACAAGCGAGCATTCCCTGTGTAGGGACAAATGCCGCTACTGAGTTAGCCGTCCGTCTAGTAAGCATTCCCTGTGCAGGGACAAATGCCGCTACTCAGTAAGCCGTCAGTCAGACGTCCTGCCCCGTACCGCTGTCAGCTGTCGTTGCTGTAACTGCGGTCTTGGGGGGATTTAAGACTGTTAGGCTGCCCAGTGGCGTAACTATATATTCTGCGCCCCCCCGCCAAATTTTTTCGGCGCCCCCCCCCCCCCCCCCCGGCGCGACTGCGAACCCCCCCCCCCCTTCATACCCATACCTGTCGCGCTGCTGCCCGGCCGCATCTGCGTCACTATCCCGTCACTCGCTCCCGGCACCGGCTCCTGCTGATAATGAAAAGTGACTCTTAGAAAATGGCTGCCAAAACTGTCTGCAATACGGGGGCAGCCATTTTCTAAGTGTCACTTTTCATTATCAGCAGGAGCCGGCGCCGGGAGCGAGTGACGGGCAGTGACCGCAGATGCGGCCGGGCAGCAGCGTAGCGGGTAACTATAGCACCGCAGCCCCCCAGGCGCCCATAGTTACTCTGCGCCTCCCCGCCATGGCGGGGGCTGCGGTAGCTTAGTTACGCCAGTGAGGCTGCCGTTACATTAGAGTCCTGAAAAGGACTGATAAATACATTAACACACACACAACAATTCGAGAGGGTATCGCTCAAGGAACGACTCAGCCGTGCGCACGTTCCTTGAGCGATACCCTCTCGAATTGTTGTGTGTGTGTTAATGTATTTATCAGTCCTTTTCAGGACTCTAATGTAACGGCAGCCTAACAGTCTTAAATCCCCCCAAGACCGCAGTTACAGCAACGACAGCTGACAGCGGTACGGGGCAGGACGTCTGACTGACGGCTTACTGAGTAGCGGCATTTGTCCCTGCACAGGGAATGCTTACTAGACGGACGGCTAACTCAGTAGCGGCATTTGTCCCTACACAGGGAATGCTCGCTTGTTAGCTACCTCGGACCTAAGTAACAGCAGTCCCCCTGATAGCCGTAGCACGAGCAGCATAAGCTGTCGGCGGCACAGGGAGAGACTGACAGCGTCCGATAGTGTTCAAACATAGCAGCTATCTCCCGTCTAGGGAGTGTATTTCCGAATAGCATATAATTAGTTTAGGTGACTGTATAGCCTCGCTAGGATCAACATCATACTAGCTGAAGGACTTACAGCCCTTATCTAATTTTTGGACTAATTTATAATTGGCACAGAAGTAACACGTATCAGGCACAGTACCAAAAAACAGTTACTTGACCAATTAACTCATTAGTCCTCAGTAATAAATTTATTACGCCTAATATACCATAGACTGTTATATATTTGGCTCAGAAGTAAAATCATTGTGCTAAACTGCCAAAAAACTCTGATACCCAATAAACTATTCAGTCTGTTACAAATAAATTTATTACCTGCTATATGCTATATTGTAACACTATTTTGTACACAGTAGCTACCCTTTAAGCTGCAGATACTGTATTACAGCACACACCAAACTTCGACAGAATAAGTATCGATACCTTTTCCTTGAAATAAAATTACATAAGTTAGAAAGGAATAATACAAGGTGATACAATTAAAAACCCATTAAGGTAATCGCTCCTCGAACCCGCACGTGCCTTTTAAAACACACTGTTCCCACTTGTGTATATGTTATTTGTTTGTTTGTCATATTTCGCGTTCCTTTTTAATGATAATAAATAAAAGGTATATTTTATGACTCCAGTTCTTATAAATGGTGCACCACCATATGACAAATCTTTCTCTTTCCTAATAAAAACCCGCTGAACCTTCCCTGTATTCAGACAACAGTAACAGGTTGCTCTGCAGACGTTGCCATATTTTGCCTCACATTGTGAGTCCTTCTCTTATACCCCCTCACACTAATAACCCGGGTCCAACCTGTTTCAGGCTGAGTCCAGCTGCTTAAACTGAGTTCACACTCCAGGCTGGACCCTGGTTATTGGCATTTGGAGATGACATTATGGCCATTATTCTGGTTCACTCACAAAGGCAAATTCCTTCTCAAATGGACAAAACCATGTGCACTGCAGGTGGGGCAGATGTAACAGGTGCAGAGAGAGTTAGCTTTGGGTGAATTTTTTTGTTTCTGTGCAGGGAAAATACTGGCTGCTTTATTTTTACACTTTGAAGTAAAACGCTACCCAAATCTAATTCTCTCTGCACATGTTACATCTGCCACACCTGCAGTGCACATGGTTTTGTCCATTTCAGAAGGCATTTGCCAGAATGTGCCAGAATAAGGGCCATTATGTCCAAGGGCCGGTGACACTGTTACACTGAAGGCCACCCTGGCTATCCTGGGGAGGATGCAGTTAGCTTTCTGTGGACGGGATGCCGGCAGTCAGAATACCAAAACCGGCATCTTGACCATAAGAACGGTACCAGAATCCCAACATCGCTGAGGATGCAGACCCTGGAATTGGCATCCCAATCGTAAGTATGTGCAGCAGGTTAACGCTAGAACAGGGGATGGATTGGAGCGTTTAGGATTAGGCACTGGGGGGGGGGGGGACACTTGGTGAGTGTTAAGGCTGTGAGACAGGAGGGTTAGGTGTAGGCAGTAGGTTAAAGGGTTAGACAATAACAGGGATGGTTAGGGGTTTGACTGTGGGAGGGGGCAGAAGGAAGGTAAATATACTTAGTGGACCCCTGTCGGAATTCCTTCTATGGGGATGCCGGTATTGGTATTTTCACCTCCGGTCGGACCCCCTCCTTTCAGCCGGGAGCCACACTGTGTGAAGTAGGGTGGCTCAGACCCCATTGCGCATGTGCGGATCTATGAATAATTGGCATCGCTGCTGAAGAAATTGGGGAGTCTGAGCAGCAGAGCCGCAGATTGCTGGGAATCATGTCCGCTCCGCCATTTTTATGGTGATTTCAGTATAAAAAAATGGGTGCAGTGTGTGTGGTGTGGGTCCTCGTGGCACTGAAGCACCCATGTGCACCGCGCATACTGCACCCATTCTAAATACACCACTGCGCCAGTCATCCGTATTTAATTTGT
Source organism: Crinia signifera (assembly GCF_055691185.1). NCBI lineage: Eukaryota > Metazoa > Chordata > Amphibia > Anura > Myobatrachidae > Crinia > Crinia signifera. The sequence goes on from NC_139220.1 coordinate 12,847,449, forward strand.
CCTTGGTTCTACCCTGATCGTGACCCAGGTCCAATTCCTGAGGCTCCGAACCCAGTTAGTCCTTTACATACTGGAAACGGTGCTAATCTCTCCATCTCTAATCTCCCCCACAACACCTTGACCTCCGGCCCCAATGCAGCGGCCTTACCACCATAAACCCTTCTTCCCTTTGATCATTAGGAGGCCTAAGGGATTTGCAGCATTTTCTCTTGAATCAGGCGCCTGACAAATGCGTCCTTAATGCAATCTGAAAGTATAATTCCCAGAAACGGGAGCATTTCCTGAGCTGGGAATTAGCTGTAGAATAATTACCCACCCACCCAACCACGCTGACCTAACATTACAGCGAATTAAAAAGTGGGTTACATTAAAGTATCTGCATCTCTGCTGCGTCCTGATAGCGGATGCAGATCCCGCCTGTTCCCAGATGCCACTTTCCCCGCTGGCACAGTGACTCGCTGAGTGCAGGCTATTTGTGGCAGAGGATCTCTCTGGATTGTTTAAATCCTTAAGAACATTAAGAGCAGAGAAAAAAAAAACTCATATTATGTGGCAGAAGCCGCTCGATGTGCCTGGCTAGTAAATGACAGTTGGGTGCAGGGAAACATGGAGAGAATTACAGTACAGGGGTGCTAGAAGGTTTGTGAACCCCTCTGAATTGTCAAAGTATCATTATAAATGTGATTTACCGGTTACAGGTAATGTGAGCTCCATAAATCAGAGAACGTGTAAATGCTTATACTGTATATTTCATTCATTTGTTGGCAATACTGATCCAGTGTTTAATTAGGTTGGAGTAAACCACGTGTTTTTTGAACCTTGTATACCAGAACCACGAGTTTTGTGAAACTTGTAAAGCAGAACAACGCATTTGTGAACCTTGTAAATCAGAACCACGCAATTTCTGAACCTTCTAAATCAGAACCACACATTTGTGAACCTTCTAAATCAGAACCACGCATTTGTGAACCTTCTAAATCAGAACCACGCATTTGTGAACCTTGTAAATCAGAACCACGCATTTGTGAACCTTGTAAATCAGAACCACGCAATTTCTGAACCTTCTAAATCAGAACTACACATTTGTGAACCTTCTAAATCAGAACCACGCATTTTCTGAACCTTCTAAATCAGAACCACGCATTTGTGAACCTTCTAAATCAGAACCACGCATTTTCTGAACCTTCTAAATCAGAACCACGCATTTTATGAACCTTCTAAATCAGAACCACGCATTTGTGAACCTTCTAAATCAGAACCACGCATTTGTGAACCTTGTAAATCAGAACCACACATTTTCTGAACCTTCTAAATCAGAACCACACATTTTGTGAACCTTGTAAATCAGAACCACGCATTTTCTGAACCTTCTAAATCAGAACCAGGTGTTTTCTGAACCTTTTATATCAGAACCACGCATTTGTGAACCTTGTAAAATAGAGTGAAGGAGTGGGGTGAACCAAACCTGCGCTTTTGAGCAGCCTATACTCTCTCTAAGGAAAAAAGGGAACCACCTAAATTCCCCTGAATTCACGGTATATATACAAAAGAATCCTCAGAGCATGAATATGGGCGCTTGTTAAGTGGAATAGTTCTTACTTCCCTGTTTTTGATTTTCACGGGGTCCTCCTGTCCCTTTCCACTCGACATTCAGGTATGAAATGACAAGAAGGGGAGACAGAAGGGCAGATCCCCTCGTGTAATACAGTTTTGACTTTGTACGGATAAAAGAATAATCCCACAATATTATAAATATATTATAATATATATAGAGAATTTTCTGGGGGGGTATCCCCCTCTACAAAACACTCACACAGTAGAAATGTTAAATTTGCATATCCCCAGATTACTGGTATAACTAGAACAATGGTTGTAAATTAATTTTCTGACGGGGTAAAAACCCCTCACCAGGGTACTCACACTTCAGAAGATGAAAGTAGGCACGGAATATGAGGTCTTTCTCCTTGAATATTCTCCTTCCACTCAGATGAGTAGCCAATAATACAAATAGGGATACTTTATATAGTAAAATAAGTATCCTTTATTTGGTAAATATAAAACAAAAAGAGAACCTCAATGGAGCCACTTAGCTTAAGGAACCGGTCAGGGCTGAGCACAAATGATGTTTGCTTGGGTGAACAAGGTAATGGGGCCCCGTTTTTCCTGTTCACTGCGGTGTATCCAGCCTTTTCCGTCCTGTCAGCCGTTGGTCTTCACGGGTAGAATAAAGCAAAGAGAGCCTCCACCGACGCGTTTCGATCCTTGATGGATCTTTTTCAAGGTTTCACCTCTGAGGTTTCTTTTGTATATGTACTTGTAAAATAGAACCACGCATTTGTGAACCTTCTAAAGCAGAACCACGCATTTTATGAACCTTGTAAATCAGAACCACGCATTTTCTGAACCTTCTAAAGCAGAACCACGCATTTTCTGAACCTTCTAAATCAGAACCACGCATTTTCTGAACCTTGTAAATCAGAACCACACATTTTCTGAACCTTCTAAATCAGAACCACGCATTTGTGAACCTTCTAAACCAGAACCACATGTTCTGTGAACTTTGTAAATCAGAACAACGCGTTTTGCTTCACAATCAGATTAAATGCTGCCTGCCGGCATTCCCAAACATCAATTCTCTGCAGAAATTATAGCAGTTCTGCATATTCGTTTAATGGGCCTGATTCATGTTTGTAAGTAAAGCACAGTAGCAAAAGACTGTAAAGCCATGCTGCACGGCAGGGGGCAGATGTTACATGTGCAGAGAGAAGTAGATTTGGGTGGGGTTCGTTCAAACTGAAATATAAATTGCAGTGTAAGGATAAAACTGTCTAACATATGTGGGCTACATGCAAAAGCCGTCAGTATTTAAACTGCATAGAAAACATATGCATCTATATGAACAATAAATTGAACATATCGTAGAATGAAATTCAGGCAATATCTACCTAATTCACCATACCTTCCTCAGCCGCCAGGTGGCGCTATTGCAGCAATAATATAATCTAATTCCAGGAGCAGCAAGCTTAGCCTTAATTATCTTTGCTGAACTTCCCCAGTTACTTTGTGATGGGATTTATACATTTGCAATGTGGGACTTCCAAGTATGAAAGTAACGTCCTGAATACTGATCCCATTTCGGTGTGACCCAGTTTTCTAAAACTGTTAAATCCGAGTGCAGATTCCATTGCAAAGCGCCTGAAGGGGTAACGCCACAAAGCGACACCTGTGTTACTAATGAGCTGTATAGGCAGGTGGATCATACAGTATATGGGATAAGGGTTGTTTCCAATAGTTTTAAAATGATATGATGAGTGAAAGATTATTCAGTACTGTTTTTATATTCGGGAGATGGGGGCCTTGGGCCAACTCCTCAACTCTCTTTGTGCTGTCATATATGAATGTAAGACGCATAGACACTATGCGGGGACAGTGGTAATGATGTGTGTGTGGGGGGGAGGGGGGGCTAAATGTAGGGGGAGGAGTTAACATTTCACGGAGCAGACAGGACTAAGAGGAGCATTTCATACTTGATCCTCTGCTCACTACATCATCTGCCATGTGACTGTGGTTGCCATGGCATTAAGAATCCTTAAAAGCAGCCTGAATAACGGTTATTATTTGCAATATCACACTGTTACTAGCAAATTTGCTACCGGCATTTATCAAGACACCTCTCCTTTGGATCCACCATGATGGGGTGTTCAAAAATGCTTAGTAGCCGCCTGTACACGCCTAAGGCTGTAATGCACTGTTTCTAGGCATTGGGGACTGTAGGCGACTGGGGACATTCCCAGTATTCGGGACTGTACTGAGCGCTAGTAGTACATCAATAACCTGCAGTAAGATGAGCTTATAGCAATTTGTTAAATACAGAATATATATATATATATATATATATAAAAGGCTAACTACTACTCACTTTTATGAGGTGCAGTACAGCCAGTGACCACTAGACAGACCAAATTACTCCTTTGTGTGCTAAAAGATGTCATAACAGAAAGTGAATGCAATTTTTGCAGGGGCACTGATCTGCTTTGCACTTGGTGGATAAGGAGAGAGGGAGCTGGGAATACAGAGATTAGAGGTAGAAGCAGATAGGGGGTGGGGTGGAGAGTTTGTGAGCTAAAAACTGTCACAGGTCAAAGTGAAAGTTAAAACTGTCACAGCTCAAAGTGAAAGTACATGGCAGAAGCCGTCATTTGGACTGGCATTATTTAACTAGTGGAGGATATGGATAACTAGTAGGCGTGCCCACCGTTTGTGTGGGCACGCCCGCGAAACGCTAAGCGGGCACATCGGGACACCCCCGGCTTGTCATTCAGACAGCTGGTGCATGTGCAGACCTCCACCATAGGGGAGGGGGACAAATTTGGTCTGAATCAGCCCCAGAATTCCATATTAACAGGAGCTTATTCGGCCCAAACATTCCGCAGGGTGATTTTCATTTACCAAGCACAAGGTAGAGACTGCCACAAATCGGAATGGGATCATTCGTTAGACTGCATTTAGGTCTACAGTCATTAGGTCTACCCCACTAGGTCGACTGGCAGGAAGGTCGACCTGACTTAAGGTCGACATGGGCCAAGGTCGACATGACTTAAGGTCGAATTTGCATAAAGGTCGACATGATGAAGGTCGACTGGTCATAAGGTCGACATGGGTTTTTCACTGTTTTTTGATCCGAATGTCGACACAGTCGACATGGACACAGTTGGCAATGAGAATCGGACCCTCGCTTCGCTCGCGATGCTTCGGGCATGGTGCCTCTCTGCGCTCGGCACACTATTTTATTCTCCCACCACGCCCTAGTGGATGGTAGGGCATGAAATACCACCTGTCGGCACATGTCGGCTCAAAAAACAGTGAAAAACCCATGTCGACCTTATGACCAGTCGACCTTCCTCATGTCGACCTTTATGCAAATTCGACCTTAAGTCATGTCGACCTTGGTCCATGTCGACCTTAAGTCAGGTCGACCTTCCTGCCAGTCGACCTAGTGGGGTAGACCTAATGACTGTAGACCTAAGTTCATTCTAATAGATGACCGCATCCCCACAAATCTATGCTGCTGTCACGTTCCTACTGTGCGAGCACACGGCGGTACTGGGAGCATTGACGCGGCTGTGTGGGCTCCCTGTCAGCTCATGTCAGCCGCCCCCTTCCCTTACAGCGTTCTGCCGACGGGAGGAATCTGCTGACTGGTGTTCAAGTCAGCGCTGCAAACACACAGCCAAATTCACAGGATAAGTTACATCAAAATATTACCGCTGTGCCCTGTTCATGGATGAAAAACAAATGGCTGCATCTTTGCACTGATGGCGTGGAACCATCGGACCTCTATAAAATCATCGACCGCTGGTGACAAATCATCAATGGTTGCTAATCAGTAATGGTCAATGGTTGTCCCAATCCCACCTATGTATCCCTATGTATTGGAGGATACAAAATGGCCGCCTCTAGCATGCTGTGAAAACATGGTAAGCTTCGTAAGTTTTCAGCTGTGCCGTTACTTCTGCCCTGATATCTGATGGTCAAATGGGACATGTGCTGCTAAAAGCGGGCACAGGCTGGTTGACATGGTAATGTCGCTATTTTTATTTAACTGATACACAGTCAGATCTACAACTGATAGGACCAGATGCACTAAGCTTCAAAAGTGATAAAATGGAGAGTGATAATCCACCAGCCAATCAGCTCCTACCTGCCATGTCACAGACTGTGTTTGAAAAATGTCAGGCAGCAGCTGATTGGTTGGTTGTTTATCACTCTCCATTTTATCACTTTTGAAGCTTAGTGCATCTGGCCCTTAGCGATAGAGTATAACATGGAGAGAGATAAAGTATGAACCAATCAGCTCCTGGATGACCTCCGGGTTTCGGTCACAGTGGATTCTGGGAGATAATGACCACGCCCTGGAGTTCTAGCCTGGAGCAATGGGAATACATCCCTGGGGGGGAAAGGGGGAGGGGCATCTGGCGCACAGGGAGGGTCCAGGTAATTAGTAACCTCTCTCCTCAGACAGTAACATAACCGCACTCAGTTAGCTGCTTGGTATAAGTCCGCTCCATGCAATATACCGCCAGCGAGTGACATCACCGGAGGGGGTTTTGCAATCTATTTTTGAACGCTCATAACATTTTAATGAAGTTACTATCAGTAATTATATTACAGCGCAGTCAGCAGCATCTGTATTATAATACATCATTTCAGCTATATTAATTCTCCATTTTTTTCCTATACCCATTTATTCAGATTCTATTGGTGGAACGTTTTTGTTTGCGTACTGATAAAGGCAACACGACGGGTTTCTCAGGCGCTGCTGTATACAGAGGAATCCTATACTGGGCCTAGGAATGAAACAGGAGCTTCAGCCCCCGATGGCGTACCCCATCCCCTTAGTATCTTCTATCCGCGTCACTGGGGAATCTGCGAGCCTGATAGGTAATGGAAGCTGACAGTGGCGGGAGCCTGGGCTGTACGTATGGTTGCAGGAGAGTACAATCAATAGCAAACTAATTGGCTGGACCTCTGGTATGTAGCAGGAAACGGCCAGCACTTAATAGATAGGATTATTGGCGTAACATGGAGCAGGTGGGGTGGTGGATATGTCCCCGAGGACTGCGGCAGATATTATATAACCAGCAAGAAACCCCTGCCAATGAGCATGGAACCCCTGGCAATGAGCACATTGTAACCCCTGGCAATGAGCATGTTACCCAGGCATCAGAGGCGGAACTACCATTGGTGCAGCAGGTGCATTGCACCGGGGCCCATAAGGACTAAGGGGCCCACTGCTGCCAACCACTGCTGTGAGGCTTATTGTGAACTTAAGTTGGACTGTAGGTGGGAGGCCTAAATTATATTTTTGCACCTGGGCCAACCACTCACGAGTTCCGCCACTGCCAGGCATGTCCAAACTATGGCCCTCCAGCTGTTGTGAAACTATACATCCCAGCATGCCTTGCCATACATTTAGCATTCCCTAATAGCAAAACTGTGGCAAGGCATGATGGGACTTGTAGTTTCACAACAGCTGGAGGGCCGTAGTTTGGACATGCATGATGTAACCCTTTACAACGACCATGAAACCCCTGGCAACCAGCAAGAAACCCCTAGCAAGGGGGGGGGGGGGGGGGGTGCGCCAGAAACGTTTTTGGCAGGGGGGCTCTAAATTCCTAGTTACATCTGGTACTAAACCTTGTAGAGAGACAAAGGGAAGCTCCTAACTGCCAAGTGACAGGTTAGGTTAAATATGACAGTTACGAGCTGGTTGGCTGCTTCCGCTTTATTACGTCTCCAGGCTTAATTCATCTGCTCGTGTTTACAAAATGGCAGTTAGGAGCTGGTCGGTTTATCTCTCTCCACTCTCCGAAGCTGAGTACATCCCGCCATAGACTGTAACAGGGGAATGGTTACAGTATGGTAAATAATTGTCAATGCATAATGCTATTTATGTCTTGTAGTTAATTAATATTTCATATTTTATTACCGTAGCTTTAAGCTTCTAGGGCTCGTTGCCATTACCGCTAGAAAGAAGCACGTACACATCCATTGTGATCCCTCTGCCTCTGTCCGGCATATACCCCCCGATGGTGACAGATGTTCCTTGCATACCCCCTATTAGTTTATACTAAAGCAGCTACACTTGCTCCAAATACGCCCACAGGTGGATGGCCATCGGTGCAGTCGACATCGATAATGATACTGCATCCAGCCATCGATGGTAACAAACTATGTGATGGATGACCATCAATAGTTTTACCTATTGATGGTCATTCATTTTCTTTGACTGACTGGCCATGGGCCAATAAGAACATGGGGGTGGGGCTTCAGGGTTATCGGGGGCGGAGCTATGCCCAGTGTTCTGGCACCTTCAAAAAAAAAAACATAACCATCTAGTTCTCCCTCATTGATGGCAAAAGTATTCATCATCGACCATAAGGTCCCGATGATTTCATCGATGGTCGATGACCATCCCTACGCGGTACTCTCTGAACTCCCACTCGCTGGCCCTGTTGGCAACTCGCGCTAACAGAGAGTCATAAATACTTTATATGTCAGATAAAATATCATGATAGCATGTATGTTGTATGACGCGTGTGTCAGCAGTTGTATGACGCGTGTCAGCATCTACAGTTAGCAGGAGGCAGATTGAGGTTTCTAGGCCATTGCTGGCTCTCCTCAAGCCAATCACCCCCCCCCCTCCCTCCCTTCCTCTCCCTGTACCATCTATTGCCCGCCAATTATGGACCCCGCTCAAGCCATCCCAGAGGCCCGCTGGAACATGACAGGCTACACCTGGGACTGAAAGACTTTTACATCAGGAAACTTGTATCTCACAGGCTGGTGTGAAGCTACAGGTCCTCAAATATCAGCAGGACATGCTGGTACTTGTGGTTCATTTTAGAGGCACTCATCCTAAGCTGGTGGGCATGGCCTAGTTCCGAAAGGGTGTGTCCTCCGACACTGGGCTGTCTGTGGTGCCGGCTCCTCCTCTGTAACAGAAGCCAAGTGCTGCAGGAGAATATCACACTGCAGCACCCAGCTGGGGATCTTTACTAAGATGTATATTCTACTTCACATGTGATGTTGCTATGGGCAACCAATCAGAATCTACTTCTTATTTATTTAGCACCCTCTAGAAGATAGTAGACAGGTTCTGATTGGTTGCCCGTAGAAACATCACATGTGAAGTAGAATACACATCTTATACATCAGTAAATTTCCCTCAGCTTGTCATTAAGCCCCGTGGGTTTATGGGAATCACAGCGTATCACAGCGTTTCCATGTAACCCCTGTGCTGCCTTATTGCCTTCGCTGTTTGTTACCCGGCCTGGACGATACTCTCGGTCCCTGACATTATGAGACATACAACTGTTCATTAACTAAAACTCCAATCCATCACTGCGAGTGCACAGAACACTTAGCTCCTGCAGGTAGTAATGATAAATCACTGTGTCGCAGAGGGAGGGGCTGTCCCCGGGGGTGCGGGATGCAGCTCCGGCCTCCTAATGAGATCAATACAGATAAAACACAGCAACATCGTAATCACAAGCAGAATTCCTGACAGCGTCAGGGCCATAGGGGTGTAAATGGGAAAATGAGATAAATTATAATATTCTAAGAACATTTAATAAAAATAAAATAATGTCTAGAATTCAAATATACGGTACTTGTGTATTATCACGACGCCCACGATATTAAGTCGTATGATATATAATCGCATCGCATGCCATACACCCGATGCACAGCGATGCGATGCGATTTTTAATTGTATAAGCACCCTAATGGGGGCTTACAATGTTAAATGCACCCCCACTATGAACGCCAACCCGAAGCGTGGCGAACGTAGTGTACCCGCGAGGGGCGGCGGTACGCGTCCTCCGACCTTTTCATACCCCCACTATCCATCGGCGTGGAGGTGACTTTATATAGTGGCGAGCCCCGCGAGGGGACGCATATTACTTTACATGTATTCCGTGTCCGCTCGCCACACTATATAAAATCAACTCCACGCCGACGTGGATAGTGGGGGTATGAAAAAGTCGGAGGACGCGTACCGCCGCCCCTCGCGGGCTCGCTGCGCTCGCCACGCTTCGGGTTGGCGTTGATAGTGGGGGTGGCGTGGGGGTGCTTTTAACATAATAAGCACCCATCACGTCTAATTATGTTATAGGGGGCACTTTTAGCATTGAAAAACCCATTAGGGTGCTTATACAATTTTAAATCGCATACCATTGTGTAAGCGATAGAATGGCATACAATGCGATGGTATACAATTTAAAATTGTATAACATTGCCTGCCATCGCGTAACATCGCATCGCATACCATCGTATGCCTTATGGTCTGCGATGCGATGGGCGCCGTGCTACTATACAAGTACCAAATAAACTACCTTACATGAGTGCGTTTGAAACCATTGCTTTCAGGGGACCCTGTCCTCACTGACACATCGCTCATCTCCTGATATACTCTGTGCTGCTGGGGACCCTGCTCCTACCACTATATAACTCTCAGTCTGTGGCTTCCTGCTGCCTCCATTCCCCTCCTCACATCATGTCACTGCCCCTGTCACTGCAGCCCTGTCCTCACTGACACATGACCCATCTCCTAATATACTCTGTGCTGCTGGGGACCCTGCTCCTCCCACTATATAACTCTCAGTCTGTGGCTTCCTGCTGCCTCCATTACCCTCCTCACATCATGTCACTGCCCCTGTCACATGCAACCCTGTCCTCACTGACACATCACTCATCTCCTGATATACTCTGTGCTGCTGGGGACCCTGTTCCTCCCACTATATAACTCTCAGTCTGTGGCTTCCTGCTGCCTCCATTTCCCTCCTCACATCACGTCACTGCCCCTGTCACATGCAGCCCTGTCCTCACTGACATATCACTCTCCTGATATACTCTGTGCTGCCAGGGTCCCTGCTCCTCCCACTATATAACTCTCAGTCTGTGGCTTCCTGCTGCCTCCAATCTTCAGGCCACGCACACTGCCATATTTGGCCAGTCACTTGACCTCTCCCCAGATAACACCAGATACCTGTGTGCAATAGAAGCTTTGTACATACAGTATCACCTAATTCTGCTCTCCGCTACACCTCTGTAACACCGCGGTTAGTAATATTGGAGTTGGCAGACCACGGTAAGTGAAAATAGGCCGCAAGGAGGTAATTTACTAACAGCATCTCCATCATAAATAGCCCGCTCACTGTTGCATATATAGGATGCAAACCCCCCATTGCAGATAACACAAGTGTATTGTAACGCCGGCATTTAATCACGTCTGCAGTGAAGCGAGAAGTTTGGATATGAGCCCAGGTGCATTGTGGGAAGCTCTCTGCATTACCGCTAATATGCCCCTCGGTGAGAACAGCTATTAGCTCCCTGTCTGTCGATCTGTCACTAATCTCTGTCATGGACAGGGAGGTAACTGACATAACGGGCAGTAACCGGATCAGTACCGGAGGGTGCCCATTACACTGTCATCCCGGCATTGACATCAGTGGTATTATATCACCCGCGTGTTGTTCGCAGACAGACGGATAATATGTATTATAGGGTGTCGCGTGCTTGAGCATATATCTGTCTTAGTGGCTTCTGTTTATGCTTTTCAGCCATGACTTTGTAGCCAGCCTACCCAGGCACATGTGTATCTGCCCTCAGCTGCAATCATGTGCCACTTGCTAACCTTGGCAGCTCCATAGCTTAGAGAGTCTCACTTGCGTACAGACATGAATAACCCCCACAGAGTGGCACATCAAAGTTACTGGATGGTTTTTTTTAGGGACTTTTGGGGCTCCCCTCACTGGTGACTTTCCTATGCCTAAGGGCCCCACTTGCTGGGGGCCGCTCTCGAACAGTTTCTAGTAACAACTAAATATCTCCGACATCAATGTCGGCACGCGAGGGGGGGGGGTGACTAATATCATAATATTTTATTTTAAGGGTGCATGGCCACGCCTCCCATGATTAAGCCACACCCCCTGAACAGTACCTGGACCCATCCAGACTCTCTACTGCCCTGGCCACCGTTCCCGTCGTATGCCGTCTTGAGTGGATCACGACTTTCATTTAAATCCATGTATTTGTATGTGTTCTCCTAATCTGTCGCCGTAAGGCGCATACTACCACAACGCAGAGTGAGATGCTAATTTAGAAGCACGATCTCTCCGGCGCCTGTAATTAGGAGGTAATTTCTCCGACGCCATAGGGAGCAGGAAGCCGAAGGTCAGAGCTGGGAAATGTCACAGAAGACAGGAGAATTACGCGCAGCGAGAGCCTCCATTATCCTCCTCTACCCGCAGATTAGGGATCATTGTTCGCTGGAAATTGAAACCTGTGTCGGGAAACAATAGGGGATTAAAGGTTATGGGAATAACAGAGGACTGTTCTGTGTGACATCTATAGAAGCGAGCAGCGATAAGCGCACGCCTTGTGCGAGTGTCGCGGCTTCCGACGCTGCAGGAGCGGGGGCGAATTGGGACCTGGCCGATCAATTCTGAATTGTGGCCCCTCCCCACCCCCTAGTTTTGCTTGGCAAATGATTGCTGCTTTAAAAAAACGGGCGTACTCCCCTGAAACCCAACACACAAGCAGCCAGTTCAGTGAGGCATGGTGGGCAGGGCCACTGACAGGGTGGGATGGGGCGGTGCGGCCGGCGAATGACCAGTGTGGGGGCGTGGCCAATTCAATTGCATTCTCATGGTCACGCCCCCCCCCCCCCGCCGTGCAATGCCGGTAGTTCAAGCACTGCGCAGGGGTTAGTGGGGGGGGGGGGGTGGAGGGGTTTGCTTGCTAACCCTGTGTTACATAGGGTACTGGTTACCCACAAATCCTTCTCCTGAGAGGAATCAATAACACACTACGTTGCTCCCCAGCATCTCTGCCTGCCTGGATATAACAGGTCCCCACAATGTTATCAGTTAGATCTTTTTATAGAACGTGTTAATTGAACAAGTGTGAAATTACAGTATGTAACCGTCTGCAACGCGAAATCGCAGCAACTCGCGCCCGGGTGGTGTAAGATTATAATTAAAGAGAAAAGGCCAGTGTGCCAATATGGATTATCTGTATTAGTGCTGCCTATGTACATGTAAGCTCTTTATTATCTTTTTATTTAACCCTTCAGGTAGCTGAGCACCAGGCCAAATCCAATGGCGGAACTATTTTGCTAAGGGGCCCAGAGAGTTGTAGCTACCTGCCCCCCTGGCTGTTTCCGCACTGCAGAGATGGGCGTAGTATCATACATTGTGGTCCCTATTTATTCTGCATTCATCTGCATTGACTACAGCAGGCACCATTACTTCCTGCACCAGTGAGACAGCTGCCTACACGGGTCATCACCCTGTGACATCACCAAACTGCCAGCCCTCAGGACACTGTTAGCACAGCCCCTCCTACCTCAAATTTGCCTACACATGCTGAAATACTCTGTGGTGCTGTCAACTCCGCAATACTCTGATCGTCACAGGTCCGTAACTGACGTGCAGCGAGGGGGGCAAATGCCCACGCGCAAACCAAGAACATTTATATTTATTCAACTCGACGGCCAAGGGGACTTTATAATGACAGTTAGGAGTGGATTGGGTGGTACTTTATCTCTCTCTCACTCTCTTAGGCTTAGTACATCTCCCCCAGTCTGAAGTGACTCGCAGTACCTATGAAACTGAGGAGGGTAAATGTGACACGTGCAGTCCCATGAGTATTACCTCAGGAAAGCAAAGGGCTGACTCCGCTGTATGTAGGTGTAACTACATAAATATAGTGATTATCACCCGTTGCGGCTGAGGCACAGGGGATCGGTGTTAGGCGTCTGTGACTACGCACCCTGCTAACGTTTGCTTTCTGCTGCAAATATATGTGTGTGTGTGTGTGTTTTGTTCCCGGTCTCTGTGTCTATCTATAGAAAAGAGCAAACATCGCATATTGACACTGAGAGGCAACCTAATTACACTCTGGTGTCTATATATTACTGTGTACTATGTATTATGTGGTGTATGGGCTGCGGGCCCAATTCAGGGGCCTGTCGTGCAGACGGCTCGCAGCGTACCGTGTGCATGCACGGTTGTCCAAAAATTCACAGCCCTTGGTGTAGGTCTGAATCACGGCCCATGTGTGACTAGAATATTGCTTCTGGATTCTACCTCCTTTCTACTAAAATCCCAGGTCCGACCCGGGATTTGGAACACAGACCACGTTCCCAATGTGGCACCGTCCTCGGTTATTCCCCAGTTGGCGCTGTTTACTGCCGGCACTTGGGGATGACATTCCCTATAAATAATACCTCACATTTCGGGGGATATTTTATTTAAATGTCTTGTTTCTAGGAATCTCCATATACCATAACGCTGTGCCTCCATTTTGTCTGCCACTTACACCTCTTCTTAATGAGTGAACAGTGGTTTTGGTCAGGCCACAAGGAAACACCCATTAATACATCTGCCTACGAAGCTGCAGTTTAACATATTTGTTTCCCTCAAATCCACAATAAATAAAAATAAATATTTTTTTTTTTAAACTACAGAAAAAAAGCTCTGGTCTAAAAAATGAGACAAACCTTTTCCTGCAAAGCTCGGATATTACGCGTATACTTTCCATCCTATCCAAAACACGGCTGGGTCCCCCAGGAAGCTGCCTAGCAGCTCCAAAATCTAGGGGGCACCCTTGAATTTGACTACCACAAAAATAAGGGTGACACTGAGAGAGGCGTCCATGTTGAAATGAATGCAAATGGCAGGTGTGGAACTTCCAAGACGCCGCCTCCCACCTGTTCACCCGAGTTTCTGGAAAGATTCCTCAACCAGTGCTGCGAAGAGAAACCCACAGGCTTCTATAGGGTATCCCCAGCGTTACCCTTCATTACGAAAACCCGACAATCAGATTTTAGTGCATGGGGAAATGCGGTATAACCCCCAAAAGATGGCCGAAAGAAAACCTTCCAATATGATCCACATTTGTTTTCATTTTTGGGGCCAAAACTTGTATTCTTATTTTTACGGTAACTATGAAACTTGCTGGTTAAAACCGACCCGGTAAATCGTGAACGTATTTGGTTGTTCACCTTAATATTGTCCTGGAAGTACAAAGCGACGCAACCAGCCAGTAATAAAATGAATTCCTTAATGCCGTTTAATGTATTTATGGATCCCAATCCTCTCTGGTAAAACTGTTGCCACTCTTACTAGTAATGTTCTGCCAACACCAGGCGGCTTGGCAGCGATATGCGCATTTATTTTATGAGCCGGTGCCAAAATGACTCTGTTATGCAAGATGCGGTCACATGAAATAACTTACAAAGCAGAAAAATGATTCCTTCTTCTCGGGCTATAAGTTCTGCGGGCATAACGGTATTGCGGTGACCTTGGCCGCAGCAGGCTGACACTGGGCCTCCTCTAACAGAAGTAACTTCAACATCAAACATTCCTGACACTGTGCAACTTTGTTAGCAAAGCAAAAAAAAGCACACAAATGGACAAAAACATGCTGCACTGCTGGTGGGGCAGATGTAACATGTGCAGAGGAACTTTAGATTTGGATGGGGTGTGTTCAAACCGAAAATCTAAATTTCAGCGTAGAAATAAGGCTGTCTAACATCTATGGGCTCCATGCAAAAGCAGCCAGTATTTACCCTGCGTAGAAACAATATAAAGGTATTCACTACAGCATGCTTTGTTCCAAACACAGTGTACTTGCTTTTTTGCTTTACTGGAATAGGGATGCCATCGATGGCCACACTGCAATCAGCCATCGATGGTATTAAACTATGTGATAGATGACCATCGATAGTTTAACCTATCGGTTCTCCCCCCATCAAGGGCAAAAGTATTCAACATCGGCCATCAACCATCGGTTTGGCTGTGCCATCGAAGGAGGGAAACCATCTGGTTTGGCTGTGCCATCGAAGGAGGGAAACCATCTGGTTCTCCCCCATCGATGGCAAAAGTATTCAACATCGGCCATCAACCATCGATGATTTTGAATCATCGATGGTCGATAGCCATCCTTATACTGAATCTGGCCTATAATACGCACTGTAATAATGGAAAACGGGCAGAGGATCTGTACCATTTAATTCAGGGATGGGGAACCTTTGACCCTCCAGCTGTTATTAAACTACACATCCCAGCATGCCATGCAACAGTTTTAGCATGGCCAAATAGCAAAACTGTGGCAGAGCATGCTGGGATGTGTAGTTTAACAACAGCTGGAGGGCAGAAGGTTCTCTATTCCTCAAATGGACAAAACCATGTGCACTGCAGGTGGGGCAGATGTAAAATGTGCAGAGAGAGTTAGATTTGGTTGGGTTTTCATTCAAACTGATATCTATATTGCAGTATAGAAATAAAAACAGCCAGTATTTACCCTGCACAGAAACAAAATAACTCACCCAAATCTAACTCTCTCTGCACATGTTACATCTGCCCCACCTGCAGTGCACATGGTTTTGTCCATTTGAGAAGGAATTTGCCTCTGCGAGTGAACCAGAATAAGGGCCCAAATGTATAAAAGATAACGTTTTTGAGACATTGAGGATAGTGTTCCCTGGGCCCTAGGCAGGAACCTACTTTGCCTAATGCATGATAATGCTCAGGGTACTTATAAAGGGATTTTTTTTTGTATATTCAGTTTTCAGAAACTGCTTTTCCCTCTACCCCCATCTATGACACGCAGCAGCATAATCCTCACTATCTCACCTCAGTTTGGGGGAGATGTATCAAAGCTTGGAGAGAAATAAAGTGGAGAGATAGATAACGAACCAACCAATCAGACTAACTTCCCAGTTTGCAGACTGTGTTGGTAAAATGGCAGTTAGGAGCTGATTGAGCGGTACTTTATCTTTCTCCATGCTAGTGTATCTTCCTACAAGCTTTGATACATGACCCCCTTTGACTGAAACGTTACACACAGGAGCCAACTTCATCTTTACAACAGAGAAATAAAACAGAATCAGGTCAATGTACAGTCCGTTCCCTGGGGAAGGATTATTGAATTCTCCAAGTTGTCATACTTGATATACTCTTAAGAAACAAGAACGTTCTCAGTACGGATATTTCTCCACACCGTCGCTAATTGCAATATGTTCTACAAATCAGTTATGTCAGTTCTTATCCCAGTTCAAGTAAAACTTTGCCATCTGTGAGCACAGCGCTGCGCCACCTGGGTCTTCATTTACTAGTAAACAAAATCATTCCAGTATTAATCTTTATTTCCAACCCTTGTTATACTGCAATTGGGGAATGGGGAAAAGAACTTACATTCTATGGGGGAAAGTAACTAAGATGGGAGTTCTGTTTCAGATAGGATGTTGCTAGGGGCAACCAAGCAGATACTATCTACCATCTTCTAGAACACAGGTTCTCAAACTCGGTCCTCAGGACCCCACGCGGTGCAGGTTTTGCAGGTCTCCTCACAGAATCACAAGTGAAGTAATTAGCTCCACCTGTGGATCTTTTAAAATGTGTCAGTGAGTAATGAGTGCACCTGTTGGGTGACCAAGAAAACGTGAACTATGTGGGGTTCAGCCAAATAAAAAAGAAGTAGATTCTGATTGGTTGTCATGTGAAATAAAAACCCCATCTTAGCAAATTTCCCCCTATATATCTTTTATATATTGGCTGTGCTACACCGCTGACACAATCTCACTGGTACACATCGGACGACAGACCAGTGATACAGTATATCGGCCATTCAATTGAACAGACCAGGGCTGCCGTCACAAATCTTGGTGCCCGGCACTGACCAAATGGGCAGCAGGCGGTGGTCACTATTGGCTCCTCCACCTTCCTGCCAGAGACGCTGACAGAGCCACCAGCATTATGATTAAGGCTCCTGATTGGCTGCCCTTTGAAAGCCCAGGCTCCTGATTGGCTGCCAATCAGGAAGCTCCTATTGGCTGGCAACTAGTGCTGCTGCTACATTCATAATTTGCTAGTGCTGCTTTCCACAGTCCGCGTCTCTGGCAGCGTGGTACTAACTGCAATGCTGCCATATAGGCCCCTGGGACTAGAAGGTCCCGGGACTCCAGTACCCCTAGACCCCCCCCCCCTGTTGGCAGCCCTGGAACAGACGATATATCGGGAAGTGTGTACTCAGCTTAACAAACTGAGGAAGAAATTAGCCAACTTCCATTCTTTTTAATGAGTGCTGTTACTGTGGCAGTAATCTCACTGTACTGTAAATGTCAGGGAAGGATTCCTGCAAGAAGCAGCGTGTTTTCCTGTGACCGGAGGCAGCGGAATTGTTCTAGTATAAAGAGGCAGCACAAAGTGCTCTGCGTTATGTAATTACAGGGATTATACAGCGCCGCGTTCTGCAGGCCCTGCGTACGCTTCTCTACCACGTTCTAGGTCTTCTATATAAGCTCTAGGACAGGCATGTCCAAACTATGGCCCTCCAGCTGTTGTGAAACTACAAGAACCATCATGCTTTGCCACAGATTTGCTATTAGGGAGTGTTGAAACTATGGCAAGACATGCTGGGATGTGTAGTTTCACAACAGCTGGAGGGCCATAGTATGGACATGTTTGCTCTAGGAGGTTATTCTAATCTGATCGCTGAACGTGCGAAGGGGGTGGGGTTAAAATCACGCTGCAATGCGGACTTCGCAGAGCTGTGTGTGAACCAGAATAAGGTCCTTAGACCGACCCCACCCCTGAGCACAGCCTCCGCATCTAAAATTTTGGACAGGTTGTGGGTTTCTATGTTATACATATGGTCGACAATCGATACGTCGACAGTCAGTATGCCGACAGGACATGCGAGCAATGTCATGCCGGCATGGTTGTAATCTATCTCAAACATTTCAAATGTGTCAGCATTATAAATTTAAATATGATCATAAAGCAATGGAGGTTGGGGGAGACGTGTGCGGGAGGGGTGTGCGGGCAATGCCGTCGTGCATGGCACAAACCCTGTTGCTGCCCCAAAGCCCTGGCATATGGCTAGAAGGGTGACTGGAATGGCAGCCTGTGGGCAGTATTGCTGCTTTATTGATGCCTGGTACGATGCACCGGCTTCCTGCAGCGTATAGAACCAGCCGGAGCATCCAGTCAGATCTCGTGTGATGTCACAGGTTCAAGGGCGGAGATGGCACAGGGCAGCGGTGAGCCCTGCTCTGCCAGTGTGAGGGAGTGTATAATTGGTAAGGAGCAGCAGGGGAGAAGTCTTGGTGGCGGGAGTGAGATGACATGAAGATCTTATGCTGATGTTGACTTTTCTTGTCTATGTCGACTTTGTCCATGTCAACTTTGTCCATGTTGATCATATGGTGCTCAGCTTCGGGGGAGGAGGCGGGACTAAAATGATGCGGTTTGCATAATTTTAGCCTCTCCCCTGAATTGCCACAAATGTGGTGATTGACTTCTATCACTTCTGTCAGTCAATTTCCACATTTTCGGCTATTCGGGGGAGGGGCTACAATTATGCAAATTACGTCCACATAAATGCAGAAGTCTTTCCCACCCTTCCGGCTGGAGGGGGACCCAGCCATTCTAGGAGGGTAAATAAGCATCGCTCAGTTTAGTTACAAGACTAGAACACAGTGTAGTTACAAGACTAGAACTCAGTGTAGTTACAGTACAGTTGCAGTACTAGAGCTCAGTGTAGTTACAGTACAGTTCCGGTGCTAGAATTTTTGTAGTTACAGTACTAGAGCTCAATGTAGTTACAAAAAAGTTACAGTACTGGAGTTCAGCGTAGTTACAATACTACAGCTCAGTGTAGTTACAGTACAGTTACAGTATTAGAGATTGGTGTAATTACAGTACTACAACTTAGTGTAGTTACGGTACTTAGTGTAGTTATAGTACTAGAGCTCAGTGTAGTTACAGTACTTTAACAGTGTACTTACAGTACAGTTACAGTGCTAGAATTTGTATCGTTACAGTACTAGAGCTCAATGTAGTTACAGTATAGTTACACTAATAGAGCTCAGTGTTGTTACAGTACAGTTACAGTATTAGAGCTTGGTGTAGTTACAGTACTACAGCTTAATGTAGTTATGGTACTTAGTGTAGTTATAGTACTAGAGCTTAGTGTAGTTACAGTACTAGAGCTCAGTGTAGATACCCTAATCTATCTCTCCTCCCCCGACCTATCCCCATCACTCCTGTCCAAGGTCTCCGAATGCCTCACGGCCATCTCAGCCTGGATGACCCAACGCTTCCCGAAACTAAACATGGCTAAAACTGAGCTTCTAATCTTCCATCCCCCGAACATCCCCTCTTCTCCCACTATCTCCATCAGCATTGGTGAAACCTAGATCACCTCCACCGACCAAACACGCTGCCTCGGTGTCATCATTGACTCCTCCCTCTCTTTCACCCCCCACATTCGTGCTCTCTCACAGTCTTGCCGCTTTCACCTACGCAACATCTCACGCATCAGACCATTCCTCTCCACTGATGCGACCAAAATTCTCATTCACTCTCTTGTCATCTCCCGCCTTGACTACTGCAACATCCTTCTCTCTGGGCTACCGCTCACCCGCCTCGCCGCTCTACCTCCGCCTTCCCCCTCTGTCTATCTCTTCACTGGCTCCCCATTCCTTTCCAAGTTCTCTTTAAACTCCTCACCACCACCTACAAGGCTTTCTCCTCCTCCACCGCTCCTTACCTCTCTTCACTGATCTCTATCCACACTCCCTCCTGTCCTCTTCGCTCCATCGCTGACCGCCGACTGACCACTCACCTAATCACCTCCTCCCACTCCCGTGTCCAAGACTTCTCTCGCGCTGCCCCCCTGCACTGGAACAACCTCCCGCCACCCATCAGGCTTTCTGATTCCCTTACCTCCTTCAAGCGCTCCCTCAAAACCCACTTTTTTCGACTAGCCTATCCCTCCTCCTAACCTCTTTTGATCCTCCTATCCTGCCTCCGTTCCCCTCCGTTCCTACTTATCCTGTTGTTTTTCGTTTGTCCACCCACCTATTTTTAGTCTGTTAACTCTTATGAGTAGGGTCCTCCTTCCTCACATACTCACCCTACCTCTTTACCTCACCTATGCTCCTGCCCGGTTCTTCCTTTCCTCTACTTCATCTTCAGTCTCCTCGACAATTTTGACACCTACTTCTGAACTGATGCTGATTTTAGCTCTACCAGCTATACCCCTATTTATACTGTATTTTTCAACACACCCTGTACGTTACCTTGTCATTTGTTTTTTGTTTGCTATGTACGGCGCTGCGGACACTTTGCGGCGCCTTATAAATAAATGTACTACTACTACTAGTTACAGTACTGTAAGAGTGTAGTTACAGTACTTAGTGTAGTTGCAGTACTAGAGCTTAGTGTAGTTACAGTACTGCAACAGTGTTGTTACAGTACTTGAGCTCAGTGTAGTTACAGTACAGTTACATTACTAGAGCTCAATGTAATTACAGTACTAGAGCTCAGTGTAGGTACAGTACAGTTAGAGTATACAAGCACAGAGTATATATATATCAGTATATACTATGTCTCTATACACTGATAGCAGTTCCCTGTATATAACATAGACAAGCACCGAGTACATCTATGTCAGTATATACTATGTCTCTGTACACTGATAGCAGTTCTCTGCCCCTGTATATAACATAGACAAGCACAGAGTATATCTATATCAGTATATACTATGCCTCTATACACTGATAGCAGTTCCCTGTATATAACATAGACAAGCACCGAGTACATCTATGTCAGTATATACTATGTCTCTGTACACTGATAGCAGTTCTCTGCCCCTGTATATAACATAGACAAGCACCGAGTACATCTATGTCAGTATATACTATGTCTCTGTACACTGATAGCAGTTCCCTGTATATAACATAGACAAGCACCGAGTACATCTATGTTAGTATATACTATGTCTCTGTACACTGACAGCAGTTCCCTGTATATAACATAGACAAGCACCGAGTACATCTATGTCAGTATATACCAGAGCCGGCCTTAGGCATAGGCCAACTAGGCAATTGCCTAGGGCATTTGGAATGCCTAGGGGCATCAGCAGCTTCTGCTGATTAAAATGATATGCAGCATGCCTATTTTGTGTGTGTGAGTGAGGCTGTTAGCAGCTGTGCGAGTCCTGTCTGCGGGTGGGTGGGTTGTGCAATAGTGTTCGGCATATGTGTAAGGGGCATTATGTGTGTCATGTATAAATGCATTAATAATGTGTGACATGTGTAAGGGCATAATGTGTGTCATGTGTATAAGGGCATTAATAATGTGTGACATATGTGTAAGGGCCATTATTTGTGTCATTATGTGTATGAAGGGCATTAATAAAGGTTGGCATAATGTGTAAGGGGCATTATGGTTATAAGGACATTAATAATGTGTGTCATGTGTAAGGGGCATTACTGTGTGGTATTATCAGGGGTGCCTAGAGAATGGGGTAGGGGGTACAAATTACCCAGGCCAAAGTCTGATGAAAGGGCCCAGTGGAGGCCCCGGGCCCCCTCCCCTTAATTGACAGCAGCAGCTGCAGCTCTTCTCCTCTATCCAGCACACACTGCTTTGTCAGTGTGGCCATGGAGGTGCTTAAAATACAATATTTTCTCAGGATTTTTTTCAAAGGGTATAATGTGAATAATATGAGGAGTAATGTACATAAGGTAAAGTGGTACTACTGTGTGATGTAACGTGAATAAGGGACACCATCCCATGATATAATGTGAATAAAGTTGCACTACTGTGTGGCATAATTTGAATTGGGGGTACTATTGTGTGGCCATGCCCCTTCCCAGCAAGAACACACCCCTGTTTGGGCTGCACACCGAATGGGTGCGCTGTTTCTATTTAAAATATTGCGGGTAGGAGCACCAAAATGATGACTGCAATGATGAGGGTTGATGATGCTGGGAAAGGGGAGCAGGGTCAGAGGCGGAACTAGTGGCGGTGCTAGGGGGCAACAGTCAAAATCTTGCCTAGGGCATAATTTAGGCTAGGGCCGGCTCTGGTATATACTATGTCTCTGTACACTGACAGCAGTTCCCTGTATATAACATAGACAAGCACCGAGTACATCTATGTCAGTATATACTATGTCTCTGTACACTGACAGCAGTTCCCTGTATATAACATAGACAAGCACCGAGTACATCTATGTCAGTATATACTATGTCTCTGTACACTGACAGCAGTTCCCTGTATATAACATAGACAAGCACCGAGTACATCTATGTCAGTATATACTATGTCTCTGTACACTGACAGCAGTTCCCTGTATATAACATAGACAAGCACCGAGTACATCTATGTCAGTATATACTATGTCTCTGTACACTGACAGCAGTTCCCTGTATATAACATAGACAAGCACCAAGTACATCTACTGTATGTCAGTATATATTATGTCTCTGTACACTGACAGCAGTTCCCTGTATATAACATAGACAAGCACTGAGTACATCTATGTCAGTATATACTATGTCTCTGTACACTGACAGCAGTTCCCTGTATATAACATAGACAAGCACCGAGTACATCTATGTCAGTATATACTATGTCTCTGTACACTGACAGCAGTTCCCTGTCCCTGTATATAACATAGACAAGCACCGAGTACATCTATGTCAGTATATACTATGTCTCTGTACACTGACAGCAGTTCCCTGTATATAACATAGACAAGCACCGAGTACATCTCTGTCAGTATATACTATGTCTCTGTACACTGACAGCAGTTCCCTGTATATAACATAGACAAGCACCGAGTACATCTATGTCAGTATATACTATGTCTCTGTACACTGACAGCAGTTCCCTGTATATAACATAGACAAGCACCGAGTACATCTATGTCAGTATATACTATGTCTCTGTACACTGACAGCAGTTCCCTGTATATAACATAGACAAGCACCGAGTACATCTATGTCAGTATATACTATGTCTCTGTACACTGACAGCAGTTCCCTGTATATAACATAGACAAGCACCAAGTACATCTACTGTATGTCAGTATATATTATGTCTCTGTACACTGACAGCAGTTCCCTGTATATAACATAGACAAGCACCGAGTACATCTATGTCAGTATATACTATGTCTCTGTACACTGATAGCAGTTCCCTGTATATAACATAGACAAGCGCCGAGTACATCTATGTCAGTATATACTATGTCTCTGTACACTGACAGCAGTTCCCTGTATATAACATAGACAAGCACCGAGTACATCTATGTCAGTATATACTATGTCTCTGTACACTGACAGCAGTTCCCTGTCCCTGTATATAACATAGACAAGCACCGAGTACATCTATGTCAGTATATACTATGTCTCTGTACACTGACAGCAGTTCCCTGTATATAACATAGACAAGCACCGAGTACATCTATGTCAGTATATACTATGTCTCTGTACACTGACAGCAGTTCCCTGTATATAACATAGACAAGCACCGAGTACATCTATGTCAGTATATACTATGTCTCTGTACACTGACAGCAGTTCCCTGTATATAACATAGACAAGCACCGAGTACATCTATGTCAGTATATACTATGTCTCTGTACACTGACAGCAGTTCCCTGTATATATCATAGACAAGCACCGAGTACATCTCTGTCAGTATATACTATGTCTCTGTACACTGACAGCAGTTCCCTGTATATAACATAGACAAGCACCGAGTACATCTCTGTCAGTATATACGATGTCTCTGTACACTGACAGCAGTTCCCTGTATATAACATAGACAAGCACCGAGTATATCTATGTCAGTATATACTATGTCTCTGTACACTGACAGCAGTTTCCTGTATATAACATAGACAAGCACCGAGTACATCTTTGTCAGTATATACTATGTCTCTGTACACTGACAGCAGTTCCCTGTATATAACATAGACAAGCACCGAGTACATCTATGTCAGTATATACTATGTCTCTGTACACTGATAGCAGTTCCCTGTATATAACATAGACAAGCACCGAGTACATCTATGTCAGTATATACCAGTACATCCACCCACGCATGTTTACCACTAGGACAACAATTTCATTGCTCCAGCCCAACTGTTCTGTCATGTCAGACACAGAGCGTAAGCTCTTCAGCCAAGCCACAGATCATGTGCATGCTATGATGACACGTACGCTGCACACACCCACACCACATGGGGGCATCTGTGCATGTTTGGGTATAGACACATAACTGGGCTGTGCATGTGCTCCCCCTGTAATGCTAAGGGGTGACACCTGAGACAATAGCAGATGCTCCTGTGTAACCACAGCCCATATGGCCAGGAAGGAGAGGACCCATGTACCCAGAGCAGCCCATACAAACATGTCTGACCAGCCTCCCCCATCCATCATGCACAGACCATGTATAACGCAGCCCCGTGGTCCCCCGAGCAGTGACTGCACAATGCAGGGGAACCAGGACTGATATAATGAGCCATTCGCGGTGTCGCTGTACCTTATTATTGCTGCTTCCTGGAACATTAGACAGTGCCGGCTGCCTCCCTGTAGCCACAGAGCATCCTCACCGCCTGCATCACAGCCCAGCCAGGCCCCTGCCTCTCCCAGCTCTGCCCTCACCCCATTGGCTGCTGCCGGGCTGTGTGCGTCCTCCCTCCCTCCTGCTCCCTTACCTTCAGCAGAAGATGCATAATTTAGTGCAGCAACAACTGGTGGGCAGGTTGGATCGGCTGTCATGTAAGGAGGCCACAGAGCGGCTTCTCTCCGGGGTACCGGGGCAATGGTGCCCTTCTCCTGCCGCCTAGTACTCTCTCCCGCACCGGCAGTTAGAGGGTTACTTTAAAGGGACCATGGCACACATGGAATTCAATCAGCCTCAAACAAAGGCGCGATTCCGCCTCTTGTCCGACACTTATGTGCCCGGCGTAAATGTGACACTAAATTTACATGAATTGTTGATGTTGCCCATAGCAACCAATCAGATAATTTTCAAGAATGCAATAGAGAATGAGAGACAGAATGTTGACAGGTTGCTATTGGCAACAGCACCTCTGGTCTTTTTTAGAAGCTTTATTATAGATAAGATATCACTGTACCAATACAATAAGTACAGGCGTTGCACACTTTACATATGGTGGAAGATAATGGGGTCTATGTACTTGGAGGTACATTTACTAAAGTGCATGTTGACAGAAGTGGAGCTGTTTTCCATAGCAACCAATGGGCCAGATGCACCAAGCTTCAAAAGTGATCAAATGGAGAGTGATAAACAACCAACCAATCAGCTCCTGCCTGACATTTTTCAAACACAGCCTGTGACATGGCAGGCAGGAGCTGATTGGCTGGTTGTTTATCTCTCTCCATTTTATCACTTTTGAAGCTTAGCGCATCTGGCCATCACATCTAGCTCATCTCCTAGAAGACGCTATATAAATGATCATCTTTTAGCCAAAATATCCCCAAAACACCTGCTTGATACATTGACCCCTAAATCTTCCATTAGTTCAACATTCGGCCAATTGAATGATGTTTTGTTAGCGGACTTGTTGCTGAAGGGATAATAGAAAAACCAGACTCTTAGAAAAGACAGATGGAGTATTACTTAGTGCGTACTCGGGTTTGAGGAAAAAAGGAATAATAATAATACTTCCAAAATTGTAGTCATTGATGAACCAGGAGTGCTGTGTGCTGCAACAAACACCGCTCCACCTGCACAGTAAATTCTGCTTCATCTGTACAGTGGTTTCTCTGGCGGGAGTGCTGACAATTTCTTACAATGCATACATATAATAAGAGGGTGTAATACAGCTGCAGGACTCAGCCCCGGTATGGAGAGTGCGATGGGATAATAAATACTCCCAGGGGGAGATTCTCTAAACTAAATATGCGGTAAAACCCGTTATCGGGTTTTTACCGCATTTTGGGATGCTCTAAGCATCTCCCGTCGGGTTACTGCGACGGGGGGCATCGCCTATGGGCTTCTAATGCGACCCACCGCTCATAACTGTCATAACTGACAGCTCATAACTGCCATTTTTGTAAACATATTTTGCACCATGACAGTTAGGAGCTGGTGGCTGCTACATAATCTCACTACTCTTTATCGCTCTCTAGTACATAGACCCCTTTTTATATATTGTAGAACAGCGGTTTCAAACTCCTGGCCCTCCAGCTGTTGTGGCACTACACGTCCCAGCATGCCCTGCCACAGATTTTATATAATGGATTGCTAAAACTGTGGCAGGGCATGCTGGGATGTGTAGTTCCACAAAAGCTGGAGGGCCAGGAGTTTGACGCCACTGTTAATTTAACATTGAAATGAATATTTATTTTTGGTGACATCTTTAACCACAGGCCTTCCCGCTGTCCTGCCCTGCAGTGCCCGGTCCTCGGCGTGGCGGAGGGGGGGCGTACCGGCGCTCATTATCTGTTGTTTTCATTAGCACCCTGCGGTGAGGAAGGGGTTACTGCCGTTATGCCTCAGAACAAATTCAACATGCTCTGTTCGCTCGTGCATCATTAATGGATTTTATAAGACAAGCCAGGGAACATGGGGAGAGGGTTACCATAGCAACCCATCGATTCCGGTCCAAATTCCCCAAACTGTGCTCACTCCATTATCCAGCGCGGTGCTGGGGGAGGAGCCCAGGGCAGATTCAGTGCAACGGTCTGATCCCGTCCTGTGTCACAGTGACCAGAGTGCGGCCACGTCAGTCATCTGCCTCGGAGACGCCGGTATTAACCCTTTCCTGGCTGCCATGGATACCGCAGCAATTTATCTTTTAGTGCATTGAATATGTTAAAGTCCTATAAATGATAAGTTACGTTGTCGGATGTGTACCGGTGAAGGAATAAAGCGTAATAACGCGTTATTGCAGTTTACTTAATCGGTATCGATCTAGAAACGATTCTAAAGGGTTTTAGGATAATCACAAAAATGACGCGACGTCAGTCACAACACGGGCATTAAATGGGTTTATCCGTTTACTCACTGGGCCCGATTCAGACCTGATTGCACGGAGGCTGATTATCGATAGCGGATGCGTACGTCGCATAGTACGCATACACGAGGCCGCCCTGCGCTGACAGCCTGATACTTTATTTGATCGCTGGCTGTATGCAAGGTGATTGACAGGAAGTAGGCGTGTGGGGGGCGGTAACCGGACTTTTTTGGGGGAGTGTCACGGAAAATGCAGATATGTCCAAGCATTTTAGTGAAGGGTGTGTGTGACGTCAGCTCCAGGGCGGATATGACGGATTTCATTGCACCGTAAGTCTGTGATTGGGTGACAGCTGAAACTGCCCGGATTCAGGACCACCGCGTCGGAACGGCTCTCCGCAGAGACCCCTGTTGGTGCGGAGGCAACAACCCCTACGTGCGTCGTCCCCGTGTATGTGACGGATGTATTATAGATCACAATGTCTAAGTCAACCCCCAAATGGTCCATGAGTTTTTCACATTTTTTTGTTGGTGTCAATGTTGACACCTGAACACGTTAACTCCCAATTAGTGCAGCGCTTCACTCACCGTGTTTCGAGTCGGGTGCACCACTGCTCTCGCCAAAGTCCACGTGTTAGTATGCATACGTCCCCCCCCCCCAAATTTTTTTTAGAAAAACTCATGTCGATCTTATGTGTCAATCATTGCAATCAACATATTGCTTGCGTGACCTTTTGACCATGTGGAACGCCACGTGGACCGTCTTCCTGCAGCAACCTGCGCCGCTGTGGGGGGCTGGGGCCGAATTCGGACCTGTGCGAACAGGTGTGAATCGGCCCCAATGTGCAGTGAGGGTAGAAGAATATAACAGCCTCTGATAACTGCGAGCAGGAGATAATAGAGAACGCTAATAATCCACAAATACATCAATATGACAAGAAATCGAAGGCTGTGACCTGAATAAGATATTTCTCCGCGGCTCGCAGAGCGCGTGTGGTGGGCGGTGGTACCGTCATAGTGCAGCCGTGTAACAGCCTAATTGGGATGTGAAGTTATTGGCAGACATTGTGCTAAGACGGATTCTAGTAATACAGTGTCCATCCCCGGGGACGATTTGTCCTGTGTGACACAGGTCAGGCACCAGCGGAGACTGGAGACTGGGATTATAATATATACAAAGGTTCTCCAGCTGGATATACGCCAATTATAACCAGTTAACAAGGGACTAATTCAATAGCGCTCGGAACGGGGCTAAAAAAGGCCCCGTTCCGATGTTTGGGGGTCTATGCGTTCACAAGTGCGGGGAAGGAGGGACGGGAGGAGACGTTGGCGGGAACAGGGCTCAGCCATGGGAACCTTGAGCATTTTATGGACATCCTCATGAAAACACTGGGCGTTTCCAAGGGTACGCAGACAGGTCCATACCTGCCAGGGGCGGACGACAGCCTAATCCTAACCTCCCATTCTAAGTGCCCTAACCTAACACTCCTCCACCCTGCACCCTAAGTTCCCTTACTAGTGCCTGAACGTAACTCCTCCCCCTCTCCCGTGCTGACACTAGCCGGCCACACATTCCGCCTGTTAGGATTCCATCACCGGCATTATAATTGATAACGGGATTCCGGTGCCGGTCTCATGGTGGTTGCCGGGATGCTGAACGCCGGCATCCTAACCGCCCCTGTCACACCTTCAATGTATGATAAATACTTGAGCGATGTATGTTAGCTGCTGGGGAACTCCAGTGACACTGAGCTCATGTGACCATCCAGAGCCAATGAGCTGAAAGCTGGCAGTGTGATGATGTCACAGGGTGTTTCTCAAAAGCTCACTGCACCATCCCTGACATATTGATGTCCGCATTCTGATTAATACTCATGAATATTCATATAATACTAGGTTCCCGTCAGCACCCGCCCCTTTCTGTCTGCCATAGATCCATGGTGAAGCGGGCATCCAGTTTCCTTCCGCGGGCTATGGTGAAGTGCAGGAGCCGGGCCTACACACCCACAACCCTCCCACAAAATGGAACATGGTCGCCGCCCACAAATACCCCCTACCACGGAATCGGCAACTTATAATTAAACTATTTTATCTGGTTTGCCGGAGCTGCAAGAAGGGGACAGCAATGAAAGGGTTCATTCGCCTGTCAGCTACGTTATGGCTGATTCCGTTACAGCACACGCTGCCTCTTTCCTCCAACAGCGCCTACTGACGCGCCCACACCCTGGCATTCGGTCAGGACCTTGCGTCGGAGGGTGAGGTGGGCGATGATAGCTGACAAAGGGGAAACCAGAGACAATTGTCGCAGCTTCATCACAGCGTCAAACTTAGGGGGCCTTATTCAGACCGGATCGCTGGATCAGGTAGCTACGTTATACCTTTCATCCCACTACTTTCATTTTTTGTCGATGACGGACTATTTGTCAGGAAATGACTGACACCTGTCACTTCAATTATTTTTAGAAAGTGCACAGTAAAGTATAAATTTACTATAGCTTTTAAAAATGAAGAGTTGACGTTGCCCATAGTAACCAATCAGATTCTGTCTATTATTGCAAATGTGATTGGTTGCCCATAGCAACACCCCATCTTAGTAATTACACACCTAGGAGTCTTTCTTGTCTGGGTATAGTGCAGTGTCCCATGCAGCCGGCACCTGCTGCAGCGCTGGGTAACCGGCCGTATGACTGTGGTTGCTTGGATGGATTCATTCATTGTCTAATGTTACAGTGTTTTACTGCTCCAATCAATCAATACTCTCTCATTCACTCTAATTTCCCTTCCAATCCATAGGGAACGCTGCGGAGTCATCTATCACCTGAGCTTGCGGAGTACCGGAGAAATCCTCTACTTGTCTTCTATTGAACCGCTAAGATGTCAGCCCTGGTTTTCCAATTAAGTAGTTATGGGACTATTTATCAAAGCATAGTTGTGGGCTATCCCTCCGAAAACACAGTATCGGAGCCCTGTATGTGTATATTGTTTTATTCGCCATAAGCCCCTTCCTCGTAAAGTCTGGGTGATTCCTTTATATCTCCCCCGGCAACAGCAGGCATACGAATCAGCGCCAGACCGTTATTCTATGCCACGTTACCTCACCTGACGGCAGCCGCGTGACTTACACGCGTGACTTATATTACGTGTCATTGCTGTTAATTTAATGTTGTGGATCAGTGGGAGGCATCATTCTTATTATACGTGGCGACTATCGACGCAATGTCGGCGCTGGTTGGGGGGAAAGTGTAAATTGTTTACTCAGATTCCGTGTGTGTGTGCGTAGCCCAGGCCTTATGCGATAGAATCAGGCTGATCGGGGGCGGAGCTTACATCACGTGACTTCCCCTCACACACCTGGCCACGCCTGCGTTCGACCTGACACTCCCAGAAAAGTCGGGTTACCACCCCCAAACGCCGGCTTCCTGTCAATCAACTTGTGAACGGCCAACGATCAAAAAAAGTAGCATGCTTTATGGCAGGAAGGCCTCACGCATGTGTACTATGGTAGGCATACATACGCAGTTTATCGATAATTGCCCAACCTGCTAATTCGCAGCCGTGCGATCAGTAATGAATCAGGTCCATGGTCACCAGCAATACTCAAATGGTATTATGTTGTATATGCCACATTCTAACCCCCTGTCAGATTAGGCAACGTTTACCCGTTTTCCCCTGCCTGGCATTGGTAGCCTGTGGCAACGGCAGCCTTCCTCTCACCTTGTACCAATCCGGCCATTCTTTTTGTGACGTCTGTCACTGACAGGACTGTAGGACATAGGCATCCCAGGAGATCAGCAGTTTCTGAGACCGCCATACTAACCCATCTGCCTGTCAATATCAATCGTTCCACCATGATCACATTTCTTCCGCATTCTGGTGTCTGGTCTGGGCAACAACTGAGCCTCTTGACCATGGTTGCCTACTCTTAAGGCCCCCATACACTACTGCGATTTGGTCTGATTTTACCCATTACCAACGGAACAGACTTAGAAATTGGCCCAAATTGGGTGCGTGTGATGTCCCCTCAGGTCTGATGCATGGTCCAGTACGCATCGGAGCTGAGTCGGAGGTTGGACTGGCATGCAGGTCTGACCTCGGATCCTCCTCCCATCGGCGGGGGTCACATGTCGGGGTCACAGCCGTATCAAAGGTCCTGGGCGGCTTGCGGGAGATTGTCTGGCCATACAGTGCTGCGAGAGTAGTGTATGGCCAGCTTTAGACTATGACTCTATGCGGCTGTAGCCAATGTGTGACTCATTGTTAGGGTAAACATTGGTACAGCCCACAAAATGGCCGCCTCCACTTCAATAATTCTTGTTCTGTTTTCTGTCAATAAAAGCATAAGTAGCGCTTTGTTCTGATATTTCTCCCTCTTTCTGAGCTCGTGGCGGATCCCGTCATACTATACAGCTTATAGCGTGGTACGTTTCTCTCCTTCCAACCCCTGGGAAAATTCACAAGCACCCCGCTGATTTGATAAGATGATTAATTGTAATGAAGTGTTTGTGCTCGGCAATCACCACAAGCACCTGTTTAATTGCGCAAACACGTAAACGGGATAATTCAGGTGCCCCAACCGCCGGAATAACACAGATCTGAGGAGAGCAGATCGAAGATAACACAGGAACGTCTCGTTAGGTGATTAAGGTGTAGCGGGGTGAAATCAGATCAGCCTATGTGGGTGACAGGGGCCGCGGGGCCCTAAACCAGTATACGCACAAGGAGAAATACAGTCAGGCAGCCTCAGTGTTATCGGATATTACGCTATACGATGCAACAACGTATGAGTGACAGGAGGCTCTGACAGTGATTACAGCCAAAACTTCCTTCAGAATAATCGGGTTAATTATTAATGTGCCTCATTAAGTGATACCGCTGTAGACTAATCCATTATTTAACCCAGAGCAGGGTCGTATGTCCAAGCCGGAGAGTCGTGCGCGGCTTCGGCCTGGCGGCTGGCGACTGACTGACGAACCTTAAAAATGCTTATTTTTTATTATTATTAATACATGATACCGTACGTCTCAATTTATTACATGGTTTAAATGATGTTGTCGGTGACTTGCCTGCTGCCTCCTGGCCAATGACCAAATAAAGATGCTTCAAATACGGACGATAGTGATGGATAGTTTCACACAATAATATCAAATACAATAAGTATAATAGTCATTAAATAAACATATTTAAAAAAATACTGAATAATGTCCCAAGTTATATGAATGCTGATTTTTTTCTATATCTTGGGCATTATGGAATATATATATATATATTGACCCTCGGCTATCTCTGCGGTTTCCTGGGGTGAAAGGTTACCGTTGGATCGCATAGCTGCGGCTTCTGAGAAAACTGTGCTGGTCAATGGATCAATCCCGATCCCATTCCATTGTCTCTGTTATTACCACGTATATACCACCTATTCCTAATGGGCTGGGCGGAATGTTCCTTAGGTGCGGAATCGAAGGCAAAACTTTTTTTAAAAAATATTTGGCTACTGTATTTACATTTTCAGTGAGAGGGACATGTCATGGATATTATAATGGTATGGGGACACTGAATGTCATAATGTGTATTAGGAATACTGCGTGGCATAATGTGTACTAGCTGACAATATAAACTAAGGCACTGCAATAGTTCATAACACAAACTAGGGAATTAATATGGTTGAGAAAATGAACTAGGACACTATTATGGGACATAAACCTAATAACTGCTTCGGAGAGGTGTCTCTCAAGAATCATTGGGACAAGGGACCCTTCAATATGATGCTATGGGGCCCACAAAGTTCTGGTGTACACCCCTGGTACAGCCAGTAAATCACACCCTTATCACACAACGCGTTTCATGGCAAATTACTTCCTCAGGGGTGCGGCTTTGGGAAAAGTATAAAAGTGCCTCATTATTTATACACTTTTCCTTGTACATGGCAACACAAACTTATAAGCGTTGTCATGTAGAAAGAAAAGCATTTAGTAAATCGGTTAGGGATACGTTACTTTTAACATAAAAAGCATCCTAACGCGTTTTAAATAAAACCTATACTGTTTAATTGGAGTAATTCCTCCCTGTGTGGTGAGCAGACGTGATGTGCAGCTGTATACACTGATTGGAATCAGCGTACCCCAACCTCTGAGGGGTGCTAGGAAAAACCTCTCAGATGCTGTAACGCTGCCATCTTGTGGCCACTGCACAGAACTTCCTGTGCGTCCAGACCCCGAATTTGCTGTATTATATAAATGTCTCCCCCCACCCCGATGGAACAGGTAACAGAATCTGCAGCGGAGGTTGTAGCCTTTGATTTTGCACAGTGTGTCCATCAATCACAGGGTGCGTAACGACGTTTGTGTAGCTGAATTTATAATTGTCACCATCGGTTTCATAGCGCGAATGGTGCGGGTCTCAGCAGGGGCGCCGGATCTACAGTGATTTTCTCACAACATATTGACGCTTATTTTATGCGTTAGGAATAAATACGACCCCCTCTGTGCTTCTCCCCTCTTGCATTTGTCTTGAAATACTCCGTTTATCGACGTTGCTGTTGACATAATTAGCGCACATCGATGGACTGCAGCTGAGCAGCAGCATAATTAGATCATTCAGCATCTTTGGAAATCGCTAACGGATTCTGAATCAGCGTAATGACATCAAATCATTGAGAAAGCAAATATTGTTTTATAACAAAAAAAAACGTAAGAAGAGAGAACGCAGGTGCACGCTCTAATGTCTAAACGCTGCTAATCAGATTAATTACAATAAAATCTGCAAAATAACAGAGTAAGGTCCTCATTCAGACCTAGCGAACAGGTGAATGCCGCCTGCCCGAACCTTAATAACAATAAAATGGTGATCACAGGCTCTTCATTAAGGATGTTATCATGCCAGACAAATGTATCATAGGTGAATGCTGCCATCCAGTGGTACAAATAAGAATTGCAGTATTAGCACTCTACAAGCAATGCCCAGGAATGTAGCATTAAGAATAGGAATACTTTACTACTGTATTCCTTAAAAATCCAGCCCCCTGGAAAGGTAGGCGAGTCCCAGTGAGATCTGTGCAGGTTTCTCTGTGTAACCACAAGCATCAGCAAGCAGGGCATTAAGGGTCCGCTGGTAACTGTAGTCCCCCTGTAAAATAAATATATAAAAAAGAAAAATTACTCACACACTGTGAAAGTAAAACTTTAATGATAACTCTTGCGCAATCTACAATCCCTGTAGCCATTCACGTTCTCTTGTCCATGTAGACATCCACAAGACCTGTAAAAATAAAATTCCATACTCACCTATTCCTAGTGTTGATCCTATCCTCTTCAGTCCCAGATGGCATCCCAGGGATTAAAAAAATAACAAACTGCAAACCTGAACTACAATACATACACTTATTGTACATGAATGACCATGACCTGTGTGAGTCCTGTCATTAGATGAGCCTCCAGCCAATAAGCAAGCACCTCTATAACAGCTGCACTCCGATTGGCTGTGTGCTGTCAATCAAACTTCCCTCCTATAGACTTCTTTGGTGGGAAAATACCATTGAAGTCTATGGTGAGAACCATTACATTGTATCCTATGATGAGAACCAAAAGGTGAACATCTATTAACATTGTGCACTAACCATTAAATCCCTATTTGCACCTTTATCTAATTAAAATTATTTTTTCTCTTGAATATGTTTATAATAGTAGATTAGTTATGCACCCACATCTCCTCCGACGGGCACAGCTCAGTGTAAGTCTCCATCTTGGCCTACAAATCCATGGGCTCCCTGGAGATGACTTAAAACTGGCCATAATAATGGCATTAGTTATCATTTGGGCACAGTTTTATAGTTACCGCCTGAGGTCATGATTTAATTTCCAAGTCATGACCTAATTGTGTGAAGTTTATGTGTTCTCGCTGTGTGTGTTTGTGTGGGTTACCTCACATGCCCCAAAACAAACACTGGTAGGTTAATAACAGTACATAATATGCATCAGTAACTAGAACACAGTGATACAGTCGTCTGCAGCAGGGGATTTTACAACAGACAAATCTATTAGCAAGGCAAGTGCTGCCACCCAGTGGTACAAATGACAATTACAAATGAGTTAAAAAGTACATTTCTGTTTTTTCTATAGCCCTGTACACACTGTGCGATATAATGAGCAATATTGCTAATTTCGGCACTTCTGAACAATACTAGCCCCCTCCATAGCCTGTGCGCGCATCTAACGAGAATGCAGCATGTACTAAGAATCATAACTGTAATTTTTTCAAACACAGACGGAAACCAGGGCTGTTTCTATCTGGCTCCCAATGAGAACACAAAAAATGCCCCCCCCCCCCCCCCCCCATGCAAAAAATATATATATTCATGCCCCCTGAAAAGGGGTGTGGCCTTTCATGAAAAGACTTAAAGACTTACACCAACACAAAAGCGACCCTTGTGCCATATTATGGCACACATAGTAATGCCCCATATTATGCCCCACTCACATTATTCCTCACACAGTAATGCCTCTTGCACCATATTATGCCACCCACTCTAATGCCCCTTACACAATAGTATGCCCCACACACTAATGCCCATTAGACCATATTATATCCCACACAGTAATGCCCCTTACCCTATATTATACCCCACACAGTA
Organism: Crinia signifera; assembly: GCF_055691185.1. NCBI lineage: Eukaryota > Metazoa > Chordata > Amphibia > Anura > Myobatrachidae > Crinia > Crinia signifera. Next base: position 12,883,425 of record NC_139220.1, read on the forward strand.
ATGCCCCTTACCCTATATTATGCCCCACACAGTAATTCCTGCCTGCACCATATTATGCCCAACACAGTAATGTCCCCTGCACCATATTATGCCCCACACAGTAATGTCCCCTGCACCATATTATGCCCCACACAGTAATGCCCCTTACCCTATATTATACCCCACACAGTAATGGCCGCCTGCACCATATTATGCCCCACACCGTAATGTGCCCTGCACCTTATTATGCCCCACACAGTAATGCCCCTAACCCTATATTATGCCCCACACAGTAATGTGCCCTGCACCATATTATGCCCCACACAGTAATGCCCCTTACCCTATATTATGCCCCACACAGTAATGTGTCCTGCACCATATTTTGACCCACACAGTAATGCCCATTACCCTATATTATGCCCCACACAGTAATATGCCCTGCACCATATTATGCCCATGGACGTGCAGTCAGGGGAGGCATAAAATGTCATAAATGATTTTTAAAAAATACAAACATATTTATAACTCATTGAGTTATAAATATCCTTTTTTTAATTTATTATTATTTATGTGTGTGGGACACTGTTGGGGGAAGCTGGGAGGCAGCGGGAGCTGTGCCTCCCGCTGACCATTGTAAAATGTCAGCAGGGGGCGTGGCTAATCACGGGCAGAAACATAGACTGCAAACCCCATTGAAAATTAATGGGGAAGCAGCACCTGTCACTCTGCCTCAGTGACAGGGACGCACGCCCCTGTCACTGAGACAGATGTGATAGGACAGCGGATCAGTCTGTCACACACTGACAGACTGATCCGCTGTCCTACTGCTCAGTGTCAGTCTAACACTGACAACCTGCTCATCATTACTAGTTTGATGAGCAGGCTGGAAGAGGTGCGGGCAGCGGTGGTAGCACGCGGGGGGGGGGGGGGGTAGCGGGCATCGGCGACGGGTTAGCGGGCATCGGGTAATATTTCCTTTACAGGGGGGCTATAGGTACCCGCGAGCCGCCTTTAATGCCCCACATACTGGTACCTGTGGTTCTCCCAAGTACCAGCATGTGGGGCAGGCTTGCTGGGACCTGTAGTACCTCTGTAAAGGACAATATTACTTTTGTTTTATTACTCTTCTTGCTAGTGGAGCTGGTTCTTAAAATACAGGGGACCACTACTCACTTTGTCCCCTGTATTTTAGGAACCAGGGCCGGCTCCACCGGGGGGCAGGTTGGGCAGACAGAGAGCCGGGGGCTGCCCGGCTGTATTCACAGTGCTCAACACTATTGCAGTTGAACTATATATGTCAGTGCATAGTTACAGTCCTTCCCATTGGCGGCTGTCCCTGTTGGGGGGGGGGGGGGGGGGGCAGGGGGAGCATATATTCCAGGGTTGCCAACCCTCCCGGAATAGCCGGGAGGATCTCGAAAATCGGGTCCCCCTCCCGGCCCCCCCGAAAGGTGGGCAACCCTCCCAGATTCCAGCGGTCCCCTTCCACCCCCATGTACCTGGTGGCAGAAGCTTTAAATTGTCGCGACTCACGGCGTTTCGGCGGAAGGGAATGGGGCTAAATATGCAAATTACTCATCGGAGACCAGCATATTGCGGTATTTGCATTACTGGGGGCAGGGACTGATGATGTCTCCATCAGGCCCCGCCCCCAGAAGTGATGCTGACAGTCTCCTCTCCGGGGTTGTCATTTGCTCCTGGATCAGCCCCTGAATGCTCCCAATAGTTAAGCCCCTTATGCGCACATTACCATTGGCACTATTTACTCATTGTTTCATCATGCTACTGATGCAGACAGGGGCTTACACTGTATACTGGGCGTCAGACAGGGGCTCACACTGTATACTGGGCATCAGACAGGGGCTCACACTGTATACTGGGCATCAGACAGGGGCTCACACTGTATACTGGGCATCAGACAGGGGCTCACACTGTATACTGGGCATCAGACAGGGGCTCACACTGTATGCTGGGCGTCAGACAGGGGCTCACACTGTATACTGGGCATCAGACAGGGGCTCACACTGTATGCTGGGCGTCAGACAGGGGCTCACACTGTATGCTGGGCGTCAGGCAGGGGCTCACACTGTATGCTGGGCGTCAGGCAGGGGCTCACACTGTATACTGGGCATCAGACAGGGGCTCACACTGTATACTGGGCATCAGACAGGGGCTCACACTGTATACTGGGCATCAGACAGGGGCTCACACTGTATACTGGGCATCAGACAGGGGCTCACACTGTATACTGGGCATCAGACAGGGGCTCACACTGTATACTGGGCATCAGACAGGGGCTCACACTGTATGCTGGGCGTCAGACAGGGGCTCACACTGTATACTGGGCATCAGACAGGGGCTCACACTGTATGCTGGGCGTCAGACAGGGGCTCACACTGTATGCTGGGCGTCAGGCAGGGGCTCACACTGTATGCTGGGCGTCAGGCAGGGGCTCACACTGTATACTGGGCATCAGACAGGGGCTCACACTGTATACTGGGCATCAGACAGGGGCTCACACTGTATACTGGGCATCAGACAGGGGCTCACACTGTATACTGGGCATCAGACAGGGGCTCACACTGTATGCTGGGCATCAGACAGGGGCTCACACTGTATGCTGGGCATCAGACAGGGGCTCACACTGTATGCTGGGCATCAGACAGGGGCTCACACTGTATGCTGGGCATCAGACAGGGGCTCACACTGTATGCTGGGTATCAGACAAGGGCTCACACTGTATACTGGGCATCAGACAGGGGCTCACACTGTATGCTGGGGATCAGACTGGGCTCACATTGTATACTGGGCATCAGACAGTGGCTCACACTGTATACTGGGCATCAGACAGGGGCTCACACTGTATACTGGGCATCAGGCAGGGGCTCACACTGTATACTGGGCATCAGGCAGGGGCTCACACTGTATACTGGGCATCAGACAGGGGCTCACACTGTATGCTGGGGATCAGACTGGGCTCACACTGTATACTGGGCATCAGACAGTGGCTCACACTGTATACTGGGCATCAGGCAGGGGCTCACACTGTATACTGGGCATCAGGCAGGGGCTCACACTGTATACTGGGCATCAGGCAGGGGCTCACACTGTATACTGGGCATCAGACAGGGGCTTACACTGTATGCTGGGCGTCAGGCAGGGGCTCACACTGTATACTGGGCATCAGACAGGGGCTCACACTGTATACTGGGCATCAGACAGGGGCTCACACTGTATACTGGGCGTCAGACAGGGGCTTACACTGTATGCTGGGCGTCAGACAGGGGCTCACACTGTATGCTGGGCGTCAGACAGGGGCTCACACTGTATGCTGGGCATCAGACAGGGACTCACACTGTATGCTGGGCGTCAGACAGGGGCTCACACTGTATGCTGGGCGTCAGACAGGGGCTTACACTGTATGCTGGGCGTCAGACAGGGGCTCACACTGTATGCTGGGCGTCAGACAGGGGCTCACACTGTATGCTGGGCATCAGACAGGGGCTCACACTGTATGCTGGGCATCAGACAGGGGCTCACACTGTATGCTGGGCATCAGACAGGGGCTCACACTGTATGCTGGGTATCAGACAAGGGCTCACACTGTATACTGGGCATCAGACAGGGGCTCACACTGTATGCTGGGGATCAGACTGGGCTCACATTGTATACTGGGCATCAGACAGTGGCTCACACTGTATACTGGGCATCAGACAGGGGCTCACACTGTATACTGGGCATCAGGCAGGGGCTCACACTGTATACTGGGCATCAGGCAGGGGCTCACACTGTATACTGGGCATCAGACAGGGGCTCACACTGTATGCTGGGGATCAGACTGGGCTCACATTGTATACTGGGCATCAGACAGTGGCTCACACTGTATACTGGGCATCAGGCAGGGGCTCACACTGTATACTGGGCATCAGGCAGGGGCTCACACTGTATACTGGGCATCAGGCAGGGGCTCACACTGTATACTGGGCATCAGACAGGGGCTCACACTGTATACTGGGCATCAGACAGGGGCTCACACTGTATTCTGGGCCTCAGACAGGGGCTCACACTGTATTCTGGGCCTCAGACAGGGGCTCACACTGTATGCTGGGCATCAGACAGGGGCTCACACTGTATGCTGGGCATCAAACAGGGGCTCACACTGTATACTGGGCTTTAGACAGGGGCTCACACTGTATGCTGGGCATCAGACAGGGGCTCACACTGTATTCTGGGCCTCAGACAGGGGCTCACACTGTATGCTGGGCATCAGACAGGGGCTCAAACTGTATGCTGGGGATCAGACAAGGGCTCACACTGTATGCTGGGCATCAGACAGGGGCTCACACTGTATGCTGGGCATCAGACAAGGGCTCACACTGTATTCTGGGCATCAGACAGGGGCTCACACTGTATGCTGGGCATCAGACAGGGGCTCACACTGTATGCTGGGCATCAGACAGGGGCTCACACTGTATTCTGGGCCTCAGACAGGGGCTCACACTGTATGCTGGGCATCAGACAGGGGCTCACACTGTATGCTGGGGATCAGACAAGGGCTCACACTGTATGCTGGGCATCAGACAGGGGCTCACACTGTATGCTGGGGATCAGACTGGGCTCACATTGTATACTGGGCATCAGACAGTGGCTCACACTGTATACTGGGCATCAGACAGGGGCTCACACTGTATACTGGGCATCAGGCAGGGGCTCACACTGTATACTGGGCATCAGGCAGGGGCTCACACTGTATACTGGGCATCAGACAGGGGCTCACACTGTATACTGGGCATCAGACAGGGGCTCAAACTGTATTCTGGGCCTCAGACAGGGGCTCACACTGTATTCTGGGCCTCAGACAAGGGCTCACACTGTATGCTGGGCATCAGACAGGGGCTCACACTGTATGCTGGGCATCAAACAGGGGCTCACACTGTATACTGGGCTTTAGACAGGGGCTCACACTGTATACTGGGCATCAGACAAGGGCTCACACTGTATGCTGGGCATCAGACAGGGGCTCACACTGTATTCTGGGCCTCAGACAGGGGCTCACACTGTATGCTGGGCATCAGACAGGGGCTCAAACTGTATGCTGGGGATCAGACAAGGGCTCACACTGTATGCTGGGCATCAGACAGGGGCTCACACTGTATGCTGGGCATCAGACAAGGGCTCACACTGTATTCTGGGCATCAAACAGGGGCTCACACTGTATGCTGGGCATCAGACAGGGGCTCACACTGTATGCTGGGCATCAGACAGGGGCTCACACTGTATTCTGGGCCTCAGACAGGGGCTCACACTGTATGCTGGGCATCAGACAGGGGCTCACACTGTATGCTGGGGATCAGACAAGGGCTCACACTGTATGCTGGGCATCAGACAGGGGCTCACACTGTATGCTGGGCATCAGACAAGGGCTCACACTGTATGCTGGGGATCAGACAAGGGCTCACACTGTATGCTGGGCATCAGACAAGGGCTCACACTGTATGCTGGGCATCAGACAAGGGCTCACACTGTATTCTGGGCCTCAGACAGGGGCTCACACTGTATGTTGGGGATCAGACAGCGGCTCACACTGTATGCTGAGCGTCAGACAGGGGCTCACACTGTATACTGGGCATCAGACAAGGGCTCACACTGTATGTTGGGGATCAGACAAGGCTCACACTGTATGCTGGGCGTCAGACAGGGGCTCACACTGTATGCTGGGCGTCAGACAGGGGCTCACACTGTATACTGGGCATCAGACAAGGGCTCACACTGTATGCTGGGCATCAGACAAGGGCTCACACTGTATGCTGGGCATCAGACAAGGGCTCACACTGTATGCTGGGCATCAGACAAGGGCTCACACTGTATGCTGGGCATCAGACAAGGGCTCACACTGTATGCTAGGCCTCAGACAGGGGCTCACACTGGCCCTTATTCTGGTTGGTGCGGTCGAGCCGCATATGCGGCTCCGACCGCACCAGACGAATCCCCGCCCACCCTACGGATCGCCACGGCCGTCCGTACACGGACGGCTGGCGATCCGCATAAAAATGGTGGAGGCTACGCCTCCACCATGGTGGGAGCTGCCCCCTGCATTCGATGGTCGTCGACCATCGAAGGCAGGTCCGCACGCCGCGGCAGCTCCCGCAAGCTGAGACCACACGGACAATCGTCCGTGTGGTAGCTTGTATGGGGGCTGAAAGCTGACATCCGGCGACGTCAGCTTTCCGCCCCCATGAGTTGCGTCATGCCCTCATTAGCATGCGTACGCCCCGCGTTTGCATGGGAACGCCCATGAAACGCGGGGCGTACACATAGGGAAATGAGGGCATGATGCCTCTCACGCCCCTATACGCCCCCTTTGCGGCGGACGAAATACGTCTGCGGCGAAGGGGGCTGCACATGCGCAGATTGACCTCTGCGCATGTGCAGAGTAAAAACATCGGCGGTACGGCCGCACGCGGGCCGTACCGATCCGATTAGAATAAGGGCCACTGTATGTTGGGGATCAGACAGGGGCTCACACTGTATACTGGGCATCAGAACACATATAATACTAGATACACACACACACACACACACACACACACACACATATATATCGTTTATATATATAGTTGGAAAGTAGAATGGAGCATATACTGTATTGTACAACAGAATGTGACAAATACTATATACTGGATAATGGATAACATGATGAGTATAATGATTGTAAATCACAATGGGCCAGATGCACTAAGCTTCAAAAGTGATAAAATGTAGAGTGATAAACCACCAGCCAATCAGCTCCTGTCTGCCATGTCACAGACTGTGTTTGAAAAATGTCAGACAAGAGCTGATTGGCTGGCTGTTTATCACTCTCCATTGTATCACTTTTGAAGCTTAGTGCATCTGGCCACATGTATGATAATTATCAGTCATGTCTAGCATGTTGTGCTGGTCACATGGGGCTAAGCTGCATGTAATTGTCAGTGGTGTAAAACTGCACCTACAGCAGGCAGAGAGCCCGCCCACAGTGGACAGAACACACACACCCACAGCAGGCAGAGCCCACTCACAGTGGACAGAGCACACACACCCACAGCAGACAGAGCCCACCCACAGCAGAAATAGCACACCCACAAATTTGCTGCCGCACTCACACTGTAATCCCTACTTGTATGCACATGGGAGCAGGCTGTGTGTGACAGAGGTACAGTATGTGACTGACCAGTGTGCTGTCATTACGCTGCATTACCTGTGACATGAGTACACATGGAGCCGCTCTCTTTGTTGTGGGTCCTGGTGATTCTATCGCCAATTGACAGGACCCGCCATCAGACGGGCTTGTGCTCTCCTTTCCATCTGAGCCCACCGCCGCCTCCCGTCACTCCCCCAACAGTGCCCGCAGCCCCCCACACCCCCCTTAACCCTGCCCATCTCCCTGAAGTGGAGATGGGCAGGGATTCCGCTCCCCACCGCCAAGTGACGGCAGGGCTGCCATCAGAAATTATGGGGCCCAGGACTGTCAAAAAAGACAGGGCCCCCCCTGTATGTATGTGTATATATATATATATATATATATATATATATATATATATATATATATATATATATATATGTGTATGTATGTATGTATATGTGTGAGAGATAGAGAAGGGAATAGGTGGAAATTGAAGAGGGAGGGTGAGAGAGAATGAATAGAGGAAATTGGTGAGTGTGTGACATGGGGCCAGATGTACTAAGCCTTGAAAAGTGATAAAATGGAGAGTGATAAACAGCCAGCCAATTAACTCCTACCTGTCATTTTTCAAACCCAGTCTGTGACATGGCAGGTAGGAGCTGATTGGCTGGCTGTTTATCACTCTCCATTTTATCATTTTTTAAGCTTAGTACATCTGGCCCAGAGTGAGAAACAGAAGAGAGAGAGGGAAAGGAGAAATAGGGAGAGAGAAATAGAGAGAGAGAAGGGGGGGGGGGGGGGGAAGCACTAGAGGGATCAGCCTAAAGAAGATCTCTTATATATTTGGCTACATCTGTCACTCAAAGTGTGTCTGAAGCTGTAACGCTGGGTGGAGCCTCTGACTCACATGACAGAGAACCAGCCCAGTGAGCCCACAGTCATAGGAGGGACACATTGCTCTGCTCCTGCACTTTCCTTTTAATGTATGATTGCCATCACCTGTGTTGAAGCACCTTTCCTATCAATTAACCTGTTCAACACAGATGGAGGTAATCATACATTAGGAAGAAAGTCCAGCGGCAGAGCATTGTGTCCCTCCTGGCATGGGTCATGTTGGGAGGTATGCACAGTGCCAGACACCCTCTGCCTCCCCATGTTACCCAGCAAAGACACAGCTACTCACCAGACACACCAGGTGAGCGCCCCACAGTGACCTCCCTCCCTCCCCCCCCCCATTCACAGCAACCCCACGATTAAATGGCACATGCAAAACACTGACATGGCTATGGTCGACAATGAAAAAGGTTGACAAGATTTATTTTTCACTTTTTCAATGTTTTCATATTCATTCTCATGTGTCGACATGGACACCAATGAAGTGCCACACTTATGTCAACATTTACATGTGTTGAACTTTCTATGTTGATTTTTTCTTGTAGCATTTTTTTTCCAGTGACAACGTTAAACTTTAAAATCATCAACCAATTCTTTGTATAATATATAACACCTGTTCTGTTTTACTGTAGGTGTTTTAAGTCAGATCTTTTACTGCTACTATTACTGTTTATGTAAATGCATTCTGAATGACAGCAACATCCTTCCATCCTTCTACAAGAATATATAACCAACTAGGTGATTCGTCACGCCCCGTGCCCCCCCCCCCTCCCGCGATTCATAACCCCCCCTCGCGCAATTCACGCCCCCCTCCCACACTTTGCGGACCCCCGCCCTCTCCCGCGATTCGCGCACACCTGCGCCCCCTCCCTCCCTTGATTCACGTTACCCCCTGCAATTCACGGCACCCCTAAGCCCCTCTTTAGTCCCCCGTATACTCACACACCCCTATCACTACCCAGCTTCCTGCTCTCCTGAACCGTAACTTCCATCACTGGGGAGTCGCTGACGCTGTTTTGCCCACATGCCCCTATCATGCCTCATAGCCCAGCCTCCTGCTCTCATGCACCCGAACTCCCACCCAGTAGGAGGAGACACTGACTAAGGGCCACCATCCTGTACTGCCACGCTGGACCCACACCCACTGGCAGAAGCTGCACAGTATCTCCCACCCTCCTCTTTAGTCCCCCTTATGCCCACACACCCCTATCACTACCCAGCCTCCTGTTTTCCTGTGTTGTGACCTCCGCCAGTGGGGAGCCGCTGACTCAGAAACACCCTACTATACTATTGCACACACACACAGCTAAACAACACACACACACAGCCCCCCCCTCCCCCCCACAAATGTCACTGTACCATCCACACTATCAATGTACATCTTTCTCTGTAACCGCTTTTTAATTAAACAAAACAATACACACCCCCTTCCACATCATATGCTCTCTATTTAACACATTTCACCTAGAACTCAAGTTGCAATACAGGCCATCTTTCATACAATTCTAACCATAGTTCTCACAATACAAATGTTCACAAATTAAGGGGGCGCAGCCCCTTACGACGGTGTGAAGAGCGCCCGTAGGGCGCGATGAATCACCTAGTATATAATACAAGTACTCACTGTGGTGGGGGCTCACAGGGGGATCCTTGCTGCACTGTTTGCTTTGGGTCCCTGTGACTTGCTGGCTCCTCCTCTCTCCTTATCCGCACAGGCAGTGCTCCCTGATCTCCTCATACTGAGAACTGCTTTCAGGCATCCATTAGTCTGGTCTGCTCTGGTCCCGGACAGCAGGGGCTGCTGGGACATTTAGTTTTGTTTTAAGTGCCTGGCTGCCAGACACTTAAAAAAAACTACATGTCCCAGCAGCCCCTGCTGTCCGGGACCAGAGCAGAGTCTGGCTGCAGCAGAGCCGATGGACACACCACAGGGAAAGAAATCAGAGGCAGATAGATAGCTGGTAAGGAGATATTTAACATTAACAGTTGTAGGACCAGGTCTGGGCCCCCTTTTCTGTCAGGGCCCGGGACTCCAGCCCCCCCCTGTCGGTGGGCCTGAGTGACGGAGACGCATGTGAGTGTCCCCATCAGATGGAGCGCTTCACCGTCGGCTCTCGCCAGTGCAGGGGATTTGGCTGGAGCTGGTGCTGAGTAACAGGTGCTCCATCTGTATAATACATAGAACATCTGTGTAATTGGTTCTCTCTGTAGATTAGTGTAGACCAAAGGTTCTCAAACTCGGTCCTCAGGACCCCACACAGTGCATGTTTTGCAGGTCTCCTCACAGAATCACAAGTGAAATAATTAGCTCCACCTGTGGATCTTTTAAAATGTGTCAGTGAGTAATGAGTGCACCTGTGCACCTGCCGGGTAACCTGGAAAACATGAACTGTGTGGGGTCCTGAGGGCCGAATTTGAGAATCCCTGGTGTAGAGGTCCCATTCCTTATAGGGATGATAACCTACTGGATATAATATGGAGCCAGGTGGACTACACTCGGTTCTGTCCTGTCCTGGGGCAGCAGCATGCGGTACCAGCTAGGACAGTGATGGCGAACCTTGACATTCCAGCTGTTGTGGAACTACACATCCCAGCATGCCCTGCGTCAGTTTTAGCATGGCCAAATAGTAAAACTGAAGCGGGGCATGCTGGGATGTGTAGTTCAACAACAGCTGGAGTGTCAAGGTTAGCCATGACTGAGCTAGGACAATCCATGTTACCGACTGAGCACACACTGAGGCGGCGTCTTCCTGCTTCACTCAGAGCCCAAGTGTGGGTGTTGCCCATAACAGCCAATCAGGTCCGGTCTATTATTTTATAGGATGCAATAGAGAAATGATAGATAGAATTTTATTGGACAACATCCCCACGTTTCACTTTTAGAATCTTTAGTAAATGTACCCCTTCGATGCTGGCAAATGTGGGTCATCTGTGCACTCAGTGTGTCTGTATATACAGGATACACATAGACTTGTTCCAATGTATGCTACAATGGGTGTACACCATTAGGTCGACAAGAATATGGTCGACGGTCAATAGGAGAAGGTTGACACGTGAAAAAGGTGGATATGCTCAAAAGGTCAACACAAGGTATATGACGAAATTTCTACCATCAGATGCTAAATTGACCAGAGATAATTAACACCGGGACAGATTTATTAAGCCTGGTGAAGGGATAAATTGTCCGGTGATAACGCAGCAGCCACTAACTGTAATTTTTCAAACCCAACCTGTAACTTGACAGATGGGAGTTGATTGGCTGGTGCGTTATCATCGGACAGTTTATCGCTTCATCTGCACCTGTCCCTATTGCAATGTTGTCATCCGCTGCCGTCAGCTTCTAGCGCGCATGTGACACGGCGTCTGATTCAGAGGAGGAGCAGTTCCTTTTGCAACTCACTGTTTTGCATGCAGTGGATCTGCAAAAATATGTTAATGATGCCTCCCTGGGATTTGTACAGTGACGCCCACTGGCGTTGTCTCTGATCCACTGCTCAAAGACGCAACATCGGACCTCGATGTCTGCGGCAAGTTAGTCGCTGAAGCCTTTACAGCTCCGTACGCATTTCCATTCGCTGCCTCGGACACGCCCCCAAAATGGCCGTGATGCGCTCACTACCAATCACTCACTTTGCACATAAATCCTGACTGCGTCCACCATCGCTCTTCATCGTCACAAGTGCGCAGCGTGGCTCGGATAAAAAAAAAACAATTGCTCAACTATGAGCGCTGCACCCACCTCTGAATCGGGCCCTCTGTGAGATAGAACACTACAACCAGCTTGTGTCTGTCTGCTGAATATAAGGCTCTGAAGTAACGCTCTCAGCGTGCCGGCCCGGGCAGAGCTATGGGAACAGATGCCAGCGTACGCCCAAATGTCAGCTAACAGCAGGGAGCTCCGCACACTGGGAGGAGAAGTCTCAGACCTGGCACCAATATAATCTCCAGCTTATTACGTGCATATGTGATTAGAATAAGTATATCTCTATTAATGTTGAATTTCGCTACAGATGTATTAGAAATTGCACAGATCTGGTCTATCCGCGATTGCACAGATCTGGTCTGTCCGCGATTGGACAGATCTGGTCTGTCCATGATTCCACAGATCTAGTCTGCCTGTGATTGCATAGATCTGGTCTGCCAGTGATTGCACAGATTTGGGCTGCGATTATTGCACAGATTTGGTCTGTCCGTGATTGCATAGGTCTGGTCTTTCTGTGATTGCACAGGTCTGGTCTGTCCGTGATTGCACAGATCTGGTCTGTCCGTGATTGCACAGATCTGGTCTGTCCGTGATTGCACAGATCTGGTCTTTCTGTGATTGCACAGATCTTTTCTGCCAGTGATGAGGCAGGACATGGGTCTCAATGGTGTTCATTTACTAAGATGGGAGTTTTATTAAAGATGAGAGGTTGCTATGGGCAACAATCAGAATCTACTTATTTCGCACCTTCTAGAAGATAATAGATAGGATCTGATTGGTTGCCCTTAGAAAAATTCTATTTTCAACAGAACTCAAATCTTATTAATTAAACCTTAATCAGTGCTGCCAGACGTAAGAGAAAATTCCTCATAGTCCTAACAGTCCAGGTTTTAAGGATAACCGTGATTCAGCAAATGTGTTACAAAGACACCACTGTAGTGTTGACCATCGATGTATTAATTGGAGGCCATGGTTGGTGACGGCCCCTTTATGCACATGCGTGACCGCCATCTGTGCATGCATGCAGACAAATGCCTTAACCTCGGTGGCTTCTTAGCTACAAGTTGTGGTAGGGACAGCATCATTCCACATGACGGGAAAGCGGAATATCCAGTCCAGGGTTTAGGACAGCAGGAGCAGCAGGACTGATTGGATCCAGTCTGGGTTTTCCTAAGATCTATTGTGTATATCACTGTCAGCTAATTAACAACACCTGTGGTTTCCTGTGAAATGTTTGTTCAGAACAGAGGGTCAATGTTCCCAATGCCTTTTAGCGGCTGGACGATAGGCTGGGGGAATGTGTGGATTAAACTAGGTATCTCGGAAGTGTACCCACATTGTGAAGCCTATGCGTTCCCTTCTGGAAAACCTGCCATGCTGTAACTTGAGACTTGCCAAACTGTTAACCTGGTATGCTGTCTACTTGCTACAAATAAAAAAACAGACTTTATTTCATCCAGTGTATGTGATTCCATGTCACAAAGTGTCTTTAATGAAGTCATTGGGAAACCTACAACTGTTCTTGGATGTTTCAGTCTGGACGGAACATGGTCATGATGTGCCCTAGTCCTGAAGACGTACATTCATTTCCCAGAATGTTAGTAGCCCATCTCATGTGTCTAGTAGCCCATCTCATGTGTTAGTAGCCCATTCCCACCAGCCTTTATTGCATGTGTTATAACAGCATTGTTAGCATTGATAAATCATGTGTCAGTGATTAAACACCACAAGTCATATTTTAATCAGCCATACTGGGCAAGTCAGACTAACATAAACGATATGAAACTGTAACTCCTCTCCAAGCGATTAGCTTTCCCTTGAAACATCCGCTAAGGCAACACAACTCCCACAATCCGATTGGCCGGTGGGTGGAGCTTGATCCTGGACTGCAGCTTGTGCAGAGACCAAACCAATGACGGAACACAAAATTATTTCACAATTTTATTGCACAACTGAAAGTAAACAAATGTCCTTGAATTTATTTACAACCTATTAACTCTGGAGACCTAAAACACGGCATCACTCTTCTCATCCGCGGAAGTTCATAACTGGGAAATAATACTGATATGAAATTTCGCCCCCCCCCCCCCCCCCCCCCCCTCCCCGGGACTGGATTTAAGCGCCTCGCTCTGTAGTTATGTGCATTAAGCCTCCAGCAGTCTGAACTGAACAGAAATACGGAAACAGAAATAAAAACTTTTTTCCCTACAAGTTGTTGCCGACATAATAAGTTTTTAGACTTCTGTTACTATGGAAAAAAATATCTTGGCGTAAATAAAAATCAGGCAATGAAAAATGTGCACATTGAATAAGTGACAGGCGACCTCCCGCTGAGGGAAGCATTCTGTGAACACCGAAACGCGCCAACTTCAAGCTTCTGCTGGGACCTACTGGAGATTTTCTGGAAACTGCACAAACAAATAAATGTGAGCGAGGTGCCAGAATGACGGGGGCTGGCAGCACAGTTAGGTGTTTTTAAATGAACACTAATCCCATCTACTTCTGTAGAACAGTTTTAGATCCTGCCAAAACTACACGTCTCTCAGCCAAGGCTGTGATCCGGGGTGGAACAGTTTATCTGTGAATACCGGGGGTTATCTGCAGAAATTGGGACATTATATTAACATTAATATTCGTACTGCTTGCTTCCGGACTGGATAATGCCACGCATGTACACAGCTAGATAGCGAGGTTGTCAATTAGAAAAATCGTATGTTTTATCATGGAGGAAATTGGCCGAACGCATCAGTATTTCCACTCGCTAAACTTGCATTTTACGTTTAGCCCAACCGTAACAAATACTGCAAGATACAATTTTGCTTTATAAAATTAAATCTGTATAAATTCAAAGAAATTAAAACTTGACTTTTCAAGGTGAAAACGCGGCACAGGTGCAAGCGACAATTCACTATCAACCTTCGCTGGCAGGATGAGAAGAGGGCGCAACGCGTTTTACCGGCCTCTGAGCGTCTTCTTCCATTGGTTACCAAGCAGGCTCCTGGCTGGTCTAGTGCATTAGACTTTTAGAGTTCTCTTTGTAAACATGACAATTAATACTGAACGGTAAAAAATAGTGGAAAAACCCATTAAGTTAACTCTTCCAGCTTCACGCAGGTCAAGGCGGTCAACCGGTTTTTCGTGGGTGGGGCAGAACACGCCGGTCGACCGTGTTGTCTCCTCGCTGCGTTTTGGGGGATTTAGTTTTCTTTTTTGAGAATTGGGCAATCAAAGTCTTTCTTCTGCCTTTTTACTAATGACCTTTCGTCTTGCGTTGACCTGACCAGAGAGCGGATCGAGGCAGGTTCTAACCCGGGAAGTAACACCAGCTAAGATGTTGTACGGTTTTATTATTTTTGGCCTCCCGGGAAGGAATAGAGTTAAGATATTCCAAACTGGAAATGAACATGCCGTAGTGTAAATGGTAAAGTCTGCGTACATCCAACCACATCATTGTCTCCTGATGCCCCGAAGCTTGTTGGACCTTCTCTATGTGCAGAGAGCAAACCTGACAGCCACAAACTATATCACCAGCTTCTCACACCATGAACAAAGGAAGCTTTGTCCTGGGGGGGCTAAAGGGAGTCTTCTCTCGTCTGTGCGGACTCTGCTGAAGATGTCAGCAGCCGGGACACTCTATTCTGATGTGCGCCGTGTTCATATTTAAAGGGACAGGACAGGCCGACAGTGGGTCACCGTTGATGTTCCAGCTCTCGTAAATGACTTGTTCGTATCAGCGTTTCACGTAGGGACATGGTAGAGACCGTAGGGCAAATCTGTGTTTTTCATTCTTTTATACAGGGGTGAATACAATACAAAAATAGAAAGAAATGCCCTTTGGATCTTTACAATGCGAACGCTGTTTTTTTTTTTTCTTCTGCATGAGATTTTTAACATTTAGTTCCTCGATTCCGCCTCCTGCAAGCAAGTAGTAAAAATGCATCTGCCTGTGCTGAGAGTACCACTATTCAGCACAGATTATGGGTAGTTTTTGGCTGTGCGAGAATTCTAGAGTCAATGACCTTTAATGGACGCTGATATGTTGGCCAACGGGTGGCTCGCGGCCCAACCAGCCCACTCCTCTGTGCCCAGAATATTTTTTTGATGTAGATGTCAACACCCCAAGGCAAGGTTTCAGACGGTGGTTCTAGGAGTGAACCGCTCTTCCAAAAGTGCGTAGGCCTCATTGTCTAGTTTGTACCCCGAATCCACATCCGTCTTCCCTGCTCCAACGTTCGGGAGAGACGGGAGCTGTGAATTCCTTGAACAAATGAACCAGGGTTGTCAAAAGAAAACTGCGAGTCTCCAGCCAACCAGCTGTGGCCGACGTAATGCCCTCAAAGTCTTCGTTGTAGCGGTCGTCAGGCACCGGTGAACCCCTACCACCCCCCTCCCGGTCTCAGCTGTTATTCTCAGCAGTGAGGTATTTAAGGGCTGTGAATCCGTAGCGGCGGGACATGTCCTGTTGGAACTCCTCCTTCAGCGTCTTTAGGCAGATCCGGTATTGCTTGTTCGAGCGGAACTTGGTGATGTCGAAGCTCGGGGCGTGGGGCATGTGGATCATGTAAGCGTTGGGTAGTACCGTGAATTCGTACTCCTGTTGGAAGTAAGAGGGTGAGAGGTCAGAGACAGATGTACCGAGGTGGAAAGAAACAGGGTAATACTGGAAACATGGCTAACCCACGCGCCACAAGCTCTAGAACCGACTGCCGGGAAATGGCGGAGACGCAGTGCCAGCTATATATTATATGGAAACAAACTCTGGGCCATTTCTGTACACAAACTCCGCCCCTTACGGACATGCGCAGCAGCCGCACATCGCCCCCGGTTACCTGTGCATCCAGCTCCATGATATGAGCCACTTTGTTCCAGCCAAAACCAACGAACCTCCGGTCATATTCTGGGCAGTTCCGCCTGACCACCACGTATGGCTCAAAATCGGCTTCCCATTCCACGCGGTAAGGTGTGGTCGCAGTCCGCCACTTGGCAAAGTTGGTGGGGGAGTGTCCTTTCGTCCAGACGTGGTACCTGCAAAAATATGGGCACATTTGAACCTAAAAGGTCAACACCACCGGGAGTGTAGATACGTCTGACTTGTGGAAGGCGCGGTAATGGAACGCTGACCATGCAATAGAAAATGATAGTGATGGTTCATAAACCAAGGTAAGGATGGAACTTCTAATACCTCTAGACATGGCGACGTTGGCTGACTGAAACTAGTGAGATGTCCTCAGATGGGATGGCCGGGGGACACTTTCAGCCAACGCAAAACCTTTAAGCCACCAGGGAACATAAGTTTGCGCTCTCAATACAGCACGGTTGGTGTAATGGTTAGCCTTACGGCCTCACAGCACTGCGGACCTGTGTTCTATTCCCACTGTGTAGAGTTTGTATGTCCCGCCACCACCCCCTGTGCTTGCGTGGGTTTCCTCTGGGTACTCGTATTTCCTCCCACAATCCAAACATATAGTAGGTCTCAAAGAGAGCCAACGAGACATCAGGGGGCTTGGGTCATAGGGGAGGTGTGGCTGCTGGAAGCGGTGGCTGGATATGCCCCATGCTGGTAGGCATTCCTGTGCATGCCACCGTACGTGATCCTTGCATAACTTGGGCACCACCCCTGAACTACTAGGCTCCTGCAGATGCCTGGATACATGCTATACCCCCCTACCCCAGTGCCCCTTTGGGTTCTTTCCCCTTTAATGTTTCTGAGCGCAGGGAAATATCACCGAAGTTCCGTCCTGGGTGATTGTTTTAATTTTCTCCCCCTTCTAATACACTCAGCGGCTTTGCCAGCTGTTGCAAAGACTCTGCTAAGCTTTAATTTGTATCAGGTTTTGATAAGAGTCTGGCTGCGCTGTATTGGCGGATCCTGGCTGTACATCAAGGTCTGGGGAGGTAAATTGCAATGTTGCCACTTCCTCCCGCTGTGCTGTGTACAGGCCTTTGCTAATTACAGGAGGCGCGAGGCTCGACCAGATGTGGCCCCGCGCGGAGGAGGCGTCCACTGGACACATGGTGACCCCAGAACATCGGGAGGGATCAGTATTTGTGGCATTAAACATATCGTTTTGTGCCTTCTGGGTTACAGCGCTGGGAGGGGAGGATTTTTCTGGAAGCAGAATGTGAGAATCATTTGGTGCCAGGAATAAGTGACAGCAGCTGTTCTGTGTATGTTAAGCCCCGGTTATTCTCCTCAGGCTTACATATATCAGGCCTGTCACTCAGAGATGTTGATGTTTTAGTGGCCTGAGTATGTGCAGTCCCCAATATGACACATCATCTCCGTATGGGATTATTTAGTGTTGTGCGGCTTCTGCAGAATTCCAACAAGAGGCGTTTAATGGCCTAAAATCTATCATACATGGTATTGTTTTTAGCAAAATCGCCCTTTGCACTAATGACATCTTATTTTAATTATGAGCATCACAAATGTGTTTTTATTTAAATATATATATATATCTCAGTTGACTCTTGGATGATTAGTAAATCATGTGCCCGATTCAGCGGCGGATTCAGTGGCGATGTTGCAAGCAAGAGGCCAATGAATTCAGACCATATATGTCAGAGTGTTGTAGCGCATGCTTTCTGAGGGCTACCAGTGGGGGACGCAGAACTGATTTACAGTAGTAGCAGAAAAGCAATTCGGGAGGTAATGGGTGTGGGGTTACCGGGCGCGGTGCAGGTTGTTTCGTGACCAGTGACAATGTCTCTTGTTTAGCATCTGAAATGTTCCGACAGATATTCTGCGCCAATGGGTCTGATTCAGAACTGATCGCATGGCTGCAAAATTGCAGGCGAGGTGATTATTGATGAACTGCGCATGCTGCGTAGCACAGACACGCGCGAGGCCTTCCTGCGATAAAATCCTGCTACTTTTTAAATCACTGGCCGTACGCAAGTTAATTGACGGGTAGCTGGTGTTTGGGGGGTGGTTACCAGACGTTATCTGGGAGTGTCAGGTGTGTGAGGGGAAGTCAGGCCAGGTGTGTGAGAGGAAGTCATGTGACGTCGGCTCTGCCCCCGATCAGCCTGTTTCTATCACAGCCACTGAGTAAGTCCTGGGCTACACACAGTCCACACACTGGGGAATCATTACATGGTGAGCAGCTGTTATCTGGGAGTGTCAGGGATAATGCAGGCGTGGCCAAGTGTGTGAGGGGAAGTCATGTGATGTCAGCTCCGCCCCCGATCAGCCTGATCCTATCACAGCCGCTGAGTAAGTCCTGGGCTACGCACACACTGCACACACTGGGGAATCATTACATGGGGAGCGGCTGTTAACTGGGAGTATCAGGTAATACGCAGGTGTGGCCAGGTGTATGAGGGGAAGTCATGTGATGTCACCTCCGCCCCCGATCAGCCTGATTCTATCCCAGCCGCTGAGTAAGTCCTGGGCTACACACACACACTGCGCACACTGGGGAATCATTACATGGTGAGCGGCTGTTATCTGGGAGTGTCAGGGATAATGCAGGCGTGGCCAGGTGTGTGAGGGGCAGTCATGTGATGTCAGCTCCGCCCCCTATCAGCCTGATCCTATCACAGCCGCTGAGTAAGTCCTGGGCTACGCACACACTGCACACACTGGGGAATCATTACATGGTGAGCGGCTGTTATCTGGGAGTGTCAGGTAATACGCAGATGTGTGAGGGGAAGTCATGTGATGTCAGCTCCGCCCCTGATCAGCTTGATCCTATCACAGCCGCTGAGTAAGTCATGGGCTACGTACAGACCGCACACACTGGGGAATCATTACATGGTGAGCGGCTGTTACCTGGGAGTGTCAGGGATAATGCAGGCGTGGCCAGGTGTGTGAGGGGCAGTCATGTGATGTCAGCTCCGCCCCCGATCAGCCTGATTCTATCGCAGCCGCTGAGTAAGTCCTGGGCTACGCACAGACTGCACACACTGGGTAATCATTACATGGTGAGCGGGTGTTATCTGGAAGTGTCAGGGAATACGCAGGCGTGGCCAGGTGTGTGAGGGGAAGTCATGTGATGTTAGCTCCGCCCCCGATCAGCCTGATTCTATCGCAGCCGCTGAGTAAGTCCTGGGCTACGCACACACTGGGGAATCATTTGATGGTGAGGGGTTAAGTTCTACAACTAATGCAGTGGTTCTCAAAGTCGGTCCACACACAGTTCACTTTTTCCAGATCACCCAACAGTCGCACTCATTAATCATTGATACATTTTAAAAGATCCACAGATTGAGCTAATTGTTTCACTTGATTCTGTGAGGAGACCTGCAAAACAAGCACTGCGTGGGGTCCTGAGGACCGACTTTGAGAACCTGTGAACTAATCATAATTACCTGGAGCCCCTGGTACAGAATCATGGAGCCTCAGATGCATATCAACCCCCTCATTCTACAGCTGCTGAACAGGGCAAGAAAACAGACTGGGGGGCAGATTTATTAAGCTCGATGAAGTGATAAATTGTCATTATTTTTCAAGCCAAGCCTGTAACTTCACAGTTAGGAGCTGAATGGCCGGTGATAAAAACCAGACTCTTTATTACTTCACCGAGCTTAATAAATCTCAATGTAGTAACGATTTCCAGCCTGCAGGTGTCAGTATTGATACAGTTTCCAATGATAAGAGTGAAATTGCAAACAAAAATCTCAACATAGATAAAAGCAGCAACACCGCCACCTACAGTACAGGGTAAAGTAAGGCACTGCACAAGTAAGCCACTTAAGGATATCTGCCCAAACATGTGAATAAAGCAATGGCAAATAATGGAACATTTCTCAGCTGACTGGACTCTAAAATACATGGAGGAGGGGAGGGAGTCTGGGAGAGTGACAAAGTATTGACCAATCAGCTCCTACCTGTCATGTTACAGGCTGCATTTGAAAGGTGACAGTTATTAGCTGATTGTCTGTTACTTTTCTCTCTATGGAATCACTCTCCAAGGCTTAATACATAATTTCCCATTAGTGGCATGCAATGACAGTTAGAGGCTTGTGCCCACCTGAAGGTGAATAGAGTCCCCATATCCAGCATAGACAACAGCTCCGCCTTAGATTTGGGGAAGGCCAGCCGATAACGCAGGGTCTCAAAGGCCGGGATGATCAGCGCCTTCTTAGTGTTAGTCATGTCTAGCTGTACAACCGTCTTCCTGCAGCGGGGAACACAAGAGACGGATCAGTATGCGGCACAGGGACGGATCTTCTCCCCTGTACCAGCTGCTTCAGTGCCAGCAGTCACCGGACCAGGGTGCATGTCATCTGTCCTATAATAGGCACCTTTACCTAAATAACTGCACTATTGCTGGACCCACTACAGCAGTGGAAGAACAGTATGGGGTCCCCTCGCCCCACAGAGCATTTCCTAGGGTTAATGGTCCTCAAACTCG
This sequence comes from Crinia signifera, assembly GCF_055691185.1. Lineage (NCBI taxonomy): Eukaryota > Metazoa > Chordata > Amphibia > Anura > Myobatrachidae > Crinia > Crinia signifera. Next base: position 12,904,522 of record NC_139220.1, read on the forward strand.
ATCCCCACAGCCCAGAACTGGCACCATGACACATTGCCACATCTCTGTGTTATACTATACTATGTCAGCTGGGGGCCCTGCTCATATAACTCTCAGTCTGTGGCTTCCTGCTGCCTCCATTCCACTCCTCACATCATGTCACTACCCCTGTCACATGCAGCCCTGTCCTCACTGACACATCACTGATCTCCTTATATACTCTGTGCTGCTGGGGACCCTGCTCCTCCCACTACATAACTATGAGTGTGTGGCTTCCTGCTGCCTCCATTCCCCTCCTCACATCATGTCACTGCCCCTGTCACATGCAGCCCTGTCCTCACTGACACATCACCCATCTCCTGATATACTCTGTGCTGCTGGGGACCCTTCTCCTCCCACTATATAACTCTTAGTCTGTGGCTTCCTGCTGCCCCCATTCCCCTCCTCACATCATGTCACTGCCCCTGTCACATGCAGCCCTGTCCTCACTCATACATCCCTCATCTCCTGATATACTCTGTGCTGCTGGGGGGACCCTGCTCCTCCCACTATATAACTCTCAGTCTGTGGCTTCCTGCTGCCTCCATTCCTCTCCTCACATCATGTCACTGCCCCTGTCACATGCAGCCCTGTCCTCACTGACACATCACCCATCTCCAGATATACTCTGTGCTGATGGGGGCCCTGCTCATCCCACTATATAACTCTCAGTGTGTGGCTGCTGCTGCCTCCATTCCTCTCCTCACATCATGTCCCTGTCACATGCAGCCCTGTCCTCACTGACACATCACTCATCTCCTGATATACTCTGTGCTGCTGGGGACCCTGCTCCTCTCAGTCTGTGGCTTCCTGCTGCCCCCATTCTGCTCCTCGCATCATGTCACTGCCCCTGTCACATGCAGCCCTGTCCTTACTGACATATACCCATTTCCTGATATACTCTGTGCTGCTGGGGACCCTGCTCCTCCCACTATATAACTCTTCCTGCCACAGACTGAGATTCCGAATCCGCAATATACCTGCCCTCACCAGTGACAGGCGCCTGCCACGAAGATGATTCAGGGAAAAAAAGCCACTGTGAAAAAAAAAAAATATCCACCAGGGACTTGCATTACTTGTATTTGCCACCAGAGGGTGCTGCAATGCAATGAATAATGTGTCAATGTACAATGTTTCTGCAAAGACACATCCTTATTTCATTCTCCCCTTAAGGATCCAGACATCGGAGATATACGGTGGTTATTAATGCCGGCCTGAGATGATGTTCCTATAATGTGTCTTATCTGCTGAAACATACATTTCCCTGAGTGTGTACAAACACATGATTACAAGGCTAAGATATCAATTTACTGAGACGTTCAATAAAACCCTATTAGTACCCTCCGTGCGTCCTTCTCCCAGCATCAGTGTAGCGGTGTGATATCACTGCCTGGAGCCTGGGAACGTGGGCAGGAGAGGCTGGGACATGTGCGGAGAGATCAAGTGTATGGCGGGTTGCAGAGACACAAGGATGTGCCGGAACATTACCTGAGGCTGTCATAGAGTCCATACATGGGCAGAAAGTCTATGTCTGACAGGAACATGTATGGGGTGCTGACGTGCTTCATGGCCACGTTCCTCAGCAGGTTGACGGGATAGAACTGTCCCTCTTTGTAGACGATGTGGTAGCCCACGTTCCGCCGGTTGAGCAGCACCTCCGAGCCCTGGGCGTACCGCAGGAACTGCTGGGCCTCCGCGTCCGAGAGGTAGAGCGCCAGGCTGATGGGGCCTTCCCAGTGTTTGCAGATGGCTTCCAGCATCTGGAGCCTGGAAGATGGAAGAATCGGGGATAAAGGACGAGATTAACGATAAGACCGCTCACATACGGGACAGAGTGACAATAACTGTATGGTAAGACCAAAGCGGACATACGGACGGGAAATACTGCCCCCCGGGGTAAGGTTTAACCATCTCCTGGGGCCCTGAGAAGCGCTGGTGAGGAAATCCTGCACATATGATCCTGCATACACCCAGCTGGGAGGACTCGGGGCCACAACTAAAACTACACATTCACAGGGTCCTCACTAACAGCGGCTAAATAGTTCCCCATCTGCCAATTCCTGTACCTGTCCATGGACAGCTGCGCCACCAGCGTAACATCTGTGTCATCCGGCGCCGGCTCGTACTCGTAGTGAAGGAAGTAGAGGTGAGTCCGATGTACTGTGAACCTCTCCCGTCTGAACTCGTAACACAGATCGTCCTCGTCCAGCTCCGACAGCTGCTTCTGGAGCTGGAGAAATAGATGGGCGCGTTACTGTTATATTTGCTGCTTTTTTAAATTGATCTTAATTCAGTGGCGGATCCAGGGGTGGGGCTGCAGTGCCGTCGAAAAGATATATATATAGGGGTGTGGCACTAACTGCCACTTCAACCGCTGCCGTCCTGGACTCACTGGAAGTGGGTGTGGCTCCCATATTAGATTTTGGACAGTGCTGCAACCGTAACTCGCTTTATGTGTACCGATGCACTGGGGATAATTCAAAGGGGGGCGGGTACAGCACTGCTGGTGCGTCTTTATACTCAGGAACTGTGCGAAAATATGCAAAAGCCACAGGAGGCTTCATAAGTAGAAAGACGTCTGCAGCCGGTGTCTGTAATCTGCTTCCGAGCCCGAAGTCTGCTGCGCTCGGCGCAACTGCGAAAACATCGCCGGGCCATCGGACATGTGATTTACCTTTAGGTGACACAGGATGCCCGGCTAAATCACTCAGCCGTACCCAGCGAAACTGCATCTGTGGACGCAGCCACCGACTTTGACCGAAGCTGGCCCTACGCACACACTTTTTCTGGAACGCCCCCCATCACCATCCTCAAATGGCAGCATGTAAGTCACGCTGTGGCTTACACGGAACTGCGAGGTTCCTGTGCAGATTAAAAAACTCTGGAGACTAAAGTGAATTTAGCGCCCCCTCCTCTGAATCAGCCCCCGCTGCAACAGACACATGCTGCAACTGGGATTTTTATGACATCTACCAGATAGTTAAATAAATGATTTTGGCTGTCACGGCAAGGAGATGCTCCGGATTAATTTCACACATTTCACCGCCCCGCTAAAGCTCTCGGCCTGAGTCCGCAGCCTCATTACAGCCACATCTCTGCTCGCTAACAAAGTGCAAGGCGCCTAAATGCGACGACTGATTAACTGCGATGAGAAGTGTTTGATCGGAATGGATCTATTTTTAGTCTCGTTACAGAACTAAGAGTCTGATTCAGCTTTTGTTAGCAAAGCAAAAAAAGCTCACAACCGGGCAAAACCATGCTGCGCTGCAGGTGGGGCAGATGTAACAGGTGCAGAGAGGGTCAGGTTTGAGGTGGGGGGTGTTGAAACTGAAATCTAAATTGCACAGTAAAAAATAAATCAGGCAATATCTACCCTGCACAGAAAAAATATATACCCAACCCAAATCTAACGCTCTCTCTGCACATTACGGAGGTAATTCGGGTTCACACGCAATGCTGTGAAGTTTGCAGCGATGCGTGTGATCCGGTGATGTCAGCTGCCCGCCCCCTGGCAGCCGCGTAACTGCCTTATCTCCAACGCTGGGCGTTCCCATGGGCGGGTCCATCCGCCGTGCTTTTTTTGCTTTGCTAACAACTGAATCAGGCTTAAAGCCATATAGGATGCTGATAAGACAAGAATATGCACATGCTTTACAAAGGCGTCGCAGGATACCAGCGGAGCCCTGAATCACGCACGCACACACACACATTACTTATGCTAAGCAGCGGCTGCACTTCAGCGTCACCGACAGTGGAGGAATGTGCTGCCCGTGTAGCAGTGAAGGGGTCTGATGAGATGCCTCAGCTGTGCATTGTGCGCGGTACCCAAGTACCCAGCGACAGGAAACAGAGTTTAAAATAAGACCGTCATGAATATGTATTCTTGCGAGGCTGCTGTGATGCCAGGGGGCACGGGGCACAGTAAGCAGATGGCATTGTGCAGACTTGGCTCAATCCCCGTGTAATAACATTTAAAACATTAACCCCGGTCAGAATGTGGCTCCAATCAGCCGGGGGCCCGCCTGGCGGCTTCTCTGGGGCCGGCCAGTGGCGGGAAGCTTGCCGCATGTACCGGGCAGCGGGACAGGGAGGATATGCAAATTGCTACAAGTGTTGTTTAATTAAATGACTATAGAGGGAGTGAATATAATTAATGCTGCTCTTCAAGCTGTATGACCAAGCTGGAGTCTCCTTTCCGTATAAATCTGTTCTACCCGGAAAACATGCAGTAATGGCTACTCACTGGTGACCATTCATATTACTGCACAGGACCTGCAGGGAATAGGAAGAGTCTCCAGGGTCCTAAGGCTGGAAGTGTTGGATCTCCCTCATTGTACTCACATTTTCACTGTTAATGTCGGCTTCGCTGGGGCATCCGAAGAGCTCCCTCCGGAGGAGGTTCCCGTCATACTCCAGGAACGTCAGGTAGAGATTTCGGAAGAACTCCACATGCTTGTTCTTTACTCGCAGCTTCTTTGGGGAATTCCAGTGAATGACCTGCACATAGAATCAAATTAGATGTATGACATTTTTTTTTTATGCCAAAACCTTCACACATCACCAATTGTATTGGAACACTCTGCTCCTCCCAGTATATAACTCTCAATCTGTGGCTTCCTGCTGCCCCCATTCCCCTCCTCACATCATGTCGCTGCCCCTGTCACATGCAGCTTTGTCCTCACTGACACACCACACATCTCCTGATATACTCTGTACTGCTGGGGACCCGGCTTCTCCCACTATATAACTGTCAGTCTGTGGCTTCCTGCTGCCTCCATTCCCCTCCTCACATCATGTCACTGCCCCTGTCACATGCAGCCCTGTCCTCACTGACACACCACTCATCTCCTGATATACTCTATGCTGCTGGGGACCCGGCTCCTCCCACTATATAACTCTCAGTCTGTGGCTTCCTGCTGCCCCCATTCCCCCCCTCACATCATGTCACTGCCCCTGTCACATGCAGGCCTGACCTCACTGACACATCACTCACCTCCTGATATACTCTGTGCTGCTGGGAACCCTGCTCCTCCCACTATATAACTCTCAGTCTGTGGCTTCCTGCTGCCCCCATTCCCCTCCTCACATCATGTCACTGCCCCAGTCACATGCAGCCCTGTCCTCACTGACACATCACTCATCTCCTGATATACTCTGTGCTGCTGGTGACCCTGCTCCTCCCACTATATAACTGTCAGTCTGTGGCTTCCTGCTGCCTCCAGTCCCCTCCTCCCATCATGTCACTGCCCCTGTCACATGCAGCCCTGTCCTCACTGACACATCACTCATCTCCTGATATACTCTGTGCTGCTGGGTACCCTGCTCCTCCCATTATATAACTCTCAGTCTGTGGCTTCCTGCTGCCTCCATTCCCCTCCTCACATCATGTCACTGCCCCTGTCACATGCAGTCCTGTCCTCACTGACACATCACTCATCTCCTGATATACTCTGTGCTGCTGGGGGACCCTGCTCCTCCCACTATATAACTCTCAGTCTGTGGCTTCCTGCTGCCTCCATTAACAACTCAACATTGTGAGAGTAATATTTCCTGCAGCGGGATGCAGCTGTAACAAATTACACCGGGCACATTTCTCACTCTGGCCTTATTGACCCATTAGTTGTTCTGTCCGTCTCTGGCCCCCTGACAGCGGATGGCGGTATTAGGATGAGCCAAGAGAGTATAATGCAATGACAACTTGGTGCGAGGGGAAGGTGACGGAGCTGCTTGTGCTGTGATGAATGACTGAGTCCTGTGCGTGGTGCACTGGGACGGCTTCCAATGCTGTAGACTTCAGCACAGGATACTGCCGTCATTACAGCAATGATTTGAGGACACAGCGGCAGCCGGCGGATTTACTTGCTGTGTATCGCACTCACCCCAGGTTATGGATTTCTCCTGGAAACAATGATGCCTGCCATTATCAATCCGACCACTAGATGGCAGAGCAGCTGCACCCTAGAAACCTTCCTGCAGCTCTAACAACAACAAAAAAAATGGTCCTAACCTTCAAATCTCCCTCATTTATCTGTAAGTCACCATTATACAGAGCTGTCAACCTCCAGCTGCAAGACTGAAAGCAGCCACATTTGGGGTGTTTGACCAAGAAAATTAAAGTCGTTTAACCTCTTCGTGGCTGGAGGCAGCGGAGGGTTTGACAGCAGGAACGTATTTGATCAGCGAGCCCCTGTCAGTGTGTATGGATGACTTCTAATTAGTAGGAGCTGGCTGCTGGACACGTTCCCGCGCTGGGCGTTTGGGGAATAGCATAAAACAATTGAGCACGTAACCTGGAACATCATAATTATAACGGATATGTCTCTGGGGATTGGATTCTACTAATGCAACACAAATAATTGCAATCAGAACATAAAGGCTCCTTATTGGTAATATACAATAATGGTTCTCAACAGGCCCCGACCACATCTCATCTAAACACCCAGATGTTTAGCAAATATACCCCTATAAATCCAGTTTACTGAATTGCCCATTACATGTGACACAGCAGTACAATACTGCCCCCGCTGGTAGCCGAGGGTCACACACACACAGAACAGAGCTAGCATCTCATGCACTTGGCTGCCTGTAGAAGACTCTCTCATCTGCGCTGCCCCCTGCTGGTGCTGGCACTCAGGCTGCAGGGGACTGTGACAGCATTATAATGCGCTCCTATAGATTCCAACATAATAACCCATCTCCGGCAGGAGTGTCAGAGGAATACCACTCATGGTACAGGAGCACTGAAGCACGTCATTGAGAATAAAGGTGGATTCCCCGCAGGCGGGGGGCACTTGGTGGCTCTGGGCATACAGTCTGCGGCACGTCCCTGCTTATTGTGATACTCAGAGAGCCGGCAGATACTGTGATCCGCTGGGAATACAGACGCTGAGCGATAATGGAAAGGCGTACGACGGAGTTCTGCTGGCAGCGGGAAAATCGTTATTTCCCCGTACAATGCCTGATACAGAGTGATGGGTGTAACGGAGCCAGGGCTCACAGTGGTCCTGGAGAGGTGGGCGGAACTCATTTCCCCAAAACATGACCCCCCACCCATTAGGCAGAGCCCGGTCCAGTTCCAGGATTTTTCGAGACCCAATGCAAACTAGACAGTGGTCTCACATGGTTGGAGCGTGGTTACACAATAGTACCCACATAATAGCACAATCATATTCGCATGTAGGGCCCCTGATTCATATGACACTGTATAGTATTGCCCCTTATTCACTTAATGACAGGAAGTAGTGCTCCTTATTCATGTTACACTACACAGTATACTCCTTATACATATATGCCACACTGTAATGTCACTTATACACAATGGGGGTTATTCTGTTTGGTACGGTGGGACCGTATACGGGCGGATCGGGTTTTTTTTTCATCTGCGCATGCGTATCTTTCGCAATGCACATGTGCGGTGACCGCACACCGCTCACGGACGGGTCTCTCCGTGCGAAAAAACCTGTCCGCAAGAACACGGTCATTGTGGGCGGCATGTGGGCGTTTTTATGGGAACGGCCGGAATAATGAGGAAAACTGGGCGTACACGGGGGTGTGCACACAAAATGCATGGTGCCACAACCGCCTCGATCGGCGAACGCACCGTGCATTTTGGACCAAAAACAGGCGGACGCCAAAGATAGCTCCAGCCTACCCCTAGAGATACTGCATGAGAGCGGACGCCTGGGTCTGCTAATTAACGCTGATTACTACACCTGAATGTAATAAGCAATGCTGCAGCCTATTAAGTGAAAACCATTATTTCACTACCTGCAAGCCACACACAGCCCTCAAACACATTGGAAGCTTATCTTTCTACACTTCTCTACATGTAAAGGTTGGTTTAATTTTAGGTAATATTCATTCTAAGACCTGCTTATATATGTCAAGGTAGTTATTTTATAACCATCTACACCCATTCAGAAAGTGTTTTGGTATACTTTAAAAAGCAGGACACTCAATTCACAGGAGTCGACATGTGTCAACTTTTTCACTGTAACACAAACATACCCGTTTTTTCTTAGAAAAATACACATAAACCACTTCGAAGAGCAACAAGGATGTTTTTGGACTCAATTTCTACTTGCACTGTGGCGTACGCCCAGATATACGAAAGGTGTCGGTGTGAAAACGGACAACATCCGACCGTACACGGTGGCGTATGCTCAAGTGTACGCCACTCACCATTGTCGGTGTCTGCGACCATCCGTGTGAGGCTGTTCTGTGGGGGGACTTTCGCTCACCGCGAGCGTACGGGAAACGCACGGTGAGACGGACCGTACGTACGCTTCACCGACCTAACCAGAATAAGGCCCAATGTCCACAGTAGTAGTGCCGCTTATACACATAATGCCCACAGCAGTAGTGCTACTTATACACATAGCAGCTCCATTCCCTGTGTCTCTCTAGCAGCATCCCCACCTTTATATGTCCCTCCAGCCCCCTCTCATCTTATCTTCATGACATCACATACACCATGATGGATAAGGAAGCCCCTGGAACAGGCTTTTCTGTTTGAATTACTGTGCACGGTGGGGCAGTTTTTATCAACGATATTGGGATGGGGTTACTCAGCAATGTATCCATCTTTGCGGACGATACAAAACTGAGCAGAGTTATTAAATCATCAGAAGATGTCACCATGCTTCAAAATGATCCTGACAATCTAGATGAGTGGGCAAAAAAGTGGAAGATGAGGTTCAATGTAGATAAATGTAAGGTTATGCAAATTGGGAGACATAACCAGTGTGCTAGTTATAACCTAGGCGGGGATGAATTGGGTAATTCAGTACTTGAAAGGGATCTAGGAGTCCAAATAGACAACAAACTGGGGTGTAGTGCTCAATGTAATATAGCAACAAAAAAAAAACATGCAAAAGTTGCAACTTTAAACAAAAATGGAGTCACATAGCGCGATTCACAGAATATTGCGCCATTGAGGCCACGTCACAGCAGAAAAGGACGGGATGTGAGAAGGTTGTCTACTCTTTTGTGAGCGCCACCCAAAACGCGTGCTTCCTGGGCACTGTGCGAGAGTAGGAGAGTATGGCTCACGGAGAGATAGCCTGCAGACATTCGGGGAAATAACTTACGCACTTGTATTTTCTAGGATTCGTTCAATGCGCTCTTTGTAATTACTTTAAGCTTTTAGGCAGAAATTAGCAAAGCAATTAAAGGGCTTTCTTAGCCCCCGAGAGGTGTGTGCGGCTGACATTTAACGATCCCTGCGTGACACGAAGGTCACATTGTAGCTCTCACCACTTCATAACGCCGAAACGAACCCGCAAAACAAAGTTCGGGTTAATTAACGCCACAATGGACTGCAATTACCGAGGCCAGTGACTTTTTACAATGGCGGTGTATAGAGTCAAAATGGCTGCCCACTGTGTAACATTGCACCGGATGAAAGGAAAGTCGCGGGGCAGGACCTGCGCCTACTTACACGCAACACTTGATCAAAACGTGTTTTTATACTTCAGATAATATGGATCAATTCACATTTGGCAGATTTCGCTTTTTGTGTGTAAGAATTCAATGCTACGGCTGACGTCTGTGAGGGGTTCTCAGGGAGGTAAAGAAAATAACTTTACGCCGTACTTGAATGCCTTTGGAAAAGCATTTTGGGGATCTCAGTCTGAAAGACGCGTCAGAAAACTGTGCCCAAAAAGTTATATAAATGGCCATATATTAAATACTGGGATAGAGGTATAGCCCCAATTAATCTCTGGTAGACATAGCCCCCTATATCCTTGATGGCTAACCTTGACACTCCAGCTGTTGTTGAACTACACATCCCAGCATGCTCTGCACCAGATTTAGCATGGCCAAAATAGCAAAACTAAAGCAGAGCATGCTGGGATGTGTAGTTTAAAAACATCTTGAGTGTCAAGGTTAGCCATCAAGTCCCTATACAGTAGCTCTTCCACAGGTTCATGCAATTTGGGACACGAATCACCTGTAATCCTTGGGTACACAGCCCCCTATGTCCACCATCAGTGTGCTGGAGAGTGGGGGCCATTTTCTTGTAGACCATCTCTGGTGAGCACATGCATTGTTTTATCCAAACAACTCAACATATGGGAAAATTTACTAAGGCGGGAGTTCTGTTTCATTTCGGGATGTGGCTATGGGCAACCAATCAGAAACTATTATCTCCTAGAAAGTGCTAAATAAATTAGAAGTGGCTTCTGATTGGTTGCCATTGGATCCCATGTGAAATAGATCTCCCATCTTAGTAAATATCCCCAATAGAAATAGAGCAGAGGGCGTACTTACCTTCATATCCCTTTAGATTGTAAGCTTTTTGGGCCAGAACTATAATTTCCTCATTCTTCTTGCCCTATGGCTTTCATTCCCGGTGGAAGCTCCTATCCGCGTTCTGTCTCCGAGACTATATGACGGGTTACGCTCAACTTTCTATTCCTTATTATTAAGTTCAGAGTGAATGTGGAACAGATCATTCTACCCCTCATTAATTCTGATGCACTGAGCTCTTATTAATTACATTATATCTCTTATTACTTATATAGAGTGTAGAATGGAAACACGGAACTTACTTTGGATGTAATAAGTCTGCACGATAATGAAAAGACGTGGCGTGGAACATCAAAGAGGGGGATGCTTCCCCTGCCTGAGCACAGATAGAACACCTTATGCAGTATGTGGCCAGGGCCGGATTAAGAGGGGCTCAGGCGATCAGTACCTCTGGGCCCCATTCTATCTAGGGGCCTTTTTTTTTAAGCAAAAGAGTTGTGCATGGGAGCGGGGTAGTGCTGCAGCTTCACCTATCTGCCAATGTGACAATGATTAATGGTGCTGAGGATCTGGAGCCAAGGCACACTGACTGCACAAGTGTGCAGTGCATTACTGGGAGCTGACGAAGTCCCATGAGACTTTGCACAAGAGGTCAGAGGCTAAGAGGCTTGTGCTGAGCTCTGCTTGGTGGAGCTCATCACATGCTTCTCAGGTTCATGGAGGACAGCATCAGCAGCAGCCTCGTCATGGGAGGGTTTTTAATCAGAGGCAGTGCTGAGCCTGTCAGTGCTTCTACAGAGTAAGGTAGAAGGACACAACAGGCTTCTCATGTGGTATTATATATATTGGATGTGTTGGTCTTGATAAAGGAGTGATATCCGAAACGTCGGCTATTTGACACCTAGTCCCACTGTGTGGCGTGTTATTTATAAATCCGAGTGAGTGCTGCTGTGTACCCCTGCCTACATTACCCTTTGGGCAGCACCCCGGTCCATTATTGTTTGAGTCCTGGAGTGCCTTACCTTGCTGTACTATATATATATATATATATATATATATATATATTTTTTTTTTTTTAACATTTTATTTATGTTTATATTAACCCCCCCCCCTGCAGTTAACCATTGACCAAGTTTATACTGACTGTGTTTTGACCGTGTAATATTCTCCCGTGCAGTTTGCGGCCAGTACTGACAAGTGGGAGGGGGGCCCCCCTGTCTAAAGTGACCCAGGCCCCCCGAAGGCTTAATTCGGCCCTGTATGTAGCACTGTACTCCCCTATGTTCTATATTCTTCTGCAGCGTATGTAAATAACCTGCGTGCAGCTACTGGACAAACTAGGGGCTTATTAATGGGCTTATTGGCGTGTTGCTTAATACGAGCCTCATCAATTCGTCCATATCCCAGATCCAACAATTTATGATACTGTAGCAAAAAGCCCAATTTGCAATTGAAATTAACCACCCACTTCAATAACCCCAACGCTCAAAGATGCGGCAATCCTGTTTCAGGCAACAGAACAAATTTTGGGACTCACTAAATGGGCACCTCAATGGGGGAGGGTAAGGATGTCTCTGAAATCTTAGCACGCCATGAAGTAGGTTGCAGCGGTCTGTTCGGGCAGGCCTCAGGGTAATTGCAAAGTAATTTACTGTTGGTTGTATAGTGTGCTATATACAGTATAAGAGAATCACATTATAGTATATGACTTTATGATCAGTTATATCTGTCAGGATAATTTGGCGGGAAATGTAGCAGTGATGAACGGCCAGTCCGTCAGAGATGAGAGAAAGTCCCTGATTGGCCGGTCGACTATTAAGCCGGTTGGAGGGCAAAACCGCAGGCGGCACGTGTCGGCGACAATGCGGCCAGGAGAATAACAAGCATTTTTATCCTCTTAATTGAATTGTCTGCAGCTTCGGGCAACAGCTGTAGCATATTAAGCAGGTTTTATGCAAATAACGAGGCCACGAACGGGAATGTCTGATTGGCTCGTTTGCATATTTTGACTCTGTCCAGAGATGACCTTTACAATGTGTACTTCCTGACAGATGTGACAGCAGGGACTGTGGGACTCAACCTAATATTTTGTGAAGTCAGAAGTGAAGTGAAGAAGAATAAGGTTCTGCGTATTCCGCTGTCGTAATAAAATAATTATGTCAGTGCCAGATCAAAGTCGTTAAATCATTGATGACCTTATGTGATTTGGATTCTTTAATTCACAGATATTAAACTAATGTAACTGATCTCAAGTCGTTTCTCTTCCAAACACCGGGCCCTGTCTGCTGTACGTACACGCTCTGCCCCCACAGTGACGCTACATCCCGGGTATGTCTGCTGTACGTACATGCTCTGCCCCCACAGTGACGCTACATCCCGGGCCCTGTCTGCTGTACGTACACACTCTGCCCTCACAGTGACGCTACATCCAGGGTATGTCTGCTGTACGTACATGCTCTGCCCTCACAGTGACGCTACATCCCGGGTATGTCTGCTGTACGTACACACTCTGCCCTCACAGTGACGCTACATCCCGGGTATGTCTGCTGTACGTACACACTCTGCCCTCACAGTGACGCTACATCCCGGGTATGTCTGCTGTACGTACACACTCTGCCCTCACAGTGACCCTACATCCAGGGTATGTCTGCTGTACGTACACACTCTGCCCTTACAGTGACACTACATCCCAGGTATGTCTGCTGGACGTACACACTCTGCCCTCACAGTGACGCTACATCCCAGGTATGTCTGCTGTACGTACATGCTCTGCCCCCACAGTGACGCTACATCCAGGGTATGTCTGCTGTACGTACATGCTCTGCCCCCACAGTGACGCTACATCCAGGGTATGTCTGCTGTACGTACACACTCTGCCCTCACAGTGACGCTACATCCCAGGTATCTCTGCTGTACGTACACACTCTGCCCTCACAGTGACGCTACATCCGGGGTATGTCTGCTGTACGTACACACTCTGCCCTCACAGTGACGCTACATCCCGGGTATGTCTGCTGTACGTACACACTCTGCCCCCACAGTGACGCTACATCCCGGGTATGTCTGCTGTACGTACACACTCTGCCCCCACAGTGACGCTACATCCCGGGTATGTCTGCTGTACGTACACACTCTGCCCCCACAGTGACGCTACATCCCGGGTATGTCTGCTGTACGTACACACTCTGCCCTCACAGTGACGCTACATCCCGGGTATGTCTGCTGTACGTACACACTCTGCCCTCACAGTGACGCTACATCCCGGGTATGTCTGCTGTACGTACACACTCTGCCCTCACAGTGACGCTACATCCCGGGTATGTCTGCTGTATGTATACACTCTGCCCTCACAGTGACACTACATCCCGGGTATGTCTGCTGTACGTACACACTCTGCCCTCACAGTGACCCTACATCCAGGGTATGTCTGCTGTACGTACACACTCTGCCCTTACAGTGACACTACATCCCAGGTATGTCTGCTGGACGTACACACTCTGCCCTCACAGTGACGCTACATCCAGGGTATGTCTGCTGTACGTACACACTCTGCCCTCACAGTGACGCTACAGCCCGGGTATGTCTGCTGTACGTACACACTCTGCCCTCACAGTGATGCTACATCCCGGGTATGTCTGCTGTACGTACATGCTCTTCCCCCACAGTGACGCTACATCCAGGGTATGTCTGCTGTACGTACACACTCTGCCCTCACAGTGACACTACATCCCGGGTATGTCTGCTGTACGTACATGCTCTGCCCCCACAGTGACGCTACATCCAGGGTATGTCTGCTGTACGTACACACTCTGCCCTCACAGTGACGCTACATCCCAGGTATCTCTGCTGTACGTACACACTCTGCCCTCACAGTGACGCTACATCCGGGGTATGTCTGCTGTACGTACACACTCTGCCCTCACAGTGACGCTACATCCCGGGTATGTCTGCTGTACGTACACACTCTGCCCCCACAGTGACGCTACATCCCGGGTATGTCTGCTGTACGTACACACTCTGCCCCCACAGTGACGCTACATCCCGGGTATGTCTGCTGTACGTACACACTCTGCCCCCACAGTGACGCTACATCCCGGGTATGTCTGCTGTACGTACACACTCTGCCCTCACAGTGACGCTACATCCCGGGTATGTCTGCTGTACGTACACACTCTGCCCTCACAGTGACGCTACATCCCGGGTATGTCTGCTGTACGTACACACTCTGCCCCCACAGTGACGCTACATCCAGGGTATGTCTGCTGTACGTACATTCTCCGCCCTCACAGTGACGCTACATCCCGGGTATGTATGCTGAACGTACACACTCTGCCCTCACAGTGACGCTACATCCCGGGTATGTCGGCTGTACGTACACACTCTGCCCTCACTGTGACGCTACATTCCAGGTATGTCTGCTGTACGTATACGCTCTGCCCCCACAGTGACGCTACATCCAGGGTATGTCTGCTGTACGTACACGCTCTGCCCCCACAGTGACGCTATATCCAGGGTATGTCTGCCATACGTACACACTCTGCCCTCACAGTAACGCTACATCCTGGGCCCTGTCTGCTGTACGTACACACTCTGCCCTTACAGTGACTCTACATCCCGGGTATGTCTGCTGTACGTACACACTCTGCCCTCACAGTGACGCTACATCCCAGGTATCTCTGCTGTACGTACACACTGCCCTCACAGTGACACTACATCCCAGGGATGTTTGCTGTACGTACACACTCTGCACTTACAGTGATGCTACATCCCGGGTATCTCTGCTGTATGTACACACTCTGCCCTCACAGTGACGCTACATCCCGGGCCCTGTCTGCTGTACGTACACACTCTTCCCTTACAGTGACGCTACATCCCAGGTATCTCTGCTGTACGTACACACTCTGCCCTTACAGTGACGGTACATCCCAGGTATGTTTGCTGTACGTACACACTCTGCCCTCACAGTGACGCTACATCCCAGGTATTTCTGCTGTACGTACACACTCTGCCCTCACAGTGACGCTACATCCCAGGTATCTCTGCTGTACGTACACCCTGCCCTCACAGTGACACTACATCCCAGGTATGTTTGCTGTATGTACACACTCTTCCCTCACAGTGACACTACATCCCAGGTATGTCTGCTGTACGTACACACTCTGCCCTTACAGTGACGGTACATCCCAGGTATCTCTGCTGTACGTACACACTCTGCCCTCACAGTGAGGCTACATCCCAGGTATGTCTGCTGTACGTACACACTCTTCCCTTACAGTGACGCTACATCCCAGGTATGTCTGCTGTACGTACACACTCTTCCCTTACAGTGCTGTACATACACATGCAATCTGTGGCTGCTTGTCACATTCATACCTCACCTTCAGATCGGAGACGTCTCGGTAGCATTTCTCGGAGCGGGTGTGATCTGACAGCTGCACGTTCCAAAAACAGGGGAGCTGATGCACCAGGAAGGGATTCTGCTTGATGACAGCATTGAAGATGTCCTGGGGAGAGACAGACAGCTCAGCATCCCGCACGCACCGGGAGAGGAAACACACCTGCAAAATGTCTTTTTCCGTGCCGTCAGAATGAAGGAAATTGTAAGCTATCTGCTCATGTACAGAGTGGCGGCCCAGGGGGATTACACCGCGCGCTGCTCAGCTTCACCAAGGCCCAGAAGGAGACGACACAAACAGACCAGACATAACCGGGACAGACATTGTCTGTGCAGACAGCAAGCCGGCAGGGCCGATTCAGCTGCGCGCATGGGACGCATCTCTCCCAGGGTAGGCCCAAATTTGTGGTCAAATAGCAAAAAAAAAAAAGAGGGGGGGGGGGGGGGGTGGGGAGCTCAACAAAGTAGCGATAGACATCAATACAGCACAGAGGGGAGATCGCCCGTAGCGGTCATCTCAATACAATCACATAGATGTTGTCGCAGGGCGCCGTCGGGTTCGGAGCAGTGACTTTCACCCAAGGATATTTACATCGATCTCCCTTTAAAGCTTTCGGCTAATTTGAAAACTTTTTTTCCGGACTGACGCGTCTTACAAACTCCTCGCCGTCTCTGACATAACAAAGGTCTTTCAGTCCGCAGAACCTAGTCTACGGCGATCAATAATCAGCGTGGGTTCTCTGAATGCGAGCTGAAGGCTCGGTGGGGGACATATCAGCGGGGCGGCTGGAACTTAAGCAGGTAACTGGCAGCGACTGAGAAACTTACAAGGCACGTTCATCAGCAGGCCTGAATGCTGACAAACATGTCGTCGCACGGTAAGTCTCAGCCATGGCGCAATGTTACAACAGACGTTCTCGGTCCGCAGTGCGTGCGTCAACCGGCTAATCAAACAAATCATGCATCTGCTTATCATCCAGTCCCCACGGTGATATTTTATTAGAAATTGCGCCAATAATTGATTTGCTGTGGCGGCGTCCTCGCCTGATGACCTGCTAGCGAACTCGGCTGCGGCCTGCGGTGAGGAAATGCTGACGCACAGCAGCGCCGGCGCTTATTGCTGACTCCAATGTGCTCACAATTCAGTATTTAAAATTTGTTTGCATTAAATATTAACTTGCTGTAACTGGGTTATGGTTACTAAAGGAGATGCTTCTCGCAGGGAGGTACCGGGGAGATGAGGTCAGAGGCACCGTGGGAGCTGCCTCCTCTCCCCGCTACGCCGCATGTGAGCGCTACACAATGCTGCGTGGCCTCACCTGATCCGCCAGGGAGGTAGACAGCATGCTCATCAGCTCCCGCTCCGCAGTGAGGCGCCACATCTGCTCCCACTTCATCTTGCGCAGCTTGTCCAGGAGTAAAAGAATCACCCCTGGAAGAAAGAGAAAAGCAGAGTTAGAGGGGGGGGGGGGGGGTTACACACACCGGGTATTGTGGAGGGGCAAAATTACGTGATTTACCCAGAAACCTCACACATGCGCACGCACACCTGCGTCACCGATAGAAAACGTTCCTGTATATTTATTGTCAGATACAAACGGCTGTCGACATTCTAATGTCCAGATTAAGAATGTCGACACTGTGCATATCTCTCTGTCCGACATCACACACTCTGCCCCCATAGTTGACATGCCGCAGTCGTTTGGGGGTGGCGGTGGGCCATTTCAAGAGGGGGTGTGTCACCCCTCATTTATATGTGTCCGATGCTGAGTCTTCGCACACTTGGATCGACAAGGCTGGCTGGGGTCACTGTTTTTTCTTCAGCTGCGTCCTGCGGCTGCTACTTTTTGACCAGTCGACATTTTAAACGTCGGCATTTTGACCATGTTGGCATTTCAAATGTCGTCATGTTGACCATGCCGGTATTTTGACCATCAGGGGATCCTGTGGGTCTGATAAGCGGAGTGAGCACCCTCCCGACCAGGTGGTGCGCTGAGTTGAATAAGCCCCGTTTAACGTACAGAATCAGGCGAGGTTTAACATCTGCATGTGGCAGCGGCGTATAGCCAGCATATGTTGCGCCCGTGTATAGATTCCGTTCTGAGTCTGTTCTTTCCAATAAACTCTGCTAGAGCCGCTGAACCTATTACAAGTGTCATTATTATGCGTGAGCCGCTGTGACAGGCCGCACGTCCCAGCTGCAGACAGACTCTCGCTCAATATCTGCCTCCATTACCAATCTTTAACCTAATCACTGCCAGAGGCTTCTCCGTGCAATTACAGATAATACAGCCTTTAATACAAGTGCCAATTGCAGCTTAAATAATTATATCCATCTACATGTTTACAGATGGAGCCAGCCGCGTCTATCGTCCGCCACGTCGCAGGTGTGACATGTGCGGTGAAATGTGCACACCCGCCGTCATACGCATACAATGAAGTTGGGTGACTCATTGAAATTGCGCACATCGACATCCGTTGCACTGATACTCATGACGACTGTCTGCTGCTTCTGATTGGCTGCCCATGTCCTCGCCCCTCCCGCTGGCTTTATTCAAAGCATTAATTCAGGTTACTATTTTATATGCAAATGTTGCATAGAATTCACATGACTTAATTGGTATTTGTACTCTGACGGCTGTAATTGACTTTTAAAGACAGCGGATGCTTGAATAAAATTATATTTTAAATGGCAAATGCGACTTTCACATTTATGAGTAACCCCGTCAATACTCTATCCTCTGAGGTATAGGATAATACAGATGAATGCAATTTTGCTGAAAACCCGAAAACACCAGAACTTTGAGGTTCCAAGCAGAACGTATCTTGTACCTCCAGAGGAGCGCCAGAATACTGATATATATACCTCCAGAGGAGCACCAGAGTACAGATATAACCCTCCAGAGGAGCGCAAGAGTATTGATATATATATATACCTCCAGAGGAGCGCAAGAGTACAGATATATACCTCCAGAGGAGCGCCAAAGTACTGATATATATCTCAACAGAGGAGCACCAGAGTACTGATATATACCTCCAGAGGAGGGCCAGAATACTGATATATATACCTCCAGAGGAGCACCAGAGTACAGATATAACCCTCCAGAGGAGCGCAAGAGTATTGATATATATATATACCTCCAGAGGAGCGCAAGAGTACAGATATATACCTCCAGAGGAGCACCAGAGTACAGATTTAACCCTCCAGAGGAGCGCAAGAGTATTGATATATATATATACCTCCAGAGGAGCGCAAGAGTACAGATATATACCTCCAGAGGAGCACCAGAGTACAGATATAACCCTCCAGAGGAGCGCAAGAGTATTGATATATATATACCTCCAGAGGAGCGCAAGAGTACAGATATATACCTCCAGAGGAGCGCCAGAGTACTGATATATACCTCCAGAGGAGCTCCAGAATACTAAAATATATACCTCCAGAGGAGCACCAGAGTACAGATATAACCTCCAGAGGAGCGCAAGAGTATTTATATATATATTCCTCCAGAGGAGCGCAAGAGTACAGATATATACCTCCAGAGGAGCGCCAAAGTACTGATATATATCTCAACAGAGAAGCGCCAGAGTACAGATATATATACCTCCAGAGGAGCGCCAGAGTACTGATATATACCTCCAGAGGAGGGCCAGAGTACTGATATATACCTCCAGAATAGCACCAGAGTACTGATATATACCTCCAGAGGAGCGCCAGAGTACTGATATACTATATACCTCCAGAGGAGCACCAGAGTACTGATATATACCTCCAGAGGAGTGCCAGAGTACTGATATATACCTCCAGAGGAGCGCCAGAGTACTGATATATACCTCCAGAGGAGTGGCAGAGTACTGATATATACCTCCAGAGGAGCGGCAGAGTACTGATATATATATATATATATATATATATATATATATATATAGCTCCAGAGGAGCGCTAGAGTACTGATATACACCTCCAGAGGAGCGCCAGAGTACTGATATATACCTCCAGAGGAGCGCCAGAGTACTGATATATACCTCCAGAGGAGCGCCAGAGTACTGATATATACCTCCAGAGGAGCGTCAGAGTACTGATATATACCTCCAGAGGAGCGCCAGAGTACTGATATATACCTCCAGAGGAGCGCCAGAGTACTGATATATACCTCCAGAGGAGCGCCAGAGTACTGATATATACCTCCAGAGGAGCGCCAGAGTACTGATATATACCTCCAGAGGAGCGCCAGAGTACTGATATATATATATATATATATATATATATATATATATATATATATATATATATATATGTAGCTCCAGAGGAGCCAGATATATACCTCGAGGGATATTACAAGTGAGATACATAGAGTATATCTCAGCCGTAGCCTTTTATTTATTTTTGGGGTGACCATCTCCGATCATTCCCCGGGATCTCTGATTCCTGTAGTTCCACAACGGCTTGTGCAGCCGCCGGTTTCCTAGCTTTCATTTATATGTCAGTAAATCAGCCTGACACAGACCCACATCAGCGCCTCCCGCTATAATAACGAGCATTGTAAAACACAGGCTTTGTTATAGAACAATTCCCCTAAGTGGCTGCACGTCCTCCTATTTCTTACGTATTGTACAAGTAAAATGCATTAATATTATATATGTATAAGGCGCCAGCGTGTCCCAGAGTCACCGGCTGCCGTATAGCTGCCAGTCTGCATCCAGCACTCTGTACTTTCCTGCTGAAGGTCACAACGGGGCAGGGGCACCGCGGTGCCAGCTCAACACACACAGAAAGTCTCAGCTGTTGAAAGAGAGCAGATGGCGCGAATGTTCAGCTGAGTTTTAAATACAATGCACCGGGGGCATTGTGCTCTCTCACTGTGAAATTCACCCTCATTCACAGAGGAATGGATGGGGAGGAGGAGTAGCAGGAACCAGGAGACTCGCCAAATCCTATGAGGGAGAGAGGTCGGCTTAGAGCCGGCAGCCACTTACTGCAGCCAGGATCCTCTGGACAAGATATGGGCATGACGCTCTAGGTCGACCGTCATTAAGTCGACAGGGTCCAAAGGACGACAGTGAAAAGATCAACAGGGTCAGAAGGTTGACAGTCAAAAGGTCGACATGCAAAGCACCTATGTCGACATAGACGACCAGAAACATGAAAAATTGCATGTCGACATTTTATACTATACTGATCTCCTCACTATCTATCTATCTATCAATCATACCACAGGTTCTCAAACTCAGTCCTCAGTACCCCACACAGTGCATGTTTTGCCGGTCTCCTCACAGAATCGCAAGTGATATAATTAGCTCCACCTGTGGGTCTTTTAAAATGTGTCAATGGGTAATCAATACACCTGTGCACCTGCTGAGTGACCTGGAAAACGTGAACTGTGTGGGGTCCTGAGGACCGAATTTAAGAGCCTTTGTATTATCCTAATAGCAGAGGGATGACGTACCAATGATATGATGCAGGGCACATCATGTACCAAATGAAAGGTCTTGGTTCATAGAGAAATAATGGCATATTATTCGGTTGTTTTGTTTAGGAGTTACGTGGCAAAATGGGCGCCTGCCATTTACAATGCATCACCATTGTGTTCTGGAAATGTGACAGTTGGTGAACTCTCACATTTCGCCTGCTGGGTGACCTGGAACATGTGACCCGCTGGGTGGTCGGGAAAATGTGACCATTATTTTCAGCCACCCAATTAGAAGGCCTTTTGTAAAATTCGACACTGAGGGGAGTTGAAACTGGGAACATCATCGGTAGTAGTGGAGTATCACGGCTCCCACGACCTTCATCGTATGATGATTGTATGCTAAAAATCGCATCGCATCGTATACGATCAAATCGCATGCGATGCGATGCGATCGCACCCGATTTTGCACTGAAATGCATCAGAATGCATTGAAATGTGTATTAAACTTGTGAAATGCCCCCAAATGCCATTTTTCATAGTGCACCACCCCCACTATCAACGTCAACCCGAAGCGTGGCGAGCGCAGCAAGCCCGCGAGGGGCGGCGGTACGCGTCCTACGACCTTTTCATACCCCCACTATCCACGTCGGCATGGAGTTGAGAATAGAAAGTGCCGAGCGCAGCGAGCCCCGCGAGGGGACGCGGATACCTTCACAGCTATACGCGTCCGCTCGCCACGCTTCGGGCTCGGTGGCACGCTGCGCTCGCCACACTTTCTATTCTCAACTCCACGCCGACGTGGATAGTGGGGGTATGAAAAGGTCGTAGGACGCGTACCGCCGCCCCTCGCGGGCTCGCTGCGATCGCCACGCTTTGGGTTGACGTTGATAGTGGGGGTGGTGCACTATGAAAAATGGCATTTGGGGGCATTTCACAAGTTTAATACACATTTCAATGCATTTTAGTGCAAAATCGGGTGCCATCGCATCGGATGCCATCGTAAAAATCGTATCGCATCGTATGCCATACGATGGGAGCCGTGATACTCCACAAGTACCACATCATCTAGTAGTTATAATTTGTATTTATTTATTAACAGTATATATATATATAGCGCACGCATATTCCACAGCACTGTAAAGAAGGCTATTTAGTCGTTAATTTCAGTCCCTGTCCCATGGAGTTTACCATCTATATTCCCAATAGGGTTATTTTTATCCCTTAATTTTTTCTTAATGGTTATGTTCACATAATTGTATTTTATTTGTTTAAAATGTACATTTTTGCTAGTAATAATATGCATGTATCATTACTCTCTGTGATTCATTGTGAATTCCCCTGCAGTTTACATCGGCAATTTACAAGCATTGGATTAACCGTCCTGAGATTAATGACGTAAAAAAAAAAACTAGCGCAATTAAATGAAATGTTAAGCAATTAATGTCAATAAAATGAAATGTCCGAATGAGAAAAAAAATAAAACATCCCGTGTTCTCGATTCCAAATGTCCATTTCCTGCCAATGATCTACTAAAATCTCTTCCTGTAAGGCGATTATGTTGCAGAATTAGGAAATCACTGTTATGGTGATGGCATTGCGGAAATCATTTGTGAAGCATCACCACTCCCGCAGCCTAACCCTATCCCCCATCACCCCTCTCGCAGCCTAACCCTATCCCCCATCACCCCTCTCGCAGCCTAACCCTATCCCCCATCACCCCTCCCGCAGCCTAACCCTATCCCCCATCACCCCTCCCGCAGCTTAACCCTATCCCCCATCACCCCTCCCGCAGCCTAACCCTCTGCCCCATCACCCCTCCCGCAGCCTAATCCTATCCCCCATCACCCCTCCCACAGCCTAACCTTATCTCCCATCACCCCTCCCGCACCCTAAGCCTATCCCCCATCACCCCTCCCGCAGCTTAACCCTATCCCCCATCACCACTCCCGCAGCCTAACCCTATCCCCCCTCCTGCAGCCTAACCCTATCCCCCATCACCCCTCCCACAGCCGAACCCTATCCCCCATCACCCCTCCCGCAGCCTAACCCTATCCCCCATCACCCCTCCCGCAGCCTAACCCTATCCCCCATCACCCCTCCCGCAGCCTAACCTTGCCAACTACATCCCAATCAAACCAGTCTTTTTCTGGTTTGCATGACTGCCATGCAGTGGAGGTGCCAGCTCTGTAATGGCGGACATCGGGCACTCTCAGTTGATGACCTTTCCACCGTATAAGCACATTTTATATAGGGACCCCATGTCAGTAAAGCATCCCCATGTACTGTGTAACTGAGATACATGGAATAGACTGTCCTAATGTGCCCTCACTATCTTTGCCTCATTAAGACCTAGCTGAGGCTCCAACAAGTAGTACTTCAGGAGATAAAAGGAAAAGTTTTTAATTAACTAACGACGTGGGCCAATGTGATGCTAGGCAATACTTTGAAGCTTTCACTTTGCCAAATCAGACTTTAAATTGTTCATGCCTCCAAAACCGTGGGATGGCCCAACGCAGGGGGATATCCACCTCGTAATCATGTACGGTGCTTCCGTGTATCTTCTACGGCATAGACAACTCTCAGGCCACCGGGAGATCCCACTGACCATGTGGAGAGAGAGATAAAGTATGAGCCAAGGGGCAGATATACTAAGCCACATTATCTCTCTCCACACTTGTGCAAACCAGACAACTGAATTCTATGTAAGAAATAGCACATTAGCCAATGAGAAGCAGACGAGCATAGAGGGGGTTTTACCGCCAAACATTTCCGAATCAGCGGGGATTCAGTAATTCCATCATCACGCAATCAGCGTTTTTATTTATTTATGTTAACATATTCCATAACCTAGTAAATGATTAGCAGACGGCTCAGGCAAATCCTGATTATTAGAACACACAACTTGTTTTGCTATGTTAATTGCAGGTAGTAATAATCTGCATTTGCCTGTTACAGCGGCACGGTGAGAAGTTGTCACACTCAAGTTGTATATTGGCATATTGATCAGAGTACCAAGCTGCAATGGGCGTGGTTGTGGCACTGCAGGGGCGTGGATACCCCCTCCCCACTGCCCGCCCCTGCAGTGCCACGCCCACACGCCATTGCAGCTTGGTACTCTGATCAATTTGCCAAGCTGCAATGGTCGTGGCCGTGGCACTGCAGGGGCGTGGCTACCCCCTCCCCACTGCCCACCCCTGCAGTCCCAGGTTCCTGTACACAGTCTCTGGCCCTTCTAATCCTTACCTGCCCCACCTCCCTTGGGATTTCTGGGTAAATCGGTTCTCCACCATAAGCAAAATGTAATATTATATATTGTATTTAATGCTGTCATTGCAGGTTAATGGTTTGATGAGACAATATAAATTTAGAAATCCCACACAGCCCTCTCCGGCATACTGAACACCACTCTAATGTTGAAATCCTTCCTGTCTTTCTTTTTAGAGGAGAAACATTGCCGGTTAAGTGGTTTTGATTTTTTTCCGAGCAGCATTATCAGGTGAGAATTAAATTAACGGCTCAGATTTGGATTCAGGGCACAAAAGTTTCAGCGAAAGGAAAACTTAATCAATGGAATCATTTATGAACATCTAGACTAGGTTATAGGATCGGGGACGAGGAACACAGCACATTCCAGATTTAGAAACACGTATTCCGAGATGGAATATAGCAGTACGGCAAAAATGGATTTTGATTGGTCGGGGACCATGCAGCAAGTAGCGCTGATTAAAGAGGGCATTTTACCCTGTGATGCCCTCTGGTATGCTCGCCAAGTTGGAGAAACAATTGAATTGACCCTGTAAAGTCACTGTACATTTCCGTTCACACACTTTTAAGAAAACCCAGGACAATAGGGATACTGGGGAGGGTTGACACGGTCCTTATAACGGTACTGCAAACTGGGACGGTTGGTCATCCTAGGCACACGGGTTCCCAAGCCAGGGGCAGTGTTGGCCAAACTGGTCCTTGAGATCTATTACCAAGAGCCACGTTTCCCAAACCACCTAGATATAGCACAGGTGCCGTCATTACTAACTGCCACATTTCCCAGACCACCTAGCTGGGGCACAGGTGCAGTCATAACTAACTGTTACATTACTCAGACCATCTAGCTGGTACACAGGTGCAGTCATTACTATATGTCACATTTCCCAGACCACCTAGCTGGTGCACAGGTGCAGTCATTACTAACTGTCACATTTCCCAGACCACCTAGCTGGTGCACAGGTACAGTCATTACTAACTGTCACATTTGCCAGACAACCTAGCTGGTGCACAGGTGCAGTCATTACTAACTGTCACATTTCCCAGACCATCTAGCTTGGGCACAGGTGCAGTCATTACTAACTGTCACATTATTCAGACCACCTAGCTGGGGCACAGATGAAGTCATTACTAACTGTCACATTTCACAGACCACCTAGCTGGTGCACAGGTGCAGTCATCACTAACTGCCACATTTCCCAGCACAGATAAAGTCATTACTACAGTAACTGCCACATTTTCAAATGTGTTCTGCATTCATTTCTAACCGACACATTCTACAGATTCACAGGTGGCCTGGAAAACATGGTTCTGTTGGTAGATCTCAAGGGCCGGTTTGGCCACCCCTGGTTTGCTAGGCCAATGGCCAAGGTGGAGACTTTGGTAATGGCCGTTGGCCACTCCTGAACCCAAGGACGCTTTCACCCACAGGGATATTATTCCTGCAATAATTGCAGTCACACTGAGGCAGGAGACCCAGGTATAAAATGACAGGACGGGAATACGAAACGCCTGCAATCATTTTCCCCACTAAACGTTACATTGGGGCCTCTCACTCATAGAGACAGAGATAATGGCAGGTAAACGCCTATCCGCTTTGTTTGCAGTTAAGAATCGCTGAGTCTCTCTGACTGCATTATGGGAAAAATCAATGAAGTTATACATATCTCAGTGCAAGCTGCAGAGGGAGAGAGATTTAATATCCCGAATAGCATCATCTTTGCCTTACGTGTCCTGCGCCGATTTCCACCGTGGTTCCCGGCTATGAATTCCATTACCTGGCCACGTGAAATGTTGTCAGCCTATAAATACCCCCTAAGCCCCCAAATACCCCTTCTTCTCCATGTCGAGTGCCATAGGCTGCAGGGGATCCCAACATGGCCTTTTTTACAGAAAGCCGCACATGAACTGTAGCCCGCTCCACCTGCGTAGGTGGAAGCCCATGTCCCCGTGATTTACGATAATCTATTCGATGGGTAAATTTACTAAAGCTGAAAACAGGGGATGTTGCCCATAGCAACCAACCTTATTCCGTCCATTATTTTCTATGACGGAATAGGTAAATGATAGAGAGAATCTGGTTGCTACGGGCAACATCACATCTTTTTCATTTTTAAAAGCTTTAGTAAATTTACCTTTATTATTCATGGGGCACACGGCGTGTTATAATGAATACTGCATAGCCCACACTCCGAGAAGTAATCCAGCCTAGTGACAACTCATAATACAATACGCTAACAGGTGGAGCAGACTGTAGTGCAGCGAATGACACATTATAGCAAAAAAAAACAAAAACAAAGGTCGATTCTTTCATTTATTTACTCTTTTGCAACTGGGAGAGAGCACTAGGACAAAATCCTCACAACCCACATGTCACTGTGCGCTGTATGCTACAATAAACCCTGCTCCATCGGTATACAGTCGCTGTGATTATTTCTGGGTGTCTCCAGCGTCTGCAGATATCACCTCAAAAGGAAAATACGGTGCAAATATTAAACAATAAATAGACCCCTGGCAGCCGCGAATATTGGACGATGGAGCCGGCCTTGCAAGACAGGCAGGGCCCTCGCACGCTGAGACATATCAGTAGGATTGTGCCTGAGGCACCTGGGGCTGGTGTCTTGATTTCTCAGCTGGAAATATACACAGCACACGGCAGAACATTACCTGCTCTCGTTCCCTGGGCCGAGCGCTGACAGGTTCGCAGCCTGATGAATCACTTGCGGCTTCCGCTGGTGGCTTACACGGGCCACGTTAAGACATCAATAAGTAATTAACTAATACAAACAGGCAGAGATAGAAATAGCTCCGCCAGACTGCCGGGTCAGCGGATCAGTACAGCGCAGAGCCAGGCTACGCAAGATGCAGCATTGTCTTCTCCCCCCGAGCCGCCTCTGCCATAAAACCTCACCCCCCCCCACGTTGTTAATAAGGCCGACTATGATCAGTACGGCCGTCGCAGAGGAGGGGACAAACCACAGCATGAAAACCGGAACACCACCATAATCTGCACAATATATACATGGGGGAGATATAGCAAAGCTTGTTGAGACAATTTCACACATTGATACATAAGTGGATCGGGCAAGATTGATAGCCCCACCGAGGCGCCCATTTATTGATTATCAGGTCTTTTACCTGAGAATTATAATTACTTATCGCTGCTATCCGGGGCTCAATATAATATCATTATAATGTGTGTTGTAACCAACATCAACCAATAAATTAGCCTCTACATTTGGTAAGAATAATAACTTTGATCGTGAATATGGCATTTGTACCGGTGCCTCGTGCCTCTCTGCGGATAGTTATTCCAGGTGCAATTGTGTTATAGCAGGGTAACACAACCTCACAACAAATACAAACGACACACAACTGATCACACGTGTGGACTGTTAAAGCACAGCTGGTCAGACATTACTGGGTGAGCTAAAAAAATGACATCATTTAGGTCGACGCATATGGTTGACATGCATTAGGTTGACAGGTAGTAAAGACTGACAGGGTTAACCCATGTTTGGTTACTATTCCCAATTGTGGCAGATGCTGAGAAAACATGGGGGGGGGGGGGAACGTGTGTCGGCGATTTATGCGTCAACATTGCCATGGTACCTTTTGATCCTGTCGGCCTTTCATCTATGGACCTTTTGACCTAGACACTGTAGAATTATCATCAGGGTACCATGCCAATAAGGGGTTCACAGATACACGCACACATACAAACACACGCAGACACACACACTGCGCAGTACCTGTGTTGTATCCTCTGCCGAGAGCCGGCCACGGTCGGTGGTTCTTCCACAGATTCCCCAGGTACCAGTCACTCTGGTTCTCCACCAGCCCGAGAACTTGCTGCCCTGTAAGCAGAGAGAAGGTTGTGTCATTGTGTTACGTGTGCGGCACAGACAACACCTGCTGACAATGAGGGAGTTACACCAAACATATACATATTCCCCTGGATTTGCAATGCACATGTATCCGGGTAACCAGTGTTCTCTGTAATCTGGAGCGAGATTCTAAGGTGCGATCGATGCTATGCCCATATCAGTCTTACTGCATGTATGGGCACTGCCAGTGGGGCGGCTCAGTCCTGGCACATACAGTATGATGCACGGATATACACCAGGCACAGTAGCGCAACCCCCCTAGGATTTTAAGGACCCAAGAATGAAAGCTGAGGATCCCCTCTTTCCATGGGTACAAGAATTTTAAAAATCGGCCCTTGGGAACCGGAGATATCTGACTTCAAAGCAGTGGTCCCCATCCAACCCTGTTAATTGCTATTCCCAGTCAGATATTTCAGGTTCTGTCCGACTTAGAGGTTTTCTGAGGGTATATTCCAAAAGCTGGGACTCTCTGATGGACATTAGGAGCTTGTCTCTACTCTTCCCAGAACCAGAGATATCAGCCTTCCAGCAGCTGGTTACTGCTCCAGCTCCACACATCTGGTATGTAGTTTTATATACTCGTTGGCAGATTACTCTGATCCCCTAGTCCCCAATACCATTTGGTAGGTGGGATTCTCTAGTTTTTAATTCCATTAAAATCTAAGAAATCTAGTTCCGGGAACTGGAGATATCTGCAGTCAAGCAAGCTGTCCTCCCACCTGAAAATTATGAATAATATGCCCACTCCACTATACACCCCTCGGTACTCTTTACCTAGAAGGGCGCCCGTCGCGGGCATCGCGGGTACATTTATGTATGGCCGCGACGCGACCGACGCGATGCCCGCGATTTCCCATTGAAACCAATGTTAAACATGAAAATCGTGTCGGTCGCGTCGCGGCCGGCCATAAATGTACCCGCGATGCCCGCGACGCGATGCTCCCGATTTCCCATAGGAATCAATGTTAAAAGGCGCGATGGACCCGATTTTACTGTTAAATGCCTCAATCCACCCGATTTGGCCATAGGAATCAATGTTAAATGGGCCACAGAGCCCATTAACCCTTAAATGTCCCCCCAAATTTTTAACGCCACCCCACGATCCACGCCAACCCGAAGCGTGGCGAGCGCAGCGAGCCCGCGATGGGCGGCGGTACGCGTCCTCCGACCTTTTCATGCCCTACTATCCACTAGGGCGTGGTGTGAGAATATAATAGTGTGGCGAGCGCAGCGAGCCACCGAGCCCGAAGCGTGGCGAGCGCAGCGAGCCCCGCGAGGGGACGCGGATACCTTCACAGTTATGCGCGTCCCTTCGCGGGCTTCACAGGTGTCCGTGGCGAGGCGGACACCTGTGAAGCCCGCGAGGGGACGCGTCTACCTGTGAAGGTATCCGCGTCCCCTCGCGGGGCTCGCTGCGCTCGCCACACTATTATATTCTCACACCACGCCCTAGTGGATAGTAGGGCATGAAAAGGTCGGAGGACGCGTACCGCCGCCCCTCGCGGGCTCGCTGCGCTCGCCACGCTTCGGGTTGGCGTGGATCGTGGGGTGGCGTTAAAAATTTGGGGGGACATTTAAGGGTTAATTTGGCCTTTTTGGCCCCAAATCGGGTCCAATGAGGCATTTAACAGTAAAATCGCGGTCAATCTGCCGTTTTAACATTGTTCCCTATGGGAAAATCGCGGTGATCGCGGTGATCGCGGGCATCGCGGTCATCCCGATTTACCCGCGATGACCGCGATTTTTACCCACGACGACCGCGATTTCAATCGCTGGCGCCATTCTAGGTAAAGAGTACCCACCCCTCCTCTGCATATCAAACATCCTCTACCACCCTGGAAGTTATGTATCAGGGCCCCTTCATTCAGCCCAATGCCCCCATCTCCCACCTCATCTCCCACGATCTGTGCAGTAAAGGGGTAATAAGTGGAAATTACTGATCCAGGCCCTACATGCTGAGCGGTTGATATAATACCCCCTACCACTCGCGGGACATCAAAGCTTCCCCCACCCCTACTGCTGGAGGATCGGTAGAGGCCCCAATACATTGCTATGCCCAGGGGTCTACACTGCTGTTATATATATGTGTGTGTGTGTGTGTCTATATATATATATATATATACTAGGTGATTCATCGCGCCCTACGGGCGCTCTTCACATCACGCTCTGCGCCCCCTTAATTTGTGAACATTTGTATATGAGAAAGATGGTTAGAATTGTATGAAAGATGCCTGTATTGCAACTTGAGTTATAGGTGAAATGTGTTAAATAGAGAGCATATGATGTGGAAGGGGGTGTGTATTGTTTTGTTTAATTAAAAAGCGGTTACAGAGTAAGATGTACATTGATAGTGTGGATGGTACAGTGACATTTGTGGGTGTGGGGGGGGGCTGTGTGTGCATGTTGATTAGGTGTGTGTGTGCAATACTGTAGTAGGGTGTTTCTGAGTCAGCGGCTCCCCACTGGCGGAGGTCACGACACAGGAAAACAGGAGGCTGGGTAGTGATAGGGGTGTGTGGGCATAAGGGGGACTAAAGAGGAGGGTGGGAGATACTGTGCAGCTTCTGCCAGTGGGTGAGGGTCCAGCGTGGCAGTACAGGAGTACAGGATGGTGGCCCTTCAGTCAGTGTCTCCTCCTACTGGGTGGGAGTTCGGGTGCATGAGAGCAGGAGGCTGGGCTATGAGGCATGATAGGGGCATGTTGGCAAAACAGCGTCAGCGACTCCCCAGTGGTGGAAGTTACGGTTCAGGAGAGCAGGAAGCTGGGTAGCGATAGGGGTGTGTGAGTATACGGGGGACTAAAGAGGGGCTTAGGGGTGCCGTGAATTGCGGGAGGGGCGCGGGGGTGCCGTGAATCAAGGGAGGGGGGGCGCGCAGGTGTCGGCGAATCGCGGGAGAGGGCGGGGGTCCGCAAAGCGTGGGAGGGGGCGTGAATTGTGCGAGGGGGGGTTGCGAATCGCGGGAGGGGGGGTGTGCGGGGGGTCCGTGAATTGCGGGAGGGGGGGGCACGGGGCGCGATGAATCACCTAGTTGGTTATATATTCTTGTAGAAGGATGGTAGGATGTTGCTGTCATTCAGAATGCATTTACATAAACAGTAATAGTAGCAGTAAAAGGTCTGACTTAAAACACCTACAGTAAAACAGAACAGGTGTTATATATTATACAAAGAATTGGTTGATGATGTCTAGGTTGACGTGCACATAGTTGTCACTGGAAAAAAATTGCTACAACAAAAAATCAACACAGAAAGTTCAACACATGTAAATGTTGTGGCACTTCATCGGTGTCCATGTCGACACATGAGAATGAATATGAAAACATTCAAAAAAAGAAAAATAAATCTTCAAAAACTCATGTCAACCTTTTTCATTGTCGACCATAGCCGTGCCAGTGTTTTGCATGTGACATTTAATCCTGGGGTTGCCGTGAATCGCGCTCGGGGGTGGGGGGAGGAGGTGAGGGGTGTCCGCGAATCACGGGAGGAGGGGTCGTGGGTGGATGCCGTGAAATGCGGGAGGAGGGGGTCACGGGGGGGGTGTGTGTGGGTGCCGCGAATGGTGGGGGGGGGGGCGCGGGGGGTTGCAGTGAATCGCGGAAGGGTGGGTCGCGGGGGGTTGCCGCAATGACAGGAGGGGGGGTCAGGGGTGGGGAATCGCGGTAGGGGGGGTTGTGGAGAGCACCGTGAACCGCGGGAGGGGGGGCCCGGGGGGTAGGCGTGAATCGTGGGAGGGGGGTCGCGGGGTGCCGCGAATCGCAGGAGGGGGGGGGTGTGTCACGGTGTGGGGCCGCGAATCGCGGGAGTCACCAGGGGTGCCGCGAATTGCGGGGGTGTGCTGCAAATCGCGGGAGGGGGGTCGCAGGGGGTGCCGCGAATCGCCACAAGACAAAATCAACACAGAAAGGTCAACACATGTAAATGTTGACATAAGTGTGGCACTTCATTGGTGTCCATGTCGACACATGAGAATGAATATGAAAACATTGAAAAAGTGAAAAATAAATCTTTTCAACCTTTTTCATTGTCGACCATAGCCATGTCAGTGTTTTGCATGTGCCATTTAATCGTGGGGATGCCGTGAATGGGAGGGGGGGGGGGGAGGGAGGTGCATACCTCCCAACATGACACATTGCTCTGTTTCTGGACTTTCTTCTTAATTTATGGATTACCATCACCTGTGCTTAAACACCTTTCTTATCAATTACCCTGTTTAAAATGACAGGTGATGACAATCATAAATTAAGATGGTAGTCCACAAACAGAGCATTCTGTCCCTCCTGGAGAGGGTCATGTTGGGAGGTATGGAGGTGAGGGGCGCTCACCTGGTGTGTCTGGTGTGTAGCTGTGTCTTTGCTGTGTAACATGGAGAGGCAGAGGGTGTCTGGCACTGTCTGTGGGCTCACTGGGCTGGTTCTCTGTCATGTGAGTCAGAGGCTCCACCCAGCGTTACAGCTCCAAACACACTTTGAGTGACAGATGTAGCCAAATATATAAGAGATATATATATATATATATATATTTATATTATTATTTATATACATTTGGTCTATCTATAATACTGACCCCGGCATATACTGGGTCACCTAAGTGTCCATCTCCGTGCTTTGCTCCGCCCCTCTGGAAACCCCCTTCTGAAAATCCTGCGTTTGCCCCTGAGGCAAGGGCTTTTTTTAGCAGCTTTCCCACCAAAATGTCAACCTCTGAATCGGGCATTAAGGATCTGGGCATATGGCCACATAATTTCACTATGTCGGCTCCCCCTCCAAAGACACCTGAGCTGGGGTTCTCGCTTCAGCCTATTGGCTAATGATGACAAGCTCTGGAAGCTCTTTGTAGATTGGTAAATTGAACACTAGAGCAGTTTCCAGAAAAACGGTGGCACTGTATGGGTAAGCAACAGATAGAGAACCCCCTTGTTAATAGGGGTCTATGTACTAAGCATTAGAGAGAGATAAAGTGGTGAAAGATAAGGTACCAACCAACAACCGCTCCTGTTATTTCTAAACACAGCCTGTAAGATGGCACTTAGGAGCTAAGTGCTTACTTTATATCTGTTCTCTCTACCTCTCTCCAAGGCTTACCTAATAGACTCATTAGTCAGGGGAGTGTGAGACACTACAGCACTGTACCAGCCCGGGTGAGTGTGAGGTACTACAGCACTGTACCAGCACAGTGAGTGTGAGGCAATACAGCACTATACCAGAACGGGTGAGTGTGAGGTACTACAGCACTGTACCAGCACGGTGAGTGTGAGGCAATACAGCACTGTACCAGCCCGGGTGAGTGTGAGGTACTACAGCACTGTACCAGCACGGGTGAGTGTGAGGCAATACAGCATTGTATCAGCACGGGTGAGTATGAGGTACTACAGCACTGTACCAGCCCGGGTGAGTGTAAGGCACTACAGCAATGTACTGGCATGGGTGAGTGTGAGACACTACAGTACTGTACCAGTACGGGTGAGTGTGAGACACTACAGTACTGTACCAGTACGG
Source organism: Crinia signifera (assembly GCF_055691185.1). Lineage (NCBI taxonomy): Eukaryota > Metazoa > Chordata > Amphibia > Anura > Myobatrachidae > Crinia > Crinia signifera. Next base: position 12,938,241 of record NC_139220.1, read on the forward strand.
GTGAGTGTGAGGCACTACAGCACTGTACTGGCACAGGTAAGTGTGAGGCACTACAGCACTGTACTGGCACAGGTGAGTGTGAAGCACTACAACACTCTCCTGGCACAGGTGAGTTTGAGACACTACAACACTGTACTGGCACAGGTGAGTTTCAAGCACTACAGCACTGTACTGGCACAGGCACAGGTGAGTGTGAGGCACTACAGCACTGTACTGGCACAGGTGAGTGTGAGACACTACAGCACTGTACTGGCACAGGTGAGTGTGAGGCACTACAGCACTGCACTGGGACAGATGAGTGTGAGGCACTGTACCAGCACAGGCGAGTGTGAGGCACTACAGCACTGTACTGGCACAGGTAAGTGTGAGGCACTACAGCACTGTACCGGCATGGGTTAGTGTTAGGCACTACAGCACTTTACTGGCACGGGTGAGTGTGAGGCACTGTACCGGCACGGGTGAGTGTGAGGCACTCTACCGGCACGGGTGAGTGTGAGGCACTGTACCAGTACGGGTGAGTGTGAGGCACTACATCACTGAACCAGCCTGGGTGAGGCACTACATCACTGTACCAGCCGGGGCTGGTGTGAGACACTTCAGCACTATACCAGCCCAGGCGAGTGTGAGGCTCTACATCACTGTACCAGCCCGGTTGAGTGTGAGGCACTACATCACTGTACAAGCCTGGGTGAGTGTGAGGCACTATATCACTGTACCAGCCCAGTTGAGTGTGAGACACTACAACACTGTACTGGCACAGGTGAGTGTGAGGCACTACAGCACTCTACTGGCACAGGTGGGTGTGAGACACTACAGCACTGTACTGGCACAGGTGAGTGTGAGACACTACAGTACTGTACTGGCACAGGTGAGAGTGAGGGACTACAGCACTGTTCTGGCACAGGTGAGTGTGAGACACTACAGCACTGTACTGGCACAGGTGAGTGTGAGGCATTACAGCATTGTACTGGCACAGGTGAGTGTGAGACACTACAGCACTATACTGGCACAGGTGAGTGTGAGACACTACAGCACTGTACTGGCACAGGTGAGTGTGAGACACTACAGCACTGTACTGGCACAGGTGAGTGTGAGGCATTACAGCACTGTACTGGCACAGGTGAGTGTGAGACACTACAGCACTGTACTGGCACAGGTGAGTGTGAGGCATTACAGCACTGTACTGGCACAGGTGAGTGTGAGACACTACAGCACTGTACTGGCACAGGTGAGTGTGAGACACTACAGCACTGTACTGGCACAGGTGAGTGTGAGACACTACAGCACTGTACTGGCACAGGTGAGTGTGAGACACTACAGTACTGTACTGGCACAGGTGAGTGTGAGGCATTACAGCAGCCTGGGTGAGTGTGGTCCCTGCACGTTATGTCGCCTCCTCTTACGCTAGACACGGTGACATGTGCGATGGAGATACCCAGCAATTCCCTTTATGTTCTCCCTGGTAAACAAGTTTATTTAGTTTAAGCACTGCCTGTGATCCGTCTGTCCGAGGCCATTACAGTAACGAGGAGCGATGGTACCCAGCATGCCCTGCACCGTATTCCGCAGCGCCAATTCCCAGCATTGCTGCGATGAGTTATTCTCATCTCCGCTACCTGTCGCCCTTAATGCCGTCCTCTGCCTCTGACTTTGTCCTTCACCTTCACAACTTCCCATTGTCCCCTCCTGACGGCGGTTATTCAGTGTAAATGCGGAGACAGCCGGTGGTACAATGGAAGCGCGTCTCGCGTAAACGCTTCTGATTTACTAATTCCAATTTGTCTTTACACCGTTCTACTTTTTCATTTCCTTACAAGTTGTTTGTGAGAAGCAGCGTGATCCCACGCCACCTTCATTTACTGCCCGCGCTTGTAATACCGCGCCACCTTCATTTACTGCCCGCGCTTGTAATACCGCGCCACCTTCATTTACTGCCCGCGATTGTAATACCGCGCCAGCTTCATTTACTGCCCGCACTTGTAATACCGCGCCACCTTCATTTACTGCCCGCGCTTGTAATACCGCGCCACCTTCATTTACTGCCCGCGCTTGTAATACCGCGCCACCTTCATTTACTGCCCGCGCTTGTAATACCGCGCCAGCTTCATTTACTGCCCGCGCTTGTAATACTGCGCCAGCTTCATTTACTGCCCGCGCTTGTAATACCGCGCCACCTTAATTTACTGCCCGCGCTTGTAATACCGCGCCACCTTCATTTACTGCCTGCGCTTGTAATACCATGCCACCTTCATTTACTGCCCGCGCTTGTAATACCGCGCCAGCTTCATTTACTGCCCGCGCTTATAATACCGCGCCAGCTTCATTTACTGCCCGCGCTTGTAATACCGCGCCAGCTTCATTTACTGCCCGCGCTTGTAATACCGCACCAGCTTCATTTACTGCCCGCACTTGTAATACTGCGCCACCTTCATTTACTGCCCGCACTTGTAATACTGCGCCACCTTCATTTACTGCCCGCGCTTGTAATACTGCGCCACCTTCATTTACTGCCCACGCTTGTAATACTGCGCCAGCTTCATTTAATGCCCGCGCTTGTAATACTGCGCCAGCTTCATTTACTGCCCGCACTTGTAATACCACGCCAGCTTCATTTACTGCCCGCACTTGTAATACTGCGCCAGCTTCATTTACTGCCCGCGCTTGTAATACTGCGCCAGCTTCATTTACTGCCCGCGCTTGTAATATCGCGCCACCTTCATTTACTGCCCGCACTTGTAATACCGCGCCAGCTTCATTTACTGCCCGCGCTTGTAATACCGCGCCAGCTTCATTTACTGCCCGCGCTTGTAATACTGCGCCACCTTCATTTACTGCCCTCGCTTGTAATACTGCGCCACCTTCATTTACTGCCCGCACTTGTAATACTGCGCCACCTTCATTTACTGCCCGCGCTTGTAATACCGCGCCACCTTCATTTACTGCCCGCGCTTGTAATACCGCGCCACCTTCATTTACTGCCCGCGCTTGTAATACTGCGCCAGCTTCATTTACTGCCCGCGCTTGTAATACCGCGCCACCTTAATTTACTGCCCGCGCTTGTAATACCGTGCCACCTTCATTTACTGCCCTCGCTTGTAATACTGCGCCACCTTCATTTACTGCCCGCACTTGTAATACTGCGCCACCTTCATTTACTGCCCGCGCTTGTAATACTGCGCCACCTTCATTTACTGCCCGCGCTTGTAATACTGCGCCAGCTTCATTTAATGCCCGCGCTTGTAATACTGCGCCAGCTTCATTTACTGCCCGCACTTGTAATACCGCGCCAGCTTCATTTACTGCCCGCACTTGTAATACTGCGCCAGCTTCATTTACTGCCCGCGCTTGTAATACTGCGCCAGCTTCATTTACTGCCCGCGCTTGTAATATCGCGCCACCTTCATTTACTGCCCGCACTTGTAATACCGCGCCAGCTTCATTTACTGCCCGCGCTTGTAATACCGCGCCAGCTTCATTTACTGCCCGCGCTTGTTTATTGACCGCTCCAAGCCGTAGACGTTACCTACGTGTCGCCCCATCACCCAAATGTCTCAGCTTCCTTCTCATAGCATTATGTGATGCATGCCATAATGTGGAGGGTTTGTAACGGTGACACTCCTGCTATGGCGGCTCCAAGGGTGGTATCATGGTGACTTCTGGCTCAACCAACCGTGCATCCAGCGGTGATTATCCCTAACCCTCCCTGAATGGCTAAGCCCAATCTCCCTTCCTGCAGCCGAACCCTAACCCTCCCCCTAGTGTCCAACATTAACCCTCCCATAGTGCCCAACCCTGACTCTCCCCCCAGTGCCTAACCCTCCCCCTAGTACCTGACCCCCCCTAGTGTCCAACCCTAACCATCACCCTAATGACTAACCCTCCCCCTAGTGTCCAACATTAACCCTTCCATAGTGCCTAATCCTATTTCTCCCACTAACCCTAGTGCCAAACCCTTCTACTAGTCCCTAACCCTCCCCCTAGTGCCTGACCCTCACCCTAGTACCTGACCCTCCCCCTAGTGCCTGACCCTCACCCTAGTACCTGACCCCCCCTAGTGTCCAACCCTAACCCTCCCCCTAGTGTCCAACCCTAATCCTTCCCCTAGTGCCTAAACCTCCCCCTAGTGCCTGACCCCCCTAGTGTCCAACCCTAACCTTCCCCCTAGTGCCTAACCCTCCCCCTGGTGTCCAACCCTAACCCTAGTGCCTAACCCTCCCCCTAGTGCCTGACCCCCCCTAGTGTCAAACCCTAACCCTCCCTCTAATGTCTAATCCTAAAATCAAAGAATAAAACAGTAGAACACTTTTGCGGACACCCCCCAAGTTACCCCCATGCAGATGGAGCATCCTTTATTGTCTGGCTATAGACGTGAGTATACAAACCCCATCTGAAGTACTTACGTGTATATATGTTACTTATTATATTATATTTGCTTTATCCATTTTTACAGAAGGAAGTAGCATTAATGTACAATCACACGTGCCGCGCTTTAACAAACAGCGCCTATACTGTACTCTCCGTCAATGGTAAGCTCTTACAAAATATGACAGAATAATGTACGGGGGCGCGGATCTGTCATTTTACATGAAAAGCTGCGAGCGCTATGTAATTTGTTAAAATGCGGCAAATTGATAATACAATGGCAGCGCGGCGCACGCCATTACTGCGGATTCTATTCTATTATCCATGAAAAGCTTTCAGTCCGGATTCCACATTTTCCCGGAGACGATAACAAGCGAGAGAGAATTTCGGAGATAATTGAATAAAAGATAATGCAGAATATTACAGGGTGCTGCGATTAATATGGGGAGACAATGCCTGAAATGCCGTTACAGTGTTACATTTAGGGCCACTAGAAACCGCTTATCTATTCATTATTTTTCCTTAATGTGTCTCCTTCAATTGATGATAAAATTATGGGAAAACATTTCCATTTGTGAAACATTTCCTCGCTACCTTTAGACGAGCGAGGTATAATTTCACTGCAGCAATAAATAGCAAATTATTGTATCATAAATAAAAGGTAATACAATGAAACAAACTGCGTAGAGTCCCCGATGCGCTTTTGGTAATAGCTGGATATCCTGGCACTGATGTTTCAAAATGGCAGACCTGCAAACATCGGAGATGAACGTAAATCATCAGAAGGACCAATCTTCTTAAGGTGCCTAATAACATTGTTTAAAAACTAACTTTAACCCTTTGAGTGCCAAGTGAATTGGTCAAAATAGGTGTCAAAATTGACCAGCAAACATCTTTATTCATTATAATGACCTGTAATGTTATCTCATGTAGGAAATAGAATCTTTTTTTACAGAGTTTTTTATTTGAACTTATATAACAAATGTGAGCGATGCTGGGATTTTTAGTGGATATTTTCATCAGAGGCATCACTGGTACTGGTGACAGCCAGTACATCACCCCAGGTGCGCTGAGAAGGGGCGTGGCCTATGACAAAGGAGGCATGTCCTCATAAGCGCCCTCAAGGCAATGGGTGTGGACCAGACAGGAATAGGCATGGCTTAGCGGCAGCCCTCTATTTCATCACTATGGGAGGCGTGTCCAGCATCCCCAGAGATGTTCGCTGCCCCCCAAAAACTGGGCTGCTTCTCGTGCCAGCATTTTGGCATCACCCACTCCGAGGGTAACACCTGGGTGTGGACCGGTTCCCCTTTCTGACGCCGCTAAACAACATGACAACACAGTGAGGTGGAAAAATGTGTCTTGGGATACTATTTGGATCATACATCATTTACCAAACCCCCTGTACCCCCAGAAGAGTGGGTGGTTCTCCCGCAACCCCTCCACTTCCTAGTATACTGGGGAGACAATACCACGAATCAAGAGCCCATAGGGAGGGGTCGATTTGGGATTGGTATGAAATCCTGGCGGTCGGAATCCCGGCGTTCAAAATCCAGTGGGCCCGGTGCCTCGCTACGTTTGGCACACTAATTTATTCTCCTTCTAAGGGTGTCGTGGACACCCAAGGAGGGAGAAAGTGTCGGGTTTTTGGCGGTCGGGATTCCGGCGTCGGGATTTCAACTGCATCCCGTCGATTTGACGCTATATGCTAAGTGTCCAAGTCTGTCTGTTGTTACCCAGTTTGTTTTATCACTGTCTACTATTGTAAAGCGCAACGGAATCTGCTGCGCTATATAAGAAATTGTGGTACTTATGTAGTATCTGGGCTGCCGATTTCTAAATCGTGTCAGATCGGGAGATCGCATCGCATCGCATGCGACCATGCGATTCGATGCGATGCGATGCGATGCGATGCGATGACCCGATTTTTCCATAGGAATCAATGTTAAAATGGACTGAGTCCATTTTAACATGGAATTCAATGGGAAAAATGGGTCCTTTTCATACCCCTACTATCCAAGTGGGCATGGAGTTGGATATAAACCTGTGGCGAGCGTAGCGAGCCACCGAGCCCGAAGCGTGGCGAGCGAAGCGAGCCCCGCGAGGGGACGAATACCGTTCGCTCGCCACGCTTCGGGCTCGGTGGCTCGCTACGCTCGCCACAGGTTTATATCCAACTCCATGCCCACTTGGATAGTAGGGGTATGAAAAGGACCCATTTTTCCATAGGAATCATTTTAACATTGATTCCTATGGAAAAATCGGGTCATCGCATCCGATATCGGATGCGATGCGATGCGATGCGATATCGCATCGCATCGCATCTGATTGTATGCCTTAACTTAAGGCATACAATCAAAAAATCGGCAGCCCAGATACTACATAAGTACCGAAATTGTAAATAAATAAGTACAGAATTTTAGCCCTGCCCCCTTGCTGCAAGTGGCTAATGAGACAGTCTGGCCACGCCCCTGGAGTGAATACCTGCATCTTGGGGCTTCACCCAGAGACCAGGAAGAAATAGAAGGTAAGTATAATTTGTAGAGGGATCTGATAGGGAGAGGGAGGGAGTTCCAGTGGTAGGGATAGCAAGGGTGAAACTATTGAAGCTGATGTGGAAGGCTAGTACAGTGGAGGGAGATAAGGTGCAGATGTAACTGCCACGTTACAGGCTGCACTCGAAAAAGGAACTATAGAAGCTGATTGTCTGTCACTTTATCTCTCTCTCTCTACTTTATCTCTCTCCGAACTTTGCTATATCAGCCCATATGTTCTAGGAAGGCAATGCAGAAATGTGGAGACAGGGCGTCATCATACAACTGCCATGTCTGAATCTGATGACATCACACACAGGTCCCCTTACTGTCCTGGTCCGTGTACCTGGCGGATATAACAGGCAGGCAGGATTAGCGTCCAGTATCCATACAAGGACATCTGCCACTAATGGCCGGCCTGACATACACGTAGCGGGCGCAGTAGTACGGACGCGCTGCACAGCGAGGTCTATTTGTATTTTTATACATTTTACTGAAATGTCACTGTCACCTTTTAATAAACATTTTTATTATCAGGTCCGCGACCTTTAAATGTCTGTAGAATAAAACAGCTGTGGAGCCGATTAATTTTTATAAATGTACATTTGTTGCGTCCGCCATAACCGCGCTTTGAGAGACAAGGACATTTTGTATCATCCCAAACGCAGGACAATAAGAATTGAGCAGAGACGCAATTACATACTTATTATAATTGAAGCCGGGCAGTACATTAGTTTTCAAGTTTTCCAGGTCACCCGGCAGGTGCACAGGTGCACTCATTAATCATTGACACATTTTAAAAGATCCACATGTGGAGCTAATTATTTCACCGTGATTCTGTGAGGAGACCTGCAAAGCATGCACCGTGTGGGGTCCTGAGGACCGACTTTGAGAACCTGTGATACAGAGCATAGATCTCTTGGCAGCAGCTGCGGGACAAAGTGTAAATCAGGTGAAGAGTTAATAGACGTTAATCGGGATGACGCTGCCAGCTTTGATGGCATAGTAAATCTGGGAGGAGTCAGCGCCCAGGACGCCACTGCCGCCCCCCGTCCTGGAATGAATTCAGCGCCCAGCTGTTTTCTTCTGCAATTTTTCATCCATTGATTTTACTGTCAAATGAAAATACGCTCGTTCCAAATGGCATTTATCAGGACGGGCCGGCCAGGGCGATGAAGGGCGAAAGCGTGGATTCCTTTCTGTTGCACTGCAGCATTGCTAGAAAGGACTGGACACCCAGCAGTGTAAAACATCTCCTTCCATCGATGCCCGGTGTACGCACTCATATTAATTCACCCGACAACAGTTATAATGCACCATTCTCGGCTAGTGAGCAGATATCTGCCAATTCTGATGATGGGGAGATGCACCAAGCTGTGCAGAGAAAAGCTCCTAACTGTCATGTGTTTGAAAAATTACAGGAGCTGATTGGCTGGAGCACCATAACAAGGGATAACAAAAATATCACTCATTGTTAAATCTATGGCTCCGGTTGCTAGATCTGCAGGGGTTTATGGTACTTGTGTATTTTGGCGGCGCCCCCGATGTCCGTCGTACGACGAACAGATCGCATCGCATGCCATGCACCCGATGGCATACGATGCGACGCGATTTTGACCCCCTATACGATCAAAAATCGTATAAGCACCCTAACGGGTGCTTTTGAGCACCCAAATGGGTGCTTACAATGTTAAATGCACCCCACCACGCCACCCCCCCACTATAAACGTGAACCCGAAGCGTGGCGAGCGCAGCGAGCCCGCGAGGGGCGGCAGTACGCGTTCTACGACCTTTTCATACCCCCACTATCCACGTCGGCGTGGAGTTGAGAATAGATTAGTGTGGCGAGCGCAGCGAGCCCGAAGCGTGGCGAGCACAGTGAGCCCCGGGAGGGGACGCGGATACCTTCACAGGTAAACGCGTCCCTTCGCGGGCTTCACAGGTATCCGCGTCCGCTCGCCACGCTTCGGGCTCGGTGGCTCGCTGCGCTCGCCACACCATTCTATTTTCAACTCCACGCCGACGTGGATAGTGGGGGTATGAAAAGGTGGTAGGACGCGTACCGCCGCCCCTCGCGGGCTCGCTGCGCTCGCCGCGCTTCGGTTTCACGTTTATAGTGGGGGGGTGGCGTGGGGGTGCATTTAACATTGTAAGCACCCATTTGGGTGCTTAACATTGTATAAGCACCCATTAGGGTGCATATACAATGTTTAATCGCATCGCATCGTATGGCATCGTATGCCATGTACAATGGCATACAATTTCAAAATTGTATGCCATCGTGCACTATCGTACGACATCGCGTCGCATACCATCCTATGCGTTATGGTATGCGATGCGATGGGCGCCGCCAAAATACACAAGTACCGGGTTTATTTACTAAGATAGGAGTTTGTATTTAAGATGGGATGTTGCCCATAACAACCAATTAGATTGTAATTCTTGTTTATTTAGCACCTTCTATAAAGATAATAGCGAGTATCTGATTGGTTTAACAGAACTCTCATATTAGTAAATAAACCCCACAGATAGACAGCCAATAGGTCTACCTCATAAATGTCGACACAAAAAAAGGTCAACAGGGTCAAAAGTAAACTGCACTTAATAATATCTGAAAAGCAGGGGTATTTTTTTTCCCCCCAGATGACAAAGAAGAACAAAATTTGTAAGGGTGGAACAGGTACCCGGATGACAGGTCGACTGTGTCAAGGTTGTCATGGCAACGGTCGACGCTGTATTTCACAATGACTTGTGTCACCTTCATGTCTTTCATGTAAACAATCTGTACAATAAATGGTCTCTCCAGCGCCGCCTGCCCCCTCTTTGGCCATTTCCGGCGTTAGGAGATCCGCTACACCGCAGCGACCAGTACTGCCGACGCAGTCGGTCTGATGCATTCCAAAATGTTCTAGATCGCGTTCGCCGTCTGATGTAACCGCTGAGCCCAACCATTGGAGGCTTCTTTCCATAATGCAGCATTAACAGAACTGGCACCACCACGCCAGTAATGGTGAATGAATATCGCGGAATAGCGGTAGCGCGCACTCAGAAAAATGTGGTCAGAGTCTGAAGGGGCGGGGCACAGTCTGAAGGGGTGGGGCACAGTCTGAAGGGGCGGGGCACTGCAGGTTGGGATCCGGACAGATTGAACGCTGCATCAGTGGAACCGATACCAGTTTTGTGATACACCGCCACATTGCCTCTGGGCACCCCTCTTTTATCACCCGCGCTGGGAATCCATTTTATTCGGATCTCAGGCAGACATTATCATTGCAAAACCTGCCTGCGCTGGTTATTTACTGCGCCGATCACATCAATGTAACGGGAGGCTCTGATCCAATGCCAACGTCTGCGGGGGACCCAGTAGAGGCGTCGTTCTGCAAATCCGCAAAGGCCACTTAGAGAACAAAAAGGCATTTTCAGAATTCAGATCTTGAAAGCCGCATCTCAGGGAGGATTCCGGCTCTAGATTTAGGGGGTTAATTATCCTAATCCATCAATCTGAATTCACGAGCAAGAAGATGACGATCCGTCAGGGCGACAAGCTGCAGAGCAACCTCGAGTATTCTCCGACGGCAGAGCAAAGCGCCGTCCAGCTGCTCCGAGGGCAAAGGGTAATAGAAAGCGCTAGATTCCCGCCACAGGCACGTCACATGACCGTGTCAGACCTAATCATTACCGCATCATTTTGTGTCTCTGCATTTTCATTTTAAAATGCAAAAAAAAAGAAATAAGAAGAACCCGCTAGATTTAAAAAAATTAAATAAAACATCGACCAACGCCCCGGAGCCTATAGAAATGGGGTCGCAAGCGCCGAACCTGTAAACATTATTGATTTGCATATAATTACCCAGACTCCCTGGCCGCAGAAGCGTTGAAATCTATGTAATTACTTGGAATGGAACATTTATCACCACTAATGATGGAGATTTACTAAAGGGCAGTTAGGGGCGAGCATCACTACATAAATGAGGAATTCCTAACTCGGCACGAGCGGAAGATCATTTATTTATCGGCAACAGGATTAAACCAGCCAGGAAATTCCATAATGGCCTCATAGACAACTAGTTGTCGCTACGGTAACGGGCTGCGTCGCTTCTCAGCTGCAACTTGAACATTGCCGGGAGATACGGCGTGTTACAGGCGTGCCGCAAAAGTGGTTGCTAACACATACACATAAATATTTTAACAATGTAATCACGTAAGACAGTATATACAGTATGCGCTGAATCAACAGTTTTGGTACCAGTATATAAGTCACACCCTTTACTTTTAACAAGGGATATTTATACCCCTTTGCACCAAAATGCTGGGTTTTTTCGAACTTGGATCCAGCCTCATGTCACAGCTGGGTCAGACCCCTTTCTTGCTGTGCCATGGACACCGGTAATGCCAGAACTTCCCTCTGCCAGCGATAAAAAATGACATCATCCCCAAGCGCCGGTGATTCGGTTCTCTGTATGCTTTTACAGTGACTGCTGGAACCATGGTAACTACCACTGGTGGATTCCCAGGCTTGAGACCCAGGTAGACCCTTTCACACTAAACTTGGCCCCGGTTGCACCGGCTATAACCCCGGTAATACTGTAAATTCGGTGAAAGAGGTCCACTCCTAGTATTCTGGCGATATTTCCACAGATTATTTATTGTCTTTAATTTCTCACAGTAAAAGTTGCAGGAAGGTGCACACAAGCAGATACATTAAAGCTAACTGAAGGTGGAAGACCTGACTAAGGGGGCTATACAGACCTGACTGCTGCTGTGCGAATTCGCACGGCGTCTGATTATCGAGAGACGGCGATTAATCAATTTTCAAGCTGTCCGCAATTTGATGGACAGGAAGTCGCTGTTTTTTTGTGTCACCCGGGAGTGTCAGGGAGAACGCAGGTGCGGCCAAGCGTTTTCAGGGCGATGCCAGCTCCAGCCTCAATCAGCCGGATCCTATCGTAAGCTTGTGGTTACGCACAGACTGGGAAAATCCTCCCATGGCGAGTGAGCTGCGTACGGATTTGAAGCTGGTCGTTGATCGGCGATAGTTTCGCAAGCCGTCCGCACACTTGCGCGGGGCGGGATTAGGCTCTGTCTGAGCGGCGACTATCTGGTCGCAGAGCTCTGCTAAATCGCCCAGGTCTGAATCAGGCCCTTAGTATTCTTTTTTTTGGGATTCCGGGATATCATTACACAGCTGCCCTACAACACGTCTTGGGGTGAAGGTCGCACCGTCGGCTGGCACCGAAGATGCACTTTCAATGCCCATTAATTTCCTTTATAAATCGTAACTTTGACAGCAGATGAGACCGCATCATATCTTTCTGCTCTCATCTCCCCGGATTTATAACCTCGGCCCTCGCATGCTCCCAAGCCCGAGCGTTTTATCAATTCCCAAACTATATTAACCTTTATTACCCCATCTACAAAGATCTCCTGTAAATCCATGACCCCTTCCCTGATCCGGCACTCGGCAGCGCTCTCTGCCAATCTCTGGCTGCGCTGTCCTTGACGAATCGCCGGTTATTGTCAGGTGCTGAACTATTTTACAGGGCGACTAAGGGTGAGAATAAGCCGTGTACAGTTATATGGCGCAACCAAGGCAGTCCTGCGGCCCTACGCACAGACTCCGGGGGCCTATTCGCTAAATGCTAAGCGCTGTTTTCTGGTGCTGATTAATTCCTGGGCTGACAGCACACAGAACAGGAAAGGGTCAATTTTAATTAACCCCTGTCTCTATTTGCATGAGCAGTGGAGCTGGGGACTAATTAAGCTTTGCCTGAAGATTAACGAAGGACTTAAACTGTAGGAAAATGCGACTACAGTGTAAGGGCCGGCGACGCGGTGTTGCGGGTGTGTAAAATTTTGCGAGTCCCGGCTTTCAGGGTGACCTTGTCCTGTGGTGGGTGGCGCCCCACACACTGTCTCTCTATGGTGGCACTGAGAAATGTCTATACAGGATATAAACTGGGGCACTCTCCAAAAGCTGTTTGTACCTAGTTGTTGCCATCTGTGCCCACTTTGGCGCATGGTTCGCACATTTTGATGGCAAGAATTTGTTATTTTACCGACGTGCACATGTTTGATGAAGAGGGTTGAGGAGACCAAGAGGGTTTATTTAAAAGGGCAATGCTTTTACTAACAAGACAGGGCTGGCAAAAGCATCGTCCCTTTAAATTGCTGGCATAGATGACAATTGGAGGGTTTTAGAACCCAGTGCTTGGTAAATAAGCCCCCAGGCTGGATTTGAGCCTTCTTATAGAGAGACAGACTGAGGCGTTAATACCGCGGATTATGCATATACAGTATATGTGGAAATGAGAATGTATTTTTGTAGGGCGGAATATTTTAATGAGATGAAGAAGATGAGATTGCATATATCCGAAGGCAGCGTGCACCCTGTTAGGAGAGAGAATGCTGCTTATATCTTGGTTTGTTCTCTGAATATTCCGTTTCATGTCCTGTTTTTTGTGCGCCATTCAAAGGGATTACTGGCAAACATGCTCCCTGCAAAGTCAGGCAGCGATGGAACGCGTTGGGTTGCAGTTCACCCGGATGGCGCCACTAGAAAAATAAATCAATCGATGCATTTGGCGGAGGAGCGAGTCACATTTACTAATAACACAAACATGCTTACATTTACGTAATGATGCCCCCTCTTTACTTCTACTGCGGCCTTTACGCTGAAGGTGCTGGAGCGCGAGGGGCTTCACAAATATAGTAACAGTTATTGATGAACGGTTCTGTCCCAGCCTAACCACTGAACACGCAAAGTTACCACCCTGCCAAAAAAGTTCCGGGCACCCCCCTCCCCTCATTCGTTAGAAAAAAAAATTCTACGTGCTCCTTGTCAGGGGTTATCTTGCTTATTGCCAGGGGTTACATGCTCTTTGCCAAGTGTTACATGCTCGTTGCAAGGGGTTACTTGCACATTGCCAGATGTTAAATGCTCATTGTTTGGGGTTTCATGTTTGTTGCCAGGAGTTACATGCTCATTGCCAGGGGTTTATTACTTGTTGCCAGAAGTTTCCTGTTCAATGGCAGGGGTTGCATGCTCATTGACAGGGTTTACATGCAACGTGCCAGGAGTTACATGCACATAGCCAGATGTTACATGCTTATTGCCAGGGGTTTCTTACTCATTTCCAGGGGTGTTCTGTTATTTGGCAGGGGCTACATGCTTGTTGCCAGGGGTTTCTTAATCATTGGAACGGGTTACATGCTCATTGCCTGGGGTTTCTTGCCCGCAAGCTATATGTCCTGAATTTCCCTGACAGATGCTAGAGGTCCAGTAGGACCTCTGGCACCAGTCTCCTGCAAGGCTTCGGCCATTTTTGGAAGTCCATTTTTAGCAGACACCACGCGGACGGCCAGACTGCCACTGCATCTTACCACCTCCAACCTGACTGCTGCCTCCAAGAGGGGGCATATTAAATGTTGTCAAGTACAAGTTAAACAGAATAACTATAGTATACATGTGTGCACCATTGGGTACTGTGCTACAATGACTGGGATAGGTCGACAGTCATTAGGTCGACACCGTTGGGTCGACAGGCAACAAGGTCGACAGGGTTCTAGGTCGACATGGTTTTAGGTCGACTAAAGCGTTAGGTCGACATGGGTTAGGTCGACAGGTCGACATGGGTTTTTCCACTGTTTTTTTGAGCCGACATGTGCCGACAGGCAGTATTTCATGCCCTACCATCCACTAGGGCGTGGTGGGAGAATAAAATAGTGTGCCCGAATCATTGCGAGCACTGCGAGGGGCTGCGGTGGACTTCCAACTGTGTCCATGTCGACTGTCAACATTAGGGTAAAAAAACAGTGAAAAAACCCATGTCGACCTCGCGACCTAACCCATGTTGACCTAACGCATTTGTCGACCTAATCCCAAGTCGACCTTGTCCCATGTCGACCTAGACACCTGTCGACATTCACCCATGTCGACCTAGAACCCTGTCGACCTAGTTGGCGAACGGTGTCGACCTAATGACTGACGACTTAAGTCGTGTCGACAATACGATGCACACCCCACTGACTTTATGCCTTTTTTTCCTTTTATAAATGACGTACTCCCATCTGGATTTAGTAACATTATGGCCCCATAATCTGACATTCATCAACGTTTGTGGCGGCTGAAATCCTGAAAGAACGCGGACAATCTCTTTCCAGCGGAGAAACCTCCAGTTTTCAGTGACCTTGCTTCAATTTATTTCGCCCTGGTGTCATCTGTTGCAGGTCCACGGAATTAAAGAGGTCAATAGGGGGATATAGAATCCCGACAGACAGGTTTCCAATAAACTCAATCCGGGACCTGTAAACTCATTTGCGGATGAAGGACGGTTGAAGCGCGGCTGTCAGATCTCGCTTCTCCGTGACCCAGCGGTTTATGAGATACTAAACACAAGGTTTATCACCATCCACCGGTCTCCAGCCCCCAAAACACTTCTAATATCCTTTAATCACAACAGGTAAGTGAGTCCAGCTAGTGGCGCATAAATCCCCCTGCGGCCATTTCTCCGCCGGTAGCCAGTCAGGGCTGGCAGTGAAGGCCGCAGTGATAAGATCACGACAATATACAAAAGTTGTGTACATTAAGCTTGGAATTAAGCACAGCGGCCAATATACAGGTGCTATATCGCTATGTATCTCCTGTTATCTCCGTCAGACATTTGCCTTTTTGTTAGTTGGACTTTTTATTTTGCTTCTATGGGAATTCTTACGTTTTTTTTTTTTTTTACAACAATCCATAAAAAAAACCCCCCGAAAAGACAAAAAAAAATACAAGAACAGCAGCAAAGGAAATCTCCCTCACACAAATAACAAAGACGGCAACAACAAAATCACAAAGAATCGTGAATAAAGTGGTAGAGATGCACAAAACAATAGGGGGTTATTCTTGCTGATTCGCAGCATGGCTGCGTTCGCACGAGGACTGATGTTTTTGTACCCATTTGCCGCGAGTGCGGGGGTAGCTGACATCACCGGACTTCTCAGTCACTTTTATATGTGCCTTCGCCATCAATCGATGGTCACCAGCCTTGTGAACCAACCAGAATAACCCCCTAGGTGTGTAACACTTTAGAACTTTGGAATTGTTTCAGAATTAGGATAGTGGTGTCCTGGTTGCCGCATCACTTGGGTGGATGCCTCATGAAGGGGGAGTGGCTATATAACAGAGTGGGCGTGCTAATTTCAGCACTAGGATGCGCTTCAACACCCTCTGATAACACTCTCACTGCCCATGGCAGGTGTTCCCAGGGCCAGTTGTACCATAGGCAGCTGCCTACAGGGCCCCAGAATCTGGTGGAACCCTGTGAGCGTCTTAATGTATCTCGACCTTCACAGTGTCAACCTACCGACCGTCTTTCCTACAGAGAGGCAATGCGGACTGGGGGAAAACAGGAACGATGCAACAACGAAAAACCCTGCGCCTTGTCTTGTTCTCCGTTAAAACATTACCCTTGCCAGTCCTTTGTAATGCTTAATATTCCAGAACCCTCCCGCGTGCCATCGAGTTCAGGCTGCTCGTTGAAGCAGAGGCAGCGGGGAAGCTCAAGCTGTTTTTATACTTTGTTAAACCAACAGCGGTGGCTTCAGGTTTACATTCGCCTGGAGGGGCTGCGGGCATGCGTTGGGTCTCAGTCAGACCTCCTTCGGCTAGATTGCTTTGTGCGAGAAAAGAATAAGAAAATGCTAAATTGCAAGACCTTATCTTCAGAACGGAGCTCCCTGCGGATGAGGAATTATAGGGGCTGGAATCTCCGCGCCGGAGGAAAAGAGACACCGCGGACGCGACTGACGCCACATGCAAAATAATACTGTTTGCACAGAATGTTTTAGGGATGGCCATCGAGAATGAAGCCGCTGGAAAATAGTTCTGCCATCGATGGGGGAGAACCAGATAATTCCCCTCTATTGATGGTACAGCATAACCGAACAGAGCATAGCTCCGCTCCGACACCCATTAAACCCCGCCCCCCTGTTCTGATTGGTCCACAGTGCAGAGAAAATAGAGGACCATCGATAGTCATTCATCGCATATTATGCTGCCATTGATGACCGTTTTTACTATCGCCATATCCCAATATCCCTTTAGAATGTACGTTTTCACGAGCAGGGCCCTCTGCCCTTCTGTGCATTTCCTTCTCTTACTTAAGGAATTTTTCTATGGCACCAAATCCTGCAGTTCTCTGCCCCCTGATACTTATGTCAGTGTCCCCTGCTGACGCAGCTATGGTTATGTGCCCTGTACTTGTCCTCTATTGTATTCACCTCTCAGTCACTGCTTTCCCTTTTGCTTATTCGTTTAAGTAACTTGTAATTGGGCAATTTGGATCCCTTGTTGCGCCATATAAATAAACAATAATATATATATATATATATATATATATATATATATATATATATATATATAATGGATTGTGAAGAAGGGGATTCTGTTGCCCGGCGTATCCCCAGTAGCCCCGTCCTGGGTGTAACTCGCGCTGCCGCGTCTTTGTTCCCTGTAAATACCACATAACACACGGCACAATTTACTTCTGAGGTGACATCTGGAGAATCGCTCGGCTAATTGGCAATGTATAGGAATGAGGCCTATACTCCCAGAGGAATGAGGCTCCTCCAGCTGACACCAGGAAAGGATGAGTAAATAACAGAGGCCCATAAAATGCTGTGAGGCGAGATCTGCTCCATCTGGGGGATCAGGGAACCGCGGCCAGTGCCAATTAGCCGCGCGCTACCATAAAGCAACATCCGGCTGACTTATTGCTGGGAGTGATAAAAAATAAATAAATAGGGGCCTATTTACTAAGACCTTAATGTTACAGTCATTATGTGTCCAGGTGTATCGCAGTTATTGACATACGCTGAGGTAGACAGCTGTCATCATCGGCGCATGCTTAGGTCGACACCACTGGGTCGACAGGCAACTAGGTCAACAGGATTCTAGGTTGACACGGGTGAAGGTCGACAGGTGTCTAGGTCGACATGGGACAAGGTCGACATGGTTCTAGGTCAACAAATGCATTAGGTTCACATGGGTTAGGTCGACAGGTCGCGATGTCGACATGGGATTTTTCACAGTTTTTTTACCCGAATGTCGACACAGCCGACATGGACACAGTTGGAAGTCAACCACAGGGCACGGTGTCTCGCTGTGCTCGGCACACTATTTTATTTTACCTAGTGTATGGTAGGGCATGAAATACTGTAGGGATTTCAGAGGCGGTGCTGCAGCACAGTTCAACATTTAAATAGGGGAGGCTATCACACTATGATAGCTATGACACTGCTACCAACTGTCATTCCAAACTGACTCACTGGCAGTTCGTGTGGCTTCCCTATTTCAATTTTGAACTGTGGTGCAGCCCCTCCTCTGGATCCGCCACTGTTATTTACCAAGGCACCAAAAAATATACAGGACCAGTGTTATGGTTGCTATGGTTCCCATAACCACCAGTCTATTAACACGACCTATCAAGTCACATGCCGCGGCATGTGACTTAATAGGTTGTGTTAATATTTGCCAAAGATCCGTTCCTCTGCGTCAGGACTTGTACTCACTTTATGCTGGGTGGAAAAGATCTGCCTGATACAGGTGTCCACATCCACAGGCAATGCAATGCATGAGGATGGAAGATGGCTTGGACATGCCCACAGCAATCTCAGGGCGCAAACTGCAACCTTCCCAGGACACTCCCACAACAATGCAGATGCAAACCCAAAACAATCACAGGACATCACAGGACACGCCTACAACCTTCCCAGGACACTCCCACAACAATCCAGGACATCACAGGACACGCCTACAACCTTCCTAGGACACTCCCACAACAATCCAGGACATCACAGGACACGCCTACAACCTTACCATGACACGCCCACAACAATCCCAGAATATGCCAACAAAAACCCAGGGCACACCTAAAACAATTCCAGGACACGCCCACAACAATCACAAAACACGCCTACAATTTAACCATGACACCCACACAACAATCCCAGAATATACCAAAAAAAATCCAAGGGCACACCTACAACAATCCCAGGAGACTTCCTCAACAAAGGACAGGTCTGTGGATCATACTGTTGTCCTCACTTAGGTCGGCAGTAATTAGGTAGACACCACTGGGTCGACAGGCAACTAGGTCAACAGGATTCTTGGTCGACATGGATGAAGGTCGACAGGTGTCTAGGTCGACATGGTTCTAGGTCAACAAATGCATTAGGTTCACAAGGGTTAGGTCGACAGGTCGCGATGTCGACATGGGTTTTTCACAGGTTTTTTTACCCGAATGTCGACATGGACACAGTTGGAAGTCAACCACAGGGCACGGTGTCTCGCTGTGCTAAGAACACTATTTTATTCTCCCACCACGCCCTAGGGCATGAAATACCGCCTGTCGGCACATGTTGGCTCAAAAAACTGAAAAAAACCCCGTGTCGACCTCGCAACCTAACCCAATCTCGACCTAATACATTTGTCAACCTAGAACCATGTGGACCTAATTGCCTGTAAACCTAGTGGTGTCGACCTTATGACTGTCGACCTAGGTGGGGTCGACAGTCCCCACCATATCCCGTGAATTCACGTGTTCACCGCCACTGAGAGACGTACATAAAGCTCAACCTTTTACAGGACCCCTTAGAGGGTGTTGTCTAGATGTGAAATCCCCTTTTGAATGTTTGACCCTTGCATGGAATCTGCTCCGTCTGCACCAATTCCTCCTCCAGTACCTGGAGATCCTCAGCGGCCGGTATTATAAGCACAGAGTATAATTAAATGAATTATATCCCTTTTATAGCAATGATAAAGCCCTTTACTGCACAGCAACAGCTGGGAAATCCGTGTTTCATGAAGCAAGAACCTTCCACGGTGACGGGAAGAGATATTCTGGAGCGCGGCTCGTAAAGGAAGAGGAGCGGGAGATGCCGGGTGTGAGATTGGGGTGCAGCCAGGAGCCCCGAGGCAGGGGCGGGAGAAGTGAATACAGATGGACAATGTCATCTTATACACGGCTATTTATCACCCGTCGCCCATAATCTCACTTGGGAACTACATCGGATAAATCACTGTAACGGGGATCCCCGTCCTACAGAGCAGAAACAAACACAAGTGAAATAAAGACTTTTCCTTATGTGTTATTCAGCACCCTCCACCCTCCGTGCTTTTGCCCTCCAGTCACACAGGAAAATCAGACTGTGATAAATGCAGCTGGGGCAGGCTGCCGTGTGGCTGCACAGCGTCAGTGACCTCTAACATCATCCTTCGCTGCGCTGCCCAGCAGAAAAGGATCAAAGGCATCCCCAATCCCAGGATTTAACCCCTTCCCGACATTTGACGTACATTTACGTCATGGTCGGGAAGCACTTCCCGACACATGGCGTAAATGTACGTCATGGATTTAAACTGTCACCGCGTCTATAGACGCGGTGACAGTTTCAACATGTCTGCTGTCCCTGACAGCAGACATGTCCGTGCATGCCCCGGGGGGGCTGCGATGCCGCCCCCCCGTCGGCGATCGCTGTGATTGGCTGTTCAGTGTGAACAGCCATTCACAGCGTTTTCCTGTGTCACCGGCGAATAACGTTCGCCGGTGACACGGGATCAGAGGTGATTGGTGCTGTAAAGTACAGCACCAATCACCGCGGGGTGTAAGGGTGACACTGGTGTCACCCCACCTCACCCCGCCCGCCCCCAAAGGCCGTGATTGGTCCGTCGGACCGACGGACCAATCACAGCCAAGGAGGGAGATTTAAACTAACGGTGACTGCACTGCAGACGCCATTCCGGTCTGGAAAGCGTGCAGTGCGGTCACCGTACCCCCCTGCCGCCATACTGACCAGAAATACTTGCTGCAATACTTACCTGATCGCTGCTGATTGCTTCCTGGATCCTGTGCAATAATTGTGCCATACTGTGATATTGTGCTGCTGCACTGTATTAGTATTAGCTAGATAGATAGAGAGATAGATAGAGATAGATAGAGAGAGATAGAGAGAGATAGAGAGAGATAGAGAGAGATAGAGAGAGATAGAGAGAGATAGAGAGAGAGATAGTGTCAGAGAGTGCTATATTTTGTGCTGCTGCAGTGTGATATAGTTATAGATAGAGAGAGAGAGATAGAGAGAGAGAGATAGAGAGAGAGGCCTACTGACAGAGTGCTATATTTTGTGCTGCTGCAGTGTGATAGTTATAGAGAGATAGAGAGAGATAGAGAGAGAGAGATAGAGAGAGATAGAGAGAGATAGTGACAGATTGTGCTATATATTTTTTATATAACTGACTGCTGCCCCCTCCTTTTGTGCTGATCAGTATAAATTAACTGATCAGTAACTTTTTGGGGGCGCAGGTTTTTTTTTATATATAGATATACCTGTGAGTGCTGCTGCTGCAGTGTCATAGAGTGTTAGATAGTGTTAGATAGTGAGAGATAGAGAGATAGAGAGAGATAGTGATAGAGAGTGCTAAATTTTGTGTCTGCTGTCCCCGCCTTTTGTGCTGATCACTATATCTGAGGTGATCAGCAACTTTTTTGGGGGTACAGAGGTTTTTTTTTTTTTATATATACCTGTCAGTTGCACCAAAGGTTGTGCACCTGCTGCACCTCACTGGTAATCAGTGTCGCATCACTGATCACCTTTTTTTTTTGTGTGTGTGCTGTGGGGTATTTTTTTAATTTTTTTTTTTACACACACTGTGATTTTGTGGGTGTCCTGTGGCCGCTGTGCGCTGATCAGTGACGTACATCACTGATCATCTCTTTCGGCACAGGGTTGATCTATTTTTTTTTTTTTTTTTGATCAAATTCCTGTTGCCTTTGAGCGCTGTTCAGTGACAGACGTTACTGACCAACATCTGTGCTCAATTTTTGGCGCAGGACCTTTTTTTTTTTAACCCCTTCCTTTTTTTTTTTTTTAACCCCTTCATTTTTTTTTTTTTTTATTGGTATAAAGTATTTTTTTTTTTTCTGCACCACATACACACTACACACTACATACCCCCCGGATTGAAATAAAGTTTGTGCCCCCCCCTACACTATACACGTGTTGAAACATTTCACTACCGGTAACACAAAAATAAAAATGGCATCCCAAATGTCCTCCCAAATGTCCTCCCAAATGTCCTCCCAATCATCCAGGAGAATGTATTCAGTGGAGGAGGCATATGCCATGCTTGCTTCTGACTCTGACACAGCCAGTGATGCAAGCGGGGAATTTGAAGGATTTGCCTTAAGCTCCTCTTCCTCCTCTGCTGATGAGGGACCCCCTCAAAGACGCCCCCGTAGATCAGCTGAGATTCCCCCCCCAATAATTGATCTAGTATGGACCCCACCACCAGACAATTTTGAGCCCCAGGTTCCTGAGTTTTTGGCCATGCCAGGAATCCAATTTGATTCCACAGGTCTCAGAGAAATTGACTTTTTCAAATTATTTTTCTCTGATGATTTTATAAATTTAATGGTGGACCAAACTAATTTATATGCCCAGCAGTTTATTGCTCAAAACCCCACGTCATCATTTGCTAGGTGGACCCCTGTAGATGCAGTAGAGATGATGACGTTTTGGGGTCTGGTGTTTCATATGGGCATAGTAAAAAAGCCAGAAATTAGGCAATATTGGAGTACAGATGTTCTGTACAGTACTCCATTTTACCGTATGGCCATGCCCCGGACTCGATTTGAGACAATTCTTAAATTCATACATTACACCGATAATGCACAGTGCCCACCCAGAGATGATCCCACCTTTGACCGGCTATTCAAAGTCAGGCCGGTCATTGATCATTTCAGTGCCAAATTTGAAGAGGTGTACATCCCTGAAAAATTTATTTGTATCGACGAGTCCCTTATACATTTTAAAGGAAGGGTTAAATTCCGCCAGTACCTTCCCAGTAAGAGGGCAAGGTATGGCATAAAAATGTATAAACTGTGTGAAAGCACCTCAGGGTACACCCACAGGTTTAGGGTTTATGAAGGGAAGGATTCAAGAATTCAACCGCCAGAATGCCCCCCCTCCCTCGTAGGTGTTAGTGGGAAAATTGTCTGGGATTTAGTGCACCCCTTCCTGGATAAAGGTTATCACCTCTATGTGGATAACTTTTACACTAGCATCCCCCTGTTTAAGGCCCTTGGTTCAAGAGGTACAGCAGCTTGCGGTACTGTGCGCAAGAACCAAAGAGGCCTCCCAAAAACGCACATTGCCCAAGTAATGAGAAGGGGTGAAAGCAGGGGAATATGCACCGAAAATATGTTGTTGGTCAAATATAAGGACAAGAGGGATGTCCTTATACTGACAACAATTCACGGAGACAGTACCACCTCCGTCCCTGTACGAGGTACCAGTACCCACACCTCAAAACCTAATTGTATCCTGGATTACAATAGGTACATGGGCGGAGTGGATCTTTCAGATCAGGTACTGAAGCCGTACAGTGCCCTGCGGAAAACAAAAATCTGGTACAAGAAGGTGGCCGTGTATATCATCCAGATGGCACTGTATAACGCTTACGTGCTATTCCGTTCTACCGGCCAGAGGGGGACATTTATGCACTTTCAAGAGGAAGTCATAAAGGGCCTAATATTTGGGAACCAGCAGGCAGAGGGCCCCAGTACTTCTAGTACTGGCCCCCGTATTGTACCAGGGCAGCATTTTCCTGATGAAATCCCCTCCACTGGAAAAAAGGGCAGGACACAAAAAAGGTGCAAAGTTTGCTATAAAAAGGGAATAAGAAAGCAAACTATTTTCCAGTGTGACACTTGCCCCGACAAACCCGGCCTATGTATAAAGGAGTGTTTTAAATTATACCACACATCTATGGAATATTAGGTTCATAATTTCACCGTGCTTCGGGGGTCTTGCTAATGCCACATAGCACCCACCATTCATTCCACCAGAATCTGAGCCGCAAAATCCAAAAATCACTCCTTCCCTTCTGAGTCCTGCCATGCACCCAACTGGTATTTTTTGGTCACATGTGAGGCATTGCCGTACTCGGGAGATATTGGGGCACAGATTTTGGGGTGCTTTTTCTCCTTCATACCTTCTGAAAATGAAAAATTTTGAGCCAGAACTGCATTTTTGTGTAAAAAATGTAATTTTTCTTTTTCACTGCCCACTTGTATCAAAATTGGTGAAACCCCTGGGGGTTTTAAATGTACACTATACCCCTAGATGAATTCCCTGAGGGGTGTAGTTTTCAAAATGGGGTGACTTGTGGGGGGGTTCCACTGTATTGGTGCTTGGGGGGTCTTGCTAATGCGACATAGCACCCACCAAAATTCCACCAGAATTTGTGCTGCAAACTCCAAATATCACTCCTTCCCTTCTGAGTCCTGCCACTTTTTGGTCACACATGAGGCATTGCCGTACTCGGGAGAAATTGGGGCACAGATTTTGGGGTGCTTTGTCTCCTTCATTCCTTGTGAAAATGAAATATTTTGAGCCAGAACTGCATTTTTGTGTAAAAAAATGTAATTTTTCATTTTCACTGCCCACTTGTATCAAAATTGGTGAAACCCCTGGGGGTTTGAAATGTACACTATACCCCTAGATGAATTCCCTGAGGGGTGTAGTTTGCAAAATGGGGTGACTTGTGGGGGGGTTCCACTGTATTGGTGCAACATAGCACCCACCATTCATTCCACCAGAATCTGTGCTGCAAAATCCAAAAATCACTCCTTCCCTTCTGAGTCCTGCCATGCACCCAACTGGTATTTTTTGGTCACATGTGAGGCATTGCCGTACTCGGGAGAAATTGGGGCACAGATTTTGGGGTGCTTTTTCTCCTTCATACCTTCTGAAAATGAAAAATTTTGAGCCAGAACTGCATTTTTGTGTAAAAAATGTAATTTTTCTTTTTCACTGCCCACTTGTATCAAAATTGGTGAAACCCCTGGGGGTTTTAAATGTACACTATACCCCTAGATGAATTCCCTGAGGGGTGTAGTTTGCAAAATGGGGTCACTTGTGGGGGGGTTCTACTGTATTGGTGCTTGGGGGGTCTTGCTAATGCGACATAGCACCCACCAAAATTCCACCAGAATCTGAGCTGCAAAATCCAAAAATCACTCCTTCCCTTTTGAGTCCTGCCATGCACCCAACTGGTATTTTTTGGTCACATGTGAGGCATTGCCGTACTCGGGAGAAATTGGGGCACAGATTTTGGGGTGCTTTTTCTCCTTCATACCTTCTGAAAATGAAAAATTTTGAGCCAGAACTGCATTTTTGTGTAAAAAATGTAATTTTTCATGTTCACTGCCCACTTGTATCAAAATTGGTGAAACCCCTGGGGGTTTGAAATGTACACTATACCCCTAGATGAATTCCCTGAGGGGTGTAGTTTGCAAAATGGGGTGACTTGTGGGGGGGTTCCACTGTATTGGTGCTTGGGGGGTCTTGCTAATGCGACATAGCACCCACCAAAATTCCACCAGAATCTGAGCCACAAAATCCAAAAATCACTCCTTCCGTTCTGAGTCCTGCCATGCACCCAACTGGTATTTTTTGGTCACATGTGAGGCATTGCCGTACTCGGAAGAAATTGGGGCACATATTTTGGGGTGCTTTTTCTCCTTCATACCTTCTGAAAATGAAAAATTGTGAGCCAGAACTGCATTTTTGTGTAAAAAAATGTAATTTTTCATTTTCACTGCCCACTTGTATCAAAATTGGTGAAACCCCTGGGGGTTTGAAATGTACACTATACCCCTAGATGAATTCCCTGAGGGGTGTACTTTGCAAAATGGGGTGACTTGTGGGGGGGTTCCACTGTATTGGTGCTTGGGGGGTCTTGCTAATGCGACATAGCACCCACCAAAATTCCACCAGAATCTGAGCTGCAAAATCCAAAAATCACTCCTTCCCTTCTGAGTCCTGCCATGCACCCAACTGGTATTTTTTGGTCACATGTGAGGCATTGCCGTACTCGGGAGAAATTGGGGCACAGATTTTGGGGTGCTTTTTCTCCTTCATACCTTCTGAAAATGAAAAATTTTGAGCCAGAACTGCATTTTTGTGTAAAAAATGTAATTTTTCTTTTTCACTGCCCACTTGTATCAAAATTGGTGAAACCCCTGGGGGTTTTAAATGTACACTATACCCCTAGATGAATTCCCTGAGGGGTGTAGTTTTCAAAATGGGGTGACTTGTGGGGGGGTTCCACTGTATTGGTGCTTGGGGGGTCTTGCTAATGCGACATAGCACCCACCAAAATTCCACCAGAATCTGAGCCGCAAAATCCAAAAATCACTCCTTCCGTTCTGAGTCCTGCCATGCACCCAACTGGTATTTTTTGGTCACATGTGAGGCATTGCCGTACTCGGAAGAAATTGGGGCACATATTTTGGGGTGCTTTTTCTCCTTCATACCTTCTGAAAATGAAAAATTGTGAGCCAGAACTGCATTTTTGTGTAAAAAAATGTAATTTTTCATTTTCACTGCCCACTTGTATCAAAATTGGTGAAACCCCTGGGGGTTTGAAATGTACACTATACCCCTAGATGAATTCCCTGAGGGGTGTACTTTGCAAAATGGGGTGACTTGTGGGGGGGTTCCACTGTATTGGTGCAACATAGCACCCACCATTCATTCCACCAGAATCTGTGCTGCAAAATCCAAAAATCACTCCTTCCCTTCTGAGTCCTGCCATGCACCCAACTGGTATTTTTTGGTCACATGTGAGGCATTGCCGTACTCAGGAGAAATTGGGGCACAGATTTTGGGGTGCTTTTTCTCCTTCATACCTTCTGAAAATGAAAAATTTTGAGCCAGAACTGCATTTTTGTGTAAAAAAATGTAATTTTTCATTTTCACTGCCCACTTGTATCAAAATTGGTGAAACCCCTGGGGGTTTGAAATGTACACTATACCCCTAGATGAATTCCCTGAGGGGTGTAGTTTGCAAAATGGGGTGACTTGTGGGGGGGTTCCACTGTATTGGTGCTTGGGGGGTCTTGCTAATGCGACATAGCACCCACCAAAATTCCACCAGAATCTGAGCTGCAAAATCCAAAAATCACTCCTTCCCTTTTGAGTCCTGCCATGCACCCAACTGGTATTTTTTGGTCACATGTGAGGCATTGCTGTACTCGGGAGAAATTGGGGCACAGATTTTGGGGTGCTTTGTCTCCTTCATACCTTCTGAAAATGACAAATTTGGAGCCAGAACTGCATTTTTGTGTAAAAAAAATAATTTTTCATTTTCACTGCCCAGTTGTACCACAATTGGTGAAACCCCTGCGGGTTTGAAATGTACACTATACCCCTAGCTGAATTCCCTGAGGGGTGTAGTTTGCAAAATGGGGTCACTTGTGGGGGGGTTCCTAACTTTTAGCATGTTATGGTGCCTAGAAACCTACATGGTGCCTAAAAAATAATCTCATAAAAAGGAGGCTCCAAAATCAAGTAGGTGCTCCTTCTATTATGAAGCCTGTGGTTTGGTCACCGTGCACACTAGGGCCACATATAGGATATTTATGAAAACAAAAGAATTGGGGGAATCAATTTTTAGTCACATTTCTCTAGTAAAATGTACTGTGTTCCTTAGAAAAATGTATTAAAATTGCAAATCTGCAAAAAAAAAGAAATTTTGAAATTTCACCTACACTTTGTTTTAATTCCTGTGAAACACCTAAAGGGTTAACAAACTTCCAAAATGCTGTTTTGAATACTGTGAGGGGTGCAGTTTTTGAAATGGCATCATTTATGGG
The DNA here is from genome assembly GCF_055691185.1 of Crinia signifera. Taxonomy (NCBI): domain Eukaryota; kingdom Metazoa; phylum Chordata; class Amphibia; order Anura; family Myobatrachidae; genus Crinia; species Crinia signifera. Next base: position 12,965,836 of record NC_139220.1, read on the forward strand.
GGTGTCTCACATACAAGTCCCTCAAAGTCACATCAGAACTGAACTGGTCCCTAAAAAAATCAGTGTTTGAAATTTTCTTGAAAATTTGAGAATTTGCTATTCATATTGTAAGCCTCCTAGTGTCCCAAAAAATTAAAAGGAAGTTGAAATAATGATGTCAACATAAAGTAGACATATGGTCTATGTTAGTTATTCACTATTTTGAGTGGTAAGATTATTTGTCTCACAAGCAGAAAATTTAACATTTTGCAAATCGCTAAATTTTCCATTTTTTCACGATATTTTGGTATTTTTCACAAAAAAACACAGACTGTATCGACGAAAATTTACCACTAACTTGAAGTACAATGTGTCACGAAAAAACAATCTCAAAATCACTGGGATAAGTAAAAGCAAAAAAAAGTTATCCCCACTTAAGTGAGACATGTCAGAATTGAAAAAAAGGGCTCTGTCAGGAAGGCAAAAACAGGCTCTGTCAGGAAGGGGTTAAATCCAGCAAAAATGATCCTAAATCGGGCATGTCTAAACTGTGGCCCTCCAGCTGTTGTGAAACTACACATCCCAGCATGCCTTGTCATAGTTTTAGCATTCCCTAATAGCAAAACTGTGGCAAGGCATGATGGGACTTGTAGTTTCACAACAGCCGGCGGGCCATAGTTTGGACATGCCTGCCTAAGTCATCGGAATCACTCTAATCCTGATTCTACGAGCCGTACACCTGCGCAGTGTATCGATAATCGGTCGATCGTGCGCATATATGGCTGTGAAGTCAGGTTTACCACCCCCCCCCCCCCCCCTGTGTGCAGCTAAGTATTCTTAGAAAAGATGACACAAGTAAACTGCACGTTATATAATTCTGTGGTAGTTCTCCTACGACAACAGTGCGAGTTTATGGAAGCGCACGCTTACATTTGGGACGCATAAAAGGGAGGTTAAACAACATCAATGCCGCCTCAGATCTGTCTTTCTGAGGGGTTTGGATCTTAAGTTCTCCCAGGGCAAAAGCTGGGTACATACGGTTCATAAATAAGGGTCTGCTTAATGATTAGGAATTGCCCCGTCTGTTCCCTTTATGTGCCGAGTGAAATCCTGGCAACCCACTGGTAGGCCTCGGGACTTCACAGGGATTCGTTAATGTGCTGGATATGACCTTGCAAAAATAATGTTCTCACAAACCCCGGGAGGAGCTGGGAGGGGGATTCTGTGCGATCAGCAGCAGGATAATTAGCAGAATGCTCCTTGCTCTGAATATTGAGGCTCTCAGCTCCTGCTTCAGCTGTAATGGGAGGAGCTGGGGACGTGGAGCAACGAGAGCCCGTCCTGTCAGCTGCCATGTGGGGCAACAAGAGCCCGTCCTGTCAGCTGCCATGTGGGGCAATAAGAGCCTGTCCTGTCAGCTGCCATGTGGGGCAACAAGAGCCTGTCCTGTCAGCTGCCATGTGGGGCAACAAGAGCCTGTCCTGTCAGCTGAGCCCGACCTGTCAGCTGCCATGTGGGGCAACAAGAGCCTGTCCTGTCAGCTGCCATGTGGGGCAATAAGAGCATGTCCTGTCAGCTGCCATGTGGGGCAACAAGAGCCCGTCGTGTCAGCTGCCATGTGGGGCAACAAGAGCCCGTCCTGTCAGCTGCCATGTGGGGCAATAAGAGCATGTCCTGTCAGCTGCCATGTGGGGCAACAAGAGCCCGTCATGTCAGCTGCCATGTGGGGCAACAAGAGCCCGTCATGTCAGCTGCCATGTGGGGCAACGAGAACCTGTCCTGTCAGCTGCCATGTGGGGCAACAAGAGCCCGTCCTGACAGCTGCCCTGTGGGGCAATAAGAGCCCGTCCTGTCAGCTGCCATGTGGGGCAACGAGAACCTGTCCTGTCAGCTGCCATGTGGGGCAACAAGAGCCCGTCCTGACAGCTGCCCTGTGGGGCAATAAGAGCCCGTCCTGTCAGCTGCCATGTGGGGCAACAAGAGCCCGTCCTGTCAGCTGCCATGTGGGGCAACAAGAGTCCGTCCTGTCAGCTGCCATGTGGAGCAACAAGAGCCCGTCCTGTCAGCTGCCATGTGGGGCAACGAGAGCCCGTCCTGTCAGCTGCCATGTGGGCCAACGAGAGCCTGTCCTGGCAGCTGCCATGTGGGCCAATGAGAGTCTGTCCTGTCAGCTGCCTCATGGGGCACCGAGAGCCCATCATGTCAGCTGCCATGTGGGGCAACGGGAGCCCGTCCTGTCAGCTGCCATGTGGGGCAACGAGAGTCCATCCTGTCAGCTGCCATGTGGGGCAACAAGAGCCCATCCTGTCAGCTGCCATGTGGGGCATCGAGAGCCTGTCCCGTCAGCTGCCATGTGGGGCATCGAGAGCCCGTCCCATCATCTGCAATGTGGGGCATCGAGAGCCCATGCCATCAGTTGCCATGTGGGACATCGAGTGCCCATACCGTCAGCTACCATGTGGGGCAACGAGAGTCCATCCTGTCAGCTGCCATGTGGGGCAACGAGAGTCCATCCTGTCAGCTGCCATGTGGGGCAAAGAGAGCCCATACTGTCTGCTACCATGTGGGGTAATGAGAGTCAGTCCCGTCAGCTGCCATGTGGGGCAACGAGAGCCCGTCCTGTCAGCTGCCATGTGGGGTATTGAGAGTCCGTCCTGTCAGCTGCCATGTGGGGCAACGAATCCGTCCTGTTAGCTGCCATGTACAATGATGATGACAATTTATGGTTTAATTGTAGCATGCTAACAAAAAATACATCCTGATTTTGGAAAAATGGGTGAGAATTGAGGGGTGTATTTATCAGTGGGGGAAGAAACTATATTTATCGATCCCTACAGTGACGGCAATACACTGTGCAGTGAAGGCCTGAGTCCTGATGTTTCTGGCTTGAATTAATGGCAGATATTTGGCTTACTGCTGTATGAGATATACACTATTTCCCTCCGGGTGTATTAATATTGTCACCAGGGATAATGATGTTTCTGGTACATGTACAGTATCGTGACTAGATGGCTGATTCAATCACCTACCTATGCAGTGACTGGCACTGTGCCACGTCTGCATAATGGCAGCCATCTTCTTTCAGGTAATAAACACTTATTAATATTCATGGTGAGTGTACATCCCATGTAATGTCAAGGGTGTGAGGCTGTATTACATATGCTGTAGCATATGTGGGCATATCAATCTAAATGGGCATAGTAGCCATCAGTCTGAATGTGGGTCTAAATGCCAGGCTATATGCCAGCATGAAATCATATGTAGTGGTATGTGAGGGCATATGGAAGTGTACTGACAGAGTGCTGGTATATTGGAGGCATATTAGGGTATATGGTGGTACACTGATTAGTGGTGGCATGTGAGGGTATATGGTGGCACACTGGCTAGTGGTGGCATGTGAGGGTATATGGTGGTACACTGGCTAGTGGTGACATGAGAGGTATATGGTGGTACACTGGCTAGTGGTGCCATGTGAGGGTATTTGCTGGTACACTGGCTAGTGGTGCCATGTGAGGGTATATGGAGGTACACTGGCTAGTGGTGCCATGTGAGGGTATATGGTGGTACACTGGCTAGTGGTGCCATGTGAGGGTATATGGCGGTACACTGGCTAGTGGTGACATGTGAGGGTATATGGCGGTACACTGGCTAGTGGTGCCATGTGAGGGTATATGGCGGTACACTGGCTAGTGGTGACATGTGAGGGTATATGGCGGTACACTGGCTAGTGGTGCCATGTGAGGGTATATGGTGGTACACTGGCTAGTGGTGACATGTGAGGGTATATGGCGGTACACTGGCTAGTGGTGCCATGTGAGGGTATATGGTGGTACACTGGCTAGTGGTGACATGTGAGGGTATATGGCAGTACACTGGCTAGTGGTGCCATGTGAGGGTATATGGTGGTACACTGGCTAGTGGTGCCATGTGAGGGTATATGGTGGTACACTGGCTAGTGGTGACATGTGAGGTATATGGCGGTACACTGGCTAGTGGTGGCATGTGAGTGTATATGGTGGTACACTGGCTAGTGGTGACATGTGAGGTATATGGCGGTACACTGGTTAGTGGTGGCATGTGAGGGTATATGGCGGTACACTGGCTAGTGGTAACATGTGAGGGTATATGGTGGAATACTGGCTAGGGGTGCCATGTGAGGGTATATGGTGGTGCACTGGCTAGTGGTGACATGTGAGGGTATATGGTGGTACACTGGCTAGTGGTGACATGTGAGGTATATGGCGGTACACTGGCTAGTGGTGCCATGTGAGGGTATATGGTGGTACACTGGCTAGTGGTGACATGTGAGGGTATATGGCGGAATACTGGCTAGTGGTGCCATGTGAGGGTATATGGTGGTGCACTGGCTAGTGGTGACATGTGAGGTATATGGTGGTACACTGGCTATTGGTGGCATTTGAGGGTATATGGCGGTACACTGGTTAGTGGTGCCATGTGAGGGTATATGGTGGTACACTGGCTAGTGGTGACATGTGAGGTATATGGTGGTACACTGGCTAGTGGTGGCATGTGAGGGTATATGGCGGTACACTGGTTAGTGGTGCCATGTGAGGGTATATGGTGGTACACTGGCTAGTGGTAACATGTGAGGTATATGGTGGTATACTGGCTAGTGGTGCCATGTGAGGGTATATGGCGGTACACTGGCTAGTGGTGCCATGTGAGGGTATATGGTGGTACACTGGCTAGTGGTGGCATGTGCGGGTATATGGCGGTACACTGGTTAGTGGTGCCATGTGAGGGTATATGGCAGTACACTGGCTAGTGGTGGCATGTGAGGGTATATGGCGGTACACTGGCTAGTGGTGACATGTGAGGGTATATGGTGGTATACTGGCTAGTGGTAACATGTGATGTATATGGTGGTACACTGGCTAGTGGTAACATGTGATGTATATGGTGGTATACTGGCTAGTGGTGACATGTGAGGTATATGGTGGTACACTGGCTAGTGGTGACATGTGAGGGTATATGGCGGTACACTGGCTAGTGGTGCCATGTGAGGGTATATGGTGGTACACTGGCTAGTGGTGGCATGTAAGGGTATAAGGTGGTACACTGACTATATGGTGGCATGTGAGGGTATATGGTGGTATAGTGAAGACAGTAAAAGTACCAACCAATCAGTTTCTGTCATTGTGGTACTTTAGCTCTCTCCAATCTTTGCAACGTCTTCCCCTGGGTGATAGAAGTGTGTTCTGCAGAAATTCCCAGCCGGTTCCGCTGCCCTGTGCACATAACCTCCACAATGTCTCTTGTCGGCAAAACGAGACTTTTTCCTCAAGAAAACAAAAACCCCAACAAATAAGAAAGAGACAAGTGCGCTCGCCGTGATATACACCGCACCACCGCCTAACAGGATTGGACGTCCTGATAGTGAAAATCTATAAATAGTTTAAGATATAAAAACCGGCTTCTCTCCACCTTGCCGGTGATTTATCATCGTCGCTGTAATATTTAAGCTGCCTCAGCAGCACAGAAGCATCATTAACGCTCAGGAGAAGATTTCCCAATGGTCCCAGCACCAGAGCAGGAACCAGGGGAGAGATAGGGAGGGAGAACGAGGCCCTGCTTTTTGTAACTTTGCTTAATTTTGTTGTGAAAGCGGCACAAAACAGTCATACATTATTGTTAGGCGCCAGAGGTTCATTTATCAAGGTTCTCCTGCGAGTTTGCATTGTGGTACGAGACTGTCAGTGTTATCGCTTTGTGTATTTTGTTCCGTTCTGCGAGGAAATATCACAGAGAATGGATTGTGCTTAGGCGCTTTGCCTGCCGCCCTCTTTCGGGAAAGGCTTGTCTTGTTCCCTGCTGGGTTATCACAGTGTGCGGACTTGCGTTTAGCCGCCATGTGTTTATTCCTAGGTATTTGTTTTATAACTGCTGAGTCCATGCCACCAGGCGCGCCTTTAATCGCGGCTTCCAGTTGCACGTACACAGTGTCGACAGTGTCTAGGCCGGCCGTTAATAGTGAGATGAATGGTCGATTGTCACAAGGTCGACATAGACAAAAGCAATAGATCGGCATTGAAAAAGGTTAACACATGAAAAGGACGACCCATGTTTTTGGTGTTAATGTAGACATGCGTCGACTTTGACCACCAATTAGTGTAGCTCCTTATTGCTTCCAACATGGTTCTTTGCTGCGCTTGGCACACTTTACCGCTCCCAATTGTGGTCCATTTGTATAGTAATGCGTGAAAAATTCCAAAGAAATGTTGACGTAGTAAATGTCAACCTTTTGTCCATGTCGACTGTAGGCCTAGACACTGCCAACCTATGATCCGGATATCAATCTCAATGCCCCCCCCCCCCCCCCCAGTGGCAACAGATACCACAGTGGAACCTCCTTCCCATCAAAACAAACACACACACACTCTTTACGGTAGATGTACTAAACTGTGGAGAGAGATAAAGTACCAGCCAATCAACTCCTAACTCAGGGTTGCCTACCCTCCCGGAATTGGCAGGAGGGTCCCGGAAATCAGGTCAACCTCCCGGAAAGGTAGGCAAGCCTCCTGGAATCTGGGCAGCCTCTCACGATCCCCCTCCTTTGTGGGAGCAAATGACACGAATCGCGTCACTGTAGCCACACCCATCGCCGCGCAGTACCGGTATTTCAGGGGTGGGGGGCGGGGCCACAAAGACAAGATTGCTTTGGCCACACCCCCACACTGGTGATTAGCTGTCCACTCCGCCCCCCCATCCTGCCCTGTCAGTGGCTCCGCCCTCATCCTCATTTTTCAAACACAACTTATAACATAACAGTTGATTGGGTAGTACTTTATCTCTCTCCAAGATTTGATAAATCTGACCTGTTTTCTTCACGGCCAGCAGGCACAGGTGCGCTACATGGAATTCGTAAGGGTGGGGGATCCAATCTGCCAGGGAGAGGGATAAAAAAGATCCCACCCCAGCAGTACCTTAGCCGTAGGACAGATGCAGCAGCCCTGACGGAAGAACGCCATTCTGGATGTCAATACACCAAGACAGGCGGCAAAACCATTTATAACTGGTTTAAACACTTTTCAATAAGGAATGCGCGGGATGCGACGGCCGTTGAAATTAGGACCAGCACCGAACAAGCCATCTTTTAACCCAAATTAACGCCCTTCAGCGTTTATCTGTTTTATAATTCATATTATTGACGGCATTGATTTTACGTAACCGAGTAGGCCGGCCCAATTTCTGCCAGTCATTATAAACCGAAACCTTTACAACGCAATGCGGCAGCAATTAACCCCTATATAGGCCGCTTACAGCTGTAATGCGAGATTAGGAAGCGTAAGTTGAAGCAAAATTGGTACGTGGCATTGTTAATGAAGGAGGAAGAATTGTTTAATGGGTGGAGGCAGAGCTGTCTCTAATGCGGGCTGTTAGCAAGATTAATGAGGGGGATGAATCTTGAATGCCGCGGTCAATCTCACTAATATAGCAGAGAAGGAGCGGGTGAGCTCCAAGGTGGCTGCCTCAAGGAGCCTGCTCAATAAGACAAGGTCACATCTAAACTTCCAGGGTGTGAAATGAAAGGTAACAGCTCTCTCCTGAGTGAGGGGAGAGCGGGTGAGGGATTGCTCTGTACTCGTGGCTCCGCGAGCTGCAGCCGCTGCCGCAGTCCTCTGAAACATCCTGGCTTCTAGAAATACATGTCTTTACGTCACAGGCTTCTGGTGCTATGGTATGCACTCACTACTGTATGTTGACATTCACAATGTCAGCATTCATAGTGGGCAGCCTTTATAGGCCAAAGCAGGGCCATCAACCCTTCAAAATGGCCACCCACAACTCTTTTACCTCAGAACAAGACTGAACTGTAGGTCAATGTCTGTGCTGGGAGGAGGGGGGAATTGTCGGACTTTGAGTAGAAATATATTTGGTCAACAGTCAAAAAGTGGACCACTATAGGTCGACACAAGCAAAAGGTTGACACAATGAGGCAACCCATACAAAGTTATGCAGTACACTGAAATCTACAAATCAAAACATGAAAAACTCATGTCCGCCGATTTGTGTGTCGACCATTTCCTGTCAACCTTATGGTCTACACTAACTGTGGCAGATAAAGCAATGAAAAAAGAGACGAGGAGATGTGTCATAAAACAAGGGTGAACTGAATGGCGCAAGTGAAGGGCAAAAACAACCACAAGTGGCCCTAGGGCCTCCTGAGGCCCATTGCTAGGGTAGACAGCCATTTTGTCATAGTTGCCGGAATAGTAAAATCATTTTCAGACACATTTTACTTCCGTGACTGGTACAGGAAGAAAATGTACCACAGAAAGTAACTGCAGGGGGTACGCGGTCAGGCAGATTACTTATATTTTTCAGCATTTTAAATAATCCCCTTTCAATAATTAGTACAATGCCCCGATAATAAAGCTGTAGTTCTAAATATGTAGCCTGGTCTGGTAGGGACAGGACTGGAAACATATCGGGATAAATTCACCCGCCGAAATGCGTGAAATCACCGCCCAATGCGTACCGAGGTGAATACATTATTCGGTACTTATGTACTAACTGGGCTGCCGATTTTGAAATCGGGTCCATCGCATCGCATCCGACCATATCGCATGCGATGCGATGCGATGGACCCGATTTTTCCATAGGATTCAATGTTAAAATGGACTGAGTCCATTTTAACATGGAATTCAATGGGAAAAGGGGTCCTTTTCATACCCCTACTATCCAAGTGGGCATGGAGTTGGATATAAACCTGTGGCGAGCGTAGCGAGCCACCGAGCCCGAAGTGTGGCGAGCGTAGCGAGCCCCGCGAGGGGACACAGAATACCGTCCGCTCGCAACGCTTAGGGCTCGGTGGCTCGCGAAGCTCGCCACAGGTTTATATCCAACTCCATGCCCACTTGGATAGTAGGGGTATGAAAAGGACCCCTTTTCCCATTGAATTCCATGTTAAAATGGACTCAGTCCATTTTAACATTGAATCCTATGGAAAAATCGGGTCATCGCATCGCATCGCATGCGATATGGTCGTATGCGATGCGATATCGCATCGCATCTGATTGTATGCCTTAAGTTAAGGCATACAATCAAAAAATCGGCAGCCCAGATAATACACAAGTACCCATTATTCAAAATACTGTAGTTGTGAACATTTTGCTCGCCTCACCTTTAGAGTCATGAGGTAATTAACGGTGTAAGATATGAAGCTGGAGTGCGGAGGACATTTTGCGAGGGATTTATTTCTTTAGCAGCGGGTAAATTATGGGGGAAAAAATTTACCAAAACCTGTCAAAACGGGTCAATCCTCTTGAAAAGGTCAATACGAGTTTTTCACGATTCTTTTTGAAACGTTTTCTTCTTACTTCACGATCTAAGTGGGGGGGGGGCATAGAGTTAAGCTGGCCATACATCTACAGATCGATTGTCAGATTGGGCTGGTTGGAACAAAATCCTGGTAATGGATGACAGTTGACCATTTGCTTTGAAATACGTGAAAACTGCCAAACACTGTCACTCATCCATTACCAGGTTTTTGTTCCAACCAGCCCAATCTGACAATCCATCTGTAGATGTATGGCCACCTTTAGAGTTTAAAAGTGTTTCGAGCGAAGTGAGGGGAAGCTGTACTGTGAAAAACTTGTGTCAACGCTTTCCTGTGTCAACCATTTCCATGTCAACCTTTTTTAATGTTGACCTAGTGCACGTCATTTTTAGGTGTTAACCTAATTACTGTCGACCAATAGTGGTCGACCTAGTGACTGTCGATATAGACAATGTCGACCATTTATACCAGGGATGTCCAAACTGTGGCCCTCCAGCTGTTGTGAAACTACACATCCCAGCATGCCTCGCCATAGTTTTGGCATTGCCTAATAGCAAAACTATGGCAAAGCATGATGGGACTTGTAGTTTTACAACAGCTGGAGGGCTGGAGTTTGGACACGCCTGGTTTATACCCTACCCCTGATAGTAGAGGTTGACTGGAAAATACCTACAACCCAACTGCACAAAAAAAATGGCGTTTTCCCTTCGACTGTCTGATAAAGCTGCTTTATTTCTGAACCCATCTTTTCCCGAACATCACTTTCCAGTGATTATAACCTTTAAAGAAATTGCTTAATGCATTCCGTGCCAAAGCAGAATCTCATTTATTTTACCATTTCCATAACAATTTATCCCAATTTTAGGTGCACAGATTTTTTTTCCTTCTTCTTTTAAAACGTTATAATCGAAAGTTAAAAATTCCAAGCACACAAATTAGCAGCGAGTTTACTTAAACAGCGTCTGCTCCGCAGAGGTTAATGGCGCTTTCTTCTCCGGTAACCAGAAGTCTTCCATTGTCGTTGCCGCGGCAACCATACCCTGCGCTACACACCAAACTGGTGGATGAGCAAAGTCACCTTCCACTTCTGGGCGAGTTTTAAGGTGGCCACACACACACAGATTTATCTTCAGATCTGTCTGGTTGGAACAAAAACCTGGTTATGGATGAGAGCAAACGACAGTTGACCATTTGCTTGGAAATGCTGGAAAACTGACAAACTGTCACTCATCCATAACCATGTTTTTGTTCCAACCAGCCAGATCTGAAGATAAATCTTACTAGTGTATGGGCACCTTTAGGGGGGGGACAGTTGAGCAGACTGGGAACATAGGTCTGCTGTACAGATCGCTGTCGGTATACATCTGTCACCGCTCGCCAATCAAAGGCCAATTAACGGACAATCTGCAAATAATACATAATTCACCGGGGTGACATTACTGTAAGTCGGATACAGAAAAAACATTTCATTTTGGACTTGCGTCAGTGCGTGCATCTCCCACCCCAGCACCCCCCTAGTACGCGTGACGCTGATCCTCTGTCACGTGTGGGCTAATTCTAGGTTTGTTTTTTCTCCATGTATTTGAGCGTTAGCCCCTGTATACCACGGTATTACCTGCAGAACAGGGGCCGCTGTCACTGCTAGACAGGATGAAAGGGAAACGCATCCCCTGAGCCATTGTGATTCCAGCCGCCGCTGATCAGTGCTTTACGTCATCACTCATGTTTTAGTCTCGTTAAACCATTTAAATGCCTAAAATCCTCTTCTCGGAGTTATTAAGCCACATTCTGCAAGCCTGCTTTAGCTGGCCATTAAGATTCTCCACTGCAGCATTTAATCTACTCTCTCTGCCTCGGAACAGCACTCGCAAACTCATAATTATGACAGCGATAATAGCTCATTCTTACAGTACAGCCGCAGCCTGCACAGAACCCTCTTCGCCAACTGCGCCTCTGGACAGTCCGTTAATCACGCAGGCGACATCCGAGGGGAGACGGATTCCTATCCCTACCATCTAGCCGCTGTGCTGAGATTAATAAATGCCACGCGCAGACAATGGGAGACTGAATAGACGGAATTGTTGTCAGCGGTTGGGATGAGGCAAAGTATAATGTCAGAGGGATGGAGAAATTCCGATTTCCGGGATCCACGCACTATTAAGTGGCGCCAGAGTTGGAGTTCTGTCGCCGCAACCTACTAAGACAAAATTGCAGAAGCAACTGAGTGGTAGGTATCGCTCTGGCAACAAGGGCTGGAAGCGACAGTCCAAAATTTACTCATACTTGCCTGCAGACCTGGAATGTCCGGGAGACTCCTGAATTGCGTAGAGGTCTCCTGAACTCCTGGAGTAAGAAAGTTGCTATCCCACAATCAGCACATTATGACGCAAAAAAAGTGTATGTGGTATGATTTCGCCGGCACAAAAGGATGGTGGGCTTCTATAGAAGAAAAAAAGGGATTTTTGTAAGAACTTACCGTTCGAATCCCTTTCTCTGATATGGTCCTGGTGACACAGCTCAACACTGGGATGTAGGAGGGTCCGAAGGAGCCAGGCACCTATCCTAAAGCTTTAGAGGGTAGGCTCCTCCCCTACTGCATCCCTGGACTCTTCAGTTCAACTTTCAAAGCCACTGGAATACATTAACTCAGTACAAACGCCTGCACATATTATATGCACATTTTATAACAGAAACTGTTAACTTTTAACCATTTTAACATGAACATCATGAAATTCTGGCATACTTACTGAGCGTAAGGGAGGGATCGCTGTGTCACCAGGACCATATCAGAGAAAGGGATTCGAACGGTAAGTTCTTACAAAAATCCCTTTTTCTCTTTCAATGGTCCTGGTGACACAGCTCAACACTGGGACGTTCCAGAGCCGGTCCTTTGGGAGGGTACGCTCAGGTCTGCAGCTCTCAGCACTGCTCGCCCGAATGATGCGTCCTCCGACGCGAACTCATGGAACCTATAGAATTTGGCAAATGTGTGAACAGATGACCAAGTGGCAGCTCTGCAAACCTGCTCCGCTGTGGCCCCATGTCGGACCGCCCAAGAGGTAGCAACTGACCTGGTGGTATGCGCATTAATTCTGGCCGGTACAGGCCTACCCACTTTGGTGTATGCAAAAGCTATCACAGATCGCAACCACCTAGCAATGGTCTGCTTAGATGCAGGCCAACCAATTTTATGTACGTCATACAATACCAATAAAGTGTCAGTCTTTCTAACACTCTTCACTCTGTCCACATATATGCGTAAGGCACGCACAACATCCAAAGTCTTCAACTTGTCCCTTTTCTTGGAACCCTCTGGGGGTTGAAACACAGGTAGAACTATCTCCTGATTTAAATGGAAGGCAGAGACTACCTTCGGTAAAAATTGCGGCACTGTTCTCAGAACAGCCCTGTCATCGTGAAAGATTAAGAAGGGAGATTTGCATGACAAGGCTCCCAACTCAGACACCCTCTTAGCAGATGCTACTGCTAACAAAAACACTAACTTCCACGTGAGAAACTTAAAGTCAGCCGACCTCAAAGGCTCAAAAGGTGCCTTCTGAAGGCAATCCAAAACCAGTGACAGGTCCCAAGGTGCTACTGGTTGCTTGTAAGGGGGATTCAGTTTGGATACCCCTTGTAAAAAAGTTTGAATCTCCGGTAAAATGGCAATTCTTTTTTGAAAATAGATGGACAAGGCCGAAATCTGCACCTTCAACGACTGAAGGCTTAGGCCCGAAGAAAATCCATCTTGTAAAAAATCCAACATTTTTGATAATTTGAAGTGAGATGTGTGAGCTTTTTGCCTCTCACACCATCTAATATAAGTCTTCCAGACTCTATAATAATTTGCAGAAGAAACAGCCTTTCTGGCTTTTATCATAGTCTGCACTACTGCGTCAGAAAATCCTTTCTTTTTCAAAATGGCGGTTTCAATAACCAAGCCGTCAAAATCAATCGATCGGAATCCAGATGATTGAATGGGCCTTGTCTTAACAGGTCTGGTCTCAGAGGTAGACGCCATGAATCCACTGATAACCTCTGAAGCCTCGAATACCAAGACCTCCTTGGCCAATCTGGGGCCACAAGGATCACCGGGACCTTCTGGTCCTGTACCCTCTTTAACAGTCTTGCTAACATCGGAATAGGAGGGAATGCATAAAGAAGATTTCCCTGCCAATGGGTAGTCATGGCATCCACTGCCTCTGCTAGCGGATCTCTCGTTCTGGCATAGAACCTGGGCACCTGATGGTTGAACCTGGATGCCATTAGGTCCAAATCCGGAGTTCCCCACATTGCAGTGATCTGGTGAAACACCTGAGGGTGTAGGCTCCATTCTCCTTCCTTGAGCTCCTCCCTGCTCAGGAAGTCTGCTTCTATATTCTCCACTCCTGGAATGAATATAGCCGATACTGCAGGAACATTCTGTTCCGCCCATAGAAAGATTCTGGACACCTCCCACATGGCCAATCTGCTGCGTGTACCTCCCTGGTGATTCAGATACGCCACAGCTGTGGCATTGTCGGTCTGAATCCTCAAGGGGGAGTTCCTTAACCTGTCTCCCGCCAAGGAAATCACTTTCCAGACAGCTCTCAGCTCCAAGATGTTGATTGGCAACGCTGATTCCTCTGCCGTCCACAGGCCCTGCAGCCTGAGATCCAGGGCTACTGCCCCCCAGCCCCTGAGACTGGCATCGGTAGTTACTATCAACCAGTCCCAGGTCTGTAATGACCGACCCCACTGAAGGGAATCTACCTCTGTCCACCATTTCAAGGAGTCCCGAGTGTCTGCGGACAGCACTATCAACTCCGTCTTCATGGTCAAAGTGTTTCCTGACCAGGCTGACAAAATGTTCCATTGGAATACTCGAGAGTGGAACCTGGCAAATTGAAGCGTTTCGAATGACGCCACCATTTTCCCCAGGAGTTTGAGGCACCTCCATACTGACAAGTTCGGAGCACTGAGGATCTCCTGAACTAGATTGACCAGGTCCCTGGCCTTTATCTCCGGGAGGAATACCCGATGGAGATGGGTATCCAGTATGACTCCCAAGAACTGGATCCTCTGTGATGGTACCAACTGAGATTTTTGTAAGTTTAAAATCCAGCCGTGAGCCTGCAAAAAACTGATGGCCTCTTTTAAATGACTTTGAAGCAGTGTTGCTGATTCTGCTTTGAACAGGAGATCGTCCAAATAGGGTATTACTGTGATTCCCCTGAGCCTCAGCACTGCCGCCATCACAGACATTATTTTTGTAAATACCCTTGGCGCGGTTGCTAGGCCAAAGGGTAACGCCCGGAACTGTAAATGCAGGTCTCCTATGGCAAATCTCAACAGCATCTGATGTTCCGGGTGAATGGGAACGTGCAGATATGCGTCCTGGACATCCATGGACGCCAGAAATTCTCCCTGGTCCAGACTCAGGAGTACAGTTCTCAAAGACTCCATTTTGAAATGGTCTACCCAAAGGTGAACATTTAAGGACTTCAAATTTAGTATTGGTCTGAAAGACCCGTCTGGTTTGGGCACCAGGAACAGCGTGGAGTAAAATCCTTTCTTCCACTCTGCCCTGGGAACCGGGACTACCACCCCTTTTTCCAAAAGGGAACGAGCCGCTCTCATAAGAGCTGTGCGCAGGAGCGCCTGCTTTGGTATGGGTGTGGGGATGAACCTCTTTGGAGTCCGCCCTCTGAAAGGGATTTTGTAACCCTGGGTAATAATCTCTAAGACCCAGGTATCCTGGTCTAGAGAAGCCCAAGCGTCTCTGAAGTGTGTAAGACGCCCCCCCACCTTTATCCCTGCCGGGCTGATCCCCTGACAGTCATGCGGAGGGTTTTTCCTCTCCTTTAGAGGCAGGCTTCTTATTGAAAGAGCCAAACTTGGACCTTTGGGATTTGCCCCTGGAGTTCTGGAACTTTCCCCTGAACGATTGTCCCCGAAAGGACGCACCACCTCTAGGGGAGGGCCGAAAGGACGGCCTAAAAGCAGCAAATCTGGATGACTGCTTTGTTGAGGAGGCCGGCAGAAACGTACTCTTGCCGCCTGTGGCTTGTTTTATAATCTCCTCAAGCTCAGAACCAAAAAGTAACTTTCCCTTGAAAGCTAACATTTCTAAGGCCTTTTTGGACTCATTGTCCGCTTCCCAGGCCTTAAGCCAGAGTACCCTCCTGGCATTTATGGAGACTGTGGATACTCTGGTAGCCATTTTAAGAGCTTCCTCCTCTGCTTCCACCGCATATTCTGCAGCGGCCTTAATCTTTTCTGCTACCAGCAAAGCACCGTGGTCAGCCTGCAGCATGGTGCATAGCTCACCAGCCCACTCTATAATGGCCTTAGAGACCCAGGCTGAAGCAATAAGGGGACGCAGGGTAAACCCCACCCCTTCAAAAATAGCCTTGAGGTTTCCCTCTAACTTTTTATCCACAGCATCTTTAAAAGCTGCACCACCCTGTACAGGTAATACCGTAGCTTTTGATAAGCGTGCCACAGAAGCATCCACAACAGGCACCTTTTCCCAGAGTTCAGAATGAGACTCCGGCATGGGGTACAGACTAAGGAATCTTTTAGGCATCTGTAGCCTCTTATCTGGGGTTTTCCAAGCCCCTTCCAATAGTTCCTGTAACCCCTCATCTGAGGGAAAAGTAACAGCCTCCTTTCGCTGTCGCTTAAAAACACCCTTAACAGGGGTCTTATCCTCAACAGACAGTTTTAACGCCTGTTTTACAGCCACAATAAGATCCTCTATACCAGCAGCAGAGGTCTCTTCAAAATCATCACCCTGGTCCCAGGGTGTGTCAGTATACTCTCCTTCCTCTTCCTCTAACACATTAGGCATAGCATAAGACCTTTTAGGGGTCCCTGTAACCTCATCCATTTTGTCCAGTATTTCACTGAATCTGTTGATCCCCTTAGCAGTATCCTGCATCACCTGAATAAGTGCAGGATCTGCCTGGGTAAGAGGTAAGGAGCCAGACGACTGCTGAGATGATGGCATAGGTCTCTGTGATTCTACCAGCACATCACTCTGCCTGTCCAGAAGCTGCACCAAAGCGTTTACCGACCTGCCTAGGGCACTGGCCCACGCAGGTTCACTCTGCTCTCCCCTATGGTGTTCACTGCCCATGGGTCTCACATCAGCGCAAGTAATACATAAGCCCCCCTTGGCCATCTGCTCAGGGACAAACTTTTGTGTGCAAACATTGCACGCGCTCAGTGCACTAAGGACTCCCTCCCCCAAAACCACAGCCTGATGCTCAGACATGATGCAAGTGAAGCGTATATATATATATCTCAATATACACAGTGCAAACAATTGTACAAGCGTTTATACAAAGTCAATGCACCCAATCACTTAGCTGTCTGTAGGTTTCAACTGCGGGGAAGCGATGCCCAGGAAATCCAAGTCACTCTGCCAGGATCAATAAGCCAGCTCAGCTCCGCTGCAAGCGTTCTGAAAGGCGCCAAAGTCAGAGTGAAGGAAGAGACCAAAGTCCCTGCTGCTGCGGGGTCCGTGACCTTTTGGCGCCAACCACCCCCAGCTAGCCGCTCCTTAGGTAGGATTTCCTTGTTCCAGTATCTCCCCCTCAAATGGGGACCACTTGGAACATGCCTGTCACAGCGCTGCTGTCCTCTCAGTCAGGAGCTCAGCGTGTAAGCTCCGCATAAAATGGCCGCCGCCATCACGGAGCGCCTGTCCCCCATGATCCCCACCTAAATGTGGAGCCGGTTTCAGGCTACTCCGGAGCCCAGGCAGCCTCTTAATAGAGGCTGTAAGCGCAGCACAGGGAGACCAGACAGAGTCTACCCTGTGCACAGAGAGCTGACAGGACGCGCTTCTGTCAGCTCCTGCTGCGCTAGCAGTGTGAGGATTCACTATGAAAATCCTCACACTGTGCCTACCTAGCTAGGGTAATAGTTAATAAAATAATAAAAAAACCCTAACTACTCTAATTCTTCGGCTGCTCCTGCAGCCCTTTAGAATAGCACCCACTCCAGTGGGCACCTAACACGAACTGAAGAGTCCAGGGATGCAGTAGGGGAGGAGCCTACCCTCTAAAGCTTTAGGATAGGTGCCTGGCTCCTTCGGACCCTCCTACATCCCAGTGTTGAGCTGTGTCACCAGGACCATTGAAAGAGAAAATATTCTAACACCTGGTAAGGGGGCTGGTTCTGTGTTGTACACTGCTGAAACCACTTTAAAGGAGGCATGTCCAAACTATGGCCCTCCAGCAGCCACAAAACTACAAGTCCCATCATGCCTTGTCACAGTTTGCTATTAGGGAATGCTAAAACTATGGCAAGGAATGCTGGGATGTGTAGTTTCACAACAGCTGGAGGGCCACAGTTTGGACATGCCTGCTTTAAAGTCTTTTGTCCTGCCCCAGCAAAAGCCACCACAGAACGTAGGGCTTCCCTCCTCCCCGGTCACTCTCCCCTCCCCATCTCCGCTCCGGTGATCTTATGCCAGAGCTACCATGCTGCTGCCCCAGCTGCCCTTCACAGCAGACAGTGACCAGGTGGCAGGCTCGGGATGTTTGGCGCAGCTCGGGAGCCCGCACTCCCGAGTCCCCCTAAGAAGCACCGAACATTCCCCAAGCATACGATCAATAGAGTGAAGGCGTGAGGGGGAGCGACCACTGTGTGTGTGGGGGGGGGGGGGGGTTTGCCAGAGAGGTGATGCGCCAGTGGTGCACAGCTGCAGACACCACTGGCGCACACCTTCATATTCATACATGTGTACAGACAGCACAGGAGCAGATGTACCGCTGCGTGACAGTTCCCAGGTTAAGGTTACTCTGGGAATTTCCTCATTAAAAGATAATTGTTCATTTATGATCCCCAGAAGGACGTGGTTCTGTTATTAAATGTAAATAAAATGCTGAGAAGCCTCTAACGGCGCCGCTGCCTGTAACACATAATACTGACTTCATCTAGACCCCACTGCGAACACGTGCTGAAATAAAAATCAGGCTGATACAGGTGGAGCAGGGTTTATTGCTCCATGCGGTGGAATATGACGGACAATGCTACATGACCGATCTCCTGGCAGGACTCTACATAGTTCGGGTGTTATTCAAACTGACAGCAGCAAAGATTGGGCTTAATTCATGGATTACGTCCATTCCCGACGGTGTGAGACCTGCGCATAAGTAGATGCTGCACCGTGCGTGCGCAGATCTCGTTCTGCAGTGTCCTGGACGCCGCACCCTGATTGGCTTGTTTGGAAATAGAGCGTGTCGGCGAAAGGCGGTGTCGGACCCTTTCGGATCGACATGAGTTTTTCCCAACGTTTTGTCCCAAATGTCGACATAGTCACCGTCTAAGTGTACCGCTTCAGGCTCAGTGCCGTGACTCATGTCAACATTTGACTGTTGACCTAATGCTTGTGTCAACCTGCCAACCCTGTCGACCTTAGCCATGTCAACCTATTTATTTCAGGTTTCGAACTAAGCCCCGTCCACCTTCATTGAATCGACCTACTGACAGCTCGCCAGATAAATAACCCTGACTGTATTAGAACACTGTATAGGCTGGCACAGTGGTACGTGGTATCTGGATTGCCCGGTTGGCAAACGGAGGAGCTGGGAGCACCGGATATAAGATGCTGACTAGATCAGTGTTATACATAGAGTGGGCATGTGACAATTGTGCGTGGGGTGGAACCCAGGGTGGGAGAATATCGTACCCAGAGGGACGGCTAGTTATCATGGAGTCTCTGCTCCGTCCATACGTAGCAGGGAGAAGCTGAACCGGGCAGAGAAGGGGCGACGTGGCGGCCACAGTTAGGCCGATGGCCGTGCCAGCGTCCCCTGGGCACTCTGTCATTACAAAGTGATTATGTCTGTTTGTATAAGCGTCACAGAGCGGCAGTAAAATGTCAGTGCCAGTCAGCTGCACAGTCCGGCACTCGCTCCAGAGCCATCACGTCAGCTGTCGCCTCGTCGCTGGAAGGAAGGGCGCTCTAGAGGTGACATGACAAGGACAGAGTGACCCCCGTGATCCCAGCCCACACTGCGGCGATGTCTGCAGCAGACGTAGGACAGAGTCTAGCTATTGTTTAACTGACAAATGATAGGTAGAAGCTGATTGGTAGCTATGGTCCCCATAGTCACACACAGGCCCATCGGGGAAGAGAACCTGCTGAACAAGGACATCCCTTCTAAATACAGTTCTCCCACCTGTGATGTCACAGACAGCAGAGAACATCTGCACTGCAGGTGGGGCAGATGCAACAGGTGCAGAGAGAGTTAGATTTGGGTGGGGTGTGTTCAAACTGAAATCTAGAACTAAAGCAGCCGGCATTTACTCTGCCCAGAAATAAAATAACTCACCCAAATGTAACTCACTATGCACATGTTACATCTGCCCCACCTGCAGAGCAGCATGATTTTGTCCATTAAAGAAGGTGTTTGCTTTTGCAAATCAACCTGAATCACCCCCATGTTACATTATACTGGACAGGGTATTTTCTACAGGGCATTGGTGCACTGCATCAACCAATCAGCTTCTGACATTTTTCAAGCACAGCTTGTAACATGTAAGATAGAAGATGATTAGCTAGTACTTTGTCTCTCACAAATGTACAGTATTTCTCTCTGAGCTTTGATAAACACCCCCTTAGGAACTAAGGCCCTTATCCTGGTTCACTTGCAAAGGCAAATTCCTGCTCTAATTGACAAAACCATGTGCACTGCTGGTGGGGCAGATGTAACATGTGCAGAGAGAATTATATTTGGGTGGGGTTTTACTTCAAAGTGAGATCTATATTGCAGTGTAACAATAAAGCAGCCAGTATTTACCCTGCACAGAAACAAAATAACTCACCCAAAGCTAAATCTATCTGCACATGTTACATCTGCCCCACCTGCAGTGCACATGGTTTTGTCCATTTGAGAAGGAATTAGCCTTTGCGAGTGAACCAGAATAAGGGCCTAAGCAGGTGCTCCAATCTCACGCCGGCATGTAACAGGTGCAGTGCGCTTTATCACGTTCGCCGGCTGCATATAGGGGGAAGAATACAGACATCCAATAAATTATAAATAAAATTCCATCAGTCTGTCAGTCCTGTTGACTTTTAATTCCGTCCGCAGCATTCCGTCGTGGTGGCAGAGGGCACACAGACAGGCGGTACAGAATCCAGTCAGCGCACTGTCCATGGAAAACAGGAGGAAATAAATCAAACAACAGGATGAGGAAGAGGGTACATGGATATAGGAGCATGGAGGCGAAAATTAGGGGAAGAAACAGCTAAATTTACTAAAGCTTCTAAAAATTAAAAGAGATGATATTGCCCTGACCAACCAATCAGATCCAGTCTACCAATTTGCAATTTGTACTCAAAACTTTTGCAAATGATAAATGATGGACGGGCAGAAGAGGGCGCTGTGCGGAGGGCGGACTAGGACGCTGCGCACACAATCCATTTCTGCAACGGGAGAACCTTAGTATTTACACCTATTTTTTCCTTAATGCGTTTCTAATTACTTCTCGGTTCTGATAATGCCCAGCAAGAACACAGCGGTAATTACACGGGCGCTGCATAATGACAGCACCTGGTAGTGAGTGGGTGCCACTTGGCACAGTCATCTTGGGGGGGGTGCAGAACAGCTTGACAGTGAGGAAAGAAAAATCTAAATGAGGTAGAATAACAAGAGCGAAGCACAGCGGTACAGGGTGCAGGCTGATGCAAACGGGCCCTTAGGTCAAAGGGGGCCCCACACTGCGCACCTACAGCAGGACATATTGACTGGCATCAATTGCGTTCTGTGCAGAAGGCGGCAAAGACTATGGTATCCGTGCCAGTGTCTTTGCCACAACCTCCATATGCCATATTAGGGGGAATTGCCTCCTAACCTTGGTACCCAGGTGCTTTAACGTTTATATCAATATGCCACCTACATCCGTGCTCTGTGGGTACTAGAACATCCAACATAGCGTATCCCCCCTCCCTCCTGATCAGCTTGTCCTCCCCCAATACTATAATCCTCATCTCCGTACACTGGGGACACATACACCACTGCGGTGCCAGCCTTTATGGCACAGAATGCCACAGTTACGTCTGCGTGACCTTGGCACGTCCCGATTGTGTCTTTCCCATGGGCAATAACTGATGCGCGGTATTATCCCAGAGATAAACACAGGGAGCCGCAGTTGTTTTCCTGTTCTGTCCTGACATCTGGCATGAAAGGAAGGGGCCAGGATTAACCCTGATGGAGCTGGGCTGTATCGGCTGCCGCTCTGCATGTCATTATCGGATGTTTTCATGGAACCAGCAGACTGCAAGCAGGGCCCTGCCCGGGGAAGCCTGTGCATAATTAAGGCTTGGTACTGGCAGGTGCCCCATCATTTCTCCGAGGTAGTCAATGATCCGGCGCCTAGAACATCGCTGACCTTTTTATCATGATGCGAGGCGTCGTTAGCCGCGTTTGACATCTCCGCGGGAATCTAACAGGTGCTGTCCGCTTTAGTGCCCTCGGACAATGCGCAGCGGCGTACTGCATGCAAATACGCACACAACACCGGAACGCTGTCTGGCGGACGCAGGACCCAGAGCCTTACGCGTCACCCACATAGGAATTGTTACACTTATAGACATATACCGTATTTACATATTGATAAACTGAGTCTAATGACGCAGAACCGCAAACACGCCGGGCGCCATGTTCATACGGAGGAGCTACGCCTGCCATAGGGGTGGTGCAGGTTACGATGGGGGCACCGAGACGGAATTGTGCCGCCGCCAGTCTGTGTCTTGGTTGGGAGAACATCAGTTGCGGCGTTATCACACAGACGCAGAAGCGACGCCATCAAAGGGCGTAGATCTTTCCACGTCTATGTGCGACCCCGGATCAGGCGTCTTGTGTGTCTTTTTGCGCTGTGTATGCTTCAGAGCTGAGCGAGCGCTCGTACAGACGACGCAGAGTTGCACGCACTGCGATCGCACCTTGCGGCCAAGGTGTAATAGGGTTATAATGGGGCACAGTCATGTAAGCGAAGATGAATGACGGCGTGACAGAGTGTGCTAATTAGCGTTGGAATCACCAGCTAGGTGGACTGGTAACGTGACCACCTGTGCACCAGTTAGGGGGTCTGGTAAATGTGACAGTTAGTAATGACTGCACCTGTGCACCAGCTAGGTGGTCTGGGAAATGTGACAGTTAGTAATGACTGCACCTGTGCACCAGTTAGGTGGTCTGGTAAATGTGACAGTTAGTAATGACTGCACCTGTGCACCAGCTAGGTGGTCTGGGAAATGTGACAGTTAGTAATGACTGTACCTGTGCATCAGCTAGGTGGTCTGTTAAATTAGACAGTTAGTAATGACTGCACCTGTGCACCAGCTAGGTGGTCTGGGAAATGTGACAGTTAGTAATGACTGCACCTGTGCACCAGCTAGGTGGTCTGGGAAATGTGACAGTTAGTAATGACTGCACCTGTGCACCAGCTAGGTGGTCTGGGAAATGTGACAGTTAGTAATGACTGCACCTGTGCACCAGCTAGGTGATCTGGGAAATGTGACAATAATGACTGCACCTGTGCACCAGCTAGGTGGTCTGGGGAATGTGACAGTTAGTAATGACTGCACCTGTGCACAATTTAGGTGATCTGGGAAATGTGACAATAATGACTGCACCTGTGCACCAGCTAGGTGGTCTGGGGAATGTGACAGTTAGTAATGACTGCACCTGTGCACCATTTAGGTAGTCTGGTAACGTCACAGTTAGTAATTACTGCACCTGTGCACCTGCTAGGTTATACTGCTTTCACATTACACGGTTCAGTCCCGGCGCGACCCTGCATTTTGGGATGTACACATCCCCTCCGCGAACCGACATCATTGGCGGTTTGCTGACATCATCCAGGGGCGCGGCTGGGGGTGTGGGGGAGGAGGCAGCTCTTAGAGCTGGCGCTGCTCCAAGCGCTGCCTCCTCCATAGTGTGAATGGCAAACTGGTCGCTCACAGCAACACGACAATGAACCGGTAAGAACTCTGCTTTTTTACCGGTTCGTATTGCCGTGCTGCACATTTGCGGGACCCAGTAACCCCTCTCACATTGCACTAATTACCGGGTCGAGCCGGCAAGAAACAGGCTTGTACCCGGTAATTAGTTGCGATGTGAAAGGGGTATTAGTAATGACTACACCTGTGCACCAGCCAGGTGGTCTGTGAAATGTGACCTGTTGGCAGATCTTGAGGACGTGCCTAGGACAGCCATTAATGGGACAATTCAATTATTTTTTTGGATTAACCTTCACTAAAATTGGCTGCTGGATAAACGAGCGAGAACGTGGAATGTGCGTAATTTAGGGTGAATGTACAATGCGAGAGGCAGCAAATCCTCAGAATAGAGCCCAGCATGCACCTGGAGATTGCCCCGCCGCCCAGGAATAATTCATGAGCATATTCAGCTCGGAAGCTGCCTGCGTCTCAGGCAGAGCGATGAACATCTAACCGGTCATCACAATCCAGACTTCAATGTTTCCGCGATGGGGTTCTGCTGACCGGTGAATGCGGCACGCTGTGTCTGATGTATGAAAAACAGCGGCGGAATTGCATTTTCTGAAGCGTGGGTCACAGATTATCATGGACAAATTACTTTAAAATACCATGCGGCTGCCTGAGGCAGTCTGAGCTCGGCCGCGTTTAATTAACCCCTCAGCCGAAAGCTAACACTCAGCGGAGCGGTGCGGCGGTTTCTGCTGAGACAGGTGTTCATTCCTGGGTTATTGTGCTAAGCAATCCTGGTTTGGGAGAGCGGCAGCAAGCGAGGCAGGGAGCCCGGGAAAATCATCCCACCTGTGCATGTCACCAGGCTAGCCTGCAAATGGATGTTAATGCAAACCATCCAATCACAGTGCAGGTGGGGGGTGGGACTAATGCTGC
This sequence comes from Crinia signifera, assembly GCF_055691185.1. Lineage (NCBI taxonomy): Eukaryota > Metazoa > Chordata > Amphibia > Anura > Myobatrachidae > Crinia > Crinia signifera. Next base: position 12,989,997 of record NC_139220.1, read on the forward strand.
TCAGCGAGCCAACCAGAATGACCTCCAAAGTGTAGAAGTTTCACAGAATGTGCATTTACTTCTATGCGCGACTTCTCCATTTAATCTCTCTCAAAGGTTTGATAACCTCCTCCTGAGACTTTCGTACATTATGGGGTAAATTTACTAAAATTCTAAAGAGGTGACGTTGCCCGTAGCAACCAGACTCTGTCTATTATTTCTCTATTGCATCCTAGAAAACTAATGACAAAACACAATTGGTTGCTATGGGCAACATCACCTCCTTTAATCTTTAGTAACTGTGCCCCTGCAGTAGGTCTGCCTGATGAAGGGGAGGTTGGGGTTCCAGCACCTGTAATAATGCTGCTATTCCTTATGGAGTGTGAGAAAGTTATTGTGGGGCAGATTTATTAAGCTCGGTGAAGTGATAAAGTGTCTGGATTTTATCTCCGGCCAATCAGCTCCTAACTGTGGTTACAGACTTGAAATGAAAAATGACAGGTAGGAGCTGATTGGCCGGTGATAAAAACCAGACACTTTATCACTTCACCGAGCTTAATAAATCTGCCCCTGTAAGTGGGGCCAGAAGAAAGAACCGGGAAGGGCAGGAAAGGGAAGGGAGAAGGGCAGGAAAGGGAAGGGATGATGTGCGGGAAAGGATCGGCAATGACAGGGAAATAACTGGAAGGTGTTCGGAAGAATAATACATTATAGGACAATTAAATATGAAGGGCCAAAGGTAAAACAAAGGCAAAGGAAACTAAAGGTGATGGGAAAGAACAGAAGAAGGGAGGATGCTACGGGAAAACAGAAGGGTGAGAGGAAGTAGGACAAGGAAGGACAAAGAAGGCCATGATGGGTGAAGGAAAGGAAATGAAGGAAAAGTGAAAGAAAGAGAGGGAGGAAGGAAGGGAGAAATGGAGGGAGGGAGGAATGGAGGAAGAAAGGAAGGGAGGGGAAGAAAGGAAGGAAGAGATGGATGGAGGAAGGAAGGAAGGGAGGGGAAGGGAGGGAGGGAGGGGAAGAAAGGAAGGAAGAGATGGATGGAGGAAGGAAGGAAGGGAGGGGAAGGAAGGAAGAGATGGATGGAGGAAGGAAGGAAGGGAGGGGAAGAAAGGAAGGAAGAGATGGATGAGGAAGGAAGGAAGGGAGGGGAAGAAAGGAAGGAAGAAATGGATGGAGGAAGGAAGGAAGGAAGGAAGAAATGGATGGAGGAAGGAAGGAAGGAAGGGAGGGGAAGAAAAAAGAAGAAGGGGGGAAGACAGGATGAAAGGGAAGAAAGAAGGAAGGAAGGGTATAGACAATAGGTGGAGAAAGGTAATAAGAATGAGAAAGAAAATGTAAATAATGGAGAGTGAAAGGACACAATGGGTGGAGGAAAGGAAAAGAAATTAAAGCAGAAGAAAAGGAAAAAATGTGATGGGTGGAAGCAGTGAAGGGGGGGGGATGGGGGGCTGAACGTAGTCTATAAATCTGTGTGGCGGTTTTATGACATATGGATTTGTGATCTTCTGTATTTATAACGATATCTTGAGATGTTTGGACTTACGCCCGGACCTTTCCTTACCTGTTATATTATCGCTGTATAACCATGTTTGCTGTTATGTATCACACGAGATGCTTTTTCTACCTCTACTATAAAGGCGTATGACAACCAAAAAATCCTGGATACATGTAACACAAGCTCAGCCCAGTCCACCGTTTGCGAATAAGACAAAGGACCCCATCGCGGCGGACGTACAGGGCCTGCAATTTCCCAGCAGCAGCAGCGGCGGCGGGTACTGAGCCCCCGTCACAATGGCACCTGCAGTTTCTATTAGCAACGGATGAACGGAGCTTATGTAACAGACAGGACGGGCAATATAAGGCAACACTTCTTAGCCCTGGGAACTGAATCATGCTCCTTATGGCTCATTAGGATCTGTCAGCTGGTGCCCTTTACTGGCGATGGAGAGGGTGCTGATAACACTAATCAGGAAAGGTGTTGACCTTTATCACACATTATCGCTACAAGGTATAAAAAACCCTCGGAACGATTCATACACGTCTCACAACAGGCTCATTCAACCTGCGTTTTGGACTTTGAGGGCTGCCTAACCTTTACCCACCGCTGAGCAGCTCAGCCTGGGCCATCGCACACCTCTGCAGCCGGGGCACCGAACCGTGAACGCGATCGGCCGGAATAAATCACAGCACCCGCATCCAAGCCTCCGAAACCAAAGTGCAAGCTCTTTGGTCAAAAGCCCCGCAGAGATTAGTAAGCAATTTCGACCAATCCTCTATTAGCACATCCCAGCCTGTCAAAGTGATGGAACAACATAAATGTCATGGCAACGAGGAACAATTGAATTGCTCCGATGGGTGTCACTTGAATTCCCACCATAGTATATATATATATAGCAATACAAATACTCAATGTAAAACATAAGTGCAGTTTTATACCATCGATATAGACAACCAATAAACAGGCCTCTGACCTTTGAACTTGTGAAAAACAGCCCACAGCTCGGCGATATCGGTGGCGAAGGTGATATCGGTGTCCAGGACGATGACCCGCTCCAGGCTGGCGGGGAGAGTCTTGGTGAGCACTAACTTCATGAGCCCATATATTCCTGAGTAATGTTTGTTGGGAATCCACGATACCTCCGACTGCAAAGACAGAGACACGGATGGTCAGATATTACCCCCAGACCGCCCTTCGCTAACCCTCCCCCTGAATATCCCTTTTTTGTACAGGCGGCACGGATGTTGTAGTGGTCAGCATTGCTGCCTCACAGCGCTGAGGTCATGGGGTTGATTCCCGCCACAACCCTAACTGTGTTGAGTTTGTATGCTATCCACACAGTTAAGTGGGTTTCCTCTGGGTACTCCAATACTGGGACAGGGGCAGATGTGATGGCTACATACGTTTGCGCTATATAATTAACTGGTAATAAATAAAATCTCCAGTTTATCTGCCCACTTGTCTTAATAATCAAATAAAATACATTAATTTAGCATAAATACCAAACACTGTAAGGGGGATATTCAATTAGTCGCGTCAATATATTAATTGGGGGTATCCAATTAAGCCCCGAAAGACGGCGGTCATAGGGGATTTTTAATCGTCTGCCCGCGGCGGGAGAAAAAAAGTATCCCAGATAAGTGCCCCGTTTCTGCTATTGTGGCCCCCAAAACACACACGGGTCTGGGGACTTATCCTACATGCTTACACCCGACATAAAAAACAATTGTCCAATATTGACCATAAATTGGAAAAATCACTGCAAAATCTCGTTTATTTTGCGGATAATTGAATATCCCCCATGTGATACCTCTATGCAAATAGTAGGAGGAATATATGATGGGTTCAATGTTTCACAGGGGAATCCTGAGCAATGATTGGTTGTGGCTAATAAGGTCGAGACAAATTAGGTCGACCAGGAAAAACTTCAACAAACACAAGGTCCACATGGGAAAATGTCCGCACAAGCAAAAAAGGACAACATGGGAAAGGTGCATCTTTTTTACTGTGTGGATTCAATCATCTGTGGTTTTTTAGTGCGCAATTAATGCTCCAGCATTCACACCCAGCCCTATTACATGTAAACCCATAGATTCCTCATTTAGGGCCTTATTCTGGTCGATGCGTAAATTTCCGAATTCTTTCGGATGGCGTTTTTTAGCCGTCTGCGCATGCGTAGGCAACGCTATGCGCATGTGCCACGCAAGGTCTCCGTACTTGTTCTCACTAATACCGTACAGAAATGTGCACCGCATACACTCGGGAGATATGGGCGTCATTCGGAAGTACACAGGGGCGTAGTTTCAAAGTGGGCTAAACTGGGCGTAAACATGGGCGTACACGAGGGAGGGCACTAATTCTGGTAGGCGTGCATTCGGACAGCACACCGACTGCAAACTAACCAAAAGGCAAGAAATATGCGATGTCCATAAGAGAGTATTTCTTTGCGGACACCACTCGGTCATGCGCTAGGCATTCGGATCGCCCAATTAGTACTCCCGCACCTGAACCAATGTCACCTGAACACAATACAATCCACTCCTCTACTCATTACTCATTAATTACACTCTTTTCATTGGACACTCTTTAAATGGACCATTACTAAACACACAAATCTATGCTGAAAGCACGGCTGCATTTGTTACACACATTTACACTGCAAGCAATGGACAGAACTTGCTTTCACTAATATAAATATACATGTCACTTTTACATTTACCAATAACAGCACACATTGGGGATCAAAAGATAGTGGTATGTTTTGCGGAAATACACCGCATCGGTGCGTACGGTCATGTTCCCGTCCGTTCTGACGCGGTAAGACCGTGCAGACGCTGTAAGTCCGTGCAGAATATGTGTGTTTCCATCGCACACGCATGGTTTGGATGTCGTCCGTAAACACGCCCTCTTCTGAAAGTGAGAGTCCATCCGAATGCGGAGGACCGGTGGGCGTTTCTTCGTACGATGTCCGCACAGCGTGGCGTGTGGACCGCTCCGAAAGAATTCGGAAATTTACGCACCAACCAGAATAACCTCCTTAGTGTCAGGATCTATGGAGAAGTCGCTAATAGCAATCGACGGGTCTCTAGCGCCTTTTTTTATAGATGGCGCTAGATGTACGATACCTAGAAGCCGATTGCTTCTCCCCATTCTCTCTTTAGAAGGTTTGATACATCTCCCAGTCAGCGGGAACGAACATGACATCACAAGGAAAAATGATTTCCTTTGCGCAAGTCCATTATTTCATTTTCTGTTTAGCATTGTAAATGACTCCCGGTTCCACCTGATAATGGAGACCCCCAAACCCCAGAAGGATATGGTACATCAGGCTGCGCACACCTCAGTAAGACGAGACCACTTAGGGCTCAGCCGAGAGGAAATAATCAAGATCAAGGGATGGTTTCAACACAAGTAGCAGTACCATAAATATATATTACAGCCACATCAAGCGAAACATTATCATATTATCCTCTCGACAGCGGCCAAAACAGAAAATACGAGTGTGGGTCTCGGCGGAAGGAGAGGAAATAGCAAAATAATGACATTTTGCATGAGGCTGGAATAATATTGTATTTTATGTGTGTGTGTAATATAGTTACAGTATGGAGGTTGTGGCTATTTCCACTGGGAGATTATATCGTTATTACTCACTCGCACATGCATTATAATGTCAATTTTCGAAATACGAGAAAACGGTAGGGGGGCAGGTGGCTTTCAAATAGGGGGTGACATTAATATTTATTAAAGAGGGACGAAAGGCTGTTTTTTCCGCTTCATTTTATATTTTATAAGTTACGTTCGAATTCATTGTATATTTTCTCCAATCCTATTTTCCCTGAACGAGACTTAATCTGCAACCGGTTGGAAACCCCTTTAAAAAGGAACGTTATTGGCTGGTCTTCCTGATCACACGGTGTGATGTCATCAGTAACATCTAGGAACAATGGAATCTGTTTACTCCACTGTATCACCGCCCTGGGTATCACAAGGTGTGATGTCATCGATAACATCTAGAACTAGGAACAGTGGACTCTATTTACTAAACCTTGAAAGGAGATGAAGTTATGAAATACCAATCAGTTCCTGACATTTTTTTCAAACACAGCCTGTAACATGGCAGTTAGGGGCAGAATGACTGGGACTTTTTCTCTCTCCACTATATCACTCCCCAAGGCTTAGTAAATAATCATCAATGTTGCACCATTAAAACTTGCACCAGCCCTATAGGGGGGAATTGTTTTCCATCCGAGTATGGCCTTATAAGTGACGGCTGTGCGCCTCTATACGCAAACACTTTCGGCGGCACACCTGTGAAGCCTCCTGTGATACTCCATATGACGCAACAGCTGCAGGCTTGCAGATCTGACACCTCAGGTAGGGTCCCGATTAAACGATTTGGCACTTGATGTGCGGGGCGGGCAGTCAGCAGTGCTGAGCGGTCACTGCAGACATTATTTTTTTAACTTCAAAAGATAGGCCAGCCGCTGATTGGCTGAGAGTGCTCTCTCTCTCAGCCAATCAGCGGCGAGGCAGCGGCAGCGAGGCCACTGATGGGTCCGATCCGACAGATTGAACCTGCAGCGGGTTCAATCTGTAGGGTCCAACCCGATGAGCAAGGAACAGCACATCGGGTCGGATGGGATGTCCAGCACATCCGATTTGGGTCGATTTCGCAGCTCGATCTGTCGCAATCGACGAAGTCGGGCCAAATCAAATAAGTGTATGGGCACCTTAAGGGTATACATCCCCTCATATGCTAGTGAGGGAAAACGCGCGGCACGGTGATGTTGGTCGGGACGTGGGGGGTCGCATTTACCTGCTCACTAAACTGCAAAAATAGACAGTCTAGCGAACAATTCTGCAGCAGGACCTTAGTGAATCCTCTGTCCGCCCGCGCACTCTGTCTAGGCAATAACATCCAAATTATTTTATTTTTACATGATCGGATTTGCATGCATATAAGTTATTTACTCTTTATACAGCTCCCGCATTTTTCGCAGCTCTGTATAATGCCACGCTGGGCTTACAGCGGGCACGCCGCCTTGCAAAACAAAACTTCTTTACAAACAGCAATCGCGAATGTGTATCTGTGCGCTAAAACAATTAAGCATCCAGCCAAAAAATAGAATAATAATAAAATGAAGAACTAAAAACTCTTGGCTAACCGCCCTAACTCCATTTGTCTGTGCGTTGTGCCAACAAGCCCCTGCGGGCAGGAGCTGGAGAACTGGCACCAGACTTCTGATACCTGGTATCATTCTGTGTCAATAGACAACAGGCGCAGGCAAAGGTGGGGAGGAGATGAATTGAGGCTTGGGGATCTGTAGTTATTGGGCCAGTAAGATTTTGATACGGAGCGATGTTCTAGGTAGCAGTTGGCGTCTAACACTTCGGGGCCTGTGGAATCTTCCAAATCATACCCCAGCTGGAAAATATTACATAGAAAGCCACACACGTTACAATTCATGTTCCAAGTGGTGTAATTGCTGCAGGAAGCGGAGACGCATCGAGCCAGAGAGCGAGAGTGTTTGCAGCGCTGGTACCCACCATCCCCCTGCATCCTGTGATGCCTACCAGCCAACAGCGCTAAACCCTTTCGCTGCGAGAGTGAGCTGCAGCTACAGCCGGGTCTCCAGCAGCGCGCTTTTATTTTATAACCTGTACTTAGAAAGCAATAAAGATGTTCTTCAATTGCTACTGTTATGTTTAATTGTATATTTAACTATACCGTCTTTGATTCTTACATATTCAATCTGTCAAGCGATGCTTCCAGCAAAGCAGCGTGAGACTGTGCTATAAACCGACAAGTCCGTGCTGTACACGGCAATGTCCACAAGAGGGCAGCACTTGTAAAATAAAAAAACATCTTAATGCCAGTATTGTACTGTATGCACAATATGGGGAATACACGTGAGAGGCAATCTCCGATTAAACTCGGTAGCGGCTATTTCCCCTTCTCCGAAAGGACCCTATGACATCATCGTACCATGTGACAACGAGCATCATGGTGCTGTGTAATGTAGATCAGGGTAAGAGATTACCTTAAAATACTGGCCGGAGGGCTTGCTCCTTCACTATCCATGCAATAAGTGGAAGTCTTTAGTAACCAGGTGGCGAGAGGAGCGGAGCGAGCCGCCTGTGAGGGTCCTGACCTTGCTCCTCCTCTCCCCGCCCCCTCTCCTCCCTGGGTCCTTACGGCAAAGGGGAACTAGTCAGAACCGATTAAAATCAAATTCGTTAAAGATGAAATATAGATTTTTCTCTATGTCAATAGCTATAAATATTCTTATCTCTTTTTATTAGCTTTTCATTTCCTTTACCGTAGCTTCAGGGACCTACTTTCTTTTCAAAGGACTAGAATACTATTATTAAAATGAATTTCTCTTCAGTTGCAGAGAGCATGTCAGCGGTGGAGCAGAGACAATGATAGTTGCTAACAAGTATGTAGTTATGCCAACATTTATATTTCTATGTACTATTAAATAAATGTCATTTTCTCAGGTCAAATTTCAAATCTGTCCAATAAAATCAATGCAATGAGGGTGCAAGTGCCCAATGAGGGAGCTTCAGATGTGCAGTAGCAATTTTGACCACCAGGTGGTGATAGAGACCTGCGGTTTGTAGTCTATACTAAGGCAGGATGCAGAGATACTACATTGCTGTACCACAGATTAAAGGGAACATTTTCTAAAACGGGAGTTCTATTGAGGATATGATGTTACCAGTGGCAACCAAATCAGATTCTATCTAACATATTCTAGAAGGTGATAAATAAATAGAAAGTAGAATCTGATTAGTTGCCAGGGGCAACACCCCATATTCAATAGAACTCCCATGTTTTTCCCCCAAGGGGCAGGGAAAGTGAGCATAGCTCCACCCCTGACACCCATACAGCCCCGCCCCCATGTTTTGCTTGGCCCACAGGCCAGTCAAAGAAAACGGATGACCATCGATAGGTAAAAACATTGATGGTCATCCACGGCATAATATGACACTATCGATGGCCAGTTGCGCTATTGCCATCAATGGGATCCATTGATGACAATAGCTACGACGGACATCCTGAACGTGGCACTGCAATGGCTTCTGCACTGCGAGGAGAAAAAAACCATTGGTGGTCTCTGACCGATGTTGAATACTTGCCATCAATTGGGAAGAACCCAGATGGTTTCCCACCATCGATGATGCAGAAGCATGTATTTTTTTTTTTGCCGGGACAGGGAGCTTAGTTCCGTAACCTGACACTCATGTGAGGCTCCGCCCCCAGACCCTTATTGGCCCACAACCTACTGTATTATAAAGAAGAGTCACCCACCGATGGCTAATCCTACCCCAGCCTGCTCCCATTTCAGCCCCCGGTTACCGAAGGGATCTCTGCAAAAGGTTCATGTATTTGTTAAGGGAAACTGTGCTGATTAAACAAGCGACTGAGTGTCCAACCCACTGTTAATAATTAGGGACACCACATGTCCCTAGTCTAATTAGTATAAACTCAATGTTGCACAAGAACAATGCAGCCTAATTTGCTTATGCAAATGAGACTAATAAGCCGAGGTGCTGAGAGTATTTAGGTAAGCCGTGTGCAGGACGGAGGAGACGGCTGACAGACAGCGATGCATTGCGCAAGCTCCTTCCCACGCACAGGTATCATCTACACTGTGTTATTAACCCAGGATCCACACGTGGTAATCCCTGGTCTAGAGCCACCAGCCGTGGAGATAATCCCTGGTTACAAGCATGATAATCGTCCGGCAAGCAACCACGTTATTCAGCCTGGCCGCAGATGTTCCCTGAAAAACGCTCTTAACCCCATCAGCTGCTGAAGACCTCTGGCATCTACTGTACAGGTGCGATAAGGGATCTCTCCAGTGACATCCGCTGTATATAATATCACGCTAGGGAAGGGCGTAAATACAATAGGTGCAGAGAGTGCAGCTGCTATGGGGCCCAGAGCTGAGAGGGGCCACCTGCCCTGTCATAGTTACATGTGTTATATACAGGGTGTAACTACCATAGGTGCAGGGAGTGCAGCTGCTATGGGGCCCAGAGCTGAGAAGGGCCACCTTCCCTGTCACAGTTACATGTGTTATATATAGGGTGTAGCTACCGTAGGTGCAGGGAGTACAGCTGCTATGGGGCCCAGAGCTGAGAGGGGCCATCTTCCCTGTCACAGTTACATGTGTTATATACAGGGGTGTAACTATCATAGGTGCAGGGGGTGCAGCTGCTATGGGGCCAGAGCTGAGAGAGGCCACCTTCCCTGTCACAGTTACATGTGTTATATACAGGGTGTAGCTACCATAGGTGCAGGGGGTGCAGCTGCTATGGGGCCCAGAGCTGAGAGGAGCCACCTTCCCTGACACAGTTACATGTGTTATATACAGGGTGTAACTACCATAGGTGCAGGGGGTGCAGCTGCTATGGGGCCCAGAGCTGAGAGGAGCCACCTTCCCTGACACAGTTACATGTGTTATATACAGGGTGTAACTACCATAGGTGCAGGGGGTGCAGCTGCTATGGGGCCCTGAGCTGAGAGGGGGCCACCTTCCCTGTCACAGTTACATGTAATATATACAGGGGTCTAGCTACCATAGGTGCAATGGGTGCAGGTGCTATGGGGCCAGAGCTGAGAGAGGCCACCTGCCCTGTCACAGTTACATGTGTTATATACAGGGGTGTAGCTACCATAGGTGCAGGGGGTGCAGCTGCTATGGGGCCCTGAGCTGAGAGGGGCCACCTTCCCTGTCACAGTTACATGTGTTATATACAGGGGTGTAGCTACCATAGGTGCAGGGGGTGCAGCTGCTATGGGGCCAGAGCTGAGAGAGGCCACCTTCCCTGTCACAGTTACATGTGTTATATACAGGGTGTAGCTACCATAGGTGCAGGGGGTGCAGCTGCTATGGGGCCCAGAGCTGAGAGGGGCCACCTTCCCTGTCACAGTTACATGTGTTATATACAGGGTGTAACTACCATAGGTGCAGGGGGTGCAGGTGCTATGGGGCCAGAGCTGAGAGAGGCCACCTGCCCTGTCACAGTTACATGTGTTATATACAGGGGTGTAGCTACCATAGGTGCAGGGGGTGCAGCTGCTATGGGGCCCTGAGCTGAGAGGGGGCCACCTTCCTTGTCACAGTTACATGTATTATATACAGGGGTGTAGCTACCATAGGTGCAGAGAGTGCAGGTGCTCTGGGGCCAGAGCTGAGAGAGGCCACCTTCCCTGTCACAGTTACATGTGTTATATACAGGGGTGTAGCTACCATAGGTGCAGGGAGTGTAGCTGCTATGGGGCCCAGAGCTGAGAGGGGCCACCTTCCCTGTCACAGTTACATCATACATGTGTTATATACAGGGGTGCAGCTGCTATGGGCCCAGAGCTGAGAGGGGCCACCTTCCCTGTCACAGCTACATGTGTTATATACAGGGGTATAGCTACCATAGGTGCCGGGAGATCAGCTGCTATGGATGACGCTTATTCTAATATTCCTGTCCCCGTGTAACTCGCTGACGGCGATGAACCTATTGTACATATCCAGCGCATCCCCAAGGAGTGCGTCATCTTGAGTCTACTGAATGTACAAGTCTGAATTACATCTGCGTTGAGACACTTGTCAGACGAGACAGCTAACACATATGACCTATCCTACAGACAGCGCTGGCTCCCGCTACAGTGGTTCAGCCAGAGATAATCAGTGGCGGGTGGCACCACTGCCGAGGACAAAAGGGAACAATATTCATGCATGATTGTCCCCCCATTCATCATTATCATTTCCCCGTAATGCCCTAATTACATTAAGCAGGGAAGGCGCGCTGTTTATAAACACCGTACGGCTAATAAGAAGTACACAATGTGATTTATTGGCGCTGCACCGCTGCTGCGAACATGTACCAAATTATATTTAACCTGCTCTCACGGAGAGGGCCTGATTCGTCCGATGCTGCTGTACATGGAGAGGGCAGTTGTTTTTGGCAACTGCGCATGTGCCGAACTGACTACGAATTTAAACAGAGCAAGTGTTACGCAGAGTGTTTATTTGTGGCGCGGCGGGAGTGTGAGGTTCCTTCCTGCGGCAAATGCGCAGACATCAGCGACATCCATCCACATTTGGACTTGCCTCCAACTCAGACTTACAGTAGGCCCTGGGGAGAGACGCCACCTGACCTGGAATGATAGGTTGACCGCGTCAATCAATATTTCAACATCATAATGTCGACATAGACAAAAGGTCAACATTGCGAACTGGTTGCCACGGCAATGGCCCACACATGCAAAGGTTGAAATGCTGCTCCGACTCTATGGAACTCACTTCCCCGCACAGTTCAAGAGGCCCCCACTCTAGAATCCTTCAAAAACAGACTCAAGACTTTCCTGTTTACTCAAGCATTTCCGTAATTCCATTAAGTATATTCACGGTTCTGAAAAGCTTTTCTGTACTTTATTGTTCCTGCGCTGTATTACGTTCATTCTATCTGTTCAGCGCCTTGAGTCCTATTGGAGAAAGGGCGGTATATAAATAATAATAATTATTATTATTATTATTATTATTATAAGAATATGATTAGGGCTAACGGAACAAAATTTTCTAAAAAAAAATTTATTGATGGAAAAAAAAAAGAATATGATTAGTCCCGAAGAATGGCAAGCGGATCAAGCCAAGCGAGGGGGCGCAGTTCACTAATTTGGGGTCCATGGGCACTATTCAGCTTCTTGGCAGGGGGCAAGGCCACCCAGCATGCCGAATCACACTCTGCGATGCTCCCACGCAGTCACTGTCCCCCCCCCCCAACACACACACACACCCAAGCGGTGGACATGCCTGCAACACAACGGACGGTTGCCACACTGGTCATCGCCACCTCGTCACACCTTAGGCCGCTATGCGTCACAGTTTCAGACTCGCCCACGCATGCGCTGTTCTGCAAAAATCCCGATCTGCGATTTTTGCGCGTCTGCTCACTGAATCAGGCCCAATGTGCTGAATTCTACAAGAAAAACTTTATTTAAAAACGCAAGTCGACCTTTTCATGTGCTGACCATTTCCATGTTTTGCTTGTGTCGATACTGCGCATGTCGATGTTGTCCAACCTAGACACTGCTGACCTAGTAACTGTCTCCCTTATGATCCACACGGAGGATCCTCCATCAGGAGAAGTAACAGATGCAGACGCCGTGGAACGTTCCGCTGTGCACAGAAATAGGGCTGGGGATCTGCACTATAAATATGCCCAGACACTTCACGTATAAGGGGTCCTAAACCTGCACCTGCTGCTCGCATCAATGGCGGGGACTGAGTGGATGGCAACGTGCCGCGCGCTCTCAGTGCACTTGTGGGAGATGAAGCCCACCACCACCACCACCACAGACATGAATGCCTATAATTAGGAAGCGAGTGTTCCCAGCTCATTGTCCTCCTGCTGCAGAAGGCAATCAGCGCTAAATGGGAATTCTCCGAGTCCTCACAACAGCTTTCTGGCCGCACCTCTCGTTTATGTGCCTGGAGCTGGCAAGGACGCCATCTGCAATACAGTTGGAGGAGCCTGCGCTGCCCTGTAAAATAATATAATCTGCTCCCAAATAGAAGCGACTGACTTGTCCGTGTGCCTAGGAAAAAGCTTCATGCGGTGGGTAGTGTTGGCTCTGGTGACAGTTCTATGTATACAGAGGTGGAGGGTAGGTGTGTATAGAGGTTGTGCTGGAGAGCAGGTGTGTATAGAGGTTTTGCTGGAGAGTAGGTGTGTATAGAGGTTGTGCTGGAGAGTAGGTGTGTATAGAGGTTGTGCTGGAGAGTAGGTGTGTATAGAGGTTGTGCTGGAGAGTAGGTGTGTATAGAGGTTGTGCTGGAGAGTAGGTGTGTATAGAGGTGTATAGAGGTTGTGCTGGAGAGCAGGTGTGTATAGAGGTGTATAGAGGTTGTGCTGGAGAGCAGGTGTGTATAGAGGTGTATAGAGGTTGTGCTGGAGAGCAGGTGTGTATAGAGGTTGTGCTGGAGAGCAGGTGTGTATAGAGGTGTATAGAGGTTGTGCTGGAGAGCAGGTGTGTATAGAGGTGTATAGAGGTTGTGCTGGAGAGCAGGTGTGTATAGAGGTTGTGCTGGGGAGCAGGTGTGTATAGAGGTGTATAGAGGTTGTGCTGGAGAGCAGGTGAGTATAGAGGTGTATAGAGGTTGTGCTGGAGAGTAGGTGTGTATAGAGGTGTATAGAGCTTGTGCTGGAGAGTAGGTGTGTATAGAGGTGTATAGAGCTTGTGCTGGAGAGCAGGTGTGTATAGAGGTGTATAGAGCTTATGCTGGAGAGCAGGTGTGTATAGAGGTGTTTAGAGGTTGTGCTGGAGAGCAGGTGTGTATAGAGGTGTATAGAGGTTGTGCTGGAGAGCAGGTGTGTATATAGGTGTATAGAGGTTGTGCTGGAGAGTAGGTGTGTATAGAGGTGTATAGAGCTTGTGCTAGAGAGGTGGAGGGTAGTTGTGTATAGAGAGGTGGAGGGTAGTTAGGCTAAAGAGAAGGAGAGCAGTTGTTCTAGAGATAAGGAGAGTGGTTGTTCTAGAGAGAAAGACAGTGGTTGTTCTAGAGAGAAGGAGAGTGGTTGTTCTAGAGAGAAAGACAGTGGTTGTTCTAGAGAGAAGGAGAGTGGTTGTTTTAGAGAGAAGGAGAGTGGTTGTGCTTGAGAGATGGGGAATGCTTGTACTAGAGAGTAGAGTGGCCGTGTTAGAGAGATGGAGAGTGGCTGTGCAAGAGAGGTGGAGAGTGGCTGTGCTGGAGAGGTGGAGAGTGGCTGTGCTGAAGAGGTGGAGAGTTGATGTTCTAGATAGATAAAGAGTGGCTGTGCTGGAGAGGTGGAGAGTGGCTGTGCTGGAGAGGTGGAGAGTGGCTGTGCTGAAGAGGTGGAGAGTGGCTGTGCTGGAGAGGTGGAGAATGGCTGTGCTGGAGAGGTGGAGAGTTGATCTGCTAGAGAGATGGAGAGTGGATGTTCTAGGGAGTTGGAGAGTGGCTGTGCTAGACAGGTGGAGAGTGGTTGTGCTAGAGAGGTGGAGAGTTGATGTTCTAGATAGATAGAGAGTGGCTGTGCTGGAGAGGTGGAGAGTGGCTGTGCTGGAGAGGTGGAGAGTGGCTGTGCTGGAGAGGTGGAGAGTGGCTGTGCTGGAGAGGTGGAGAGTGGCTGTGCTGGAGAGGTGGAGAGTGGCTGTGCTGGAGAGGTGGAGAATGGCTGTGCTGGAGAGGTGGAGAGTTGATGTGCTAGAGCAGTGGTTCCCAAACTTTTTGGAATCACGGCGCCCTAGAGCATCCATATATTTTCAAGGCACCCCTAGGCCAAATGTTTCTTATTGAGAAATTCAGAAAAAATAAAAAATAATTAAGTGAATTGTGTTTATATGTCTAAGTTATCTGGTGAGAGGACAGTATTTGCTTCTGTTTGTCCACATATATTATTATTGGCAGCCACCAGCACTGGTTTTGCCTGTTACATTGACCATAAATAATATGAATGGATCTTGGTCCACCAACCCAAGGCACCCCTGCAAGTGTCCTGAGGCACCCCAGGGTGCCTAGGCACACAGTTTGGGAACCACTGTGCTAGAGAGATGGAGAGTGGATGTTCTAGGGAGTTGGAGAGTGGCTGTGCTAGACAGGTGGAGAGTGGTTGTGCTAGAGAGGTGGAGAGTGGCTGTGCTGGAGAGGTGGAGAGTGAATGTTCTAGAGGTGGAGAGTGGCTGTGCTGGAGAGGTGGAGAGTTGATGTTCTAGAGAGATAAAGAGCGAGTGTGCTAAGAACTGCAGCTGCTAAAACTGCGCCTACAGTATGCACTTACACGTCGGCAGCTGAATTTTATCTGCACATTTTAATGTCATCATATAAGGAGCGTCTGTCATCACCTGACCTGCCGCAGGGCTGTCCCAGGCCACGATACTCCTAAACCGTATCTGTAACTGCAAGCAGTAGGCCTGGCTGTACTAGAACTCCGAGGAGCATGGGCACTCAGTCCCACATCTGACGTGGCACAAATGAATTGACGTCCGGCTGCAAATCAGACCCATTGTCTCTCAGCGACGGTCTTTGCTCTTCCTGAATCGACAGACTGCATCCTCATGAATATAATTGGTGCGCGCATCAGGGCTTCGCCGCGGGCTATACGCATTTATCAGCACTGCTGATATACAGAAGCCTACACAATCTTGAGAATGACTAGTATCTACAGCTTTCTCTGACCTGCAGCCCTAAAACTACCCAATCTGTCCAAGTTGCGGATAGGACGTCTGACAGGACTATCGCCGCACCTAATGCAGGCATCCTGCCCTCGCAGGGTTATTGAGCTGCCCTACATTTTATGGACGTAAGCTGATGCGGTCAGCAAAACCTTCCCGGCCTCTATAGACCTCAGCGTTCTGTATTGTAAATGCTGGAAATGCACAGAATGAACAGAGACAAAGAGGAGACAGCGGCAGTTCATCATTCTGCTCAAGGTAACTCCCGCTGACTTGCAGCTGGAGTGGACCTGTTACCGCTAACATAGACAACAGGATAACGCGGGTCACCTTCAGCCATGTACAATTACTGTATCCAAAGCTCTCAGTCAACGCTAATCAGCTTCTATTCTCATCATTACTGACGTATGTCCTCTGTATAATGGGTTCCGTGTCATATAGTCCATTGTTATTTTTCATTGACGTCTTAGTTATAAAGGGCCGGATCGCCCTAAGGTTCGAGTGCGGCTGCATTTGGAAAGGGAGAGCACGAGACAGAAGCTAATTTAGTTTACGGATGTGGTCTCATGCATCTAGCTTCAGAATGCTAAGCGGGAGAGGCCCAACGCGAGTACGCACCAGGAGACTGATGTTGTGGGTGGTAACTGCCCGGTTTTTTGGGGAGTGTCCTGGAAATGCCCAGGCGTTTTGGGGGAAGTCGTGTGAAGTCAGCTCCGCCCCCGATCAGCCTGATTTTATCGCAGCCGCTGAGTAAGTCCTGGGCTACGCACACACTGCACACACTGGGGAATCATTACATGGTAAGCGGCTGTTATCTGGGAGTGTCAGGTAATACGCAGGCGTGGCCAGGTGTATGAGGGGAAGTCATGTGACATCAGCTCCGCCCCCGAGCAGCCTGATTCTAGTAAGAGAGAAAGTCCTGGGCTACGCACACACTCGGAATATCATTTGATGGTGACCAGCTTGTCAATGGATTTGTAGCTATTCTCAGGCCTGCACGAGGCAGGATTTCAGGACCTTATTCAGACTGGATCGCAAAGCACATTTTTTCTCTAATTAGCAAAACCATGCTGCACTGCAGGTGGGGCAGATGTAACAGGTGCAGGGAGAGTTAGATTTGGGTGGAGTGTGTTCGAACTGAATCTAAACTGCAGTGTAAGAATAAAGCAGCCAGTATTTACCCTTCACAGAAACAAAATAACTCACCCAAATCTTACTCCTGTTACACATGACCACTGCATTTTGCTTAATGCGCATTATGTGCAGGGCACGGGTGCGAGCGCCTTCGGCAAACTTCTGCCCGTTCGGAAATCCTCCGAACACTCGCTGTCCAGCGGGGCTGAATCGGGCCCTTGGCCCCACCTGCGGTGCACATGGTTTTGCCCATTAGAGAACTGTGCTGGATGTTCCATCACTCCGGCAATCTGTGTGATTTGAATTTTTTTTGTCAAGAAAAATAACTGACTATAAACAATTCCCCACGCAGCAGGGTTGTCCTGAACAGCAAGTTCTCAATGTAGCTCCTCAGGGTGGAACACCCCTCATGGGGTCTGATTCCCCATCTCGGAGGAAACAATTAACCCCCATGCCCGTCGCTTTCCTGCACTAGAACAACCTTTAGCTCCTGCTGGTCTTTTAGCTACGAAGCGCTGAGCAAAGTTTTGTTCTGTACCTTTAATTCGTCCGCATCATAAAAGTCTATGCGCACCGCTGGCACCATCCACGTCTGGAAGAGCGTAGCCAGGATCTGCTTGGCGATAGTGTCCGCGATGAGATGGAAGTGCAGTGGATTCCTCCTGCAATACAGGGAAAATACAAATAAATCCGTCTGCTAATAGCGGACTGGAAGGAAACGATAACACAACAACGGATGAGAAAGCGTGACAGAAATATCCCTATGTACCACAATACTGTAGCTGATGGGGGCGATCTAAAGTCCCGTGTGGGTCTAAACCAATGGCTTTCAACACTCAACCTGGCAGCAGCAATTTTGCCCCCTTGAATCTGAGTACTAATAAGCTGCTACAGTACTTCACCTGCAAACTGGCTTTACCCTGTCGGATACCGGCACACACTGAATTCCACCCAATGCAGTAAGCAATCAAGGCAACGTATATGTAACTGGGGTGGGGTATGTTATGTCAACAATGTCTAGGCTGACCCCAAAAAGTAGAAATGCACAAGACCGACACAGGAAAAAGGTTGACGTGTACAAGGCCGGCACTATAAAAAGGTCGACACAGGAAAAATGTTGACGCATAGAAACGTTGACGTGAGTTTTCACAGTTTCTGCGTGTCAATGTAAACACCTGAGTGTGTGGACCCCCAGTTAGGGTACTGCGCTGGCTCGCCATGCTGACAGCACTAGGCCACATGTAAGTGGGGGGTAGGTGCATGACCCAGCAAAGACAAGGCCTCCGTTGGGTTCTGCCGGCACATCACTGAAGTGTGACGGCCTCGCTGCACAGCGTCTGCCCCCTCTCTGCGTAACCAAGCTTATTCCGAGTCACAGCAGCTGCCCGTGACATCACTCAGCCGCCGCGGCCCTCCCCCCGAGCGATATAGATACGCCTGCATTGTCCAGACCCCTCCCACACAACACCACATCCCGCCCCCACAATGCTGCGTTGCCGCCTCATCGTCATAATCGACCAGCATTGAAACTGCAATCTCCGGTGACTGCATACAGGCCTGAATTAGGCTCTAGGTCTGCACTAGGGAGTGGAGGGAGAACAGAATGGTGTGCACTCGCACTTTGACGGTGTCCATGTCGACTATGTCGACAATGGGGACAAAAAAAACGTGAAAAACTCACGTCTTGCCATTGTTGACCTAATGCTTGTGTCAACCCTGTCGACCTTAGCCATGTCGACCTAATGCATGTCAACCTAACGACCCCTACCCTAAAGAACGCCTGCGCTGCTGGTCTCGAGCTCCGTTCGGCAGGTAACCCTGCAGGTAACCACTCAGGCGGTACTTGTGTAATATGTGGGCGCCCGATTTTTTTGATTGTATGCCTTAACTTAAGGCATACAATCAGATGCGATGCGATTTTCCCATAGAAACCAATGTTAAATGGTCCCAAATGATCCCTGAGACCTTCAGGGTCAATGTGAAATGCCCCCCAGGCCCCCCCCCCCATTGTTTGTATGCCCCCTCACTGTTAACATCACCCCACCATCAACGCCATCCCGAAGTGTGGTGAGCGCAGCGAGCCCGTGAGGGGCGGCGGTACGCGTCCTCCGACCTTTTCATACCCCCACTATCCACGTTGGCGTGGAGTTGATTTTATATAGTGTGGCGAGCGCAGCGAGCCACCGAGCCCGAAGCGTGGCGAGCGTAGCGAGGGATGACGTTGATGGTGGGGTGGCGTTAACAATGAGGGGGCATACAAACAATGGGAGGGCCTGGGGGCATTTCCTATGGAAAAATCGCATCGCATCGCATGCAATTTTGGCTAAAATCGCATACAATCAAAAATCGGGCGCCCAGATATTACACAAGAACCACTCAGGCTGCATCACATGACGCTCTCCTTAATGATACAGTCACTATTGTACTCACTGTTTACCAAATGACACTAATTCCGTCTGTTGTTTCCATCACATCCTCCTACGGCGCAGGACACGAAAATTGATGTCAGTTACACTACAAAGAGCAGCCATCCAGCGGAAAAATGCTCTTAGAATTCTCCCCCCCCCCCTTGTTCTTTACATCTAATGGGTATGTGTCACCCCTGGCTTTCTCCAGAGAACAGATCCTTTCATTTGATATTCAAATGATATCCATTAAAATCTAATTCCATCTCCGGGGAATTATCGGTGCGGGTCGCTAACAAAGGAACGACCTGTGAGCCGTAAGTTATGGGCGCCAGGAGGATACAGTACGTGACATTGTTGCAGTTTGCAGCTATCAGTTCTGTCAAGTTTCTTAATGCAATTATGTACTTAATCAGCTATTTACATAATTGTGTTACCGGAGCTGCAGCAGGAGTCACGGTGTGTATATTCCGAGGGAAACAGGCACATGCTAAGAATCTAATGGGAGCGCTCAGCGATCATTACGAGGCGATGCGCTAAATGAAGATGTTGGATGTTGCATTCAACCTGGATTAAAGAACGCTGCGTCCCGCTGAACATCCAGCGAGGATGGGTGCTAAAAGGACTGAGTCGGGTCACATCAGGCACCTTGATCTTTGTTTCGCACTCCATCAGACGGAGGCATCAAAGGGGAGAGCGTTCCTCACATCTAAGTGCGTTTTTTGCATTTAATGAGTCTGAGATTCGGTTAATGGACTGTGGTTAGGACGACCAGCGTATTACCATAGTCTTCCCATTCAACGGAATTATCAAGAGACATTTCAGCAGCATGGTAACAGGAAAATGCACCGTGTTCCGATGCTTAGGATGGTTTTGCCTTTTAAATGATTGCCGATTTAAATCTACCTGGCTGGCTCGCCAATATATCCTACATAAGCGCCGCACACTAATGTAAATTTACTAAAGCTTCTAAAAATGATGAGGTGATGTAGCCCATCGTAACCAATCAGATTCTATAATTTTCTAGGATGCAATAGAGAAATAAATAGACAGAATTTGATTGGGTGCTATGAGAATTAAAAAAAAACCATACAAAAGAATCGGTGGCCGCTGATTGGCTGAGAGAGCTCTCTCAGCCAATCAGTGGCCGCCCATTCTTTTGTATTTAAATTTTCAAATATCTTGCCGGCCTCCCACCACCACAGGGGATGAAGCCCGGCGCTTCATCGCTCTGTGTCACTGCTGGCACACACCTACGGACCGCATCGGATGCGATACATCACGGGGGCTATATAATTTATCTTATCTGCAGCACGTCCGACTCCAATCCAGTGCGCACGTGACCGTGCACCGGATCGAATGTCATACACCGGTGATTTTGGCTGATTTGACCCGATTTCAATCCGCCAAAATCGGGTGAAATCGGGCCCGAATTGCCTAGTGTATGGGGGCCTTAACTCATTATCAGCCACAGGGCCATCTTATCAGTGTTGTAGGTCCTGGCTAAAGCAGGGCCCCTTCCAACCCATTTTCAAGAACCAATTTGTATGGAACAGTGTACGGAACAGTCCGGTGGTTGTACAAAATGAAGGGAGTTTCCCGTAGGAAATTATTAAACAGCCTTATAGCGGTCACATTCCGGCATAACATTGTAGACGGCGAGGAACGCAATGATGACACGTATACCATGTTAGGTGCGTGAAAGCCACTATGAATTATTATGATATCTGTGATTTTTTTTCCCTTTAATTATGACAGTTCCCATTTCCTCTATCATATTCCACGCGCCAAGCTCTTTGCCTTTGAACTCAAGAAAGCTTCTCCATAATCTTCTGAAATGCTGCCGGATCACAATGGGCCGCGCATCGTGCCTGAAATTCCTTCTTCCTTCCCGACGCAGTGAGCCGAAGGCTCCTATTGAAGTGTCGGCTGGGTTTTCATCTTAAGAAAGCCTCCCCTTTGTGTCCTGCCCAGTTCTTGCCAGCGGCTCTCATACAAAGCAGTTGCCTCAGCATTGTGGTGATTAGGTCGTCTGAGCCTTAACATATTTATTACGGAGCCGTGTTACAGATCCCTGCACCAGCAACTAAACTGTCACAGGGATGCAGGATCCGAGGTCTCAGGAAGCCCGCCGTGCGGTGGCTGGCGGAAGGTGGATGAGCGCGCAGTGCTGCCCCCAGAATTAATCGGAGACAATAGCTGCTTATTACCGTCAGGGGTTAGGCTGCGGAGCCCGCGGGGTAAGTCGCAGATCTCTGTCTGGGAGGCAATTGGCGCGGAGTGGTTATCAATATGGCCGAGAATTGGATTATACGGCGGGAAATAAGCATGTAGCGAGAGAAGCGGTCAGAAGACGTTATTTCAATTGGGTTTCGGTGTCCGTGTGAATACTGAAAGTAAAAATGATGGTATAAGCTCTGCTACCAAAAGTCAGATTTAGTGGGGTGTCTGAAGTGCCGGAGGGGATACAAATCGGGATACTTAAGAGTCACGGCAACGACAGCCGGCCATCAATAAATCTGCGCTGTGTGCTTGGAACAAAGGGACGATTCTGGGATAGTAACTGAGCACCTGGATAAACCATTTAGCAATGCAATAAAGGTATTTTGTTTGCATGCAGGGTAAATACTGGCTGCTGGTGCATGTAGCCCACAAATGCAGAGCAGTTTTATTATTAAACAGCAATTTAGGTGTTAGTTTGGACATGCCCCACCCAGGGGAAATCTCTTCACATTTGACATCTGCCCCACATGCAGTGCAACAGGGATTGTCAGGGTAGAAAGTTAATTGACTATATTGATTTACTGGGTGTGGTATGCACAGTGGGGGGAGCGCAATGAAGCCCCTTACGGGCTTGCTGCGCTCGCCACACTGCGGGCACGGTGGCGAGCTGCGAGTACCACCGTAGGGGGTCACAGGCAGCTGCGCTCGCCACCTATTTTATTCTCGCTCTATGGGGGTCGTGGACCCCCACGAGGGAGCAGTCGGGATTCCGACGTCGGAGGGGGTCACAGGCAGCTGCGCTCACCACCTATTTTATTCTCCCTCTATGGGGGTCATGGACCCCCACGAGGGAGCAGTCGGGATTCCGACGCCAGAGTAATGAATGTTGGAATACCGACTATCGCGGAGCCGTCCAGCACCCGATTTACTCCCATCTCTAAATGTGCATCCTGTTCATTTATTGATGTCATCCCAGTGATTTGTAAGGCACCATTTAAAATGATGTCACTGGTTCATTGTTTATAGTCCTGATGATGTAACAGGTTCTTAGTGACTGGATAGGTTGCATTCTGAGTGATGTCATTGGTTACTAGTGAGTGCATAGGCTGCACTCTCAGTGATGTCACTGGCTCCTAGTGACTGGATAGGCTGCACTCTCAGTGATGTCACTGGTCCCTAGTGACTTGGTAGGCTCCACAAATGCATTGCACAGATAACAACGACCTATCCCCCTAAATAAGAGCCTTCTAAAAATACTAGTTACCTACATCCCTGACCTGGCTTCTGGGACATCCAGGGAGAGGGGGATCCAGGTGGAGAAATCAGAGCTGGGATAATATGATCCGCTATAAACTGCGCCCCACGGTGTCATTGTATAATATATGTACAATGTGCTGGACCCCTAGTATAAGAATTAGCCACAAAGGCTTTGGGGTTTAGGGCCGGTGGTTGCTCGCAGGCTTCCTGTGACCCCCTACGGTGGTACTGGCTCATCCGAGTACAGTACAGAATCTTCTCCTTCTCATTACCATCTGGCTGCGACTCTTGGCAGCCAGTGAGCGGTATAAATGGATAGGAGGGATGGCTGACCGCGGCTGTAAATATCATTCAAATTAAAGAGATTGCAAAGATTCTACTTATTTCCACACAAATTATACATTTTTCATCATTGTTCCTGACTGTTTTACAAGCCCGGCTAGGCAAATAAAATAAATTGTTACATTTATCTAACACTGTAAAGATCAATTAGACACTTCCCATGCACAGGAGAGAGCCAGACAATGGCACTCGGCACGCGCATACTGCGGAACGCGCGGGGTACATTGCGGTGGTACGCCTCCCACACGCAGCACACACATTAAAAGGATTACAATAAAAAATACAATTGAAGCCTAGGAAAGAAATTGCATCCGAGCAAATTACATTTTTATTAAACTTTTAGTGTTCCTCTGAGCCTGCGCTTATTGCACCCCCCTCACACACACACACCCAGCTGTCTTTGTTTTTCCCATTCAGATCTGCTCGCTGGGCTGGGAGTGACAGTCCAGCGAGCAGGTAGTCGCCACCCCGCCGAACGCATGCCAATCCCCCCCTCCCCTGTTCACAGCTGTGCACACATATGCAGCCGCGTCCCTAGCCATGGTCTGACCAATCCATATATACCACTTCCTGATTGGATAATGCTGTTTAGGAACGGCCATTGGCAGATAAGCAACCAGTCATAACCTTTGCAAAACAGTGGCTGTCAGTGGATCAGCCATCACATGATATACATCGACAGCCAATGGTTACGCACAAGCAGACCACACCCACCAACCACCATCAGAATCCTGCAGCAGATGGTCACGGTTAACCAAGATTACTCTAGCTCATGATGGGCTGATCACCGGTGAGAAAATCTGGGGTCCAGATGCACTAAGCTTCAAACGTGATAAAACAACCAACCAATCAGCTCCTGTCGGACATTTTTCAAACACAGTCTGTGACATGGCAGGTAGGAGCCGATTGGCTGGTTGTTTATCAATCTCCATTTTATCACTTTTGAAGCTTAGCGCATCTGGCCCTTGGTCTCTAATTTGCTGGTAGCAGTTTGCAGAAGCCTTAAAACTAATTGCAGCTGTTAAACCGATCGGCTATCTAGCACGGCCCGCCACTTTGCAGCCTGATACATTTCGGCCATGGCTGCCATTGATGTTACCAATACAATCTGTGAAACCTAACACATAAGATGTGAGATAAATAACAGGATTACTGTACCTGTGAAACAAGACGGATTTAACCAAGGTGACAACATCCCGGCTGGCGTTGTATCCGGCACACACAATGGCGACGTGAATCGTCTGCAAGGAAGAGAATGAATGTCAATATCTACAGTATGTACAGCAATTGTTCAGCGAGAGCTGGGATTAGGGAGGACAGGCGCTACTGTGGTGACGGAACCTCCTTAAATAACCAATGTGACAGTTTTGGTCTAGAGGGGGATTCCAGTCACATTCGGTGGCTCCGGTACTAGATTGGCTGAACAAGACAAATCTGCACAATACAATATGGAATCGCTGCCACAAAGCAATGAATACTCAGAGTCACATCTTATAAACTTCGTGTTATACTCAGTAGAGATTACTATCGCTGGGAAATGGGCACATCTCGCTGGCACTAGAAAGAGTGATAACTGACCAGCCAATCAGCTCCCAACTGTCATTTTTCACAGCCAGTTACAAGCTGTTTGGTTGGTCATTTATCACTCCCCACTTTATCACTTTTGAAGGCTTAGTTGAGGTGAAATTCCCTGTATCATTTCTCTATTGCAGCTTAGAAAATCGGATTGGTTGCTATAGGCAACATAATCTCTTTTAATTTTAAGAAGCCTTAATAAATATAACCCGATGAATATACAAATTCACATATACTGTACTATAGGGTACAGAAGGCAGAACGGCGTGGTATTGGACTATTCCACCTCGAAACTGAATTACTGCCCAATAACCCGATATATATTCGCTCACCTACAGTCAGAACCAAATCAGGCGATGGATGGAGGTACAGTATAAGATTGAGCGATTCCGGGCATACATTATGTGGTTATCACTCCGATGCGCAGTCAATTGAGTTGATAATAGTTGAGGGTACGGACGTGACTGATCAGCAATGACCAGGTGGTCATGGCAACAATACATGATGGTTTTAGGCTGTCAGATAGGGATACATATGGATGACTGGCGGTAAGAATGCCAACGGAGGGAATGCCGACAGGGATACTTACCTGACCTTTGTCCACCCACCTAAAGGTGGCCATACACATGCAGATTTATCTTCAGATCAGTCTGGTTGGAACAAAAACCTGGTTATGGATGAGAGCAAATGACCATTGACCATTTGCTTGGAAATCCTGGAAAACTGCCAAACTGTCACTCATCCATAACCATGTTTTTGTTCCAACCAGCCAGATCTGAAGATAAATCTTACTAGTGTATGGGCACCTTTACTCTTTCTCCCCACAGCCTGACCCATGCTAGTGCCTATACCTAACCCCCTCTTCACAGCCTAACCCCAACCTTCTCCTCCCTCACCGAAGCCTAACTCCAACCTTCTCCCTCCTCCGCGCAGCCTAACCCCAAAATGCTTCCCCCTCCCTGCAACCTAACCCCAACATGCTTCCTCCTCCCTGCAACCTAACCCCAACCTTCTCCACCCTCCCCACTGCCTAACCCCAATCTTCTCATCCCTCCCCGCAGCCTAACCCCAACCTTCCCCTCCCTCCCCACAGTCTAACCCCAATCTTCTCCACCCTCCCTGCAGCCTACCCCCAACATGCTTCCCCCTGCAACCTAACCTCGACCTTCTCCGCCCTCCCCACAGCCTAACCTCAATCTTCTCATCCCTCCCTGCAGCCTAACCCCAACCTTCCCCTCCCTCCCCGCAGCCTAACCCAAACCTTCTCCACCCTCCCGCAGCCTAACCCCAACCTTCCCCTCCCTCCCCGCAGCCTAACCCCAATCTTCTCATCCCTCCCCGCAGCCTATCCCCAACCTTCTCCTCCCTCCCCGCAGCCTATGACCCATGAGCATAGTCCCAACAATTCCCTTTTCGCACCATTCTGGTGAAGCTAAGATGACGCGTTTCGTCGCAAATACCATTATTAAGCTGCAGAAAGGGTTCCCTGCTCTACCTGGAATCAGAGGGAACAACTCAAAATTTGGTAGAATTTGAATGTATACAAATATCTCTTTATTACCACAAAACCCACCACGTCAGGGGCTGCCTTTCCTTATAGCGCAACCATCCAAACTCGCATAGCCTGGTGCTTTGTTGTGTTGGGGGGGGCACTCCCCACTGTTTGTACGCCGTAACTCCAGCAACCAGCTGTGGTTAGGACCTATTGTATTAATCCCTACTCTGCCCTGCGGTGTCTGTCTGACCTACGCCGTCCTCTCCAGCTTCCTGACATATACCATAAATGTTGGAGAAAGACAGGTTTCATCCATCACTTTCCTGGCTTCCCTCTGACATCTACCTCAGGGCCTGACAACATCTGTGGTGGGAACTTGAGGATTGGAAATGAGAAACCCCCCCGGGCTCCCGTACCAACAGAACATGCATTTATCCATCTATCTAAAGAATATCGAACTGCGAAATAGATCCCAAATGTGTAAAAGAAAATGCAAACTTTTATTTTCTGCTTTATTCCAACAATACGAACGTTTGTTTCATCCGTAATGTTCTGTTATTGCAGGTTACCGCCGGAGACTGCACTTGCGGGGTCTCGTACACCTCACAGACAATGTCTACTTCAATAGATCAACTCCAAAAGGTTGTCAAGCACAAGGTTGGAAAGGGGTTGACACGGAAAAGGTTGACCTATTGCTTGTGTTGACCGTTTGACAATGTGGTAGTATCGACAAACTCTCCGTTGACCTAGATGGGTTCTTCTTTAACCCTTTGGGTGTCCTGATCTCTGTGAGAGATATGCAAACTATCTGCTAAAAACTCCAGTGTCGCTCACATTTGTTATATAAATTCAAATAAAAATTTTGCGTAAAAAAAAAAAAGGACATTTCCTATATAAGGTAACATTACCGGTCATTATGATGAATAAAAAGGTTTGCTTGCTCAATCTGGATACAGGGTTGGTATATTGAATAACAGCATCCTAACCGCCGGGAAGTTAACCGCCACCCACTTTAAAACCTAGTCCTGAAGATGAGTCAATAAGATACAACTGAGTCATGAAACGGCGGTGTCCAGCCGTACAGACACCACACCAGCCATAGGTAAGTGCCCTACATGTTTCTTTGTGCAGTATGTGCTTACGCTACCTATAGGGGAATAACAGGCAGGGAGGAGGATTATTCCCCTGTAAATAACATTATTATTTTGTGTAACTGTTTGCAGACTCTGTCACCCTTGTAGGCAGCAGTGAGTCTGAGCCAGGCACCGACAGTCAGAGAATGTAGGGTGAAAGCTGGTTGCCAGGGTCGGTGATCCATAGTAACAGTGCAACGGGCGCTTACAATGAAAGCAAAATCACCCTAATCATCACCACTGTTATGTACAAGGTGCCACAGGAATCGCCGCACAAGATCTACCGGAATCGGCAAACGAGCTATGCAAAAACAAATCACCACAACGTCACACATAAATACAGGATATCGCCCGGGTACAAATGAGTCATAATAACAAGCACATAGATGTAAGTGACTAGAATAGTTAGAAAATAAATCTGAGCGGACCTAGGCAAATCTGTGATTATTGGGCACAAAACGATGGACAGTACAGGACCCCTAATGAGACTTTCCTTATTGCAACCTCTCGGCCCCATCTATTCCATCTGTGTCAGCCCTGCTTATCTGTCCCCCCCCCCCCCCTTAGGATGTGACTCCGCCCTTCCCTTACAGAATGTGACTCTGCCCCTCTCCTACAGAATGTGACTCTGCCCCTCTCCTACAGAATGTGACTCTGCACCTACCCTACAGAATGTGACTCTGCCTCCACCCTACAGAATGTGACTCTGCCTCCACCCTACAGAATGTGACTCTGCCCCTCTCCTACAGAATGTGACTCTGCCTCCACCCTACAGAATGTGACTCTGTTCCTCTCATACAGAATGTGACTATGCCTGCACCCTACAGAATGTGACTCTACCCCTCTCCTACAGAATGTGACCCTGCCCCTCCCTTACAGAATGTAACTCCACCCCTCCTTTACAGTATGTGACTCTGCACCTACCCAACAGAATATGGCTCTTCCCCTCCCCTACCGAATGTGACTCTGGCTCCACCCTACCGAATGTTGCTCTGCACCTACCCAACAGAATGTGGCTCTGCCCCTCCCTTACAGAATGTAACTCCACCCCTCCTTTACAGAATGTGGCTCTGCACCTACCCAACAGAATGTGGCTCTGCACCTACCCAACAGAATGTGACTTTGCCCCTCCCCTACAGAATGTGACCCTGCCCCTCCCCTACAGAATGTGACTCAAACCCTCCCCTACAGAATGTGACTTTGCCCCTCCCCTACAGAATGTGACCCTGCCCCTCCCCTACAGAATGTGACTCAGCCCCTCTCTTACAGAATGTGACTCAGCCCCTCTCTTACAGAATGTGACTTTGCCCCTCCCCTACAGAATGTGACTCTGCCCCTCCTCTACAGAACGTGACTCCGCCCCTCCCCTGCAGAATGTGATTCTGCCCGTCCCCTACAGAATGTGACTTTGCCCCTCCCCTACAGAATGTGACTCAACCCCTCCCCTACACAATGTGCCTCCGCCCCTCCCTTACAAAATTTGACTCCGCCCCTCTCTTACAGAATGTGACTCCGCCCCTCCCTTTCAGAATGTAATCTCTCACAGGCAGGACCCTCTGCCCTCATGTGCGTTTCCTGCTCTTTCTTAAACCATCTCCAATGCCACCAAATCCTGTGGTTCCCTGCCACCCTGATACTTATGTCAGTGTCCTCTGCTGATGCAGCCACGGTTATGTGTCCTCTATTGTCTTCAACTGTTTCCTGTTTTGCTTATCCAATCATTTACACTGTAATTGGGCGCTGCACATCCCTTGTGGCGCCATATAAATAAAGAACGACAATAATAATGGTTTGAGAATGGACCCCAGAACGCCAAACAATAACAGAACATCTAAAAAATTCCCAAAACATAAGACCCAACATTATAAAAAAAAACTAAACTGTCCGACTGGTCGCCCCATTCAAGTAAACCTTACAGTCACCTGATGCTTATTTAAAACTGAGACGAGTGACAGCTCACAGGGTACGAAGGGTTATTCCGCTGAATGGCCGGAGGGTGCTAATAATAGCGCACATTATGTTTTACAAATAGAACGTTCTCCTAATGATCCGAGCCGGCTAGGAATCCGGCGACACGCACGAGGGGGGTGGGGGCGCAAATGATCTAGAATCCCATTTTCGATACAGACAATTCCATTGCACTAAATGATGGCCTGCAATCTCTCTGGAGGCGCAGCTGCAGCTAATCAGCCATGGCGATAGACAAAGGGAGAAAAAAAGAAATCTCTTTTTGCCAGGAATTGCCTGGAGGTGCGCAATCTCGGCTTGACAAAAAAACGTCTGTTTCTGGGAAACTCAGATCTAATCTGGGAGGCGTAATTGGGTTTGGAAAGCAGAGAAATTCGGCTGAACCCCGGGTACTCCTTCACGGGGTCCTGGGCTGAAAACATTAACCGCGTCACTCCGACGGCAGAACGCGGTTATGACACTGTCGGCCGACGCCAAACCTCATGTAAGAACTGCAAGGGTCGGCCTGGCACTTTTATTTTTGGAACGGAATAAGATTGTGCTGCTGGCACTTCGCCTTGATAGAAAAAGTCCCTGGAAAACGGCGGAGAGAAAGCCACAAAAACTTCTGCTGTGCTCTTCAGCCATGTAATTGTACGATCAGTTGGATGCACGGAGGTATGACATCGCTCTGCTGTGATGTCATCACCAGATGCAGCAGTATCCAGAGACATGTTTTTTTTTTTTGCCGATTCTACCTAAGGTTTATCTAGCACCTTCTAGAAGATAATCGCTCAAATCTTGCTAGGGCCACCATCTGCACTTCTGAAAACCCGCACTTCAGTGAATACACCCCCTGAGCTCAGCGTGTCGTAACATTACGACACTACTGTAGCTTCGAAGGAAGGAGAATGACACAGTAAAGTCATGCATCTGATGTAAACTGCAGCGGGAGCGTGCTCAAGCCAATTATAGAGATCTGCAGGAGGTAAATCCCTTTAATGATTTATACCCGTATCTCTGAATGAGATGCCAGCACGAACCAAAGGAGAGACTTATGATGAGCTAGCCTACCTTATTTGGCTTTGAAGAAAAATATAGATTGGCATAAGAGAAGGCGCGCCCATTCGCCACCTGTGTGTGTGTGGGGGGGGGGGGGGGGGGGGGCAGGCAGTCCCATTCTGCACCAGATCTGTCCACACATTTAAAAAAAGGGTGCATCATGGCGAGCAAAAGGGCGGTGACAACTGATCTCAAGTATCCACCCTGACTTGTGCGAATGTCACATGACTGTGGTGTAACAAAAGCTGTGCGCGACTCCCGCGTACGGGGAAGGGAAGCCGCAGAATGATTCACATCTGTTTGAGGGCGGGGCGGGAAATGGGGGCACGGCATCAATGACGCCTCTGAATCAGGCACAATGTCAAAAAAATGCATTTCGATATATAATAAAAATCCTCCCGTTAAATGTCAGAGAACCAGGAGCAGGGGAACCGCCGCCACCTTAGGAAGCTAATCTTCCTCATCTCTAAAAATCATTCTTTATCAGTGTAATTGCGGCGGGGTGGAGGCGCCGCGCAGCTGTTTGGTGGCCCACTTGAGACAGTTTTGTTAAAACTATTTTAATTGAGGTATAATACAATTATGGTGCTATAGCCGTTATTACTGTAAAATTGCATTCTGGTGGAGGAGGAAGGCAATCCGCTCCCCCATAATGCCGTAAACTCAGAGAAAATGAGAATCACGCCATTTACCTAACAATTATGGGCGAGAGTAAAGGCAAACGCAGAGGGGGTTATAAATGGAACGGGGGGTGAGGAAGGACGTGCTGCGAAAAAAAACGGAGGCGCAGGCGATTAACCTCCTAGCTGCTGGAGGATAAATAAGTAACATGGTAAAATTACATTTATACTAGAGCCTTTCGACTCTGTCGACCGGCTGGCCATGTTGACGATTACGGCGTGTCGACCTATTGACCCATCATCTGAAATCATTCTTGTGCTAAGAGATGATAGGAAGAGTAGGCAGGCGTCAGGGATGCTGCTGGGATGTAAAATCAGCCAATGAGGAAAGGGTACATAGATCTTGGGGACACTAAGGGCGCACTCATAGATTGACGCAGCGCCGGTATAGCAATAATTTATTCTACGGTCTTGTCTCTGAAAAAGTTGATGGCGACCAGCAAACTGGTCGGAACTGAAGATGCCAATGACCTTTAGCGGTTTCAGAGGTTCAAAATTCAAATATGAAAGATGAACCCCACCAGTGAGTCAGATTGGATTGGCAGTTGGTGGCAGTGGGCGTGGCTACCCTATTTAAATTTTGAACTGTGCTGCAGACCCCCCCCCCCCCTCTGGATCCACCACTACCTATGAGTCTGCATTGGGGCAAATATATATGCATTTTTACCCGTGCGAGCTTCTTGGCGTAACATCCATTCCCTTTGCTGCGTTCCGCCCTGTATGTTTTCAGCACACGTCAAAATTACTGTGAGCCGTCAAAATACTGTGAGCCGTCGTAGTTCATTCACTCGGAAATCACAGATTAACCCACCAAGTGCCAATGGCACCAGCACAATCGTGCCACGCATTTATTGACGGACGTGCCCAATAGTGGCTGCAGTATCAGTGCGCACGTTATCTGCTGGCCTGAAGGACAGGTGTAAGTCATCGGCATTGTTCAGGAGCAGCAGCGGGATATACTGCACGTTTGGACAGATCCAGAAATAATTACTTCCGTCTTAGAACGCATCGCAGCGTTCCGCCAGATACGCATGAAATCCTGCTGGCATCGTGAAGTTTTGTTTATTCTATGAATTCGATGTAGGGGAAAACAAAATGCCTCTCTCTGCAAACCTGTCACACTATGCCGGATCAGCTCCCTGTATCTCCTTATTACTGCATCAGGCAGTCTGCGTGAGGGGTTTTATACAGCATGAAGGTTTTATTTCCTTCTGAGTGATCACCCCATTATTATCCAGGGATAAGACAGCTCTACTGAGTGTACTGTATACACCAGGGCTGGCCAAACTGGTTCTCAAGATCTACTAACTGTCACATTTCCCAGGCCACCTAGCTGGTGCACAGGTGCAGTCATTACTAACTGTCACATTTCACAGACCACCTAGCTGGAGCACAGGTGCAGTCATCACTAACGGTCACATTTCCCAGGCCACCTAGCTGGTGCACAGGTGCAGTCATTACTAACTGTCACATTTCCCAGACCACCTAGATGATGCACAGGTGCAGTCATTACTAACTATCACATTTCCCAGATCACCTAGCTGATGCACAGGTGCAGTCATTACTAACTGTTCCATTTCCCAGACCACCTAGCTGGTGCACAGGTGCAGTCATTACTAACTGTCACATTTCACAGACCACCTAGCTGGTGCACATGTGCAGTCATTACTAACTGTCACATTTCCCACACCACCTAGCTGGTGCACAGGTGCAGTCATTACTAACTGTCACATTTCACAGACCACATAGCTAGTGCACAGGTGCAGTCATCACTAACGGTCACATTTCCCAGGCCACCTAGATGGTGCACAGGTGCAGTCATTACTAACTATCACATTTCACAGACCACCTAGCTGGTGCACAGGTGCAGTCATTACTAACTGTCACATTCCCCACACCACCTAGCTGGTCCACAGGTGCAGTCATCACTAACGGTCACATTTCCCAGGCCACCTACCTGGTGCACAGGTGCAGTCATCACTAACGGTCACATTTCCCAGGCCACCTACCTGGTGCACAGGTGCAGTCATCACTAACGGTCACATTTCCCAGACCACCTAGCTGGTGCACAGGTGCAGTCATTATTAACTGTCACATTTCCCAGACCACCTAGCTGGTGCACAGGTGCAGTCATTACTAACTGTCCCATTTCCCAGACCACCTAGCTGGTGCACAGGTGCAGTCATTACTAACTGTCACATTTCACAGACCACATAGCTAGTGCACAGGTGCAGTCATCACTAACGGTCACATTTCCCAGGCCACCTAGATGGTGCACAGGTGCAGTCATTACTAACTATCACATTTCACAGACCACCTAGCTGGTGCACAGGTGCAGTCATTACTAACTGTCACATTCCCCACACCACCTAGCTAGTCCACAGGTGCAGTCATCACTAACGGTCACATTTCCCAGGCCACCTACCTGGTGCACAGGTGCAGTCATCACTAACGGTCACATTTCCCAGGCCACCTACCTGGTGCACAGGTGCAGTCATCACTAACGGTCACATTTCCCAGACCACCTAGCTGGTGCACAGGTGCAGTCATTATTAACTGTCACATTTCCCAGACCACCTAGCTGGTGCACAGGTGCAGTCATTATTAACTGTCACATTTCCCAGACCACCTAGCTGGTGCACAGGTGCAGTCATTACTGTCACATTTCCCAGACCCCCTAGCTGGTGCACAGGTGCAGTCATTACTAACTGTCACATTTTCAAACATGTGCTGCATGAGATGCGATACTGCAGTCATTCCTAAGCAACACATTCTACAGATCCACAGTTGGCCTGGAAAACAAGAACTGCTGGTAGATCTCGAGGACCGGTTTGGCCAATGAGACAAATCCGCCTAAGCGGTGGTTATTGTCCTGTTCTCCCATCCAGCTCTGGTTTTCTGATGACTCATTTCCCCAATTGGTATAAGCCACAGAGGACCACACACACACACACACACACACATAAGGTGCAGCTGCAGGACTACCATGTATAAACGTTGATATGTGATTGGCCGCTTATGGAAGCACTGACATTATATCGCGTATTAGCTGCAGTCTCTGTAAGGACAGATCAGGACGCTCCATGTAAACAAGGCTGTTTGTGGTTAGAGGTTGCTGAATATAATCACTTAGAACTCCCTGCTCTCTGCTACTGTTACATTTATATTGATTTTATTCACTCGCGCTTGTTGTGCTGCAATTATTCCCTATTTCATACATATATCTATCTCCTAACCATGAGCCTAATTCAGACCCACTCAGAAGGGGCCGATATGGGGGGGGAGCCTACGCATGCCCGTATTTGTGCATGTGAACCGCAAGAGCGAATTGCTTTGGCGAGTTTCACATTCGCTGGATCGTTCGCTTAAGAGGCGAGCGGAGGAGGTCGACCGATGCCAGAGCAGGGGAACTTCCAGACCCTCTGTCCCTCTCTCCCTGTCTGTTTGTATGTTTCTGTCTCTCTTTATAAAACTCTCTGTGCCTCTCTCCCCAACCCCACCTCTCCCTCTCCCCTAAGCCATTTCCTGTCCCGGGTACCCCGGTATCTGGCCTATGCCTCCATCCTGGTACCTGTTAGATGTATATACATGCAGACAGTGCACTGGGGCTCCCCCATACTGTATTATACTCACCTGGGATCCGTATGCTGTGGGTCACTATAGTACCTGCTAGACGTATATACATGCAGCCAGTCCACTGGGGCTCCCCCATACTGTATTATACTCACCTAGGATCCGTATACTGTGGGTCACTATAGTACCTGCTAGACGTATATACATGCAGCCAGTGCACTAGGGCTCCCCCATACTGTATTATACTCACCTGAGATCCATATACTGTGGGTCACTATAGTACCTGCTAGACGTATATACATGCAGCCAGTGCACTGGGGCTCCCCCATACTGTATTATACTCACCTGGGTTCCGTATGCTGTGGGTCATTATAGTACCTGCTAGACGTATATACATGCAGCCAGTGCAATAGGACTCTCCCATACTGTATTATACTCACCTGAGATCCGTATACTGTGGGTCACTATAGTACCTGCTAGACGTATATACATGCAGCCAGTGCACTAGGGCTCCCCCATACTGTATTATACTCACCTGAGATCCGTATACTGTGGGTCACTATAGTACCTGCTAGACGTATATACATGCAGCCAGTGCACTGGGGCTCCCCCATACTGTATTATACTCACCTGGGTTCCGTATGCTGTGGGTCATTATAGTACCTGCTAGACGTATATACATGCAGCCAGTGCACTAGGACTCTCCCTTACTGTATTATACTCACCTGAGATCCGTATACTGTGGGTCACTATAGTACCTGCTAGACGTATATACATGCAGCCAGTGCACTGGGGCTCCCCCATACTGTATTATACTCACCTGGGATCCGTATGCTGTGGGTCACTATAGTACCTGCTACACGTATATACATGCAGCCAGTGCACTGGGGCTCTCCCATACTGTATTATACTCACCTGAGATCCGTATACTGTGGGTCACTATAGTACCTGCTAGACGTATATACATGCAGCCAGTGCACTGGGGCTCCCCCATACTGTATTATACTCACCTGGGGTCCGTATGCTGTGGGTCACTATAGTACCTGCTACACGTATATACATGCAGCCAGTGCACTGGGGCTCTCCCATACTGTATTATACTCACCTGGGATCCGTATGCTGTGGGTCACTATAGTACCTGCTAGACGTATATACATGCAGCCAGTGCACTAGGACTCTCCCATACTGTATTAGACTCACCTGTGATCCATATGCTGTGGGTCACTATAGTACCTGCTAGACATATATACATGCAGCCAGTGCACTGGGGCTCTCCCATACTGCATTATACTCACCCGGGATCCGTATGCTGTGGGTCACTATAGTACCTACTAGACATATATACATGCAGCCAGTACACTAGGACTCTCCCATACTGTATTATACTCACCTGGGTTCCGTATGCTGTGGGTCATTATAGTACCTGCTAGACATATATACATGCAGCCAGTGCACTGGGGTTCTCCCATACTGCATTATACTCACGTGGAATCCGTATGCTGTGGGTCATTATAGTACCTGCGTGCTTGGCCATGACACCACGGATACCGCACACCACTAACATACCGCTGCTGTAACTGCATCGCTGCCATTGTTACCAATACCCTTGTTTCATTTCCCTATATGATGAAGCTACTGATACACATAATTAGTATAATTACATTAACACCATGTAGCTCAATCATTTCTGAGCACAGACATTAATCGGGTCACGTCCCAACAGGAATCAAATCTATCTTTAACCAACATTGGGTTTTATTCTTTCATATTTATTCTCCTGACCTTGCTAACTGGGACATCATGTGTTCCTGTGTCTGGTTACTGTGATGTTATAAAGATGAATGTATACAATATTATATGTATTACGTATTACTGTCACACTGATTGAGTGTCGGACTAAGGGCCTGATTCTAGTTCACTCGCAAAAGCAAATGGGGACAAAACCATGTGCACTGCAGGTGGGGCAGATGGAATATATGAGTTAGATCGGGGTGAGTTATTTATACTGGCTGCTTTATTTTAACACTGCACTGAGAGGAATCTTTTAAAATGACTTATATCCAAATGTAGATGAGCCCCAAAGCAGTTAGTAAGAGCTACTATACTCTTAGAGTAATGTGGGCTAGGTGATTGCTAGACTAATGAGGGAGAGAGGGAGATTGCTGTTATGTCAGGGAGTGTACTGCAGAATGCAGGAGGGGAGGTAACTATGGTGTAACAGTGTAATGTGGGCTAGGTGACATGAGGGAGATTGCTAGACTAATGAGGGAGAGAGGGAGATTGCTGTTATGTCAGGGAGTGTACTGCAGAATGCAGGAGGGGAGGTAACTATGGTGTAACAGTGTAATGTGGGCTAGGTGACATGAGGGAGATTGCTAGACTAATGAGGGAGAGAGGGAAATTGCTGTTATTTCAGGGAGTCTCCTGCAGAATGCAGGAGGGGAGGTAACTATGATGTAACAGTGTAATGTGGGCTAGGTGAAATGAGGGAGATTGCTAGAATAATAAGGGAGAGAGGGAGATTGCTGTTATTTCAGGGAGTCTCCTACAGAACGCAGGAAGGGAGGTAACTATGATGTAACAGTGTAATGTGGGCTAGGTGACATGAGGGAGATTGCTAGACTAATGAGGGAGAGAGGGAGATTGCTGTTATTTCAGGGAGTCTCCTGCAGAATGCAGGAGGGGAGGTAACTTTGACATAAATAATTTCCTCCCACCACACGACCATTTGTTCGAAAAGTCCCGAAAAATATTGACTGACCCGCCCATAATATTAATACACATTAATTTGCTCGCTAGATATCTATATATAAAAGGCGAAGTACTGCCAGTGACCACTAGAGGCCACTCAAAAAGCCAAATTACTCCTTTGTGTGCTAAAAGAGGTCATAACAGAAAGTGAAAGCAATTTATGCGGGGACACTGATCTGTTTCATACTTGCTGGATATGGAGATAGGGAGCTGTGAAGACAGATATTTGAGGTAGGAGCAGATAGGGACTGGGGGTGGGGTGGAGAGTTTGGGGGCTAAAAACTGTTACAGCCCAAAGTGAAAGTAAAAACTGTCACAGCTCAAAGTGAAAATACATTGCAGAAGTCATCATTTTGACTTTTAACTAGTATATTACAATGCACCCAATGACTAGCTGTCTCCCAAACATACTTTAATATTGCACACAGACTTCTAATTATTTCCGATCACCCAACATTAATTAATCTCATAAGGACTAAAAATATTAGCATGGGGGCACCCATGATATTTGCTGTGGAGACATTAATTACTAAGATATTCTGAGCACTAAATTCTTAATCATCAGCAGTGTATATATCGCACAGGGCGCTTGGAGTATTTACCGTCACCCAACATTAATTAGGCCCCCGGAGTGTGGCGAGTATCACCAGGAACGCCAAGTACGTTGCTGCCAATATCTGTGCGTAGGTGGTATAGATAACTTATTATCACCCAGCATTAATTAGGCACCGAGGGGATGAGGATTGCGGAGAGAAGCTCTGTTTCTGGGGCCTTAGTGTGCGTCACGCGATAAACCGATGGTGGGACTGAAACGTTGCGTTTGGAAATAGCCACGTATACCGTTCTGCGCATTGCATACAACCAACTTTTATGGAGAGCCACCAAAACCAGAGACTACGGAATGATGATGATCAGGATGATTAATATATTGTATTTTTAAGGAGCTACATTGCGTCGAACGCAAGTACAGTAGATGTAATATACCATAGAAATAACAGAGAACATTAAACCAATGCACCAGCTGGGAAGCAGACAAGAGGCGAGGGCCGGGTGGGTTTGGAATTTATGGTCAACAGTTATCACGTCAACAAATATCAGGTCCTCATGAGACCTCGTGGTCCAAAGGTTATCATGTTTAGCATATGGTCATTCAGTATATTTATAAGGATGACACCTGGTGGTGAAACGGTGTGCAGCCAGCTACCAGCGGTGGCACCGTCTCGAGTGTTGACAACCGGGTCTCGGCATTCACGTCAGGAAATCCTTAAGTGGAGAAGTCTGGGGATCGGGATTTCAGAAAGTATTGTTC
Source organism: Crinia signifera (assembly GCF_055691185.1). Lineage (NCBI taxonomy): Eukaryota > Metazoa > Chordata > Amphibia > Anura > Myobatrachidae > Crinia > Crinia signifera. The sequence continues at coordinate 13,028,569 of NC_139220.1, forward strand.
ACTAAACTCTAATCTCCATTTCTCCCCTTAGTGTCTAACCCTAACACCCCCGCCATCCAAAGACTATCCCTAACCTCCCCCTAGATCCTGACCTGTCCCAGCAACGCGTAACCCTATATGACAGGTGTCAATATTGTGAACATGTCAACATTCCGAGGATATTGACATGTTGTCTATCAACACGTTGAACCTTGGTACAATTCTAGTCTTGAAGCTTTGGTGTCGACACTATCAATATCAATGTGTTCACTATCAACAGGATCACGTTTGGGTAACTCATGGTATCTTGATAGGCAATGAGCCTGTAACAAATGAAATGCAGTCTTAGAGTTGTTGAATGGACCTAGGAGGCAAGAGTCCTTGTGGCGAGGTTAGTGCTGGGGGTCTAACACATGGAACAGGTCCCTGTTCATGAGGGTTCTCATACTAGGAGGTGGGGTGAACAGTTGGGAGGGTGAACTAGGAAGAAGTGCATGTCATGAGAGGAGAGGGGAATGGATATTTAAGAGGAGGGATAGAAGGCTGTAATGACTATGTTTGAAGCTGGCAAGACTGGTAGAGAGTCTGACTTGGTGAAGGAAGGAACTCCAGGGAAGCTCCTCAGCCTTGTAGGTGAGGAACTGGACTCTGAGGCTTGGGGGACTAGTGAAGCAGACTACAGAGGGGGAGGCCGATGCGGAGAAGATAGAGAGGACTCTTTCCTCTACCAGGGGACCTAGAGACAGCAAACCCCGGAGATTTAGGTAGTAACAACCTGGTCAAGCATGGCTGGGGAAGCTGGATGGGACAAACCTCATGGAATGAATGTGTCCCTTTCTCAATGGCCAAATTCATTTACTGCCAAACCTTACAGGCCTAAAGACCACATATATGAACTGTCACAATGGTCACCAGCTGGGGACCCCCAACTTGTCCTTATACCTGTTCTGTCTCTTAGCCTAATAAAACAATTATTTCTGCAGAGTTGGTTCCAAAGGACACCGGAGCGTCTCGTGCTGGTGTCGCGGCTAATACAGCGACTGGAGATATGTGTTCTACAGCCGGGGAACCCAGCATCTTATTAATTGGCGTGCTGCTTTATTGATACTGTGCTTTGTTATTTATCCAGAAATGGCCGCTTTCAGCAACGTGAAAGAGCCATTTAGATTTTTCTTTTAAACACCGGTGAGATTAGCACAAAATATCAGGTCAGGGGACTGCCTGCGTCCTGCTTGGGTTTGTCGGATTCAATTTACTAATGCAGATCTCAGAACCTTAAAAGGTAACCTGGAGTTTGTGCCCGACATATCTGCAACTCACACGTAGAAACGCAGCAGGAACCCAGACTGTGCGGCACCTAACAGTTCAAATCCGAGTTTGAGGTCAGGCCGCTATGAAGAGTTTAGGCTCTGGTACAGTGTGGTGCTTAAATTAGACATTTATAATACATAGTTGGACGTCCTAATGTATCCCCTACATGGGCTACACACCTAAGTGGCACTAGGCAAATGTCCTTCCATACAGAGGGCATCCTAGTACCTGCACGGATGCACACAGAGAGCGGGCTGCGCGGCGGCATTTACAAAAACTTAAAACCGGAAAACGCCAAGAGACGCAAATACAGATGTGTCAGAAAAAGCCCAGTAATGACTGATGATATACATCCTCATGTCCTCCTTTTCTGAAAATGCGCAAGGGGTATTAGCAACAAAAAATGTGTAAGGATGATAAACGCAATGGAGCTGCAGTTTGACAGAGAGACGTCATTTTCCGACAGGCGGTATTTCGTGCCCTACCATCCACGACTACAGCGTGGTGGGAGAATAAAACAGTGTGCTGAAGGCAGCGAGGCACCGTGCCATGCAGCGAGCCATGTGAGTTGATGCGGTACACTTTGACAGTGTCCAGGTCGACATTGTCGTCATTCGGGACAAAATGGGTGTGTCTGAAAAACCGCAGGTGAGCCTAGGCATTTTTGAGGAGGGTCTGTGATGTCAGCGATGACACCTCTCCTCGTCTCATTCACAGATTCGTGGAAGGTTTAGAGTTGCTCACATTTGCACAGGCGGCAAAAAAACGTTTGATGGTTTCGGAATTGTGCGTGGATTTGTGAGATTCACAGGTTTTCTTTCTGCCGGCGGCTATTTCGTCGCAATCATTTCTTTCTTTCTGCCGGCGGCTATTTCCTCGCAATCATTTGCAACTTTGCATATTAGCGAAGCAAGCTGAATTAGGCTTAGTCCATCAGGTACAATATCAAGTATAAAAAAGAACTCAGAATGGGTGTCAGGGAGATAAGATAAGTCTCGCTGAGGATCCTGATTTGGGATATTCTGCCAGCGTTACAGATACAATATAAATGGTGTTACTCCTGGAGGTGTCCTAAGGTCCCAGAATGGATTACATTGTGCGTACGATGCAATGCGCTGTGTGATGCCGCAGAATAATTGTTGTAGGGCTCGTTTCCTACACCGCGCTGCGCTGCAAGGGGGCAGATTTTCCATGTAAATGATAACAAATAGCAGCAGCAGCAATAAATGAGAACGTAGTGACAGTAATGTGCCAGGTAATGAGCTAGCTCTATTCCAAGCAAGCTGAATACACAGAAATGATTTCCTCTCTTGCCAGTGAATGGAAAGCTCTAAATCAAATATTTCCTGTAATACACAAGAGCTCTTATCGCAGAAATTTACTGTCGGCATCGGATGGGGACCTTTATTTCCGGAGACATAAACGGATTTAATACTCCTACATCTTATGTCTCTCACAGCAGGCCGCCCCCCAACCCCTCAGAGGCCAAGATGAAAAAACTAAAATTCCTATTTGTCCGGATTAGAGATTACTAAAACACCCCTTGGGTCTGATTCGGAACCAGGCGCAGCCACGATTTGTGCGCAATTTATTTCTGTTTGAGGGCCTGGTTCAGCGTTGATCACTGTTGTGTGAATTATCATCTGTTAGATGATCGAATGCGAAGTTGCGGATTGTAGCGTGCATGCACGGGCACCAATAGCATCGATAATAGCGTATGGATCTAATAGTGATCTCCTCGCAATATGACTGAAAGGAAGCCGGCATTGGGGGGCGTTAACCGGACATTTCTGGGAGTGTCAGGAAAATAACAGGCGTGCCCGAACGTTTTACAGGGAGGGTCTGTGACATCAGCTCCGCCCCCGATCAGCCTGTCTCTGCCGCCAAACACAGATTCACTGGACTTGGGAGATGGACGTTCCGGGCAACCTTAGAACTGCGCAAATGTCTGTTGACCCACGCAATGGTCCTCTTCGGATGCAAGCGGCGGATCTGAGAATCCGACATCTTTGACAATCTTCTAACAAAATATTTTTATACTCGATACATATATGCCCTGATGTGTAATTTACATTATTTATGAGTCCATGGCACAGTAATTATAGCCGCTTCTGATGTCTGTTTATAAAGACCGCTGATGGGTTATAGGATGATTTTCAACCTTTTTACCTTGCGGCACACTAAATAAGATTTTAAAATTGCCAAGGCACACCATGAGATCCCCACGGGGCAAAACACATTGGCCCCCACAGGGAAAAAAACAAACTTACTGGCCCCCACAGGGAAAAAAACAAACCTATTGGCCCCCACAGGAAAAAACAAAAACATCACACTGGTCCCCAAAGGTAACAAAATAAAATACATCGGCCCTTTACATGAAAAGAAGAGACCAGTAAATAACAGTTGAGCTGGTGGTGGCTGTAAACTGGTTTGGGCATCTCTAGATCTGGGGGCACACTTGAGAACAGCTCAAGGCACACTAGTGCGCCACGACGCAGTGGTTGAAAAACACTGGGTTATAGGATGGTTTTTCCCGGCCAACCAAAACCGAGCCAGCTCCTGTACCGCGGTATTTGGTATTGTGTTAAGGTATTGCAGTATCTCACAAACTAAAAAAAAAAAAAAAAAAATGAAGCAAAAAAAAAAAATTCTCTATATATTGGGAGATAAATAAGCCACATATTTTACATACACCTAAAATAAATTGGTTCTTTTATCGTAAGGTACAGTAAATGCAAATAGCAATTCTCCTGCACTGTTCCCAAGCAGACAGCTCTGACTGCACGCGATAAAAATCAGCTGCATCCATCGGAGCGTACGGAATGCCTACGTGACCCCCCACATTATGCCGGGTCCCTGAGCAGCCTCTGCCCTCATACAGAAACACGTTCCTTGTTTGGTGTCCCCTTGTGCTAAGAGGTGTCAGAGCGGTCTCGTCCTAAATGGTAATGGAGGCGGTAATGGATGCCAGGTACTGGGGACATGCAGACACCTCTGTGCAGCGCCATTGCCTCTCCACTGGCGGCTGTCAGCCATCAGCCTGCGCTGGTGCACTGAGGCTTCAGCAACATGTGCATGGCTGCAGAAGTAACTGTCACACAGCTCTCTCTCTGCTTGCACGGTTGCCTGAGCGGCAGACTGGGACCATCCTGTCTTGGATTCCAAATAAAAAACAGATGGGGGGGGGGTTGGAGTGGATCTTATAACACCCGCCATAGCCCTTTACCTGCCAAAAGTCAATACTACTATAAATGACTATATAATACAATAAAAAGAGCAAGAAGTTGTTTGTGATGCGCGGAACAGTTGGGACCCGGAGAGGAGAAATATATGAATATTCCGGAGCAGAATTTCCCCCTACCTCCCGCCCCAAGAGACGGCCTGACTCACACTGTCAATCTCAGTTTCACGGCCCATTTGAACCGAGCACCACTCTCTCTGGAGAGATTCCTATGTTTAAACACAACGCAGTCGGCAGAGGGGTAAACAAACCGCTAACCCGTTAGCTGCCGGAAGCAGAGGCCGTATAATATAGGAGATCGCTTAGCTTTCATTATGTCGGCATGATGACTCGTCGACGCATGAGAATACTGCCATGAGTTTTTCAGGGTTTTTATAAGGGGGTCAATGTTGACACCTGAGCATGTCAAACACCAATTAGTGTACCGCGTTACTTCCTCCGATGCTGCTGCGCTTGTCATACTTCACTGCTCCCAATCAGGGTACAAGTGGATGGTACAGTACGATAAAGTTACATTTAAAAAAAAATCGTGTGTACCATTTGATTTTTGTAGACCATTGCCTATTTGACCTTTTGGTTGTATCGACTTTTTGTCAATATCGACCTCATAAATGCCGACTTTTGACTGTCGTCTTCACGGGCCTATCATCCTGATACAATTGCACCTAGACTATGGTTCTCAGACAGCAATGCTAACCGCTGGTGTTGTTATTCCGTGACAATGGGGGCGGGGAGAGGGAGGTAGGGCGGTACAGCCTTTACATAACAATGATTCCTGGAACAAAGTATCTTTTATAACTGCACCTTGAAGATAATAACTGCATAGTAATGAGCTTTGGAAAATGAATATCTTTGTGCAGTAATGTGTTTTGAAATGCACTTACAGTAATGGAATGTTGGTACGAGTATTCCAGGTTCACTTTGTATCTGCTCAACATCGCTGAGACAGATGTGCAGAATATCCGCTAAAATTCCCAGCGTCAATCACATTTGTTATATAAATTCAAATAAAAAAAATGTTGTGTAAAAAAAAAATTGTATTTTCACTTTGCGCTGTGACAGTTTTTACTTTCACTTTGAGCTGTGACCGTTTTTAGCCCACAAACTCTCCACCCCACCCCCAGCCCCTATCTGCTCCTACCTCCAATATCTGTTTTCACAGCTCCCTCTCTCCATACGGATTGGGCATGTGTGGATACTGTAAAGCTCTGATTGGCTCCTGGCTCCTTCAGGCTTGTGAACATTCTGCCCCGATTGGCTATGGGCAGTTCTAGACCTACAAACACTCTGCTGTGATTGGCTGTAAGCTGTTTTATCGCTGTGAATGTTTGATCTGGTTGTCTATCGATTGGCTTATTATAATGATGGGTTATTTATATAGTAGAACACATAGAGCTGTATTTTGTATTCCCTACACAAGGACATATTGTTCACCTACCACAATATTTTGGGATTGTAGTATGAAACTGTAGCACCAACTGGAAACCCATGCAAACATGGGAAAACATACGGGAGAAAATGTACTAAAGCTTCTAAATGTGAAAAGTTGGGATGTTGCCTATAGCAACCAATCAGATTCTGTCTGTCATTTTCTAGGATGCAATGAAGAACTGATAGCTGCAGGGTGATCTAGTCCTGTGAATGTTGTAATGATCTGATTGGCTGCAGGGTGATCTAGTCCTGTGAATGTTCTAATGATCCGATTGGCTGCAGGGTGATCTAGTCCTGTGAATGTTCTAATGGTCAGATGGCTGCAGGGTGATCTAGTCCTGTTAATGTTCTAATGATCCAATTGGCTGCAGGGTGATCTAGTCCTGTGAATGTTGTAATGATCCGATTGGCTGCAGGGTGATCTAGTCCTGTGAATGTTCTAATGGTCAGATGGCTGCAGGGTGATCTAGTCCTGTGAATGTTCTAATGATCCAATTGGCTGCAGGGTGATCTAGTCCTGTGAATGTTGTAATGATCTGATTGACTTCAAGGTGATCTAGTCCTATGAATGTTCTAATGATCTGATTGGCTGCAGGGTGATCTAATTCTGTGAATGGGTTCTAATGATTCCATTGGCTGCAGGGTGATCTAGTACTGTGAATGTTCTAATGATCCGATTGGCTGCAGGGTGATCTAGTACTGTGAATGTTTCAATAATCTGATTGGCTGCAGGGTGATCTAGTTCCTGGAATGTTCTAATGATCTGATCAGCTGCTGGCTGGTTCTAGTCTCCTCAACTTCAAAGCCACTTATATATATGGCTGCCAATGGTAAAGGACAACAAGGGCCCATATCAATGGCCTGCAAGTTGCAGTAACTGTGGCGATTCCAGCAATTTAGGTCCTAGATTTAAAGCGGACATAATGTACAAGGTGAAACCAACCTGGTTCTGAATGATAAATTATTGGCTCTTTCCATCTACAAGCGGCTCGCAGGCTATTATATATAAACTCATAGAGTCTGTGCTCCAGCCAGGGAGAGGCAGGCGCAGGGAGAGGCAGGCGCAGGGAGAGGCAGGCGCAGGGAAACCTTCCCGCACACACCTACAACCTACAGTATTTCTGAGAACACCGATCAGATGTCTCTAAACTACTCCTATGACAATGAGGATCCGGGTAATAACATAAGCGCACGGAGACGTTATCATCCCCATTTATTGCCATGACTACAACAGCCAGCACCGAGGGGGGATTCTCTAATGTCGAGGTCTCTGAGGATGTTCTTGGAAATAGTTTTGATGCAATGACTTTTACACTGTACTCTATAGAAAGACTTTATTTAGTATGTAATTATGCTCTTTATAGTCCTAGAGAAGTATATTTCTTCTCGTGCTTTCTTAAGAAAACAGACATTCTGAGAGTATTCATTCTCTTCTCTGTAGTAAAAGGACCCAGTCTCGGGACCATGACACGGAGCGCCGCTCATTCCGATGGCCACAAAGTGTATTACGTGACAGCACCAAGGTAAAGACTGCGCTATATAACCTTATACAGTATGGAAGACACAGGAGAGTACATAGGAGCACAAGGAACGTCCCCCATGTTATCTACAGCTAAATTTCCAACTCATCCAGTAATGCAAGATAAACTCAATTACAGGCTGAGCACAGGGAAAGGAAGCTTTACCATAATGATCCCAGAGACCAGTGTTACTGGAAATGATAACTCATTCATTGCCTGATTCTGCGGGGGAAATGTATGGAGGAAGTGAAAAGAGTAGTGTACCAGTGGGGAAGTTGCCGATGGCAACCAATCAACATTAAGATAACATTTTTCAAGAGCACGCTATAAAACTATACATAACAGCTGATTGGACGTCACTGGCTCACTTTTGCACTTTTTTCACTGCAACATACATTTCCCCCAAAAGTCTCACGCCGTCGCCTCTCTAGTTTCTGGCGATTGGCACTACAAAGCCCCATTTAGTGTATAGCCGCGTGTATGACTGAGCAACCATGCCCTACTGTAGCTATTTATCTTATTATAAAAGTACTCCCAGGGTAAAATCTATATTCTAGTTATTATTATTATTATTATTAATTGATATGGCACTACAAGGTATCCGCAGCACCCAAGTACAGAGTACATTTTGCCTGGTTTTAATTACCAAGACAAAGTCTAATGAATTTTGCCATACGGATCTCATTCTCAAGCCACAAACACAACGCATTTCACCATAAGGATTACATTGCAAACTACAGGCACAATGCATTTATCCATAAAGATTCCATTGCCAAACCACAGAACAAGACATTTTGCCTTAAAGATTTTCATTGCCAGTACCAATGCATTTTGCCATGAGGATTACCTTGTCAACCTACAGACCCAACGCATTTCACCATAAGGATTGCATTGCTAAACTACAGGCCTATTGCATTTAGCCATAAATAGTCCATTGCCAAACCAAATAACAACGCATTTCACCATAAGGATTTCATTGCCAAGCCATAGTTCTAATGCATTTTGCCATAAAGTTTGCATTGTCAACCATAGAACCAACGCATTTCACCATAAGGATTTCATTGCCAAGCCATAGTTCTAATGCATTTTGCCATAAAGTTTGCATTGTCAACCATAGAACCAACGCATTTCACCATAAGGATTTCATTGCCAAGCAATAGAGCCAACACATTTCATCAGAACTGGTGGCTTTGTGGGATCCGAGGTGAGTCGCACATCTAAGGTTGGAAGCACAGTACAGTTACAGCAGCAGTATACAGCCAGCGAAGAAGAGGGGAAGTATTTGTCCCCAAAAAGAGAGGTTTTAGGGACTCTGCAATATAATATAATGCACAGTGTTTACTGTACATAAACAGATAAGCAATGGCAGCGTATATAATATGAAATTCAATGTACAATAAGATAGACAGTACCTCACACTTTTCCACCGCTGGCTGCTGCCCACACTCCGAGCTGTTCCCGGCCACGATTCCGGCTCGCAGGCTCTCGCTGTCTCCTGTCCCCTCCTCCATGGAGTACGTTTTGGAGCGGTTGCTGTGGCGATGTGATGCACCACGGCTCTGGGCCAGGTTGAGCTGCTTTCGGAGGACCCGGTTTTCTTCCTCCACTTCTCGCACGCGCACCTCCAGGTTCTCCCGCTGGCTTGAGGCTGAGTAACGTGGACTGTGTGGCTGCGTGTCCAGCGGAGACAGGGAGACGGACTTCCCATCTGCAAACAAAGGAGAGAACATAAGCCATTAAAATAACAGAAAAATGGAATAAGAAAATGTCTACAAAACACTTGTTTTCTTATGTCTACATTATACAAAATGATACAAAAACAGTAGAAAGTGTCCTAAGGTGAAATACGCATAAAACACATTCCAGTTCCAAAGGAAATTTGAGTCATATAGACTTTTCAGTAGTAAAAGGAACGACGCGCTCAATCTAGTCCATGGTTCTTGTCAGTTCTTGTAGAACACGGTGAAACGCGTTGTTGCAGACCCAGACACATTATTCTCCTGCAGCTCAATGCAATAATTTGGCAGTCTCTGGCCATGGGAGGTGGGACAATGAAGATGCAACAAAAACCCCGGACCACCCCCTTGAATAAGAAAGAGCAGATACAGGAGGCAGTCTGACCCTCTCAGGAGCTTAAAAGGCATCATCAGAAAGTAGACAGGTATGATAGATGACCTAAAGACATTCTCTACAAAATAATAATTTTATATCAACTCAGGGATTCTGCAAGCACATCTTGTTGTCCATACAGTAGCCACTCCCTCACCTGGAATGACCAGGAGACTCCAGGACTATCAGGAGACCTCCAGGACACCCAAGAAAGTAGGCCATTCTCAATAAAGGACACAACAGCCAATCACTGTCCGGTAAAGTAGGCGGAAGGAGCTAGCCCAGCTCAATCAGCAACTTACTGACTTTGTTCATACACAGCCTTTAACATGGCAGTTAGGATGTGATTGGCTAGGCATTTATCTCTCTTTATCACCATTGCATTTATCTCTTGGTAAGGCTTAATACATCTGCCCCATGGTATGGGATATAGCGCAGATACTACACTCCCAATGTGCAACGTTTGACCTGCGATTCCAAAAATTCTTTATGGCAGCCATGGCTATCTCTGGCTCCGATCTGATGCGCATCCGATCAGAATCTGAGGTAAAATATGTACGATTTGGCACTTTACATGCAATTTCTTGGTCCGATGCATCGAAATCGTGTGAAAAAGGGCCCAATTCACACTAGTGTATGGGTAACTTTATTTTTGCCCAAATGATAAACAGCCAGCCAATCAGCTGCTACCTGCTATGTCACAGACTGTGTTTGAAAAATGTCAGGTAGGAGCTGATTGGTTGGTTGTTTATCACTCTCCATTTTATCACTGAGTGCATCTGGCCCATTATCTGTTATCTTTAAGAAGCTGCTGAATAAAAAAGAAGTAGAATCTGATTGGTTGATTGGGCAACAACCCATCTTCAATAGACCACCCATCTTAGTAAATTTACCTCAGAGAGTCACTCAATATGGCTTCCTTTGCGGCGCGCAAACATCCAGCACTCAGTCCGTTGCCTTCCTTTGCAGACATGTTTTATGCAGTACGTTCACAATTCACAGCATGAACGCCAGGAAACAAAGCAAGATATACGGTTTGCGAGAACATAAAGCGTTACTATCTGGTTGCATATAGCAGCGACTGGCTGCGTAAGTGTGAGTAATGCTTTATGTTACGTATATATCACCGGCAAACATATTTTTTTTATGCTGCACTTATTCAAAGTCAGGTCTCTCAAAAAGAAAAGAAAAATACCGTAAAAGCGTTGCGGCAAGAAAAAAAAGAAAATAAGACAATACGAATTTCTTATCGGTTGTAAATTCATTTCCTGCTCTCTTCCAGCCGGTATGGCAGAAACCAACTCCTTCAAGTCTCCAGGAGATCTCGGCGGAGTAACGCCGCAAGTGAAGCCAGGTCCATTAATTAAAGCCACTAGCGGATTGGTAATTAAGGCTGTGCATCTGAAAAAAAAGACTCTGCTCTTTTAATTTGGCTGTTTGCTGCTTAATTGATCTGTTAATTAAAAGCATGGGCCATAGTTGCTCGTTTAACGCCTGTATGTCCCTAAATGTCTGATTTCAGATGGAGGTTTACACTCTAGTTGTGCCAGAAGGCTGCAGAGGCAAATGCATTGTGGGTAAATCCACGGAGCGTAGACTCACCCTCGCCGCAACCTTTTGTCGATCTGTTAGCTAATTACGGAGACGCTTAGACAAGTTCTAAAGGCCTCTTTTGTAATTATTTTAGGTTCTCGGTGCTAAAATGCAGTTGCCTTTTCTACAATAGTGATTAAATCAGTAATAGCCACAGATATAGGTATAAAATGGTTGGAACTGATACTAAAAATATTGGGGACAGGTCTGGCAACATTTGGATCTTATGCGTTAAGCCTATGGGTGACTGCATCTATATAGACAGTGGCGTAACAATAGCTCCGCAGACTCCGCAGTGGCTTGGGGGTGCTAGATAAGGGGGGGGGGCCTTATGGTCTGCGGAAGCTATTGTTAAGATTGGGGCTGTCGCCGCCACCGCCGAATCTGTTCCTGCCACTGGGACCAGCAGCGCTTCCTGCTGGCTGCAGCCCCGGCACTGCTGCTCCTCCTGTTAGAAGGTCTTTTGTAAAATGGCCGCCATCTTCACAGCAGACAATTATTAAGGATGATAAAGGAGGCGGCGACCTCCTCCTGCATCCTACATACTGTAATGGTCTGCTGTAAGGCGGCGGCCATTTTGGAATTGACATTCTGACAGGAGGAGCAGCAGCGCCGGGACTACAGACAGCAGGAACAGGAAGCTCTGCTGTTCCCGGCGGCCGCCAGCAACAGATCGGCGGCGGTGACTCATGCAGCGGTGAGGTGGGCAGGGGCAATATGGAGGGGAGGGGGCTCGGGGGCGCACCAATTTTAGTGGCGGGGGGGAACAGCCAATGTAGTTACACCACTGTATATAGATAGATAGATATCAATCTAAATACTCCTTACCTCTATGAGATGAAGTACCACCTGTGACCACTAGAGGCCACTCGACGAACCAAATTACTCCTTTGTATGCACTAAAAGATGTCATAACAGAAAGTGAAAGCAATTTTTTGCAGGGACACTGATATGTTCCAAACTTGCTGGATATGCTGGCACTGTGAAGACAGAGATTGGAGGTAAGAGCTGATAGGGGCTGGAGGTGGGGTGGAGAGTTTGTGGGCTGAAAACGGTCACAGCTCAAAGTGAAAGCAAAAACTGTCACAGCTCAAAGTGAAAGTACATTGCAGAAGCCGTAATTTTGACAGGTTTTTTTAGGGAAAAGGTTTTAGACTGTAAAGCTGGTAGCACACTATGCACGTTTTCCTTAATAATATGCACAATAACAATATTTTTAACAATATTAGCGTACATATCATCTAGTGTGTGCACTATATCGTTAACGATGCGCAATCCAGCGAGTCGTTAACGATTTGCATTGTCCTCTGAACATGAGGAAAACTGACTTTATCACCGGTGCCTGCATGTTTGCATCGTAGCGCGGCGTGGGTGGGCCTGCGCTCGGCAGGACGGCATTTACCTGCTCGTTAGTCTGAATCGGGCCCGTGGCCATTCGAGTCAGTTGATTTATCCTTATAATTGACAATCTGGTTTCTGAAACAAACAAACGATGGTCACAATGCAAATTCTGCCCATCATCTCCCCCGGATCACAATGAAAAGATCAATGTGGTGTTGACCTGGGTAACACGAACATTGTTATAAATATAAGAAATATAAAGAAAGAACTGTGCAAGCGATTTTACGGTTTCTAAGTGCCGGCTCGCAGGCATCGAAAAGTGGATAATATACATGTCATACAGAGAGGAAAAACGGCCTCTGATTGAAGTCCTGGAACTAGCACAGAAGATATACTTAGGCCGGAAGACCAGGATAAATAGATCTAAAAAGGGAGTCAGGGACGAACAAGCATCCCAAGCTATTCTACCTCTGAATGTATGCATCAATTCACTTATTTTAAGTTTAGGAAAATGCATACATGTTCTTAAGTGCTAACCTGTAACCAGTAGCACACGCAGGGGGGGTTTCTGAGTACCCGGAAACCCCCCCTGGAGTCTAGCCTGAAAGCTGAGGGTCCCCTCTTTCCATGGGTACAAGAATTTAAAAAATCGGCTCTTGGGAACCGGAAATATCTGACTTCAAAGCAGTGGTCCCCATCCAACCCTGGTAATTGCTCTTCCCAGTCAGATATTTCAGGTTCTGTCTGACTTAGAGTTTTTCTGAGGGTATATTCCAAAAGCTGAGACTCTCCCTCTCTGATGGACACTAGTATATTGTCTCTACTATTCCCTGAACCAGAGATATCACAAATCTAAGAAATCTATTTCCGGGAACTGGAGATATCTGCAGTCAAGCAAGTTGTCCTCCCACCAGACAATTATGAATAATAAGCCCACTCCACAATACACCCCTCCTCTGCGTATTAAACATCCTCTACCACCCTGGAAGTTATGTATCAGAGCCCAGGGCCGGTGCAAGGCACCGGAGCGCCCCAGACGGGGGTGGGGGGCGCCCCGGCGCTCACCCGGTCCACGGAGGACGGGGGAGAGTGTGCGGTGGCCCGGCTACTGTGCTACACAGTAGTCGGGGGAGGAGAGGTGTTGGGCGGCTGCTACACGGAGGGGGGGGGGGGGGGGACGGGTGCCGGGCGTGCGTCAAACCCGGCTACTGTGCTACACAGTAGCCGGGAGAGGGGGGGTGTCAGCCGGCCGCTACACGGAGGGGGGGTGCCGGGCATGTGTCGGACCCAGCTAGTAGCCGGGGGAGAAGGGTGACGGGCAGCTGGTACACGGGGGGGGGGGTGTTTTGGGAATGCTCTTGCGGACTCACCCCAGCCTGGCGTGTCACTCCACGGGGGGCGGCGATGGGCGATGCGGCGGCGAAAGGGGTGGAGGGGGGGACAGCTGCTCCAACTTCCGCAATCCAGTGGCCGGCGCATCGTGGTGGCGCCGGCCCTGTCAGAGCCCCTTCATTCAGCCCAGTGCCCCCTTCTCCCACCCCATCTCCCACCATATGTGCAGTAAAGGGGTAATTAGTTGAAATTACTGATCCAGGCCCTACATGCTGAGCGGTTGATATAATACCCCCTACCACCCGCAGGACATCAAAGCTTCCCCCACCCCTACCGCTGGAGGATCGGTAGAGGCCCCAATACATTGCTATGCCCAGGGGTCTACACTGCTGTTGATGGCCCTGTATGTATATGTATATATATATATATTATTTTTTTTTTTTTTATATTATTATTATTATTATTATTATTTATATACATTTGGTCTATCTATAATACTTTACCGGCCCGGCATATACTGGGTCACCTAAGTGTCCATCTCTGTGCTTTGCTCCACCCCTCTGGAAACCCCCTTCTGAAAATCCTGCGTTTGCCACTGCCTGTTACATATTAGAATATGGCTGATTTGCTAAAAATTCATAGTGCATCCTACCATATATTGTTGAATGTCTGTCCCACACAGCAAAAGCTACAGTAAAAAAAATACCGCCCCTCGTCAACCAAAAAACTCTGCTGCACAGTGACAGCGCCATGTCAGTAAATTAAGTAAGATGTCGTCATTTGCTGGCCATTTCCACGGGGCACGGTTACAGAGGTTTAGAAACGGACACTCCCAACGAACTAGTGAAATATGAGTACGTAGTATGAACGTTCCAAGATCCGTCTAACATTTTATTCCAGGCCTTTGAGTCAATTACCATCTTAATTGCTGTTCTGACCCCTCCTAGATATCGGGGGAATGCGAGTAAAACTTTAATTAATCAAACGAGATATCATTTAAGAATCTCAGTTGGCGAATGCAGATATTGAGCCTGGGAATTTGTCTGTCGATTTGGGCATCCATTCTAAATGCCACTGCGCCAATACACACATCAATCTTACAGAGCCTGTTATCCAAAGACGCTTCTGTTCAGAAACGCGTTAGTTATTGAAGTAATCAATTATGAACACGGTACAGTAAAGGGCATTTCAAGAAGAACAAAATAGTTGACAAAGTACACACGAAAAAGAGAGCTGAAACGATCAATAGCGTCAGGCTACGGCTCGCAGATAACGAGCCGCAGTGAAATCGTGAAGACGACAAGCAGGCACTCAAGGCGGGGGGGGGGGGGGGGGCACAACGTTTAACCCCCTAGAACCTAAACCCCATCTCTTCTTTTAATTCGACGGGCGAGTTCTTCCTTACATTTTCTCTTGTGTTGTTTGTACGGTCTTGATGCCGGCATCGTAACTGCCATCAGTACACTGGCACCGGAACTTTCCAAAGAGATCAGGATGCCGACGTCGAAATACCAACAGCTGGATCCCCTATGGCATTGTCCATGTACACTATGTCGTCATTCGGGACAAAAAAAGTGCGGGAAATTCATGTTGACCTTTTCACTGTCGACTATCCCATTGTCGACCTAATGCTTGTGTCCACCTTCCAACCCTGTCGACCTAAAGTGGTCAACCCAATGCCCATCGACCTAAATTGGGTCAACCCAATGGTCCATACCCCTCTGTATCAGGATGCCGGGGTTGGGCTTTTGACCACCAGGATATTATGGGATGCGGTCATCTATTAGAATGAACTTAGGTCTACAGTCATTAGGTCGACCCCACTAGGTCGACTGGCAGGAAGGTCGACCTGACTTAAGGTCGACATGGGCCAAGGTCGACATGACTTAAGGTCGAATTTGCATAAAGGTCGACATGAGGAAGGTCGACTGGTCATAAGGTCGACATGGGTTTTTCACTGTTTTTTGAGCCGACATGTGCCGACAGGCGGTATTTCATGCCCTACCATCCACTAGGGCGTGGTGGGTGAATAAAATAGTGTGCCGAGCGCAGCGAGGCACCGTGCCCGAAGCATTCGAGCGAAGCGAGCGATGCGAGGGTCCGATTCTCATTGCCAACTGTGTCCATGTCGACTGTGTCGACATTCGGATAAAAAAACAGTGAAAAACCCATGTCGACCTTCCTCATGTCGACCTTTATGCAAATTCGACCTTAAGTCATGTCGACCTTGGCCCATGTCGACCTTAAGTCAGGTCGACCTTCCTGCCAGTCGACCTAGTGGGGTCGACCTAATGACTGTAGACCTAAATGCAGTCTGACGAATGATCCCATTCCGATATTATATGTATTCCGTTTTGTGCAATATACAAATTTACGACCAGACATAAAATTTATATATATTAAAAAAAAAAACGATGGGGTATTTTTACTAAAAGGTCGATGTTGGTCGATATTTATTTTTTCGATGTTGGCTGTATTGAAATCAATCCTAATCAATATTAGTCTTCCAGGGCCAAAACCCACATTTACTGACAGATTCATTTTTAGATTATTTTTTAAGTGTTAGTAAACGGGCGTTGTAACCCTGGAAGTCCAACATCGATTAAGAACGGTTTTAAATCGACCGACGTCAATCTACATCGACCTTTAGTAAATATACCCCCACGTCTAATAAAATCTCAACATTTCAAGCATTGGCATCGGAAGTGGGGCACAGGGACTAAACAGTTCTGACACTTGAAGGATGGGCTTTGGGGGTTAAAGGTTAACCACTCCCACACGTGTCCCTGTATTGCTGTGAGTTGGCATATTAGGTTACCCTCACTGACTGGAAGCATAAATCAGGACCCAAAAATTGTCGGATTGAGATGAATTTATGCGGATTAGGAATTTCTAAATGATAATTCATTCATCCACCGCGTTTTATTTTAAAACACAATAACCAGCAGGCGCAACTGATCCAATTAATATATAAAATATATTGATCGCTTACAACAGTCTGCGGAACCCAATAAGCAATCTGGATGACTTAATATAAGGCACAATGCACACTGAATCGTGTATTGTATTTTTAAAAAACAAAAACACTTTTTGACCCATTCTGACACCTAACAGTCACAAATGTCCAGGGATTGCTCGCAGTCTCCCCCACGAGACAACACAAACGTGAAAATAAACAGCAGCGGATTCGCGGAGGGACTCCTTCCCGCAGATAAATCAGGACTGTGTGGCAGCTGTACAGATGAATGGACTCTGGTGACAATGCTGGGACACATCTCGCATGTTGACCAGCAGAGCTGTCAGGAGACATACGATTCGGAGACAGTGACGCTGAACTGTGGTCCGGGACTGCCTGCTCTGAGAGAGACACAATGCGGCCACTGAGGCGCCGGGGTGTTCCTGCGCCATGTCAGGGTATCACGGGATCGGGCTGCACTACATCATCACATTATTGATTGCAATTATCATTGATTATATCCTCAATGATAATTACAAAATTGTCAATGCAGGTGTTGCTCATAGCAACCGATAAGCTTCCAGATATTTTCTGTATAGTAGATAACTTTGTTTGGGAGCAGAGTATTTAGGACTGGACAGCCAGATCAAAGGAGGGGTTGGGGGGGTGCAAAAAAAAAAAAAAAAAGGCATGATCGGGTCATATCATATCATAGTGCAGTCCCATAGTGAGGTCACTGGTTCATAGTGGCGAAATACGCTGCACTCTCAGTGATGTCACTGGCTCCTAGTGACGGGTAGACTGTGTTTTCAGTGGTGTCACCGACTCCTAGTGACTGGCTAGGCTGCACTCTTAGTGATGTCACTGGCTCCTAGTGATTGGATAGGCTGCACTCTCCGTGATGTCACTGGTTACTAGTGACTGGATAGGTTGTATCTCAGTGATGTCAGTGGCTCCTAGTGACTGGATGGGCTGTATCTCAGTGATGTCACTGCTCCATAGTGACTGGATAAGCTGCACTCTCAGTGATGTCACTGGTTCCTAGTGACTGGATAGGCTGCACTCTCCGTGATGTCACTGGTTACTAGTGACTGGATAGGTTGTATCTAAGTGATGTCAGTGGCTCCTAGTGACTGGATGGGCTGTATCTCAGTGATGTCACTGGTCCATAGTGACTGGATAAGCTGCACTCTCAGTGATGTCACTAGCTCCTAGTGACTGGATAGGCTGTAGCTCAGTGATATCACTGGTCTATAGTGACCGTATAGGCTGCATTTTCAGTGACATCACTGGTAACTAGTGATTGGATAGGCTTTACTCTCTGTGATGTCAGTGGTTACTAGTGACTGGATAAGCTGCACTCTCAGCGATGCCACTGGTTCCTAGTGATTGGATAGACCATATCCTCATATACTGTATGTTGCTATAGCCTACAAAATGGCCTCACCCACTCTATATAGGTGTCTGATACATATCATGTCATTTGTGTATTTTAAACTATATAGCTTCACCAGTTTTCTTTTAATTATCAAACAAGAAATGAACTTTGACCGGGCAAAACGGTGAAATTTTCCTTTTAAATAATAAAAAAGAAGGCCAACTTATTTTGGACTCGGAGGAAACAAAATCCTTTTTCCGCCTGTTCAGAGCTTTGCCTTCGGAAGGTTTTCTATACAAAGCATTCGCTCCACGTGACTCACTCTGCACCCACTGTTCCCATTCTTTCCAATCCGTTTACAAGACGACGGTTCCTATTGAAGAACAAAGCGCCAAGCTGGAAACTCAGTACGACAAGTGACACGGAGAGGAGAGATTGCCGCCTGGTGCTGGTCCACCTCGCACCACTCTCCTGGCAATGCACCATTATTTATAGAATGCCTTCTCTCTGTGGCACCCTGCCTGGTGAGTGCACGGCTTTCCTAGCAGCGGGCGCCGCCAAAAATAACACATCGCCCCCCCCCCCCTCCGCTCATTCCTGATCTGTTCATTTCCTATCTGTGCTTAACAAAACAGGCTGAAGTCTGAATGTGAAATCATGTGATCTTATCTAGGACTAATGTAGTCAACATTTCATCAAGGGAGAATCCTTATCAGATGAATTAAGGGGAAACACAAGGCTTGCATGGGTAACAAATTCACTGCCGGAAGAGACAGCAGTGAATTTGTTTTAAAACGGGATAAAACTAGACCGTGCCCCAAAATTGGTAAACCCTGCTGATTTTATTCCAGATAGCCTAATAGACAAGAGCCACTCCCAAATGGTTTGCACCCTATCTGTTTGTGCAGATGCCCACCTGCTGGTTACGCTGCTGGTTCCCGACTATCTTATGACCGTTCGTTAACTGTGACGCTTGAGTTCATCGCAACAGCCTTTGTCACAGCATGTAACTCAGTGCAACACATTCTGCTCCATCTGCGATTTTATCATTATTATATTTTATTTATAAAGCAAAGTGCCGAGTAGGACAAGAAACAGGGGCATGAGTAGGGCGATTTGCTCAGCAGACATCAAGGGTGTCAAATAATTTAGTACTCAACGATGGCCTACCCATGATGACATTAATACCCCTTTCACACCAGAAAATGCAGGGACATTCCCGGGAATATTGTACCTGGATGATGCAGGGACATTCCCGGGTTGGCCCCTTTCACACCACGCTAGTCCCTGCATTTTCTGGTGTGTGGGGGCAGAGAGTGGTGGGATCCGTGCAGTGGGTTGTGGGATCCGGACTGCAGGGATCCGGCAGCGGCAGCTGAGCGCTTATAGCGCTATTTGCCGGGCAGTGGGGCTGGAGAATTTGAAAGCATTTTGAAAAGACTGGCCGGGCACTGATTGGCTGAGAGCGCCCGGTCAGTCTTTTCAGATCCAGCAGCGCTTCCCTCCCCGTTACCCGGCAAATAGCGCTACAAGCGCACAGCCGCCTCTACCAGATCCCCACAGTCTGGACCCCGCCGCCCGGACCCCGCTGCCCGGACCTCACCGCCTGGATCCCTGGACCCCGCCGCCTGGAACCCGGAACCCGCTGTCCAGATGGAAGCAAGCCGGGATGCCGGGAAAGTACCTTTCACACTGGCCTGTTTCCCGGGATGGTCCAAGGAGCAACCATGTTATGTAGCAGGGTTGAATTTCCTGGAAATTTTCCCGGGAATTTTGCCCAGGAACCTTACACACCAGCGCTAGTCGAGGCCAACCCAGGAATTCAGGCTGGTGTGAAAAGGGTATAAGTGTGCTAGGCAACAACATGAGGGAGGAGGGCCCTGCATGTCAGAGCTTGCATACTGAGAGGAATGGGTGACCAGGGTAGACTGGGGAATAAGGTTGTTCAGTACCCACTGACCAGAGAACAGTTCACCAATGATGGTCACGATTAATTATGCCATTAGTTTGTTACTGTATATCGATAGCAGGAAATCATCAACAGAAAATCATCTATGAAACATCTACCAATAGATGGGGACTCGTGAATTTGATGGGCAGGTAAGGGCTGCATAAATGGTGGGCAAGGGATGGCCATCAAGCATCAATGATTCGTAATCATCGATGGTTTATGACCGATGCAGAATAGTTTTGCCTTCGATGGTGGAGAACCGAATAGGTTTCCTTCCATCGATGTCTCAGCATAACCGAATAGTATTTTCCCAGCCAAGGTGCTAGGATATGGAGCATAGCTCCACCATAGGCCGCGGAGAGGGGGCGGGCTTAAATGCCGCAAAATGCCACGGTCGCCTCATTTTAGCCCCGCCCCCTCTCTGCGGACCCACAATTTCAGGTAATTAACCAGCGGGCAAGGGGGGGAGAGGGGGCTATTTCTAGAAAGCGGGAGACTTGTCTACCTTCCCGGGGGACCGGGAGAAGGACCCGATTTCCCGCCGGGAGGCTCCCGGCCATACCAGGAGGGTAGGCAAGCCTGCCATAAACCAGCCCCATGTTCTACCTTCCATTCTCCATTGCAGTCTGCAAATCAGCAAGTTTACTAACTTTAACGGGTTAATATCGTCTTCTCTCCGAGGGAAGGAAATTCTCCGCATTTGCACGGATGATTAGCTGCAGCTGCGCTTCAAGAGAAATTTCAGTCCATAATTAAGTTAAACTTTTAATGCCTTTGATTTGCATATGACAGAACTCACATCTCTTGTGCTGGGAACAATACAGGCGAGATTCAGCCTGCGATTGTCCCGGACCCTTTATCCACGCCGCCAGCAGTCCATTTACATATTCTTTTAAATTAAAAGGCAAGGACAATTATTAACAAAAAATAATTGCATAATTAATAAGAAAAAAAAACTTTGATAAGAGAAGCCTGAATGCTGGGGGCTCCGTGCGCTGTACCGGGAGGACGCAGAGGTAAATTCCACCCAGAAATCAACTAAAAGAGGCTCAGATAATACTCTGACACCAGCTTTCAGCAGACTTTGGCAGCACGTAATAAGGATATACTGCAGTAAAGCCTTGAAGCCTGGCTCTTGACAATATTGTCTGTCCAGCCCTTAGGGATATCCTTTAGGGCAGGCATGTCTAAACTATCCCCCCCCCCCCAGCTGTTGTGAAACTACAAGTCCCATCATGCCTTGCCACAGTTTTGCTATTAGGGAATGCAAAAACTATTGCAAGGCATGCTGGAGGAGACATAGGGCCTTATTCTAGTTCACTCTTTCTGACAAAATCCTTCTTAGATGGACAAAACCATGCGCACTGCAGGGGGGCAGATGTAAAATGCGCAGAGAGAATTAGATTTGGGTGAGTCATTTTGTTTCTGTGCAGGGTAAATACTGGCTGCTTTATTTTTAAACTGCAATATAGATCTCACTTTGAAGTAAAACTCCACCCAAATCTAACTCTCTCTGCACATGTTACATCTGCCCCACCTGCAGTGCACATGGTTTTGTCCATCTAAGAAGAATTTTGTCAGAAAGAGTGAACTAGAATAAGGCCCATAGTTTGGACATGTCTGATTTAGAGGCACTCGAGAGAAATTTCAGAGAAGGTGACAAATTTGGGCGTCAGGGGGCAGTGCCCATCAGTCGTGGTTCACAATTAAATACATCAGCAGGCCCTTACCTACTTTACTTGGGAAGTGGACAGGCAGCAGAGCTGGATTAAGATGCCACTGACGGGACGCTGGATTGAGCCCTACAAGGAACTTGTTTTAACTTGCCCTCCTAGATAACTGTAATATACCAGGGTTGCCATCCCTTCCGGATGGCCGAGAGGGTCCCGGAAATCGGGTCCCCCTCCCGGCCCCCCGGAAAGGGGGGCAAACCTTCCGCATAATACCCTATCTCCCACAAACCGCCCCACTGCGAGAGGGTCTTATTATGGTAAATCATATTTTCAGAGGGTGTATGAACTAATGCCAAGTATCACATTTTCCTTATGTCTCTGCGGAACCTGTTGTCTGTAGTGGGTTACCATGACCTTTTGTGGCAAGCCATGTAACCCAGAGGCATGTCCAGTTCTTAAGAAGATCAGGGCCAACCAACAATTGTTTATGTATAAGGTTGCCAGGGCAACATCACAACCTCCATTTTGTGTGTGTCTTTCATGAAGACTTCTCAAGTATGCGACAGGATACAAAAACTGCATATATATTGTAGAACAGTCCTTAAATTTGCCATAGCCTCCTCCACCCATCGACAACGGACTCATTTTGTCTCAGTTATATTGCTTGCTCACCAGCGATTTGATTCGCTGCCGCCTCATGAATATCAGTTCAGCTGACAAAATGGCCGCCACCACAGTGTGCAGATGAAGGCCAGACTTTAATGACGGGTTGCTCTTTTTAGAACTGCACTTTCAATTCCACACACAAATAATCAGAAACAAACCAGTATTTTGTATAATGAAATGAATACACATTTATTCAAATGAACACGACAGCTGGTATGATTTTAATGAATATATATTCATGTCTTTGGCAGCCTGGAATGTCAGTGATTGCAAACGCGTTCATGTATAGGTGACTGTAATATATACACTCTATACAGTGCCACCTGTCAATCTCGGTTGGTTGGATGCATTATTTATTACATACTAGTAAGCTCGCTCAAAGAAAATGCTTCGAAAGCTAGTCTGCTTAGAATCTATAAGAAGTGTCTCTTCTGCTAAGTGGCACACGGGCTGATGGGGAAAGCTGGCGGTACACGTACAAATCCGATGGTGTGGGGACTGCGCGCAAAACGAGTCTTGTGATATCGCTCACATAATTGACATGCTGCAGACGTGCCGGACTCTGGTATACGGAACCGATGGCCAACCAGTGTAAGCACAAATAGTGTCCGATGGGCGCGATGGTCATCCGAGGATGTGTCCTCAGATAATTGTGACATGTTACGGTACGAACGCCACTTTGGAAGTTCTGAAGAGGAGAAACTTTAATAAAGACAGTAAATGTGGCCATGATTGAACAGCACAAGAGGAATGGCGTAGCGACATGGAAATGCGATACGGGGCTGGCAGTACAGCATGTGGGAAATGAGCACCGGAGACAGGAGGTCAGGTGCCTTGTAGCATATGGTGCATGGTGCGGATCTGAGACACTGTTTAATGTAAGAAGCCGGAACCTGTTAGGTACGAGGAGTGAACACAGCAGAGAACGGTGTGTGGGCTTCTTAACACTGCCTGGCGACACGCGCAATAATTCTACATGATTTTACAGGAACTTTGATATTTTTCATTTTTTTTTTTACTGAACAAATCCGGAGAAGTTTCTGTTCTTAAACATGTTCTCTAACTTTATATATTATAGAATAACAAGATATATATTATATATAGCTCATAGTATATCAGGAGATGAGGGATGTGTCAGTCAGGACAGGGCTGCATGTGACAGGGGCAGTGACATGCTGTGAGGAGGGGAATAGAGGCAGCAGGAAGCCACAGACTGAGAGTTATATAGTGGGAGGCGCAGGGTTCCCAGCAGCACAGAGTATATCAGGAGATGAGTGATGTGTCAGTGAGGACAGGGCTGCATGTGACAGGGGCAGTGACATGCTGTGAGGAGGGGAATAGAGGCAGCAGGAAGCCACAGACTGAGAGTTATATAGTGGGAGGAGCAGGATCGCCAGCAGCACAGAGTATATCAGGAGATAAGTGATGTGTCAGTGAGGACAGGGCTGCATGTGACAGGGCAGTGACATGATGTGAGGAGGGGAATGGAGGCAGCAGGAAGCCACAGGCTGAGAATTATTTAGTGGGAGGAGCAGGGTCCCCAGCAGCACAGAGTATATCAGCAGATGAGTGATATGTCAGTGAGGACAGGGCTGCATGTGACAGGGGCAGTGACATGATGTGAGGAGGGGAATGGAGGCAGCAGGAAGCCACAGACTGATAGTTATATAGTGGGAGGAGCAGGGTCCCCAGCAGCACAGAGTATATCAGGAGATGAGTGATGTGTCAGTGAGGACAGGGCTGCATGTGACAGGGGCAGTGACATGCTGTGAGGAGGGGAATAGAGGCAGCAGGAAGCCACAGACTGAGAGTTATATAGTGGGAGGCGCAGGGTCCCCAGCAGCACAGACCAATGATGCGACTCTTCTATGAAACTGACATAGACAAATGAAATGGTTAGTGCACCCTACTGTATATAAATGGGAGTTTATGTATTTGGGTAATTCTGGCGAATTACAGTAAAACTTTAAATGGCGCTAGACAAACATTTTAAAAACTTGATGTTAGCAAACTGTAAAGTAATCCGGTTACATATTACAACATTCAGAATGAACCTCGGGCATTATAAAACCTTTCCGCTCTGTTCCTCGTGAGGATTCATTCTACAAATCCGCCGCAGACCCTCGTACCAGCATCACTTTTGTGCCGTGACAAAAAAAACAAACCCAGCAACAAACAAGATAGAAACAAGATAGGAAGCAATATAAATGTTAATGAGCAACTGTCTTAGGACAAGAACAGTAGCCAAATTTATAGGCTAAATCAACACAGATCAAAATAGAATCCACACTGATAGGATTATCCGTCCTCCTAATCAAGGAAATGACTGCAACAAGTTTCCGTGGGTTACGTCTCTGCCAAAATATGTTCTAAAATAAACTTTGTTTCTGGGGTAGAACGATCGGAGTCTTGCGCTGCGGTATAATGACGCTGATGTTTGTGGCGGTAACGGAAATAACCAAAACTTCATGGGTTATAAGTTATGGGGCCCATACATCGATCGAAGTTAGGGGCATACCTCCACGATGTCGCCGTTTTAAAATGTCTACATTCACAATGTCAACAGAAGAAGGTCCACATTGATGTTGTTGACATTATGATGGGCTTAGGGTTCCCGTTACTATTAGGATTACCACCGTGTCGACATTCAAACATGGGGACTGATGTTTTCACCCTCTGACATCTCCTTGGAGCCTTCAGTGAAAATCTGGGGTTCTATGTACTTGGCGAGAGGTAAAGTGAATGTAGATAAAGGACCAGCCAATCGGCTCCTTACTGCCATGTTACAGGATGTGTTTGAAAATTGACAGTTAGTGGCTGATGGGCTGGTACTTTATCTCTGTCTGGTTCACCTATCTCCAAATTTTAGTACGTAGATCCCATGGTTTTACCATTGGCCGATCCAGGGCCTTATTCTGATCGGTGCGGCCCGATCAGAATATGCGGCCGCAACCGTGCAGGCGAATCCCCGCCTTCCATACGGATCGCCACCTGCCGTCCGTACGCGGATATGTGGCGATCCGCATGAAATTGGACGGGGATACGCCTCCTCCGTCTTGGGAGCTGCCCCTGCATTCGATGGTCGCCGAACATCGAATGCAGGGCCGCACGCTCCACTAGGTCCCGCAACACAAGACCACACGGACACTTGTCCGTGTGAAATCATGTATGGGGGCGGGCAGCTGACATCCGGCGATGTCAGATGCCCGCCCCGTACCCACGCGTCACGGCCTCATTACCATGCATACGCCCCGCGTTTGCATGGGAACGCCCATGAAACGCGGGGCGTGTGCATAGGATAATAAGGCTAAGTAGCCCCTCACGCCCCTCTACGCCCCCTGTGCGGCGTATAAAGAATCCATGCGGCGAAATCGCCTGCACATGCGCAGAGTGACCTCTGCACATGCGCAGACGATAAACATCGGCGGGCCGTACGCAAGCGGGAATATCCGCACCGATCAGAATAAGGGCCCCAGAGATGAAAAATTCAAATACGGGAACCACAACAACTGCCATCCCAAACGCGTTCAAACATCACCGACGGAGTCCTACTGGCAGTTGGTGGGACTCATCTAATACAATTTTAGACTGTGTTGGAGCCCCCCCACTGGGACTTAGCAGAACTAAGTGCTCTGGAACCTGTATGTGTATGAATATCCTCTCTGGCTTGGGTGGGCCTTGTTGGGTTGGCCTCCTTTAAACTTACCAGATTAGCACAACCACAACCTCCTTTTCAGGCCGCACCGTGTGGCCAAATACATTAAGAACTTTTATTTATTCAAGTCACTAAATAAGCTCGTCGTCCGTTCCAGCCTGCCATGTCAACACCATTTCTAAGAAGCCCCACTAGTCCCAAAGGAGCCCTCTATTATTAACCTACTGTAACATGGGAGCAGCGTAAAAAACAGTCTCTGACACTTTGAGAGTTGACGTACTGAGCAGAACTCTCTTATTCCACGCTGAGCCCTAATACCGGCGGCTAAGCCAGTAGAGGAAATGTGTTTGAGCGCAGGTCAGTTTAATACCCTGAATACCAAGTGGACAAAGAATGGATTCGCAGGGCTGCCAAGAGGAATTTGTCGCAGAAGTTCCGACTGAACTTCAGCTGCTTATTTTATTTAGTTGCAAATGAAACTTAGAGAAAAACTCAGAGGAAGCTTCTCCTGTGGCAGACGGGGATGAAGGGTGCGGAGCTGACGTGCGCTTGAAGTGATAAATCAGAATAAAATATCTACCGGCTAAACAGAAGCGCAATATACTGTCTGCGGTTCCCATCTCTGGCTGGCAGAACACCACTTCTATAGAGCAGATATTAGCCCAAAAATATATATCAACACGGGTATGGATAATTGGATAGACAGCAACTGGGTCGACATGCAGGAAGGTTGACATGACTGAAGGATGACAGGGTAATTAGGTCGACACAAGCATTGGGTCGACATGGGGAATGTCGACTGTCAAAAGATCGACATGGGGGTTTTAATGTTTTTTTGTCCCGAATGTCAACACAGTCGACATGGACACTGAAATGTAGCACCGCGTCCTGTCGCAAGGCTTTAGGCACGGTGCCTGGCTATGCTCGGCACACTGTCCAAACTGTGGCCCTCCAGCTGTTGTGAAACTACACATCCCAGCATGCCTTGCCGTAGTTTTAACATTCCCTAATAGCAAGACTGTGGCAAGGCATGATGGGACTTGTAGTTTCACAACAGCTGGACGGCCATAGTTTGGACATGCCTGCCCAAGTGGATGGTAGGGCATGAAATACCACCTGTCGGCACGTCAGTTCCCCAAAAATTGTGAAAACCCCATGTCGACCTAATGACCCTGTCGACCTTAAGTCATGTTGACAGTCATACATGTCGAGCTAGTGGTGTCGACCTAATGCTTGTTGACATAGTGACCGTATCCCATCAACACATTGCTGTATAATACCACTTTTACACCAAAACTGCCGGGTCGCACCCGGGTTCTTGGACCCGATGCAACCCAGCAGTTGTTCCCTTTTACAACGGCGTCCACCGGCATGGGCGACGCCGGTGAATTCGGACCCTGAGCCGGCGCTCGGAGATGACATCATCTCCAATTGCCGGGAAACCTGCCGACCGTCACCCCCGCAACGCCGACTGAAACCCCCCCAACGCCAACCGACACGCTGGGGGCAAGCTGCTGGGCTGCCCCCAGCCTCCGTGCGCCCCCAGCTTCCATCGATGAGGTGAATGGATGCCAAACACCTCTGCTGCTGTCTGCATAGTACCGCAGGCAGCAGCGGAGGCTGTACGCAGCCCCTGCCCAACCTCCGGACTGACCTTGGGGGCGCTGCGGTCCGGAGGTTGGGGCTCCCTGATTGGAGGAAATGGTTCCCTGGGTCGG
This sequence comes from Crinia signifera, assembly GCF_055691185.1. Taxonomy (NCBI): domain Eukaryota; kingdom Metazoa; phylum Chordata; class Amphibia; order Anura; family Myobatrachidae; genus Crinia; species Crinia signifera. The sequence goes on from NC_139220.1 coordinate 13,056,423, forward strand.
ATGACCCGGGTTACCCATTTACACGGCCCCTGACTCCTGGGAAGCCCTGTGTCTGACCCTGAACATTTGCCGGGTCGGACACTTAACACCAAGCCCCGGCCCAGACTGGAGCGGCAATAACCCCAGTCGTGGGGGTTACCCATGGGAATGCCCAGCGTTTTATGCGGGCGGGGCGATGTGTGCCAGGGGCGGACAGCTGATGTCAGAGGATGGCAGCCGCCCGCCCCGCCTTCTTCCAGGCACTCGCAAATAAAAGTCAGTTTATGTCCAGCGCATCAAGCTCCGCCTCTGTGCTTGCGTTAGGGGAGCGCTCGTTACACCAACGCCGGAGGATCGAGGCGTCCGATGCGCTTTCATGTGAAGCTTACAAACCGAGCTTGTATGAAGTACTCCGGAGAACCTATTTCCCGCACACACAATACTGATGGGGTGCGCAGTGTATTACAATCATCTCGCCTTGCTTTTAATGTTCCATAAATGACAGGAAGATACAGAATTGAAGGAGATCTCCGCACAGCTCACGCTGGGGATAAATCACTGTCAGGAGTTCTGTGTGATGGAAACGTTATACTAATATTACACTGTAATCAAACGCTCCCCGCTCCCACCAACAGCCGTGGTGACGAGCTGCGCTACAGGGACAGCGGCGAGTTCCACTGGCTGCAGGAACCGGCGCCAGGAAGGCTGATTTATTATCCGGCTCCATTATCCCCCCATTATCCACCTAACCCCCCGTACCCGGTCTATTATTATTATTATTATTTATTAAGAGTTTCTTATATATCGCAGAATATTCCGGCTTTTTGTTACATTTGTGTCATATACTGGCCCAAGGGATGGTCATCAACCATCGATGATTCAAAATGATAGATGGTTTATGGGTGATGACAAACACCTGATAGTTTTTCTATAATGACGGCACTGCATAACACAATGTAGTGCCGGGTCACTGGAGCATAGCTTCGTCCCTGACACATGTATAGCCACTCCCCCAGGTTCTGATTGGTTCATGGACCAGTCAATAAAAGAACAGGGATGCCCAGACATTGATAAAACCATCAAAGGTCATCCATTGCAGAGTTGATCAAAACATCAATGATATCTTGCCATGTCACTGTTGATGGCAACCATCGTTAGAAACTGCACTTCTGACCATCTCTAACCGGACCCCTGTCTCCCCCAGAATATGTGACATTATGATGTGATAAAAGGGGGCCCAGGTAGAGAGCCGCCCATTAGCAGGGCACCGGTTATGTTCTAGGATTTGGCTCCAGTTCCGTTCCAGACACCCCACAATCTGGAAAAAGGGGCACTAGACACACAACCCTCCTTGTGTGCCTATGTGTGGTGTGATTTTACAGTCCTACAATTACACAAACAGAACAAGACACTGATCCACACGCTACATAACAATTACCAGAACCTCCTCCGGCCAATCACAGGTAAGTACAAGCCATCAGCATTAACAGCCGGTTGGGGGTAAATGTAACAGCCTGCAACTCACAGTCATTGGCGGGATCCCTGTGAGCCTGGCTGATGGTTTAAAGGGGCATTCATTTAAAGGGCAAACGCCAATCTGTTTTTCTTTCTTTTAAAAATTATTGGCACTTTAAATCATTGTCCAGACTGACCAATACCTCGCCCCGATGCCTGAAAGCGGAGGACTGTTCCATTTACCCCATAGAGTTTGTTGTAATGAGATCGCTTCCGATCTGTGGGTTCCGACCAGAGGAGAACTCCAACACGAGTTGGAGTTCTGGGCTGCATTTCGCAACCGACCTCCAAAACATACTGGATGAAATTTAATAGGATGAGATAATCAGAAAGTGAGAGACTTGGTAAGAAATCTCCAGTTTTTTTAAAAGCGGCAATCATTTACACTGCAAAACCATTTTGAGTTTAAAGTGTCAATGATTGCCACTTTAAAATAAACTGGAGATTTCTTACCAAATCTCTGACATTCTGTCTCTCATCCTATTAAATTTCACCCCAAGGATGACATTTAATGAGATGCGAAAATGTGATTTTTGTGACTTTTTTCACCAAAAAAAGTCCGCAAATTTGCATATTTAATGAGATGCGGAAAATTGCACATTCTGAAAGCGCCGGAACTCGCATCCAGATGTTTTCCCATTGAAAAGTATACAATTCGCATATTTAATGAAATGCGAAATCGGGAAAATGTGTCTAAAATTCGCCACATATGTAGACCAGATTCTGACAGGCGACTTGGCCAAAACCCTGCACAGATCATTGAGATCTGTGCACGGTCCTGTCTTAAAAAACATTTTTTTTTTTTTACACAAATTTGCATATTTCCTCAAATTCGCACATTTTCATGACTAAAAATCGCACATTATCGCACTTAGTCGCACTTTTTTGCCCGGGATACGCACCTCATTAAATATGCGAATTCGCTGTTAAAAAATGCGATTTTAAAAAGTGCGATAATGGGCAAATTTGAAAAATGACTAAAAATCGCATTCTATTAAATGTCACCCCAAGTGTCTACCTACCGGCCACTGACACAGATGCCGACTGACGTGTCTAATGGTGACATTTCTTCAAAGCAAAGAGAGCCGTCTGATTACGATTAAGTTTCTCATTCCTTACAAAAACAGCAAGAAAGAAAGTTCCGGCTGAAGCGGCGGGAAGGACCGACACCTGCTACGTGGGAAAGCAGGGTTTGGTTTTCTGCCAAGCCGTCTCATGTAGAACAGATGTGTCCTCATACATCAATGCAGCGGTCTCACCTAACGGCCCTGCTCGGCGTCCCGCGAGACTCTGCTAGTATTAGGGCGCACCAGGAGACCGCGCTGATTAATTTAATATATGACGCTTAGATATCTGTGCGCAACTAGATCTGCATACGATAGCGAAGGCCGCCTTTTTCACGCCAAGTTCCGTTGTGCTTCCTATACAGACTCCGTTGCACGTAGACATACGTGTCGCATATCAAATAAATCAGCGCCGTCTCCCGGTGCGGACTTGTTGCACGACTTTGCGACTAAGATGCATTTTCTGCAAAGCCAGAAATCCGACGCTGGCAGAGGTGCGCAGGAGTTGGCGGCTCGCTCCTGCTAGGCACATGTTGCGGCTAGATGAATGTGGGCACATCTGTACTTCTACAAACAAATGAATAATAAACACAGGGTTTTTGTTTTTTTTCCGAGTCATCCGGCTGAGGCGCGAGTTATGGTGAGTCACAGAACTGCAAAATATGATAATGCAATCAACATAAACAGTATCACTATTGTAATTATATCGTTTGTAATATGCAGATGCCTTCCCCCCAAAACTAATAATTAATTATCTGTTAGTATACACAAGAGTGGGCGGAAAAGTCACCGATGGCGGCGTGTAACCAATAATAATAAAGAATCTTATTTATTACAATACTTGCTTAATAAAATCACATATGAAGCTTGCATGGGGTACAGTATATCATCCTGCTGAGTATATGGATCTGTACTCACAGATCCCCCAACCATCGATTTTGTATGTAAACCACCTGTTTTCCCGCTACACTGATGTAGAAAGGCATACCTCCCAACTTTGTCCGAGGTGGAGGCGGGACGTAGTTGCTGCGCGCCGTAGATGCGGTGAAAATTTCGGGGGGGGGGGGGGGGGCCCTAATTCCGGGGGTGCCACGCCCCCATTTTGCCGCTACGGGGCCATGACCAAGAGGCTCTGTGAGCCTCTAGCCATGCCCCCAGCCACCTGGCTGCGGGAATAGACGCTGTGCGCATGCCGACAGGGAGGACTCCCAACAGCCCCCCTCACCGCGGGACACTGCTGGCTGCGGGAGGGACAGCGGGACAGGCCTTGATCATCAGGACTGTCCTGCTGAAATCGGGACTGTTGGGAGGTATGGAAAGGTAGGATGCCACCCTCCTGTTGTCCCCCCCCCCATCTGAAATAATGTGCCTTCCCCCCTGTGAAGCACGCGTGACCGCTCTGCAGCCCTGCAACTATCATTATTTTTAATTAAGTTTTTTTCTAGGGGAAAGGCACGCCTCTCTCTAGGCCACGCCCCCATGCCAGTACCGGGGTCCAGTGTAGCTCTCTACAGACCTGCGAATGTGTTCCATGCAGAGCCAAAACACACAAGAAATTCTCCATAAAAAGGACTCGTGTTCCGAATTGCATCAGCCCCACTGTATTTATCTTGGTGTGCGGAACATTTTATTATATATATATATATATATATATATAAACATCTTTCCATTTAGGAACTCCCCCCCCCCCCGGCCCCCCCTCCCCCAGAACTTTGGGTTGAGAAGCCCATTAAACTTACCAAAGAGAGAACCTGAAAGTCCACATTGCAGAAAGAGGACTTTGAAGACGCCGGCTTTGATTCTCTCCCTTTCTCAGAACTGGACCGCGCAGCCGAATGGTTTCCCGCGTGGCGAGTACGAACTTTTATCAACGGCGAGAAAGTCTCGTTCACACTGAATAAAAGAGCACTTGAGACTATTGTGGCGGTGACAAAGGAATACGAATAAAAGCCAGCACTTGAAACAGTTTTTGTTAAAGCGCCGGCGGGGCTTCGATCCTGTCTGTTTTATCAATAACACAAACTCCGGAACAAAACACCTTTTATAGTGGTTCCAGTTTAAGTGACTTTAGAACAGGTGACACCAAACTCCAGCTGGATTCTGATTCCGCAGTTATTGGGATGTTTAGCTATAAGGCTGCGGAATAGGGCCGTGGTTCCCAAACTGGGTCCTCGGGGCGCCAGGTTGTAAGGATATCCGTGGTTTAGAACAGATGTTTAATCAAACTGTCTTAGGTAGTAATTAAGCAGCGATATGCGGAAAACCTGGACTGTTAGAGTGATTTGAGGAATGTGTTTGGGATCTCTGGAATATGGAATAAGCAAGGCATTATTGTATTTTTCAATGCATTGGTATTATGTAGAGTCCAGAGATTCCCAAACTTTGCCATTACAGTCCAGGTTGTAAGGATATCCATGCTTGAGCACACGAGAATTCGGGAACTCTCTTGCATAGTTTGTGGCAGCGATCATTGTCGCCTGGTACAGACGACACCAAGTTCTAGAATCCAACAATTAAACATTGGGTCCTACTGATGTTTTCTTTCTGACTTGAGATGTTTTTCCAATGGGTGGGGATGGCCGTGAATCACGGGAGGGGGGCCGTGAATGGCGGGAGGGGGGGTCGCGGGGGTCCGCGAATCACAGGAGGGGGGCGAGCGGGGGGCCCGCGAATCGCGGGAGGGGGGGCAAGCGGGGGTCCGGGGGGGGGGGGGGGGGTGTGCCGCTCACGTACACCATGGTGGATGGTGGGCGTGTACTGTAGCCCTGGCTGGACGGGGGGAGGTGATGTCAAGGGGGTGGTGGTGTGTATAACACTGGTCTTTTCCCTAGGGGGGGCGGGTTTGTGTATAACGCTGGGCGGGAACGTAATACACACACAGGGGATGAGTGACAGATCTGGCTAAATATATAAGAGATGTAGAGAACCAATATCTGTTTACTGACCGGATGATGTTGTGGAACTGGTTATTTTTTGTTTTCGATGGCGGCAACTTCAGAACAATGGGTCTACGGTATCTCGTCTATTTCCCACCCCTACCCAGTGCTACCCACTGGTGATGTATAGTAGAATGACTTACAATAGAGACAGTGACTCAAAATTAGCTGTAGTGGAGACGTTATCCCAGGTGCACTAACAATTCTTTGTCGCACTGTTGGACTTCATCATCCCGGGCAGAAATAACACCCCCCCCCCTCCCCCCCGCAGTTATTCTACAGCGCCTCTGTAGATCGTATCACTAGCCTTGTAGGCTTTGTCTAAAAGCATTGTGGCGGTTTTCTGTTTTTTCCTTTCGCACGTACCGGGGAAAGGAAGAGAATACTAATAATTAAGCGAAGAGGCAGCAGAATATCAGACACTAAGTAATGAAATTTATCTTCATGTAACAAATATGACAATTTGCGTTCCACGGACCTCTCGTTTTTTAAAACGTCAAGTGACAGCTGTGTGCGAGACAATCCAGCCCACATGCCGGGAACGCGTGGGCGTGCATCCTGATGACTATAGGCAGGCAGGAGGATTCTAAACAAGCGCTTTCTCGTGAGCAGCATTAGTCTGATGCACTTAGCATTGTGGTTCTCTGGTAGGATGTATGAAGGTGATGAACTTAGCATTGTGGTTCTCTGGTAGGATGTATGAAGGTGATGCACTTAGCGTTGCGGTTCTCCGGTAGAATGTATGAAGGTGAAGGTGATGCACTTAGCATTGTGGTTCTCTGGTAGGATGTATGAAGGTGATGCACTTAGCATTGTGGTTCTCTGGTAGGATGTATAAAGGTGATGCACTTAGCGTTGCGGTTCTCCGGTAGAATGTATGAAGGTGATGCACTTAGCGTTGCGGTTCTCCGGTAGAATGTATGAAGGTGATGCACTTAGCGTTGCGGTTCTCTGGTAGGATGTATGAAGGTGATGCGCTTAGCGTTGCGGTTCTCCGGTAGGATGTATGAAGGTGATGCGCTTAGTGTTGCGGTTCTCCGGTAGGATGTATGAAGGTGATGCGCTTAGCGTTGCGGTTCTCCGGTAGGATGTATGAAGGTGATGCGCTTAGCGTTGCGGTTCTCCGGTAGGATGTATGAAGGTAATGCGCTTAGCGTTGCGGTTCTCCGGTAGGATGTATGAAGGCACCTTCCAGCAGAGAGTGATGCCAATAACTTCTAGTCTGGGAGTCTTCCTCCGCTGCTACCGCTGTCGTTGTAACTTGCTTAATAAGCCCGGTATAATAGTGCGCATCGTTTAAGGAGTCAATATATCAACCTGTCTTTATAAAAGGTAAAAATTTATAGCAATATAACAGAGTACATTTGAGGCGCTAAAGCATCATTTTGGGCAAAAATATATAAATATTTTTGACCAAAATAATGCAAAGTACCTACATTTTAGTCCATGTTATATTGCAGAGTATTTTATAATTATTCCGATTAGCAGTGCTTAGTGTTTTTTCCTCTGTTGTACTACAAGTCTCCAAAGGCAACAAATCGCGTTATGTTTAGAATTAGGGTGTGCAGTCCAAGGTGCCTAACCCCCCACCCCCCAAATTAAGGACACATGAAGACCTTAGTCCAGAGGTGACCCAACAAGTCCATTGAGATCTACCAGCAGTCCATGTTTTCCAGGCCACCTGTGGATCTGTAGAATGTATCGGTTAGGAATGAATGCAGCACTTGTTTGACAATGTGACAGTTAGTAATGACTACACCTGTGCACGAGTCAGGTGGTCTGAGAAATTTGACAGTTAGTAATGACTGCACCTGTGCTCCAGCTATGTGGTCTGTGAAATGTGACAGTTAGTAATGACTGCACCTATGCTCCAGCTATGTGGTCTGGGAAACGTGACAGTTAGTAATGACTGCACCTATGCTCCAGCTATGTGGTCTGTGAAACGTGACAGTTAGTAATGACTGCACCTGTGCTCCAGCTATGTGGTCTGTGAAATGTGACAGTTAGTAATGACTGCACCTATGCTCCAGCTATGTGGTCTGGGAAACGTGACAGTTAGTAATGACTGCACCTATGCTCCAGCTATGTGGTCTGTGAAACGTGACAGTTAGTAATGACTGCACCTATGCTCCAGCTATGTGGTCTGGAAAACGTGACAGTTAGTAATGACTGCACCTATGCTCCAGCTATGTGGTCTGTGAAACGTGACAGTTAGTAATGACTGCACCTATGCTCCAGCTATGTGGTCTGGAAAACGTGACAGTTAGTAATGACTGCACCTATGCTCCAGCTATGTGGTCTGTGAAACGTGACAGTTAGTAATGACTGCACCTATGCTCCAGCTATGTGGTCTGGAAAACGTGACAGTTAGTAATGACTGCACCTATGCTCCAGCTATGTGGTCTGTGAAACATGACAGTTAGTAATGACTGCACCTATGCTCCAGCTATGTGGTCTGTGAAACGTGACAGTTAGTAATGACTGCACCTATGCTCCAGCTATGTGGTCTGGGAAACGTGACAGTTAGTAATGACTGCACCTATGCTCCAGCTATGTGGTCTGGAAAACGTGACAGTTAGTAATGACTGCACCTATGCTCCAGCTATGTGGTCTGGGAAACGTGACAGCTGGAGCATAGGTGCAGTCATTACTAACTGACACGTTTTCCAGACAACATAGCTGGAGCATAGGTGCAGTCATTACTAACTATGTGGTCTGGAAAACGTGACAGTTAGTAATGACTGCACCTATGCTCCAGCTATGTGGTCTGGGAAACGTGACAGTTAGTAATGACTGCACCTATGCTCCAGCTTTGTGGTCTGGAAAACGTGACAGTTAGTAATGACTGCACCTGTGCTCCAGCTATGTGGTCTGTGAAATGAGACATTTAGTAATAACTGCACCAGTGCACCAGTCAGGTGGTCTGGGAAACATGACAGTTAGTAGTGACTGCACCTGTGCTCCAGCTAGGTGGTCTGAGAAATGTGATAGTTAGTAGTGACAGCACCTGTGCACCAGCTAGGTCAGTAATGGCTAACCTTGACACTCCAGCTGTTGTTGAACTACACATCCCAGCATACCCTGCATCAGTTTTAGCATGGCCAAATAGTAAAACTGATGCAGGGGCATGCTGGGATGTGTCGTTCAATAACAGCTGGAGTGTCAAGGTTAGCCATCACTGAGCTAGGTGGTCTGGTGCACAGGTCCAATGTAAGACCTAAGGGACAGATTCTCTAAGCTTCAAAAGTAATCAAATGGAGAGTGATAAACAGCCAGCCAATCAGCTCCTACCTGCCATGTCACAGGCTGTGTTTGAAAAATGTCAGGCAGGAGCTGATAGGCTGGCTGTTTATCACTCTACACTTATCACTTTTGAAGCTTAGAGAATCTGGCTCATAGGCTGTAAGTCACAGGTCTTCAACCTGTGGCCCTCCAGATGTTGTGGAACTAAATATCCCAGCATGCCCTGAGGGTTTTTGGCATGCTCCTATAGGAAAAAATGTGGCAATGCATGCTGGGACATGTAGTTTCACAACATCTGGAGGGCCAAAGGTTGAAGACCCTGCGTAGTTTGAGCCATCTACTGCTCAAACTGGAAATCCACTAAAGTGAATTAAGCAGAACTACTGCTGAGAGAATACTGGCAAATAATCTGGCAACAGTCTGTCCATTATAACAAGCCCACAGTAGGTTATATGAGTCGTGACCCTCAATAAGATCAGATGGCAATTATTTGGCATTTTATTATAACTTGTACAATCTACAAAAAATTCCAGGCCCCTCTGAAGCCGTTTCCTCCAACATCCTCCCTCACCGTCACCAACCCACAGTCGGTTATCCCAGCAAGATTCCATCAACTTGATCGCTTGGCTTTTGGTAAAAGAAATAGCTCAGGCTATAAGTAATACCTCTTTCAGACCGCACTCTAGACCCAGGTTATTGCCGTGTTCTTGTGGCCCCAACACGGGTCAAGGTGCGGTCTGAAAAGGCCACCACGGGTCGAGCACCACGGATGTTCAACCCTGGTATTGACCAGGGTTGAAAACGGCTATGACCCGTGTCAAGTGCAGTGTGAACGGGTGCCTGGGTCGAGCGACCCGAGTCCCGTTCACAGTATGGAGGAGGCAGCACTGTCAGCTCCAAGTACTGCCTCCTCCCGAGCCCACGATGACGAGCCGCCGCCCAGCTCCGACTCGGCATTATGCCGTGTCGGTGTCAGAACTTTCAGACCGCATTGCCGTGTTGCTCTGGGGATGGGACCCGTGTCCTAATCCCGTGTGCGACACGGCATTTGCAGTCTGAAAGTAGTATAAGTAAAGCAGCTGGATGTGAGGGCTTCCCGGCAGTGCGCTACAAATCCCTTAACCCCCTTTGCTGCTTCTACACCTCAATGTGCAAAGCCCTCGAAGCTGGGATCATAGTCATCGTAACGGAGGCTAATGCATAAATACCTGGGCTTGCCCAATTTCCCTAATGTAGACAGTATTACACTATTTGTATTTTTTTTCTATTTTCCTTTTGGGTAATACCCGTCTGGGAAGAAAAGAAAAAACTTTATTTGAATTTTAAGCGCCAGAAGAACACTCCAGTAATTATATAACACCTTTGTAGCCAAGCAGCTGCACCCTGTCCGCCTGTCACTAGCGCATAATGAATAGGTGGCGTCCATCCGGGAGAAGCGTCAACACAAGATGTACCAGTGATCTTATCATTTAATGGACTCTAGACAGACGGTTCCTGTGCTATCACTTGATGCTGAGAAGACGTTTGGATTAATGACGGATATACTCGGCCACTTTGGTGCAAAGGATGATTCTTTATCAAACATAAAAGCTCCATACTTCAACCCTGGCCGGACACGTCTCAGTCAATGATAGTATTGATATTAGTAACGAATCCTAATTAAATAGTTACCTTCCAATCAGGTTGCGATGTGTTTGGACAATGCCAGTTGGGTGCTAATGGGATGAGTTGTAAAACTCATTGCGTATTATAAAATGAGTTGATAAATCAGCCCTTAGTCTGTTATTAGCCTGTCCAAGGGGCTGGACCATCAGGAATGTGAGAGGCGGTATGACCGGGCAACATTTCCAACAAGGATCGTTGGGCAAACACAAGAGGAAGGAGGAAGGGTGGCAAACAGTTTTATCTCCACCCCTGGGTGCAATAATATTATGCTGTGGTCAAACTCCATAAATATGTAGACACTTTGGTTAACAGTAATGTCAACACCGAAATATCTAACATGTCAACAGCTGGAAAAGGTCAACATTTTAAAATGTCAACATACTGTGTCGACACACAGTGAAAATGTTGACATTAGCAATACATTAGCTTTAAGAGTTAGGGTAAGGCATAGCTCAAAACTACATTACCGACACTGTGACCATGACAACATTTCATCAGTTTCGTCATGTCGGCTGTTGACATGGTAAATGGCAACATGGTGGATACATACGTCAACGTGTTCACTGTCAACATTAGAACCATGTCGACATGCTGATGGTCCCCACTGATCTAATATACCTTAGTGTTCGTTCTAGCAACCAGCACCTTTCCAAACCTATGCTCCTCTTTCCTGCCTGAGGTGACACTATCTGATGTTGTGCTTCTAGCACAATTTGGTCTGTATATCTCTCTCTCTACTGGAATACAGACAGGACTGCGCTAGGAGCACCACAGCCAAGAGTGACCCCCCAGTCAGGGAAAAGGAACTGTACAGGTTTTGAAAGGTGCAGGGTGTTAGAATGAACACAATACCAAATGCATTAGAAGGTTAGAAGGCCGGCCCATGGTTGCCTATCCCCGGACTAATGCCATAACGCAATTGCCACAAAAGATCTCAGACAGCAAGAAGCCCCAGCGACTCAGTCCTACACTCCCCCAAAAAAACATTATGGGATATTTATTTATTTAATGATCGTCTGTATACGGTAACTCGGGCTCCAGTGCCTAATGTTCTAGCAAACAAAGAGCGCACACTTACGGCTAAGCAGTCTGAAATTTGGCAGTCCTTCCGTTCAAAGCTCTTAATTCTTGGAGTGGGCGTTCGGAGTGGCTAGACAAAGAGAGATTTGGGTAACCATGGAGCCACCTGCGTAGCCCCCCCCCCCCCCCCAGGTCTTCACCTTACTCTACGCTACCTAACGCCTTTGACATACACCCTCCGCAAAAAGAGGCAGGTCCCCCACTAGCTGCAGCTCCGGAGATTCCATCCTCGCTACAAAGGGACCGAAGCGAACGCAGACATTTTAGCACATGATAAAATATTGATGGGGGAGATGAAGAAGAAAAAAACTGCTAAATAAAAAGCAGGCCAGATGTAAGGAGAGACAACGCGCGCGGGGACAAGGCAGGAAAAGGGTACCAGAGAGACCCCCCGTTACTCCATTCCTGGCATGCTATACATTATACATCACTGTACACGCACACATCATTTAGAGCACATGGGAACGGTTCATAGCTCCACAGCGGGGATGGTTATTTATCGGGAAATTTAAATGTGGGATGTGGGGGGGGAGCCGAGTTTTATTTCACGCTTGGTATCTGGGCGCCTTTGTACGGTATTGCGCCCCCCTCGGTGTGGCAGTCGCTGGTGTCAGATAGTGATTTTAAAGCTGGTTACTCGGCAGGGGAAGTCGCTTTATTGGAATATATCAATGTTTGCATCTGTTGTGTGCGCGGCGGGGGAGCAGCTATCTGGGATGGGAGCGGGTTCCCAGCCGGTGCGTGGATGATACAGACGCAGTAATCTCTCGGTGACAGAGTTAAAGAGACACCGTTGCAAATAGAGGTGATTCGGGTTTTTTAACTTCTCCATAAAAGGCTGTTATCGGTGTTACAGAGAGAGATATCCAGCTTAACGATGTCAGATATTTACAGCGATTGTGCATCTAAGAAGAGCCTGACACCGCCGCGAGGTCTCGCTCTGTGATCGGTGATTCGTGTTCTCTGCATGAACCAGATTATAGGCTGTGGAATCAGACAGGGACATCCAGACGTCACACCCCGGTACTGCAGCTATGGGTGGGGTAGGCCTCTATCTGGTGGTGCGAGCACCCCAGGATTTATTCTCCAATAGATCAATTCCGTCCAAATGACAGCTTCTGCAATGTGTTTTCACTTTGAGCTGTGACAGTTTTGACTTTGAGCTGTGACAGTTTTTAGCAAACAAAGTGTCCACCCCACCCCCAGTCCCTATCTGCTCCTACCTCCAATCTCTGTCTTCACAGCTCCCTCTCTCCATAGCCAGCAAGTTTGAAACAGACGTGTCCCTGCAAAAATTGCTTTCACTTTCTGTTATGACATCTCTTAACACACAAGGGAGTAATTTTGGTTTGTGGAGTGGCCTCTAGTGGTCAGTGGCAGTATTTCACCTCATAGAGATGAGGAATTGTATATAAAGTACTGACCAATCAGCTCCTAACTGTCATGTTAGGAGGTTAGGGGGTGATTGGTCAGATATTGCATGCCGGACAATGTAGCAAGCAAAAATGGACGACCTTTGTGGTGACCTTGTGCCTGACTGCAGCGGGGGCGGCGGGCAGGAGATTAAAAAAAAAAAAAACATTCAAATGAATGGGCAGCCGCTGATTGGCTGAGAGAGCTCTGCCCATTAATTTGTATGGTTTTTTTTTATCTCCAGCCTGCCGCCCCCACCGCTCATGCAAAACAGGGAGAGCCCTTCTCTTGCCCAACACTTCCCCGCGGGTGTGAAAAAGCCGCTGACAGCTGCACATAAGAATTATCTACTAGGCAGCCCGTCTGACCTCCAACTCCGTTCTGATCGGATGTCATATACATGCGATTCGGGCCGATTTCACCCAATTTATCGTCCCGATCCGCTGGAATCGGGTGAAATTGGGCCCAAATCACATAGTGCGTGCCCAGTACAGGAACATAAATGTACAACAGTGGGGAGTATTCAATGCGGTCGGCGAGGGGGTTAAACATCGGGGATTGCCAAGCGATCCTTGCTGTTTAACCCCCACGCCATTTCCCCCTCGCTCTGAAAACCTAGCGAGGGGGGAAGCGGTGTGTGGCGGGGAGTCAGTGGAATACTGTCACAGCTTGCAGAAAGCGTTGAATATACCCCAATGTATTATCAATAGATTAACAGTCTGATTGATCTTTTTGGATAATTTCCTGCACTTTTATACAAGAAATAACCGCTATCATAAAAACGCTCCCAAAATAACCGTATAACTTAGACAGGTCCCGGCACCTGCCCCGCAGCTATAAGTCCTCCTTATATCCCAACATTGCCTGTGACTATGAGGGGGGGTGGGGGCAGGAAAGACACTCTTAATTATTAAAAAAATCAAAGCAAAGCTCGATTAAATATGTAAATGAACTGCAAAGCTAGCCTTTTACAAACAGCGTGAAGCTGCCCGTAAGTATACACTGGAGACGTGAGCCCCCCCCCCCTCCCTCCCCCACCGTCCCCCCCCCCCCCCCACCGTCCCCCTCCTTTCATTATGACTTTATAGACAGCAGCCGGAATATGCTCTACAGAATCTTCTAATAAAAGACCATACCATCCCGCCCTGGGCCCATGCCCATTATAATTAGTATTATGCAACCAATCCCTCAGGTCACCCAGCTGAAAGAGCACTTTCATGCTAATTAGAGAAAAACCTTGAATTCTGGATTTTTATTTCCTATTTCATTTTAACCATTTCCAAAAGTGTTGGATGAATCAGGCTGCACTGTATTGTATACATCCCGGCATATTACAGATTATATTATAACTAGCTAATGGGCCACCGGGCAAAGGTTCGCTGGGCAGAACATTTTCCAGGTTTTTTTTCAGTTTCCATACCACCCAGCAGGTCACCGGCAGGTGCACTGGGAGAGTTCACCAACTGTCATACTTCCAGAGCACAATGGTGATGCATAACTCTTCATTACGTTTACAGGGCTATGCAATCACTGGGTATGCGCAGTCCCAAGAAATCTCTGGTTAGATATAGGCATTGGAGCTCTTAGTCCAGGCCATGCATGAGTCCCAACAGTGGAGGACTGCTCTGTGGCTATGAGCGGCTGAATTATCAGAGATTTACAGTCGCATGCGGTATGTTACCTGGGCATTGGCCGGACCACAGGTGATCAGAATTATGCTGCCTTGCAGAACCATCGAGCTCAACGATTCCTCCAAAGAGCTAGGACTCCAACCCATGCGGTACCAGTGCTCTACCCAAACACTTTCACTCCTCAAAACACAGGGACAGATTCATTAAGCCCAGTGAAGTGATAAAGTGGAAGGTAAAAAAGTACCAGCCCATCAGCTCCTAACTGCGGCTTTGAAAAATAACAGTTAAGAGCTGATTGGCTGGTGCCTTTATCATCTACAACTTTATCACTTCACCAGTCTTACTAAATCTGCCCCACAGACTGTAACAGGGCAGTTAGGATCTGATTGGCTGGTGCGTTATCTGCAACTTTATCACTTCACCAGTCTTAATAAATCTGCCCCATAGACTGTAACATGGCAGTTCGGAGCTCATTGGCTGGTGCGTTATCTGCAACTTTATCACTTCACCAGTCTTAATAAATCTGTCCCACAGACTGTAACATGGCAGTTAGGAGGCGATTGACTGGGACTTTGGACCAGATGTACTAAGCCTTGAAAAGTGATACAGCAGAGAGAGATAAATAAAGTACCAGCCAATCAGCTCCTTACTGTCATTTTTCAAACCCAGCCTGCAACTTGACAGATAGGAGCTGATTGGCTGGTACTTTATTACTGGCCACTTTATCACTTCACCAGGCTTAATAAATGGTTGGTTGGCACTTTATCTCTCTATTTTCAAGCTGAGTACATCTGGCCCTTTATCTCTACTTTATCACTCTCCAAGGCTTAGCGCATCTTCCCATGTCCTGGCTCCTTCTCTCCCCCCTGGTGATGAGGAGAACAGGGGACGAAGGTCAGGTAATGACGTGGGAATGGAGATGCTTCATCTAATCTCTGTCCTGCATTGTTACAATGCATCAGACACGCATCTCTTTCCCGATAGGATGACTCATGTCCTCCGCTGCCAAGATGCTGTAACCGGCCACATTACCCCTCTCTGCCCGTCCATGGCACAGAGCCGTCCTTGGCCCGGTTTGCCAGTGAGCCAATTTCCATCTCAGTCGGTGATTTTGCATCAGTGAGTAATGGGATTTATTTCTATGTAACTGTAGCTGTAGCAAGAGAGAGGGTCCAGGGGAGATGTTTATTGGAAAGAAATAAGGTGGAGAAATGGTCCCTCTCAGCCAATCAGCAGCAGTTCTGCAAAAGCAGCTAAGAAGAATGGACCAGCGACCACCAATCAGGCAGTAATGTGCTCCTTTATGGCCCCTCGGAGAAGGGAGATACTCTGCACCCCAAAATTTGAACGCTACCACATACCTAACCTATGCCAGTCTAATCCAAACCCAAGCCTCCTGTAGCCTAACCCTAACCATCCTCTCCCCGAAGGCTAACCCTAACCTCCCCTCCTGCAGCCTAACCCTAACCTCCCCTCCTGCACCCTAACCCTAACCTCCCCTCCTGCACCCTAACCCTAACCTCCCCTCCTGCAGCCTAACCCTAACCTCCCCTCCCTGCAGCCTAACCCTAACCTCCCCTCCTGTAGCCTAACCCTAACCATCCTCTCCCCGAAGGCTAACCCTAACCTTCCCCTCCTGCAGCCTAACCCTAACCTCCCCTCCTGCAGCCTAACCCTAACCTCCCCTCCCTGCAGCCTAACCCTAACATTCCCCTCCCTGCAGCCTAACCCTAACCTTCCCCTCCTGCACCCTAACCCTAACCTCCCCTTCCCTGCAGCCTAACCCTAACCTCCCCTCCCTGCAGCCTAACCCTCCCCTCCTGCAGCCTAACCCTCCCCTCCTGCAGCCTAACCCTAACCTCCCCTGCTGCAGCCTAACCCTCCCCTCCTGCAACCTAACCCTAACCTCCCCTCCTGCACCCTAACCCTAACCTCCCCTTCCCTGCAGCCTAACCCTAACCTCCCCTTCCCTGCAGCCTAACCGTAACCTTCCCCTCACTGCAGCCTAACCCTAACCATCCCCTCCTGCAGCCTAACCCTAACCATCCTCTCCTGCAGCCTAACCCTAACCTTCCTGCAGCCTAACCCTCCCCTCCTGCAGCCTAACCCTAACCATCCCCTCCTGCAGCCTAACACTCCCCTCCTGCAGCCTAACCCTCCCCTCCTGCAGCCTAACCCTAACCTCCCCTACTGCAGCCTAACCCTAACCTCCCCTCCTGCAGCCTAACCTTAACCATCCCCTCCTGCAGCCTAACCCTAACCTTCCCCTCCTGCAGCCTAACCCTAACCCTCCTGCAGCCTAACCCTCCCCTCCTGCAGCCTAACCCTAACCATCCCCTCCTGCAGCCTAACCCTAACCCTCCCCTCCTGCAGCCTAACCCTCCCCTCCTGCAGCCTAACCCTAACCTCCCCTCCTGCAGCCTAACCTTAACCATCCTCTCCTGCAGCCTAACCCTAACCTCCCCCTCCCTGCAGCCTAACCCTAACCATCCCCTCCTGCAGCCTAACCTTAACCATCCTCTCCTGCAGCCTAACCCTAACCTTACCCTCCCTGCAGCCTAACCATCCCCTTCTGCAGCCTAACCCTAACCTCCTCTCCTGCTGCAGCCTAACCTCCCCTCCTGCAGCCTGACCCTAACCTCCCCTCCCTGCAGCCTAACCCTAACCTCCCCTCCCTGCAGCCTAACCCTAACCTCCCCTCCTGCAGCCTGACCCTAACCTTAACTGTCTCCTCCTGCAGCCTAACCCTAACCTCCCCTCCTGCAGCCTAACCTCCCCTCCTGCAGCCTAACCCTAACCTCCCCTCCTGCAGCCTAACCCTGTTTTCTAGCCCTGGACTAGAACACACATTTGCTATAATTTCAAAATGAATACAATAAAATGTGTTGTAGCCCTGGACGCCCAACATCGATTAAGAACAATTTAAATTGATCTGAAATCCTTCAAACTCGACCTTTAGTAGATACAGTATACCCCTAACCCTCCATAAGACAACATGGGGTTAAACCGGCACATTCCCGCATACCAGGTGCCTTACCTTTCAAAATGTCACAAACAAACCACCTTTCAAACATGTTTTCCTTTAGGCTGCGAGCGTCAGGACGTGCCTGCGTCTCCTGCAGTACAACACCCTGCGCTATGGGAGAAGACATGAGTCTAATAAACCGCATGCATGCTAATAGCGCAGAGAACTCTGCATAAACAAATAACATTATTCCCCCAATGTCAGTCACTCAATCACGTTCAGTCCCAGCCGCGCTCAGCCCCCCCCCCCTCCTCCTTCCCAATGACAGAGATCTCTTCCAACGCTGCTAAGTTAAGGACAGAGCAGGCTGCTTGGCACTGTGTCTGCAGCGACAGATTAACCGGCCTCCTGCCGACAGCTACCGCGGCTTAGCCGGAGAGATGAGCGGAAAATTAAACTCTTCATCCGTCCTGATGAAGATTAATATCTTTTCTCTGACGAGCAGAGAGCGCTTAATGTATGCTATTAATATGGAATCGTTGAGGTGTAAGCTCTGTAACACGGCTGTCAACCCAAGTCAGTCCTGACCGGGCGGTTTGCATGCTCCGCCGTATAATCAATGTTCTGTACATCGGAGAGTGCGGCAGAGCTCCGGCGAACGTGTCTGCGGAGGGATTCATCAAGGCGAACTACCGGGATGTTACCATTATTTATCAGAATAGAACAGCTTCTGTCTGTGTCTGTGTTATTAGTAGCATCGGTGGCGGCTGTCACGGGCGACAAGACAAAACATTGAAAAGTTTTCTGTAATATAGGGCGGGAGGGTGAAGTGTAGAGGATAGGATGAGCCAGGGCCTGCCATTTTGTTGTAGCACATCTGCCATTTTGTTGTAGCCGCTTGTAGTGATCAATCTAGCACCCTGCACCGTTCAAAACCTGTGCAGTTCCTCTTTACTGCCTGTCTGGAGTGTCGCTAGGGATGGCAATTGACTATCAATGATTAGAAAACATCGAAGGTTGATGGCCGATGTCGAATAGTTTTGTCATCGATGGGGAGAACCAGATGGTTTCCCACCATCAATGTCAAGGTTAAACGAATAGTTTAGTTTTCCTTTTTAATGGGACATGGAGCATAGCTCCGCCCAGGACACCTGCGATGCCCCGCCCCATATTCTGATTGGACCACAGGCCAATCAGTCAGAGAAAATGGATGGCCACCCGATATGTAAAAACATCGATGGCCATCCATTGCATAGTTATGCACCATTGATGGTCAGCTGCACTTTTGCCATCGATGGTAAACATCACTGTCTGCTTGTGTTCTTTTCGTACATTCCGGTCTGTATTGTGATACAGGCCACAATGTGATAAAGACATAACAGCAGACAAAGACACCCTTAGGCATGAAAGAGGAACTGCACAGGTTTGGAAGGGTGCAGGGTGCTAGAGTGATCACTACTTCCCAGGGTTTTGTAGCCAAATAATGGGCATTGTTCAATGCTGTCAGCCGGGGATGAGTCTAGCGATGGGGAATTAGTCAATGCCGGTATACAGACCTTACATTTCATATAAGCAAAGGCCATGCATAGCTGTGGGCAAAGATTTCTCAAGAAGAATCTGATTCCCCATCAGATTCTTCTTGAGAAATGATTGGCTTCAAGAAAATGGTGTCCCGGTGGAGAATGGACAATAAGCTAAATCTATCACTTTACTTCTGGGTTCTAGGCAGAATAATGTAGCGCTTGAAGGGAGGGGAGGGGCATGGAGACTGCTGAGAAGGCATCAGAATGTCCCGCCCCGGGAAACGCCATCGCCCCATACAGTAGCATTAGTTGTCAGAACCCAGCTTCAAAAAGTCACAATTTTTTTAGCTCAATAAATTGGCCCAGCCTGAGGTCCTCATCGAGAATTACAGGGTCTGCCGTCTCCAGGTTTAGGCTGCTTAACGCAGAGAAATCTTTGCTTATGCGTTCGCCATTTCTTAATGACCACTAATATTGAAATGTGCCTTCTCCGCACAGAGTGATCCATTTGAAGGTGGTTTTTGGCTTGATAAATAGGGGCAGATGTATTAAGCCAGGAGGAGTGATAAAGCTGAAGGTGAAGCAGCAGCCAATCAGCTCCTAGCTGTTATTTTTTTCAAAGCCAGCCTGTAACTTGAGTTAAGAGCCGATTGCTGCTGCGAACCGAACTGACCAATAGTTACGTATTGTACCCATATCCGGCCCCGCATCCTATAATCCCACTCTGCACGTCTCTAGGGTAAATAGAATCAGACCTGCGTTCACCTCACCTTCCCCATTATACTTGGGCCAGGCCCGGTTGTACCTACTGTCCCCCACCCCCAGCTCCCTGCTGGCACCTTGTAATTACCTTTTAAAAAACAAAAGATTTAAAAACTTTTTATACTTTTAGAAGAGATGTAAAGTGGGCGAGAGATGCACCTGCTCACTAAATAATGCAGGATCTACACACCACAACATGGCCAATGTGTCCTCTGCGCATCCAGGATTATTAGCGGTGATATAATTGGGCCCGTAGGGAATTCAGGTTTACCCTTGCGATCCTGCATTGCCCCAGACTACTGTACTGCGGCTGACACTACTGTGATATCACGGGCTGTAATCCCTCACATGTGACAACCGGAAGAGCACAGACCGCTGTTGACCCAATCAATTTCCCGCAGCGTGACACAGAAAATATCCTGCCGTGGTTGGTCGACAAAAACTCTGTTGATTAGTAGACCGCTGGACACCGGATGTCACTGACCCTTTTAACTAAATTGCGCTCAGGAGATGCATGAAATGAATAATCCCCTCAGCGCACTTTACTTTCAAGGTAGTGTGCTTGTATGATCTCTATGCTATGTAAGCTTTTCGGCGGAGGGAACTGAAATATCCTTATATATTTTTTCTGTTAAGTTCCTGTATTGGCAGCACGGACGGTGTAATGGTAAGCATTACTGCCTCACAGCACTGAGGTCATGGGTTCTATTCCCACCATGTGTTATATATACGGGGCAGTACGGACGGTGTAATGATTAGCATTACTGCCTCACAGCACTGAGGTCATGGGTTCTATTCCCACCATGTGTTATATATACGGGGCAGCACGGACGGTGTAATGGTTAGCATTACTGCCTCACAGCGCTGAGGTCATGGGTTCTATCCCCACCATGTGTTATATATACGGGGCAGTACGGATGGTGTAATGGTTAGCATTACTGCCTCACAGCACTGAGGTCATGGGTTCTATCCCCACCATGTGTTATATATACGGGGCAGTACGGATGGTGTAATGGTTACATTACTGCCTCACAGCACTGAGGTCATGGGTTCTATCCCACCATGTGTTATATATACGGGGCAGTACGGACGGTGTAATGGTTACATTACTGCCTCACAGCACTGAGGTCATGGGTTCTATCCCCACCATGTGTTATATATATACGGGGCAGTACGGACGGTGTAATGGTTACATTACTGCCTCACAGCACTGAGGTCATGGGTTCTATCCCCACCATGTGTTATATATACGGGCAGTACGGATGGTGTAATGGTTACATTACTGCCTCACAGCACTGAGGTCATGGGTTCTATCCCACCATGTGTTATATATACGGGGCAGTACGGACGGTGTAATGGTTACATTACTGCCTCACAGCACTGAGGTCATGGGTTCTATCCCCACCATGTGTTATATATACGGGGCAGTACGGACGGTGTAATGGTTACATTACTGCCTCACAGCACTGAGGTCATGGGTTCTATCCCCACCATGTGTTATATATACAGGGCAGTACGGACGGTGTAATGGTTACATTACTGCCTCACAGCGCTGAGGTCATGGGTTCTATCCCCACCATGTGTTATATATACAGGGCAGTACGGATGGTGTAATGGTTACATTACTGCCTCACAGCGCTGAGGTCATGGGTTCTATCCCCACCATGTGTTATATATACGGGCAGTACGGATGGTGTAATGGTTACATTACTGCCTCACAGCACTGATGTCATGGGTTCTATCCCCACCATGTGTTATATATACGGGGCAGTACGGACGGTGTAATGGTTACATTACTGCCTCACAGCACTGAGGTCATGGGTTCTATCCCCACCATGTGTTATATATATGGGGCAGTACGGACGGTGTAATGGTTACATTACTGCCTCACAGCACTGAGGTCATGGGTTCTATCCCCACCATGTGTTATATATACAGGGCAGTACGGATGGTGTAATGGTTAGCATTACTGCCTCACAGCACTGAGGTCATGGGTTCTATCCCCACCATGTGTTATATATACGGGGCAGTACGGACGGTGTAATGGTTACATTACTGCCTCACAGCGCTGAGGTCATGGGTTCTATCCCCACCATGTGTTATATATACGGGGCAGCACGGATGGTGTAATGGTTACATTACTACCTCACAGCACTGAGGTCATGGGTTCTATTCCCATCATGTGTTATATATATATATACGGGGCAGTACGGATGGTGTAATGGTTACATTACTGCCTCACAGCGCTGAGGTCATGGGTTCTATCCCCACCATGTGTTATATATACGGGGCAGTACGGACGGTGTAATGGTTACATTACTGCCTCACAGCGCTGAGGTCATGGGTTCTATCCCCACCATGTGTTATATATACGGGGCAGTACGGATGGTGTAATGGTTAGCATTACTGCCTCACAGCACTGAGGTCATGGGTTCTATCCCCACCATGTGTTATATATACAGGGCAGTACGGATGGTGTAATGGTTAGCATTACTGCCTCACAGCACTGAGGTCATGGGTTCTATCCCCACCATGTGTTATATATACGGGGCAGTACGGATGGTGTAATGGTTACATTACTGCCTCACTGCACTGAGGTCATGGGTTCTATCCCCACCATGTGTTATATATACGGGGCAGTACGGACGGTGTAGTGGTTAGCATTACTGCCTCACAGCGCTGAGGTCATGGGTTCTATCCCCACCATGTGTTATATATACAGGTAGTACGGATGGTGTAATGGTTACATTACTGCCTCACAGCACTGAGGTCATGGGTTCTATCCCCACCATGTGTTATATATACGGGGCAGTACGGACGGTGTAATGGTTAGCATTACTGCCTCACTGCACTGAGGTCATGGGTTCTTTCCCCACCATGTGTTATATATACGGGGCAGTACGGATGGTGTAATGGTTATATTACTGCCTCACTGCACTGAGGTCATGGGTTCTATCCCCACCATGTGTTATATATACGGGGCAGTACGGACGGTGTAATGGTTAGCATTACTGCCTCACAGCGCTGAGGTCATGGGTTCTATCCCCACCATGTGTTATATATACGGGGCAGTACTGACGGTGTAATGGTTACATTACTGCCTCACAGCGCTGAGGTCATGGGTTCTATCCCCACCATGTGTTATATATACGGGGCAGTACGGATGGTGTAATGGTTACATTACTGCCTCACAGCACTGAGGTCATGGGTTCTATCCCCACCATGTGTTATATATACGGGGCAGTGCCAGTACGGACGGTGTAATGGTTACATTACTGCCTCACAGCACTGAGGTCATGGGTTCTATTCCCACCATGTGTTATATATACAGGGCAGTACGGATGGTGTAATGGTTACATTACTGCCTCACAGCACTGAGGTCATGGGTTCTATCCCCACCATGTGTTATATATACGGGCAGTACGGATGGTGTAATGGTTACATTACTGCCTCACAGCACTGAGGTCATGGGTTGTATCCCCACCATGTGTTATATATACAGGGCAGTACGGATGGTGTAATGGTTACATTACTGCCTCACAGCACTGAGGTCATGGGTTGTATCCCCACCATGTGTTATATATACAGGGCAGTACGGATGGTGTAATGGTTAGCATTACTGCCTCACAGCGCTGAGGTCATGGGTTCTATTCCCACCATGTGTTATATATACATGGCAGTACGGATGGTGTAATGGTTAGCATTACTGCCTCACAGCACTGAGGTCATGGGTTCTATCCCCACCATGTGTTATATATACGGGGCAGTACGGACGGTGTAATGGATGGCATTACTGCCTCACAGCGCTGAGGTCATGGGTTCTATCCACACCATGTGTTATATATACGGGGCAGTACGGATGGTGTAATGGTTAGCATTACTGCCTCACAGCACTGAGGTCATGGGTTCTATCCCCACCATGTGTTATATATACAGGGCAGTACGGATGGTGTAATGGTTAGCATTACTGCCTCACAGCGCTGAGGTCATGGGTTCTATCCCCACCATGTGTTATATATACGGGGCAGTACGGATGGTGTAATGGTTACATTACTGCCTCACAGCACTGAGGTCATGGGTTCTATCCCCACCATGTGTTATATAAACGGGGCAGTACGGACGGTGTAATGGTTAGCATTACTGCCTCACAGCAATGAGGTCATGGGTTCTATCCCCACCATGTGTTATATATACAGGGCAGTACGGATGGTGTAATGGTTACATTACTGCCTCACAGCACTGAGGTCATGGGTTCTATCCCCACCATGTGTTATATATACGGGCAGTACGGATGGTGTAATGGTTACATTACTGCCTCACAGCACTGAGGTCATGGGTTGTATCCCCACCATGTGTTATATATACAGGGCAGTACGGATGGTGTAATGGTTACATTACTGCCTCACAGCACTGAGGTCATGGGTTGTATCCCCACCATGTGTTATATATACAGGGCAGTACGGATGGTGTAATGGTTAGCATTACTGCCTCACAGCGCTGAGGTCATGGGTTCTATTCCCACCATGTGTTATATATACATGGCAGTACGGATGGTGTAATGGTTAGCATTACTGCCTCACAGCACTGAGGTCATGGGTTCTATCCCCACCATGTGTTATATATACAGGGCAGTACGGATGGTGTAATGGTTAGCATTACTGCCTCACAGCGCTGAGGTCATGGGTTCTATCCCCACCATGTGTTATATATACGGGGCAGTACGGATGGTGTAATGGTTACATTACTGCCTCACAGCACTGAGGTCATGGGTTCTATCCCCACCATGTGTTATATAAACGGGGCAGTACGGACGGTGTAATGGTTAGCATTACTGCCTCACAGCAATGAGGTCATGGGTTCTATCCCCACCATGTGTTATATAAACGGGGCAGTACGGACGGTGTAATGGTTAGCATTACTGCCTCACAGCAATGAGGTCATGGGTTCTATTCCCACCATGTGTTATGTATACAGGGCAGCACGGATGGTGTAATGGTTAGTATTACTGCCTCACAGTGCAGAGGTCATGGGTTCCATTCCCACCATGTGTTATATATACAGGGCAGTACGGATGGTGTAATGGTTACATTTCTGCCTCACAGCGCTGAGGTCATGGGTTCCATTCCCACCATGTGTTATATATACGGGGCAGTACGGATGGTGTAATGGTTAGCATTACTGCCTCACAGCACTGAGGTCATGGGTTCTATCCCCACCATGTACCGCGTGTACACGTGGTAGGGAATATAGAGTGTAAGCTCCACTGGGGCAGGGACTGATGTGAATGTTCAAAATATTCTCTGTACAGCGCTGCGGAATATGTGTGCGCTATATAAGAAACTGGTAATAAATAAATATTGCACCATTTCTCTTGCCTGCAACTTGTAATCCATAGTTACCTACCCTCACACATCCTACTGGAGGCTTTGATTTCACTCAGAAATCTCCTACTGCCCTGCATTGTGCTTCTAATCTCCAAGGTTCTGCCAAGAAGATTCTTTGAAAAAAATCACATGATCACACAGGGTCTTCTTATCTGTGCTGGTGTGTACTCATCCATGACATGCTGCTGCTGCTATTGAGTGACTTAGGGTAAGTATTTTTGTTAGTAATCTTTTTTTTTTTTTTAAGCCATTTGTTTAATTAGATTATCTGGTGTCCGTGTACTGATTTAGTGAATGCTGTAATGGTATAGAAAACAGCACATCCAATAAATATTGATTGTGCCTACAAGTTGCAGATATCCCAGTGTTCACAATAAGATAACATTTAATACACTGTAAACATACTTATATGCCAAGGGATCAATTCATTTGGAATTTATTGCATAGACACGGACACGTACGTCAACCTCCGGCTTGTCAATGTCCTCTTCCCAAAGCCCTCTAAACATTGTCTCTGTGGCTCTAGATCTGTGTTTGGGAACGGAGCAGCAGTCGCCATCTTCTCGATTTCTAAAACATTTTTTTCACCATCCGAGTGTGGACCTCTCTTTGCACCGTAGATCAGCGAGGTTGGCTTGGATTGATAATGACCTTAGAAGGTCGCGATCAAAGGTCAATGACCATTTCCAATAGCAACGGGCAACAAAGGAACCAGCGTATCATATATTTGGTGCAATATCGAGGACGTGGATGAGATAACCCTAACTCTGCAGGAGATGTATCCAACGCAAAAGTGCAGTAACTCGTACTGAATCTGTAGATTGCAGAGGTTCATCGCATCACTTACGATTAATAGGGTCCACGGTGGACATCAGAGATTGGCGGAGATCGGTTGCTATGGGCAACTTCTCTACTATTTAGAAGGTTTGATAAGTGGTAGCAGACACCTCCTCACCCCCCGCTGGTACTTGGAACTGTTAGTTCTCCGGGTCTGGCAGATATGAGAAGCTTGAAAGCTGTCTGAGTTTGTCAGTCAGAAACTGGCCGTACGCATCGGGGAACTGAGCGCGCTTGTACGCGCTATGGAAAGAGTTTTGGATGTAGCCACATTAAAGATTTTTTTTAACTACTGTATTGTGGTTTCAAGCCACCCAGAGTGCTGGCAGCGGACGGCTCCCGGGATACATCCAGAAATGCTTCTCCGCCCATTGCGGCATCATTGTCAATGCACCCACCCGTAGCTAAGTACATAGTAACAAGCACAAGCAGGATATAAAGACACAAACTCTATAAAAAAATAATAATTTTACGGCTCGTGTCTAGGGCAAGATTGTCAGCTAAGGAAAATGTAATTCTGAGATGGACACGAGAGCGGAAGGCCGCTGCAACTAGACAGATGGGTCTATGTACTGGGACTTGGAGAGAGATAAAGTGGTCAAAGATAAAGTATCATTCCCGCAGCTCCTAACTGTCATGCAAAAAAACTTATGTTGCGTATGATAGTGCTCCATCCAATCAGATCCCAACTGTTGTTTTTCAAATGCATGACATTTGGGAGCTGAATGCATGTCAGTTTGGGGCTGAACCCATGACAGTTGGGGCTGAACCCATGACAGTTGGGGGCTGAACCTATGACAGCTGGGAGCTGAACCCATGGCAGCTGGGAGCTGAACGCATGACAGATGGGAGCTGAACGCGTGACAAATGGGAGCTGAATGCATGACAAATGGGAGCTGAACACATGGCAGTTGGGAGCTGAATCTATGACATTTGGGAGCTGAACGCATGATGTTGGGAGCTGAACCCAAGACAATTAGGAGCTGAATGCATGACAAACGAGAGCTGAATGCGTGACAAATGGCAGTTGTGAGCTGAATCAATGACAGTTGTGAGCTGAACGCATGACAACTGTGAGCTGCAGCCATGGCAGTTGGGAGCTGAAGCTATGACAGTTGGGAGCTGATTGTCTGCAGCACAATTTATCAGGGATAGTATCGGTATTCCAGCGCTTGTAATGATTCTAAAGATTCTACATTTTCTATTACGTAGTGTTCAAGTCTTATATCAGATATGTCTTTGTATGCGAAAGAGTTTTTGTATTTATTTTTCCAGTTTAGAATACCCCCCCCCCCTCCACCACCACCACCCATCCACCTTGTGCACCTGAAAAGTAAAACTTTATGTGACATTATTCATTTTCACTAAATTTTACAGACACAATCAATCACCCGGCCTCCCCGGACATTCCCCGACGGGCCTTTCATCAGCGGTCTTGGACGTGAGCGGGGCTGTATTCTTAGCATGATGCACTTGGAGGTGACATTAATCACCCCGGACGCTCAGTACACTGGTTCCACACCCCATTAACTTACAAACTACTACGCTGTGTTATCAGCTCCTACCCAGGCCACGGCGTTTATGGCGAATGTACCGGAAACTGATAAACCCCGATTACAATCTGTATTTCTCAAATTAACAACTTGCTGTGCCGAATCTATCACAGTAAAATAACACACTTAAATAACCATTATGAAGTATACACAGTCTTAGGGATCGTTTATAAGTGTAATGGTTTATAGAGCCATTTTCACATTGAACTACTGTATTTATTTTTTTGCTAGGTCTCGTAAAACGATGGAACTTGTAACCACTGAATCCAACATATAAGTACAGACATAGCCGAATGTTTCAGTAACCCTGCTTGTAATGACAGCGGGTTAGACACACGGCCTTCGCTGTGAGCGAAGGGGTCCCCGTGGGCGTACACATGCCTCGTTATTCTGCTGGAGGACAAGTATAGGCTGACACTATAATATTATTTGAAGGCCATAATTAGTGCATACAGTATTTCCCTTCTCGGGGTGTTACCACTAGCAACGCTTGTTGCATAATAACAAACTCAGCTGATCGAGCGGCGTAATTAAAATTGCTACATTCGACATACACACGCCATTATTACGCAGCGGGCGCCACTATAAATGGCTCTACGCTTAACGATAATCCTTTCGCAGAGCTATATTACAAATAACGACTATACTGTAGTTCTGTCTCTCCAATCGCGTTTTTTTCTTTACCCAGGAGCTGTCCCTTCTCCCAAAATAAAAATATTCTGGGGAAACCTTGACATTTTTTTTTTGTATAATAGAGGACGCGACGAACAAAACCCAGTTATATAGATGCAGGAATTGCGCTGCGGACAGGGTAAGGGGGAGCTCCGACGTGTACCCCGATTATGCCCCTTATCACCGTATTCCGATTTACTAAAACTCCTCAGGTTGCACCTCCATTCCCTGTAAATCTTATTTTTTTTTATTCTTTCTTATTTCAAGATCTGAATCTACCGCCCGTTGTGGAAGTCAAAATGAACAACGTTTGATCCGTCCGCGGGAAGCAGGAATATAAAACAGACGGGAAACAATCTGTGAGTCTCTGATAATAGGATCAGAAGAAGACTCAATCTCCTCATTCTGGAACATGCAGACACCGCACCGTACCAATTTTTTGTCAGATATATTATCAGCATCTATAAAACGCTGACATACAGTATTACACAGTGCTGTACATACACGAGGATGGGAAGTCTCCTACCACAGGGTATTGTCCACCCGCTGCCCGTTACCCCCCTGCAAAAACGCCATTTGCACACATCATGAAGGTGGGCACTAACTACCTCCCGGTCTTCTGGCCCAGACGGGACATGGTTGCCAAGACGCCCATGGAGGGGCAGATCCCTCAGGTAGGCCCTGTCTTCTATAACTCTAGATCAGGAGATATGTTTTAAGTCAGAGTTGGCTTAGGAACAGCGATCATAGGAAAGGATATGGTTGCTGAGGTTACTTCATTCCTCTATATAAACTATACTGTTCTATACAGAATAATCATGAGGGACATGGGCGGAGAGCCTCTGGTGGCGTGATGATTGGGGTGTGGGATGGGGCTGATGGAACTAAAAAGTATGATGTGGGTGGCGATAAGTGGAAAGTGTGTGATGAAATAGAGGGGAGATGAAATCACAGGGTATTCATTAATGAGGTGACTGGGAGGTGAAGCTTTAGACACACCCCTCAAATGCTGGCCACACCCCATTGGTGTACTAGCCACACCCCTTCAGAGTACGAACATTGGAGGTGCACTGATACTGCGGCACTGAAGCTTCTGTACCGAGAGGGAGGGTTGGGGAAAAGCGCCAGACGAAGGTTATACCATTGATCGAAATGTACATATTTTATAGATTAAGACAGGATCTGAATAATGTCAATATTAACCATGCACGTTACTAAAGGGAGACATTTTAAAATCAAATGTTATATTTAATATTATAATGTTTTACCTACAGTACACCCATTTCACATCATTGGAAACCACAAGCACTAACACTGATTTGAGCAATTGCCCTCCACCAATTGGAGAGTATAGCTTGCAAATTTCAAAAGGCATCATTGAATGAAGAGAGCTACAGTATCTCACCTTTGAGGGAGAGAAAGTGGAGATGTTACCATAGCAATCAATTCACGCTTACCTGGCGCAGTATTTGAAAGGACAGTTACAAGCTGAGCGGTTGCTATGGGCAACTTCCCTCTATGCCACTCAGTGGTTTGATACACTTAAGTGGTGACCCTCTGCAATGGGAGTACCCACGTCACATTCACATCGGTTACGTACCGTCGAAGTTTCCGGTGAACAGATAAATCCAGGTGACGGCTGGAACGAAAAGGAGAGTGAGAGAGGCTGCCAGGAACTTCCTTCTCCCCCTGCAGAATCCCAGCATTCTCTCAGAATTGGGCTGTCCCAAGGTCACCGCGCGTCCTATGCCGGAAGCATCGCCGCTTCTTCCACCGGCATGTTATTATCCTGCAGAGGAAAGAGGACAGAGCATTAGACGGAGGATAATCCCACTATCACATCATAGTACCTGAAAGCACATTATGCAGCGGTGGGGCGGATGTATGCAAAATAATGTATCTATAATATAAAGAATATCATTATATAGACTATGCTAAATAAAAATAGGTAGAAACTGATGGTTTGCTACGGCAACTCCTCCCTCTGTAGATGGTTAGATACATCTGTCCCATAATCTTTAAAAGTTGCAGATGAAGTGTATCCAACCAATAGTTAGGCAGGGATCGCTTGGAGAGAGAGAACGTAGAGCCAATCAGCTTCTTCCATTTGAAAAAACAAAAAAACAGTTACAGTAGAAGCTACTTGGTTGCTTTGGCAACTTCTCACCAAGGCTTGCTACATCTGCACCTTGACGGTATATGTCTCCCAAGTAGGGGGGGGGGTGTGCCCTCGGCTGTAAAGGGAGTTGACCTCGGGTGAGGAGGGCGGGATGAGGGGGCATGGACAATCGCAGCAACCAGGGACAGATTATACAGGGGGCGACAGAGGCCGGTCGTCCTGGGGCCCATACACACTGCCCCTGCAGCAGCCCATAATGTCTGTCACCCCCTTCATGCCCACTTGCGTATCTGCCGCCGGGTGTAATCGCCTGCTGTGATCAACCTGGACGGGCATGCAGGCAGCCAGCTTTGCAGCCTCCTGACCGCAGTCTGCACTCCCATCCAGCTTGATCGCAGTGGGTGCTGCTGCGGGTGGCAACAGTGTACAGGCATGATGGGAAATGTCAGAAAACAGCTGCAACCTACAGTACAGGGTACCTTTAAGTCCTGCCTGCACATCACTGCACGGCGTGACGACATTACACCGTGCACAGAGCCACATGCTCCCCGTTTACAGGAGGAGAAGGAGGTTAACCCCTGAGGCAACGATCTCCCCTCTGGTATAATATGTAACAGGCATTACGCTGTGTGGTATAATATGTAACAGGCATTACGCTGTGTGGTATAATATGTAATAGGCATTACGCTGTGTAATATAATATGTAACAGGCATTACACTGTGTGGTATAATATGTAATAGGCATTATGCTGTGTGGTATAATATATAACAGGCATTACGCTGTGTGATATAATATATAACAGGCATTACGCTGTGTGGTATAATATGTAATAGGCATTACGCTGTGTGGTATAATATGTAACAAGCATTATGCTGTGTGGCATAATATGTAACGGGCATTACGTTGTGTGGTATAATATTTAAAAGGCATTACGCTGTGTCGCATAATATGTAACGGGCATTACGCTGTGTGGTATAATATGTAACAGGCATTACACTATGTGGTATAATATGTAATGGGCAGCTCCTGGGTGCCCTCCCTTCACTGATAGATGCAGAGCTGCGTTTATCACAGGCTCTTCTGACTGTCATCCTCACCCTTCCCACGGGACATTGTGGCCTATGGGTGGGACAGCGGTATAGTGTCCAATCCGGACCATCTGGAGGTGTGTACATGTTGCTTATGATAAATGGTGCTTCAGCCAATCAGCTCTCAACTGTCATGTACTTGAAAAACGGCAGAAGCCGATTGGCTGGAGCACTAGGGAAATGTATCAATCCACGAAGAGACAAAGTGGAGAGAGAAAAAGTACCAGACAATCATTACCCACCTGTTGTATTACAGGTTGTAGTAGAAAAATGCTAGTTGTGAGCTTATTGGTTGTTACTTTATCTCTCTCAGTGGGTTTTATACATCTTCCTCAGTGTAAAATGCAGGAAATCCTCTCTGTAAGCGGCAGAATAATAACAGACACATTATTCCCACTTTCTGCAGCTTTTTTAGCAGCATCCAAACAAATCTGCGGCGTCCGCGGAGCTTTCGGCACAAATTAGCATTAAGTACTAACACTCCGAGCCGCGAGAACGTCTCAGAAATAATGTAAGGAGGACGGATAATGTATTCCGGGTATAATTGCCTGTATGAGGAGATGGCGCCTCCCCGCACAGGGCAAAGCGATTCCTGCTGCGGGGAATGGTGCCAACACAAGCGCTGATCATTGTCTGACTTCCCCTATAGACTCCGGAATACGCGGCTGTAATACAGAGACATCGCATTCCCATATAAAAGGGCTGAACGCCATCCAGACGCTAAAACTAATTAGTTCTTACACAGTACAGAATAAGTCCATGAAGTGTCCCCTCTCCGCGCCCTCGGTTGCCCCTCTCTCCCTGGCGCGGTATAACATATCATTATACAGGATTACAGCGATGGTGCATCCTGAGCCAACATTCTACACACAAAGCCGATATTGTGTTATAAAAGTTCTCTACAACCCAAAGGGGCAAACATGGCAGGTAGGAGCTGATTGGCTGGTTCTTTTAAAGGGCAAACATGGCAGGTAGAAGCTGATTGGCTGGTATTTTACCTCTCTACAAACGGGCAGATTTATTAAACAATATACGCCACGAAATGCAAATATGAAGGAGGGGTACTTATGTAGTATCTGGGCGTTTGATTTAGAAATCGGATCGGATCGCATCGCATGCGACCAAATCGTATGCGATGCGATGGTCAAGATTTTTCCATAGGATTCAATGTTAAAATGGTCTGAGTCCATTTTAACATAGAATTCAATGGGAAAAAGGGGTCCTTTTCCTTTCCCCACTATCCAAGTGGGCACGGAGTTGGATATAAACCTGTGGCGAGCGTAGCGAGCCACCGAGCCCGAAGCGTGGCGAGCGTAGCGAGCCCCGCGAGGGGACACAGAATACTTTTTAAGAAATATGCGTCCCCTCGCGGGGCTCGCTTCGCTCGCCAAGCTTCGGGCTCGGTGGCTCGCTGCGCTCGCCACGCTATATATAATCAACTCTATGTCTACTTGGATAGTGGGGAAATGAACAGGACCTTCTTAACATTGAATCCTATGCAAAATCGCATCGAATCGCATCGCATCTGATTGTATGCCTTAAGGTAAGGCATACAATCACAAAATCGGACGCCCAGATACTACATAAGTACCGAAGGAGGTAACCACAAATACTTAGCAATTTCTGGAATGTGAAGCTGAAGATGGTGTCAGGCTTTGGCCTACTGTATTGGGGATTGTTTCGGAGAAGGCCCCCACCCCCACCCCACCCTAACTGAAGAAGGTGTGGCCAACGTCTGCACGGATTCGGTATGATATACTGACGATATACCGACGGTCAAAATACCAACAGCTATTGACCGACGGTCAAAATACAACTGTGTCCATGTCGACTGTGAAGACATTCGGGTAAAAAAACTGTGAAAAATCCCATGTCGACCTCGCAACCTGTCGACCAAAAGTCATGTAGACTTTTTCACCTGTCTACATTCTATATGTCGGTATTTTGACCTTGTCGGGATTTTAAATGTCGGTATTTTGACCATATCGGGATTTTGACCGTCGGGATTTTGAGTGATAGCATAAGTTATCTCTCCGGGGCCGTAGACGCAATTAATTTATATTTAAAGCATAAGACGGGAAGATTTATTTTACACTGCAGCAACAATTGTGTACAGATTTTAGGTTCCATTACATAAAGTAGACAAAATGAATGATTTGTTTCCATTTGTAGAAAGCAAAATGATTATCAATGCTAAACCGCAATAAACTCTGCAATATAACACATACCCCCCTACCCTCCCAGAATGTCCACAAGGCTACCGAAAATTGGGTACCCCTCCCGCCCCCCAGAAAGGTGGGCAATCCTCCCACATGCTCCCGAACCCACTCACATCTCCGCTGCTTGCCGTGCAAATTACGGGATTTGCAGCTATTCGGGGAAGAGGGCGAGGCTAAAATTATGCAAATTGATTCATTTTAGCCCCGCCCCTCCTCATAGACCTGCGATGGCCTGATGACATCGATATTAGTCCCCGCCCCCAAAAGTGCCCAGAGAGGAGACGGTTAAAGTAGTTAAGTGTGATATAACATAGATTAAATCTGAGGCCCACGTTTATGTGTTTATGTCACCCTTTTTGTGGTGTGTATGTCGACACCGTCAGCACACTATTATTTCCCCCTTCACATTCACTGGGATGGTAAAGTGTGAGCAAGTCGATTTTAAAAAAATAATGAAAAAATCATGTTGACCTTTTACTTTTGTCGACTATCTGTCAATGCCGATATGTCCGGCCATTCTTAGGTGTTGACCTAGTCGATCATTAGTGGCCGACCCAGTCACCATCGACCGGATACCATAGGAATGCCTTACACTAGGGCACAAAGGGGTAATAAAAAAGGCCAAGAGAGGGACACATTAAAAAAAAAGCTAATTAACTATGTAAAAACGTACAGTTGTTTATTTTTAAACCAATAGCCGGATTCTGTCTGAATGGGCGGAGACCGTGGCCCGCAGCGCTGAGGCTGGATCACCAGAATCTCCAGCGCTGCGATGGAACCAGCGGCAGTTACACAGTTAAAGGGAGCGGACTGGGGTTGGCGTTGCGCGAGTTCCGCTGGGCACATCATTATACAGACGAGAAGTGACTCTACAACAAACACCATAAGCTGTCAAGTCAGGGAAAATCATATTTGTCCTGATCACACATAGCGAGATTTCCCCCAATTTGTCCTGATTTGTGAATGCTTTTAAGCTGCCTGTCACACCTAATCAGTCCACACACCAGATAAGATCCCAATTTGCCGAGTTTATTAGCATGCCTGGAGTAGGAGAGGTCACCCCGATTATTTATGACACCCCCTCTCCGCGCACTCACGCACACGTCTGCTGTCAAAGCTAATAAAATGGCAGCGTGCAATGTGCAGGCAGGCGGGAGATGAAAGATCAGGCAATTTGCCTATTTACTCCCAAGCTAGCAGCTAGCGGAGAGACAGCAGCAGGCAAGACACCGCCACACACCGGCAGCAGCAGCATCATCGCAGGAGACGGCGCCGGTCTGGTGATTATAAGCCACCGGGCCGGTTCTGTGACCGTCGTAGGAGGTGGTTGAAAATGCAGAACATCTTGGAGGATGCTGTTGGCCTTTATTCCAGACAATGTGGGACCTGCAATCTATATAACCGTCATCACAGATGGCGCAGAGCTGATTCAATTTACGGGGCCTGATTCAGAGCCGATCGCTGTTGTGCGAAATTCGCAGATCGAGCGATTATTGGAGGATTGCGGACGCGTAAGGGGAAACAGCGACAAAGATTATGGACCATAATCGCAATCCCGCCCACAGTTTGACTTATACCCCTTTCAGATCGCAATTTGACCAGGGTTCGGCACTTTCACACTAAACCCGGGTCCCCCATTACACAGAGGGTGACCCGGGTTTTACCATTCTTATAACCTGGATTGAATTGTCGGGTTGCTCGACCCGTGTTATACGTTTTGGTGCTTTCACATCGCACCTCGACCTGGGTTGATTCGTCATCATCCCGGCAATAACCTGGTTAAAGGATGCGGTGTGAAAGGGGTATAACAGGAACCCGGCGTTCGGAGGTGGTAACTGGATGTTTTCTGGGAGTGTTGTAAAAAAAGGAGGCGTGCCCAAGCGTTTTCAGGGAGGGACGGGTCCGTGACATCCGCACCGGTCTAAGTCGCAGATGATCGGTAGGGTCAGAGTTACGCGCGCTTGCACAGACTGGGGCTGTCATTCCATGTCTCTGGAATTGCGCACATATTTGTGGGTGGATAATGAATAGCGATCCATTCACAATAACTCGCAGACCGGCACGGGGCGGGTTTTCTTCCCGTCTGGGCTGCGGCTATCTGCCCTTTGTCAACTGCAACTTTCGCAGATCAGCGATCAGTTCTGAATCAGACCCACAGTGCGATCTGGTGCCGTACTGAATTGTCCAATGACAGAAGACTGGAGAGAGACACAAGGCGAATGTATAGAGATGAGCGATCAACTGCACCATTATTGTACGTTAAATCCTTTCCATCTGTAATTTCTATGCTCGCCAGTAATAACTGTTGTGTCCAAGTATAAAATACAATTTATGAAGCGGGGATAACGGCTTTCTCCAGAGTAAAGCACCAGCGCTATTTCTATCAAATCGCCAATAGGTAAACCGCGCAGAAATCGCAGAGTGCTCCGCTGGCATCTGTGTTTCCATAGTTACTGCGCAAATCACTTTAATCTTATATCATTAGGGTTAACCTGGCGCCGAACACAAGAAAGCGAACGTAGGGGAATGGAGTTCCTGCGAGGCTCCCAGAGGATTCCCAGCATGTTCCACATGCATAATCTGTATCGCTACGATCAGCGGGGACACGAATGGTTAGCAATCACAGAATTAGAATAAATGTTTACCCTGTTCTGCTCGATGGCGCGTTGTTTGCCATTTTGAACCTTTCTATAATTTCCAGTTCTAGAAACAGCCCCGCTGAATTGTCCAAAGCACAGGAGATGGGTGCAGATGTTTTAAACCTAGGCCCTTATTCTGGTTGACGTGAATTTGCGCTAGAGCGAGTCAAACAGAATAAGCAGCCTGGTGAAGTGATAAATCAGCAGCCAATCTGCTCATAACTGTCACTTTTCAAATGTGGCCTGTGACTTGACAGTTGGACGCAAATCAGCTGGTACTTTATACCTTCCACTCTATAACGTCACCAGTCTTACTACAACTGTCCCAGAACTACGAATGCCCATATGAAAGAAAAGAGGGGCAGTTTCTATGGAAACTTGATTTTAAACCTGTACTGGACCACACAGAAATAACTTACCTCTGCTACAAGTCCGGCTGTAAACAGCGGAACATCACGTGCTAAAAACGGACTCCCCGGACATTCCCTGCCCCCCTCGTGCCAGGCTATTTTGGGCACAGATGGCAGCTTTGAGTGGGATTCCAGCTCCTTTCTGTCCCTTTAAACGCTGTCACCAATCTATAAATAGCCGCTGCATCTCGCTTCACGCTGCTGAGTTATAATGAGCCGGAGATAGTTACCTGCTTGGGACTCCTCGCACATTACGCTAACTGCAGAGGAGTCACCCCGGTGAGGGACATCGCTGTCTCCGCTGTTTACACTCTCTTCGCCTCTCTCTGGTGTCTCAATGCAGATAAACTGGAAGGACTGTTGCACAGGCAGCGCCTGCGAGGCTGCAGGCAGCACAAATGAGCCCTGTTATGTGCTGCAGACACACAGTGACAATCACCACAACAGCGACGGCTCTCTGCATGTCTCACTGTCAAGTTCATTATAGTGCAGTTCTTATTTTGGCCACCTTATATTTATATCTGTCTATAAATATATTTATATCTATCCAGAAATCTCTCTCTCTCTCTCTCTCTCTCTCTCTCTCTCTCTCTCTCTCTCTCTCTCTCTATATATAGTGTCCGTGTGTCTCCGAAATACTGCCATCCGTTGGAAGCGAGTAAAACTACATCTCTTCCTCTCTCACACATACACAAACACAGCGGCAATCACAAGGTAGCAGACTAGCTTTCGCAGCATTTGGAACTCCGCATCTGAAAGCTGCAAGCTACCACTGGAACCGCGGGCGTAGGAAAGTGACGCTGCTGCACCGCACGGACTGTTCAACACTCTAATCGGAACTTGTTTCCTAGCACGGCGCCCACTTTTCCTAAGTACAGCACCGTAGGGAAATCGCATGGCATCGCATCGCATCGCATCGCTGGGCCATTATAGCGGCATGCGATGCGATTTTTTTATGTCATTTTTTCTATGCTCATTGTACCCCACTATATCGCATCGCATTGCATCGCATGTCCCGCAAAATCGCATGCAATCGCATGCGATTTAATAGGGTGTTCGATGCCATGACAATAGCTATACAATAATATGATTGTATGTCCCAAAAATAGGGTTAACGCATCCCCCCACTATCCACGCCAGCCCGCCAGGAACACGTCCTCCGACCTTTTCATTCCCCCACTATCCACATCGGCGTGGAGTTGATTATATACAGTGTGGCGAGCGCAGCGAGCCACCGAGCCCGAAGCGTGGCGAGCGCAGCGTGCCCCGCCAGGGGACGCGGATTACTTTACATGTATTCCGCGTCAACTCGCGGGTCTCACTGTGTTCGCCGCGCTCGCCATACTATATAAAATCAACTCCACGCCGATGTGGATAGTGGGGAAATGAAAAGGTCGGGGGACGTGTTCCTGGCGGGCTGCCGTGGATAGTGGGGGGTGCGTTAAACCTATTTTTGGGACATACAATCATATTATTGTATAGCTAATGTCATGGCATCGCACACCCTATAAAATCGCATGCGATCGCATGCGATTTTGCGGCAAATGCGATGCGATGGCCCGGAGCTGAGAGAGCAGTGAATAAATTACATAGGAAAATCGCATCGCAAATCGCATGGCACTTAAATGGCCCATGCGATGCGCAATGCGATTTCCCTACACAGAATAGCCCACTAAGTAAATTGCTTAGTGGGTGCCGTTCTAGGAAACCAGTACCCTCTAATCATGTCCACATTTATCAGCAGTTTGAGGTTGGCAAGCACAAGATCTCCACACGTCATGGAACGAAAAGCCCCAGCTAGTAGGTTAAAAACCTATTAGCATAAAATTCATATGCAATACCGGCAACTGTTCGCCCGCAGCGAATAATGTCATAAAGACATACTGATCATAATAAGAAACATTACCATGGGAAACACCAGTGTACACTGCGATTATATTGTGTATTATAATAACTATATGATGTGACCGGTTTCAAAGATTTTCTGGGCGTAACATTTGGCCCCCTTATCACCTCCAAAAAGGGGATGAATTTGCAAAAAAAATCACTGCTTCGTGAGGGGCTGCAAATTATTTTCCAGACCACCCACCAGGTGCGCAGGGAGAGTTCACCAACTGTCACATTTTCCAGAGCACAATGGTGATGCAGCGTTTTGTCACTTAACTACCAAACGAGGCAACCAATCACAATTACAATATTTTACAGCGAATGTACAGACCGGGAGTTTAATTTCGTATATGATGCTCAGACCACGGCACCATAGAAATATGTCCCTAATAATTGAAATGAACAATCCTACATAACGGATATCTCATTGCAGAGGAACGGAGGCTGGACTGCAGATTTCTGACCCCAATTAATGCTTGCGCTGTGACAAAGTGACGCGGGCAACCAGAATCCCTATAGGCAGGAGATACCGCGACAGTAAATTGCTACAAATCCAGCACAGGACCTTGTGACATAAACATTTAATTGGAGAGAAATATGAAAACTTGAGAGAGATTCCCGAGGCCATTACATGATACATATCTACAAATACACAGTTCCCTGGGGACCGAGGATCATCTTTCATCTTATACAACCAGGACTTGGTAAAGAGTCAAAAAAAAAACAACATAAAAAACATTTACTTTAGGTTGGAAAAACCGACTTTTCTCCCCGATGCTGAGGTCAGGCCGCACTAATGGCCAGACCCTGCGTATAGACGTAAATAGCGACGACATGCCGGCACAGAAACCAGGTGACACATACCTATGATCAGTGGCGGATCCAGAGGGGGGGCGCGGCAGCACAGTCCAAAATTCAAATAGCCACCAACTGTCATTCCATACTGACCCACTGGCAGTTGGTGGGGCTCCTCTATTTGAATTTCGAACCAAACTGGAGCGGCCACCGCTGACAATGGACTGAGTGCGGCGGGTGTCTGGGTCCGATTCAGACTGATCCGCTGCGGATTTCCATGGCGTTCGATATCGATAAACTGTGCATGCATCCTGTCTTGGGTATGTTGCCCATAGCAACAGTCCATCTAAGTAAATTTCCCCCTATGACTACATTTGTGTCCTAGACAGTGACCACGGATGCCACAGTATAAAGTTTCTCATCTCTGCCACCCCTGATCACTGCTGTAAAGTTGCGCGGCGCGAATAATCGCCGTTCAATTGCATTAGATGCTCTTGAAATCGTGTCAGTTCCCTTGACATTCTGTCATATCACAATTATTGGAACATCAACCACTTATCTTTCTCTAAAGCAATTCCCTGGGGAACAATTACCTTAAAATGTGCCCTCTCATTCAATCTTGTCATTACACCATCACTTACAGGCGTAGTTAGCGCCAGTGCCAGATTAAGCCTTCGGGGGGCCCGGGGTACTTTAGACCGGGGGGCCCCCTTGCACTTGTCATTACTGGCCGCACACTGCATGGGAGAATATTATACTGTCAAAACACAGAGTAAAGGCAGAATAAACTTGGTCAATGGTTAACTGCAGGGGATATATATATATATATATATATATATATATATATATATACACACACACCACATGAAAAGCCTGTGTTTGTCCCTCTGCCCCTTACTCTGGAGGAGACCTCACAATCCTAGTGCTGCCTCTGATTAAAAACCCTCACATGACTAAGCTGCTGCTGCTGTTCTCCATGGACCTGAGAAGCATGTAATGAGCTCCACCAATCAGAGCTCAGCACAAACTTCTCAGCCTCTGTCCTCTGGTGCAAAGTGTCATGGGACTTAGTCAACTCCCAGAAATGCACTGCACACTTGTGCAATTAGTGTGCCTTGGCTCCCGATGCTCAGCACCATAAATCATTGTCACATTGGCAGATAGGTGAAGCTGCAGCACTACCCCACCCATGCACAAAACCTTTAGCTAAAAAAAACAAATAAAAACTTAAAATTTTTTTTTTTTTAAATACATGACAACCACAGGGGGCCCCTAGCTAGAGGGGGGCCCAGGGGCACTGACCCCTTGTGCCTCCATTATAATCCGGCCCTGGTTAGCGCGGTGCGTCGCCTCGCAGTGCCGGCTGGCAGTCAACGGGAAAAGGCAAGAGTCCAGGATTTGTTTTTTGACTGAACAGCAAATAATTAAAAGGGCAAATTAAATTTCCACGTCAGCTGGCAATGTGGTAACGAGTTCAGACTGGAGGGAGAAAAACAAAAACATCTTTCTGTCCGGACTAAATATACAATCAGCAGATAATAGCCGAATGGGATGAGCGACTTAGGTAAAGCGTGGGTGATTATAAAAAGGATTGTGCCGATAACGAAGAGGCAATGTTTCCCAGAAAATCAGAAGCTGACGTAGTGTTTAACGCGCTACAGGAAAATAAGATCCCAAGGGGCGGGTAACAGCGGGTGTTGTGGGCGGAGCTAGTCTCCGTGTCCTTACACCTTGGACAGAGAAACTTTTTTTTATTTTGGCAGCTCCTTATAATCGATGGGGTGACCCAGGAACAATCTGGTTCTTGCCCATCGATGGTAAAAGTAGTCGCCAACGGTCACAGACCATTGTTGATTTCAAATGATCGATGCCCATCCTCTCAGTTATTGCCCCTGATTCCCGTTCACTTGGAATGGAGTGAACCCAGCCCCCTTCCGATTTTTGGGGGTATGTGCATGAGCAAGTGCGTTTTTGCGCATGTGTAGACCCGAAAACGAACGTCTATGGCGAGTTACATGGCGAGAACGGCTATGGCGATGTTCACAGCCGATTAATGGATTAAGGCCATTGTCCACGCAGCTGTCACCCTCCCATCTCTTCCTTATTCCCAGCAGACAGGGGCCCTTATTCTGGTTCACTCGCAAAGGCAAATTCCTTCTCAAATGGACAAAACCATGTGCACTGCAGGTGGGGCAGATGTAACATGTGTAGAAAGAGTTAGATGTGGGTGGGGTTTTACTTCAAAGTGAGATCTATATTGCAGTGTAAAAATAAAGCGGTCAGTATTTTCCCTGCACAGAAACAAAATAACTCACCCAAATCTAAAACTCTCTCTGCACATGTTACCTCTGCCCCCCTGCAGTGCAGCATGGTTTTGATCATTTGAGAAGGAATTTACCTTTGCAAGTGAACCAGAATAAGGGCCAGAGGCATAGAAACCACAATATTCTCAGTTTCACATTCACAGAGTCACTTTCTTGGGATCCAATAAGCCGTAAGTAAGTGTCTTTAACAGAAAATGCCAGCGCCGGGTGACAAATATCTGAAGAGGTGGAAGTCATTGAAATATTAACAATCGGTCATCACGGAGAATGAAAGTATATCGAGAAGCGAGGAGACCTATTAGCCGTCTCCATCCCCAGACAGGCGATACATCTCTGCCAGGAAACTATCTCGTGTCAGGATCTGCCGCGTGGCGCAGCGGGAGCCGGCTCTCCCTGCGATAAGAAGACCCAAGATGGCGCTCGGCGGTCCCAGTCAATGACATTCAGTCATCTGCAAATTAATTTAGTAAATGAGTCTCTTTAATCTCTTAATGATCCGCAGCCTAAGCCACCGAACTAGGATCTCATGATTGCAACTGAAATAAATCTATATTGAGCCAATTTAATAATACCAGGAATAATAATTGTGCTTTCATACCAGTCATTTGCATGCAGCTGCCAAGCCTGGAGATAATGGCTTAGCAAATTGAAAAATACATTGATAGAGCGATATACAGTAGGCAGCCGAAAATAAAGGGCTCATACTGTATGTTTTTGTGTACTTTCCTCGTACATACCTCCCAACATTTGAAATGTTAAATACGGCAATAATAGGTATTGGCCGACGGCCAAAACTCCACCCTGCCCCACCCAGAAATGCCCGTTTCTCCCTAAAGCTCCGCCTGCTTATCGGAACTGCCCCATAAAATGGCATACGGTCGGTTGGTTGACCTAAAGATGTTAACAGGTCATTAGGTCGACACGAGCATTAAGTCGACACGGTCTAGGTCGACGGTCAAAGGGTCGACATGTGGGTTTTCACTGTTTTTTTTTTTAACTGACATGTGCCGACAGGCGGTATTTCATGCCCTACCATGCACTAGGGCGAGGTGGGAGAATAAAATAGTGTGGTCGACGCACGGATGGTCGGGCATGGGTAATACCGTCGACAGTAAGAAAGTCAACCACTATTGGTCGACATATGAGAAAAGGTCAACAGGCTTTAGGTTGAAAGGTCAGCACAAGCAATAGGTTAATTTGAAAAAGGTCGACATGGATTTTTTCACATGTTTAGGTGTCTAGGTTGACATTCGTTGACATGGACACCGTACGAGTGTCCCGCTTCGCTTGACATACTTCAGGCACAGAGCATGCGGATCGACATACAATATGTCAACGATTTTTCATTTGTGAACATATGGTAAATCGACCAATAGTGTTCGACCTATTAACTGTCAACCTTAATACTGTCAACCACAGTCGACACCAGTTTTTTTTTTTGAGTGCCAATATCTAAGTTTCATCACATGTGACCAACTTGAGTTAAAACTCGTATTCTCGATTGCGTCGGACAAAATGGCTGATTCTTCTCCAGTGGCCGCCATCCCCCCACCTAGGCCACGTATATAGTAAATACTGGGAAAACGCCAACAACAAAAAAAAGTCTAAACTATTTACGTGTCGACTATTGTCATATCGACCTTTTCTATATGTCGACCTAAGCCAGGCATGTCCAAACGATGGCCCTCCAGCTGTGGTGAAACTACAAGCCCCATCATGCCTTGCCACAGTTTTGCTATTAGGGAATGCTAAAACTATGGCAAGGCATGCTGGGATGTGTAGTTTCACCACAGCTGGAGGGCCACAGTTTGGACATGCCTGACCTAAGGAATGTCGAACATATAGTCATTAGCTCCCAAACAATCACTGGATACAGGCGCAGATATAGCCCAGGCGCTAGTTTCACAGATGATAGAGCGGCACGGACAAGCACCAGTTAATATAATGATGGAACGGGTCAGTCCAGGAATCCGTCAGCCTAATAAACGAGTGTCTATCCAAAACATCATTTACCCTAATAACTGAGTAGATAAGTCAATCATCACTTAACCTACATATAGAACTGCCAATTAGCCTAATGACAGAGTCGTTAGAACAAGCAACAGTTACCCAAATAATTAAGTATTCACAGCCAAAACCTCAGTTACCCTAATTATCGAGTAGACAGCCAAATCCTGTTACCCTATTACAGAGCGGTTATCCCCAGCGTCAGTTACCCTGTGACAGAGCGGTTATCCCCGGCGTTAGTTACCCTGTGACAGAGCGGTTATCCCCGGCGTCAGTTACCCTGTGACAAAGGGGTTATCCCCGGGGGATTGGTACTAAATCCCGGCGGTCGGAATACTGACGGTCCAAATCCCGACCGCCGAAATCTCGACAAGGAGGGGGGGCATGGATCGGGGGCGGTCGGGATTTCGGCGGTCGGTATTCCGGCATCGGGATTTCGACCGCCGGGATTCTAACTGCATGCCATCCCCGGTGTCTGTTACTCATGATAGACCAGTTATCCGTGGCATCAGTTACCCTATGACAGGGCTGTATTCCCTGTCCCACCTCCCGCGACCCCCGCCCACAGTCTTGTGTGCAAGCGCCCGGCGAACCTGCTGCTTGTCCTTTTCTGCCTGCATGCACATGGGCAGAAAAGAGCAAGGGCCATTAAAAAACATCATACACCCGTGCAAATTTGCATGGGTGCGCATGGAGCAGAAAAAGGTCCTTTGACTGCTGGGTGCCGCTGTTGGCATCCTGATCGTCAGGATTTCATACCCAACCATTTACGCCAGTCATGAGTTACTCCAATGGGTTACGGGCATCGCTGAGTATAAAGATATCTTGGCTCTATAATTGTTTCCCCCAAGCAATCCTGCTCATAGCGCAGTTACCCAAGTGTCAGACGCAACGTCGCCAGAAAATCACCGGCGTGACCGATCCAGGCAACGAACACAGCGCGGAAATGTTAAAGAGGTGGAATTGGGCCATAG
The DNA here is from genome assembly GCF_055691185.1 of Crinia signifera. Lineage (NCBI taxonomy): Eukaryota > Metazoa > Chordata > Amphibia > Anura > Myobatrachidae > Crinia > Crinia signifera. The sequence continues at coordinate 13,101,108 of NC_139220.1, forward strand.
AGCAAGATCCTAGCGATAGATAAATAAGGTGGATAAAATAAATGGAGGGCAATAACGGGTAGAAAAAGAACATTTTGTCATTTATACTGAGATTAATAGAAAGCCAGGAGACAGATATCAGGAGATCAGAGGCAGATAAATGAATGTGAGGCAGCGGGGGGAGGGGGGAGAGTGAATCTCGCCACAACGCTCCGAATAGATTGTACAGCATGGAGGCGTCCGGCTGAGAGACCTGATGAGAAAATGCTCCAGCAATCAATACGAGAGAAAATGAGGGCATAAATTAGCGTTCTGCTCGGCGGAGACAGGGGTGCGTCTTTCCAAAACATGCCGCGTGGCGAGGGAACCGGGTTCGCAGCCGGAGAGAACTGAAGACGATTGGAAACTTTTGCGATAAAATATTCTGTGGAAAAATTTTAATAAAACTAAAAATTCTGTCACTCTCTCTCACTACGGTGACTTCAGCTCGCGGAACGCCGCCTCCAGCAGAGGAAGCCATATTGCGCTAATAGGTTATTGTGAATGTCAGCAAATATCAGCCTGGGCCCTGTGGAAGTCTCAGACTGACTGGACTAATTGGAGTTTGAAGCGGCGGCACTTGCTTAAGCTCTCCATCCCCAAAGGTGTCCTCTGGTCCCCCGCCATCTCCCCTATCTTCCCTCAGCCGTTCTGTCCAGGGTCTGCTGGCAGTACTTCCCTTTATCTCCTAAAAGGCCGCCTGGTAATTTGCTTCTGGGCTGTCACCAGAGAGAAGGGAAGGAAATGTTATTTTCAGGTTTGCTTATCTCGGCCTGCAATGCCATTTCCCCATCAGCACTGCAGCCTCTGAACGTGAGGGAAGGATCCATCGCCGCGGTGACTCTTCTCCCGTGTTCCAGAGCAGGCCCGGCCTCTTTCTTCTTAATAGCGCAGTGATTCAGCTGCCATGCTGAAGGCCCCTGTACTTAGTGGAGGGAGATAACGTGCTTCTGATAATGGCCCGTAATAAACACATCGGTAAGCCCAGGCTCAGCCGTTACTCTGATGATTTTTTTCTCTCTCTCCAAGAAATCTGTTACTGCACTGAGAATAATAATCAAATGCATGCGGCAGTCGGGGCGCCGGCAATTAGACCAATGGAAGACCAGCAAGTCAAGGAAGAAAAGGACAGGGCCTTCATCAGATAGAGATTTTCTGATCATTTGCTTGTGTCGACCATTTTTAATGCCGACCATATGGCGTCAAACTATCGACCAGATGCCCCTACTACTTCAACACTATGACATTAATCTGTTAAAACTAATCTGTAAATGACATCACTAAATACTGCTGTGTGGTGTAACATGTAAGAGGCACTATTACTATATGGCATAATGTGTAAGGGGCAATACAACTGTGTGGCATAGGGCCTTATTCTAGTTCACTCTTTCTGACAAAATCCTTCTTAGATGGATTTTGTGCACTGCAGGTGGGGCAGATGTTACTCGTGCAGAGAGAATTAGATTTGGGTGGCGTTTTACTTCAAAGTGAGATCTATATTACAGTGTAAAAATAAAGCAGCCAGTATTTACCCTGCACAGAAACAAAATAACTAACCCAAATCTAATTCTCTCTGCACATTTTACATCTGCCCCCCCCTGCAGCGCACATGGTTTTGTCCATCTAAGAAGGATTTTGTCAGAAAGAGTGAACTAGAATAAGGCCAATAGTGTCTAAGTGTGTCTCTACTACTGTGTGCTGTAATGGGCAAGGGGAACTACTACTATGTGGCATAATGTGTAAGGGGCAATACAACTGTGTGGCATAATGTCTAAGTGTGTCACTACTACTGTGTGCTGTAATGGTCAAGGGGAACTACTACTGTGTGGCATAACATATAATGGGGCGCTACCACTGAGTGTTTTAACAGTTAAAGGGCAATACTGCTGTGTGGCGAAATGGATAAGGGGCACTACTACTACTTCATGGTGTAACATGTATAAAGGACACTTCTGTGTTGTGTAATTTGAATTGGAGGTACTATTGTGCGATTTAAAATATGTGGGTGGAGGGAACCAATTCTCTTTCTGGCACACGACCCCAAAATGTCTACATATGTCATTGTTATCCATGAACAGCTGAACAAGCTTAAGGGTTACACCGAACAGTAGATTGTCAAGGCAGAACAACATGGTGGAGCTCTCAAAAGACTGAGGGGGAGGGATTTATTAACTCAAAAATGCTGTAAAAACCCCGTTATACATGTTTGCATCTGCCCCATCTGCAGTGCAGCATGGTTTTGCACATTTGAATGCATTTTTGCATCTCTAACAAAGCCGTATCAGGCCTTATATGCATTTGCATTTACTTGACTTCAGAGTTTACCTGCTAATGCATTTTTTACAGCACAAATGCACGTCTCGTTTACCATCGAACACCGAATGCCATGGAACGTCATATGCCGTCACCTGAATTTAATTCAGCTTAATATTAAATTACATAACAACAGTACAAGAACACCGAATGTCACATTATTAATGTTCGTGTTAATACCGGATCTGCAAGGAGCAGAACAATCTGAATTCTGCCAGTGCCGGAAAGAGACTCTGCCACTTCGCACAGAAGGAAATTAATAAGAAAGGGTATTAAAAAAAAAAAAAAGTCTGACCTTCTCTACAATCAGATGTGATCACAGGTTAAACGCAGTCACATTCTCGCCGCTTTGTGTGCAAAAATCCATTTTTCTCTTTATTCAAGTGATATTATAGTTATCGCAAGACCCTGGTCCTCTAGGTCTGGTGTTTAAGCCAACAGCATTTAACCCCTATTTGCAGAAAGTGCCGATGTAACCGGGAATTGAGTAATTGGCTGTTAGGTGCATTTACTAAAGGACAATTTATTTTCAGCCATGATGATTGTGAATCAGTAACTCACTCTGTATGTCATGGAACGGAACACTGTGTACATAGCCGCTCTGTTACCGGATTACACCATATTCAGGGATCTAATACCGTTTCTTCCTGATGTACCCAGATCTATTTGTCATAGGTGTAAAACCGTCCCAGGGTCGCCGCCACCCTAATAAATATTTCAGTGTCCCCCGATGACACTATCGTTATTTACCATATACTTGTCCTAAATTCCCTTGTACTCAGGGCTATTTTTCAGCAGGCTCCAGCAGGAACTGAGGCCCTTATTCTAGTTCACTCTTTCTGACAAAATATTTCTTAGATGGACAAAACCATGTGCACTGCAGGTGGGTCAGGAGTAAAACCCCACCCAAATCTAATTATTTCTGCACAAGTAACACCTGCCTCACCTGCAGTGCACATGGTTTTGTCCATCTAAGAAATATTTTGTCAGAAAGAGTGAACTAGAATAAGGGCCTCAGTTCCTGCTGGAGCCTGCTGAAAAATAGCCCTGCTTGTACTGTGCATACACACTAGATGATTTTTTTTTTTTACGATATGCAAGATAACAATATTGTTAACGGTATTTTCGTGCATACTGTATCATCTTGCAAAATAGGCCCAATTCAGGGCTTCCTGCCATTTGAAATCCCGCCTTACTAATGGATTTGCAGGGCTATTCGGGGACCCAGCCGTTCGCAAGCACCAGCTCAGACGAAAAATCATTTGTTGCTGACTAACCATCGAATGATTCCCCCCCCCCCCCCCCCCCCCCTGTAGCTCACAGCCGCCGCGTAGCCCAGGACTCGTTCGGTAGCTGCGAAGAAAACAGGGGCTTCCGGTCGGGTGCATAAGCGCGCCTGACTACAACTCATCCGGCCCGGAGCTGCGCTTTCCCAGATACCCAGCGTTTTCCTTGGCACGCCTGTGTTTTTCTTAACACTCCCACTAAACGGCCAGTTTCCGCCACCAGAGGACAACTTCCTGTCAATCACTGTGCGTTTAGAAAAAGTTGCAGGACTTTGTCGCAGGATGGCTCTGCGCTTGCATACTGCGGACCACACACATGCACAATGTATCGATAATTGGTCGCCGGGCGGATTCGCACCCGCGTGTTCAGGCATTCGCAACAAAAGCAACAGGATAGGCAGGAAGGGGGCGAATGTGGGCGACCGCCCAATGTTTTATGGCCATTCCCACAAAGTGCCGTGGAACATGCACGGCGCACCACTGAGAACGCAGACGCACCCATGCACCCTTGGGGGCGTCCAGATGATGACACGCCTGCCCCCAATTAGCGGACATCTGAAAAGTAAGTATAAACTTTTCAGAGCGAAGGCTACAGAAATCAGTGGTGAGCGACCATCAAAACATTCCATGCTAGTGCGGGGATTCGGTCGGCGGGGAGGCGTGCGTTCAGCAGGGCGGTGTGTACCTGCACGGTAGGCAGGGAATATGCGCAGACTAGCAAGCTGGTCTGAATATGACCCAATAAACAAGTGGCCAGCTCCTAGTGTTGCATCACAGTCTCTGGCAGACCCCCGCGGCCGATCTGCTCCCGGCTGAGACCGGGCTGCTGATAAATGTGCAGCAAAATAGGAAGAACGACCTAATATCTTATTTGTGCTGCATTAATTACTGACAACGAGAGTATTTTATGTACTGTACTTATTTTACGTCCACTTAATGCTAATAAACAACCGCAGAGTTCCACGGGGACGGCTGAGACATTCCCGGAGAAGACGATGAGAAAGGCCAAACACCTGCTCCATGTCTTCAAATCAGCGGCATTGAGGGAGAGAACGCCCACACACCGCCATGTATAGAAATCCTCGACGGCTCTCAGGCTTAGCGCTCGCATTCATACCGTGACACTTTACAGAAGACTCCGCTACTTTATGTGAATGTATATAGGTCACCGCTGTGTGCATTTCTCAGTAATTAAACACGCCACAATATACGCAGGGAATTAATCAAAAGTTTAGCGCTGGGAAGCCTCCGTTTAATTCCGACTAATAACATAAACATAGATGGGACACAATGGCGCCGTGTTGTAAGTGATAGCGTTATAAACCGTCTTGAGGGGGGAATTACGCAGAGGAACGGCTTCAGTTAAAAGTAATATATGTTTTGTAAATCGTCGTGCTGGGAGCAGTAACTCAGGGACACGCGTGTGTGCAAGACTGGCTTTTTTTAAATGTAATTCAGGGTTTGGGAACTATACAGTCAGGTCCCGGTAGGATCCCAGTCATACATGACATACAATGACAGCACTAGGTGGCGCTGTTCTGTTGCTCTAGGGCAGGCATGTCCAAACTGCGGCCCTCCAGCTGTTGTGAAACTAAAGATCCCAGCATGCCTTGCCATAGTTTTAGCATCATGATGGTCAATAGGTCACATGATAACAATTGGCACAACAATAGGTCACATGACAACGATTGGCACAGCAATAGGTCACATCATGTCGACATGTGACTCACATGACAACGATTGGCACAACAATAGGTCACATCAATGGTGTCAAACTCATGGCCCCCCAGCTGTTGTGGAACTACACGCCCCAGCATGCCCTGCCACAGATTTTATATACTGGATTGCTAAAACTGTTGCAAGGCATGCTGGGACGTGTAGTTTCACAACAGCTGGAGGGGCATGATTTTGACACCACTGGGTCACATGATAACAATTGGCACAACATATGGTTGACATGAGGTTTTGACAATTTTTTTGTTTTTGTTTTTGGAATTTTTTCATGCTTACCGTCCATAAGAACTACAACTGGGAACACCCCAAAAACCTTAACAAAAATCTCATGTCGACTTTTCCAAGTGTCAACCATTTTCAGCTAAATACCTTGTAGACCTTGTGCATGTCGATCTTTTAGGGGTGGACCTAGACACCGGTATCCCAATGAACCAAACCTGATAGGCTACAGTATGTACTTATTATTTATGTACTTATTATTTATTAAGAGTTTTGGAAACATCGGTCAAACCCATCAACGTGAAAAGCTCATGTCGACCTTTTTGACTGTCGACCTTCCCATTGTTGACCTAATGCTTGTGTCTGCCTGAAGGCCCTTTGGACTTTACCCATGTCGACCTATTTCAGGTGTCGACCTAAGGTCTGTCGACCTTCAGCGGTCCACCCAATGCATGTCGACCTAAAGTTGGTCAACCCAATGGACTATACCCCATTTAACCAATAGCCAGAGCACCTCGGGGAGCAGGTCAAAGGTCTACACACTGTCTAGGTCATTAAAGCCCCGTCCCCTGCTTTACAATACCTGAAATACCGGCATTGCACAGCAGTGGGGCGTGGCCACGAGGACTACGCCCCCACACCTGATGATCCACCACCCACCCGCCCCTGTCCCATCAGCGGCCCCGCCCCCACCACCTCACTGAACTGGCTGCCCTCTCCTGGGCCCTTATTCTGAATCGGACGGTACGGCCCGCGTGCGGCCGTACCGCCGATGTTTTTAGTCTGCACATGCGCAGAGGTCAATCTGCGCATGTGCAGCCCCATTCGCCGCAGACGTATTTCGTCCGCCGCAAAGGGGGGCGTATAGGGGCGTGAGGGGCTTCATACCCTCATTTCCCTATGTATACGCCCCGCGTTTCATGGGCGTTCCCATGCAAACGCGGGGCGTATGCATGCTAATCAGGGTATGACGCCACTGATGGGGGCGGAAAGCTGACGTCGCCGGATGTCAGCTCTCAGCCCCCATACAAGCTATCACACGGACGATTGTCCGTGTGGTCTCAGCTTGCGGGAGCTGCTGTGGCGTGCGGCCCTGCCTTCGATGGTCGACGACCATCGAATGCAGGGGGCAGCTCCCACCATGGTGGAGGCGTACGCCCCACCATTTTTATGCGGATCGCCAGCCGTCCGTGTACGGACGGCCGTGGCGATCCGTCTCGTGGGCGGGGATTGGTTTGTGCGGCCGGAGCACCGTGTGCGGCTCCGGCCGCACCAACCAGAATAAGGGCCCTGGAGAGGCCAGTCAGAAAGTAGGCAACTATGACTCATGTCGATCTTTTGACCATGTCGACCTATTGCATAATTGAATAATATCGTCCGAAATGACAACGCTGCTTTTTGTACACAGTAAGCACATAGTACTTAGATAGTGACATCATTTATCCCCCCCGAATGCTCCCATTTCCGGCTTCTGTCCCCCCTCGTCCCTGACAGCGCGCTCTGTCTGTCTGCAGACCTAGAAGAGGGCGCGGCAGAAGTGAAGAGTGGCCAGCACTGACCCAGGCCCGGGCCTGACCGTCGTCATGGCAACTGGAAGCCTGGGTGTTTATTTATAAATCCACAGCTTTGAATCTCCAAGCTGCCCCACCAATCCCGGAAAACGTTTGGTTTAGTAACAAATGCCATTATTAGGTGCCTCCGACATTCAGGACATAAATAGACATTTTACAGATCCTAATCCCCCCCCCCCCACCCCCATCCCCACCCCCAGCTCTTACGCCATCGTGTCACCCTAATAGTAAACTCGGCGTTCGGGGGTTCATTACCCGCTCTAGTCCTAATTCCGCTATTACCCATAATGAGAAGGGCGCCGCTTACTCCGTGTTAATTGCCTATTGTGTTACAAGGTACAGTAATAAGACAGAGGCGTCCAAAATCAGTGACAGAAAAACAAAGCAATTAAAAGAGATTGAACACGTCCATATATCACAAAAAGCTACATTTACATGTTACCACCCGCTGCGGTCGGTGACGGGCGCAGGGTGCGACAATTAATTATCTGAGCTAACTCAGTGTCCTTCGCAACTGCCGTTCGTTCGCGCGGGGACCAATGTTTTGTTACGGCACGAGCGCATTTCTGCACAGGTGCATACGCAGGGTGCGCGCACCCACTGCGAATAGTCGGATTGATGGGCGCAAGCACCCAGGACCGCTGCCGGGGGGGTGGGGAGGGGCGTGCGGTGGCCCATTAGCATATGTGAACCCGCCCAGTGGGACATGGGCCATGGGGGCAGGCAGCTGACATCACCGGATTGGGTCGACACCATTAGGTCGACATGCTGAAAGGTCGGCATGGGTTTAGGTCGACGGGTCATTAGTTCGACACAAGCATTAGGCCTACATGGGCAAGGTCGACAGACAGCAGGTCGAAATGTGGGTTTTCACTGTTTTTTTAACACGAATGTCGACACAGTCAACATAAGCACAGGATAAAGTGCACCGCTGCGCTCGCCATGATTCGTATATAGACACATTAGCGTTTGATTTGTGTTCCGTTCATAGAAGGCATCTCTTATATATTTAGCTAGATGTGTCAATCATGTGTGTGTATAACGCTGGGCGGAGTTAGTTACCCCCTCCCAGCGTTATACACACACCACCACCCGGCCTAGTAGCCTATCAGTGCAGAGAGTAAGTTACCCCCTCCCAGCGTTATACACACACCACCCCCGGCCTAATAGCCTATCAGTGCAGAGAGTAAGTTACCCCCTCCCAGCGTTATACACACACCACCCCCCGGCCTAATAGCCTATCAGCGCAGAGAGTTAGTTACCCCCTCCCAGCGTTATACACACACCACCCCCGGTCTAATAGCCTATCAGCGCAGAGAGTTAGTTACCCCCTGCCAGCGGTATACACACACCACCCCCCGGCTGCACTTTAACCCCCCCCCCCCCCGCACCCGCCACCCCCCGATCTCCCTCCAGCATCTCCCCCCTCCCGTACCTGGGAGCATCCTTCCCCGCACCCCCCACACAGCTCAGTGCTCAGGGGGTTAATACATACGTTCTGGCAGCAAGTTCTTCTGCTCTCCTTCTGCCTTGCCGCGCCCCCCCTCCCCCTCCCGGCAGGGGGGGGGGGGGTGGTAACCAGCTTTTTTCTGGGAGTGTCAGGAAATGCAGGCGTGTCCAGGTGTTTGGAGGGAGGGTCTGTGATGTCAGCTCCGCCCCCTATCAGCCTGATTCTATCGCGCACACAGACTGTACACACTGGGAAATCATCCGATGGTGAGCAGCTTGTGACTGGGATTGCTGCTAATCGCAGACCTGCGATATTTCCGCAGCCTATCACAGGGCGGGATTTCACTCTGGCAGGTGGCGGCTATCTGATCGCAGGGCTCTGCAAACTAGCAGAGAAGTGATCTGGTCTGAATGACCCCATATGCTTTGAAGATAGATAAAGTGGATTTGATAAAGCACCAGCCATTCAGCTCCCAACTGCCCTGTTATAGGCAATATTTGAAAATGGCAGTTAGGGGCTGGTTTGTTTATACTTTATCTCTCTCCACTTTTTCTCTCTCCAAGGCTGAGCACATAGACCCCATAGTTACAATGCACAGAGCCTTCCGCATACAACAGAAACCATAAACACTGTAAGATGTGTGCGTCTATGGGGCTGATTCTAAGCCGCATCTCTTGTTCACAGATGCTAATAGCGAGTTGTAGATAACCGCGTATGTGCACAAGCTAGTTACACACTTCTGCGTATCTCCGGACAATTCCGCGTAGGATGGTTCCATTGGTGCTATTCTGAGTCGTGTGTAAGGGGTAGAGACTCCCGTCTGACAGATACTAATGATGACAGTCACGGCTGTGATTGGAGAGGGACAGCGGTCGGCCCTCATCCCCGCTTCTAGCCGCACAGAACTTAGAATTAGCCCCCCTAGGACAATTTGCATTCTCACACGGCTAACCACATACAGCCCCGATATTGTCACGTAGAGAACTGCTCCACTCCCCTCTCTTTCTGTGTCCTTATTGCAGCAATATTGTATCCACAAAGTAACACATCCACAGCGGTCGCCTGCCAGGTTGTGTCGTAACGACTATGACGGTGCAGGATTCTCTTAAGCTCCATTTATGGCCTAGCCAAGCTCCGGGTCACAAGAAGGACCTACCTGTCCCACATCCCCATACACAGACAGACACATACACGGATCATTGCTTTGGGGAAATGTAATGGGCCTGTGAATCGCAGCCTTATATACGTGTGTGTGAGTGTGTGTGTGTGTGTGTGTGTGTGTGTGTGTGTGTGGTGTAGAGCTACACTTATAGAAACAGATGCATTAATATTTATATTTGGGTCTTTTGCAGATCGGCCTGGCAAAATCCAGTTGTAGAATGTACAGAAATAAATGAGAACAAGATGGAAAAATGAGTGTTGTGTCATACAGAGGTGGGTAAGACAATATAATGTTTCTGCACCAGTTTGGAAGGAGCATCAGATCGCTACTATGTGCTGCTGGGACCCTGCTCCTCCCACTATATAACTGTCAGTCTGTGACTTCCTGCTGCCCCCATTCCCCTCCTCACATCATGTCACTGACCCTGTCACATGCAGCCCTGTCCTCACTGACACATCACTCATCTCCTGATATACTCTGTACTGCTGGGGACCCTGCTCCTCCCACTATATAACTGTCAGTCTGTGACTTCCTGCTGCCTCCATTCCCCTCCTCACATCATGTCACTGTCCCTGTCACATGAAGCTCTGTCCTCACATACACATCACCCATCTCCTGATATACTCTGTGCTGCTGGGGCCCTGCTCCTCCCACTATATAACTATGTGGCTTCCTGCTGCCTCTATTCCCCTCCTCACATCATGTCACTGCCCCTGTCGCATGCAGCCCTGTCCTCACTGACACATCACCCATCTCCTAATATAATCTGTGCTGCTGGGGGCCCTGCTCCTCCTACTATATAACTCTCAGTCTGTGGCTTCCTGCTTCCTCTATTCCCCTCCTCACATGTCACTGCCCCTGTCACATGCAGCCATGTCCTCATTGACACATCACTCATCTCCTGATATTCTCTGTGCTGCTGGGGGCCCTGCTCCTCCCACTATATAACTATGTGGCTTCCTGCTGCCTCTATTCCCCTCCTCACATCATGTCACTGCTCCTGTCACATGCAGCCCTGTCCTCACTGACACATCACCCATCTCCTGATATAATCTGTGCTGCTGGGGACCCTGCTCCTCATACTATATAACTCTTAGTCTGTGGCTTCCTGCTTCCTCCATTCCCCTCCTCACATCATGTCACTGCCCCTGTCACATGCAGCCATGTCCTCATTGACACATCACTCATCTCCTGATATTCTCTGTGCTGCTGGGGACCCTGCTCCTCCCACATTATAACTCTCAGTCTGTGGCTTCCTGCTGCCCCCATTCCCCTCCTCACATCATGTCACTACTCATCACATGCAGCCCTGTCCTCACTGACACATCATTCATCTCCTGATATACTCTGTGCTGCTGGGGACACTGCTCCTCCCACTATATAACTCTCAGTCTGTGGTTTCTTCCTGCCTCCATTACCCTCCTCACATCATGTCACTGCCCCTGTCACATGCAGCCCTGTCCTCACTGACACATCACTCATCTCCTGATATACTCTGTGCTGCTGGGGACCCTGCTCCTCCCATTATATAACTGTCAGTCTGTGGCTTCCTGCTGCTTCCATTCCTCTCCTCACATCATGTCACTGCCCCTATCACATGCAGCCCTGTCCTCACTGACACATCACTCATCTCCTGATATACTCTGTGCTGCTGGGGACCCTGCTCCTCCCACTATATAAATCTCAGTCTGTGGCTTTCTGTTGCCTCCATTCTCCTCCTCACATCATGTCACTGCCCCTGTCACATTGCCCTGTATTGCAACTTGAGTTATAAGTGAAATGTGTTAAATAGAGAGCATATGATTTGGAAGGGGGTGTGTATTGTTTTGTTAAATTAAAAAGTGGTTACAGAGTAAGATGTACATTGATAGTGTGGTTGAATCATCTAGTTCAATGGTTCCCAAACTGTGTGCCGTGGCTCCCTGGGGTGCCTCGGGACACATGCAGGGGTGCTGCGGCTTGGTGGTCCAGGACCAACTCAAATTATGAATGGTTAATTATTTAGGAGCAAAACCAGTGCTGGTGGCTGCCAATCATAGAATGTGTACAAACAGAAGCAAATCCTGCCCTTTACCACATAACTGCCGCTAAGAATCGCATATAAACCCAATCTAATTAATTTTTTTGGACCTAGGGGTGCCGTGAAAAAAATTCTGATTCTCTAGGGTGCCGTGAATCAAAAAAGATTGGGAACCTCTGACCTAGTTGGTTATATATTCTTGTAGCAGGATGGTAGGATTTTGCTGTCATTCAGAATGCATTTACATAAACAGTAATAGTGGCAGTAAAAGATCTGACTTAAAACACCAACAGTAAAACAGAACAGGTGTTATATATTATACAACGTCTTGGTTGATGATGTCTAGGTTGACGTGCACAAAGTTGCCACTGGAAAAAAATTGCCACAAGAAAAAATCAACACAGAAAGGTCAACACATGTAAATGTTGACACAAGTGTGGCACTTCATTGGTGTCCATGTCGACACAAACGCGGGAGGGGGGTGTGCAGCGAATAGCGGGAGGGGGGTCGCGGGGGGTTGCCGCGCATCGCGGGAGGGGGGTCGCGGGGGTTTCCGCGAATCGTGGGAGTCGCAGGAGGGGGGGTGTACCGCGAATCACGGGAGGGGGTCACGGGGTGGGGGTGGGGTTCCGCGAATCGCAGGAGGGAGGGTCGCAGGGGGGTTGCCACGAATTGCGGGAGGGAGGTCGTGGGGGGGTGCCGCGAATCGCGGGAGGGGGGGCCCCGGGTTTTGGGGGGTCGGAGGGGGGTGCTCACCTGGTGGCGGTGGAGTAGCAGTGTCTTTGCTGGGCAGCATGGGGAGGCAGAGGATGTATGGCACTGTGGGCTCACTGGGCTGGTTCTCTGTCATGTGAGTCAGAGGCTCCACCCAGCAATATAGACACACACACACACTTTGAGTGACAGATGTAGCCAAATATATAAGAGATAGCGGGAGAACGGTGATCATCACATCATGTTATCTATAAGTGTATGTGCAGGACATACCATATGAGTCCTGTGTATGTTTAGAATACACCTATATCTCTGGCACCCAGGATGACTGGCGCATGCAGAGGTCCTATAATATCAGTGGATGCTGGCGTTGGACTTTTGAGCGCATTCGGTGCCTGCAGCATAGATTCACCCTCTGCAGATGAATCGCCTAGTCATTCAATATTTGCGGACAAATCCCCAAAAATACCATTTTCAGGGGTTAGATGCAAATAATAAGTATGACTTGACTGTATCAGGATGGACCGCAGCAGGAATGTCTGATCCCTCCTGCACCTCTACCGGCTGCACCCCCCATAGGTTACTATGGGGGTGGGATGTGAAGCTGTCCGATGTATCAACATCGGGCAGCATCACTTCGGGTCCCTGGGCTACCGCTATCTGAGATGGCAGTAGCCCATTGTAGCCTGTGTGCTCAGCGGACGGTCAGTGCTGACTGTGCAGACACCCTGTCATCCCGATGAGCGCATCACTGGGACGGGATCCTTCCGGGGCCCTGTCTCTGTGGGATGATACATCCCCGTGATAGGAACGCATGTTACACTGTGATCCTGGGCGGTAATATTCCGATCCTTAATAAATGGGCCCTTTAACCTTATCAGACGTAACCCTCAGGGTGTCATTTTTACACAGTGCACCACATGAAGTACTAGATATTAAGGAGGAAAGTTATCAACACTTGGAGAGTGATAAAGTATTAAACTGTGTTTGAAAAACAACAGGAACTGATTGGCTGATACTTTGATTTTTTTATTTTAATAAAATGTTAAAGAAACAGCATTTATGTAGGTAGGATGAGAATCCAAATTCCAAACAAAGTCACATTGTCACAGATTTAGGATTTATAATGACAGCTTCTCTAACCAATCCAGGCACACTTGTCATGTGCTGTCACAGGGGGAGGGGCTCAGCTGTAGCTCCATTTACTGCTTCATTCTATTGGCTAATTGTTCTACCAATCAGATTCCACTCCCTGTGATGTTACCAGTCTCTGGGCAGATTACTTATGGTAATTTCTCCCAGCTCCTGACTCCCCCAGATATAGTTACACACCTGTTCCATACACATAATGCAGCATGGAGGGGCTCAGTGAGGGCGGCAGTGTAGGTGTGTAAGTGTCTGATGGGGTCACACAGAGAATAAAAGGAGATCTGTCCTGCCTCATAATCCAGGTATATCCTCACTCTGTCACAGGGGATATTGTCAGGTAACTGGATCTCTGTACTGTCATGTAGCACTGAGTACTGATTATACCTCCTACGCAGACACCAGGACTTGTTATTATATCCAATGACTGACTGACCTCCTGTCCTGTCTATACTGGGATAACACATCCCCACCCTCCAGCCCTCTGACTTACTGACATCCACCTCCCAGTAATGTCGCCCTGAGGAGAATCCCCTGGTGCTTATTACCTGATAATCCTTAAATCTCTCTGGTGTTACTGGGTGATTCTGGTTTGGTGACTCAGATGCAGATTTCCTGTCACCTGATATCTGTATATAATCACCAGCTGTGGCTACATCCAGTAATAGGTCTGTAGCTTCCTGCACATAGATCCCTGTATTTATCCCTGTTATTATATCAGATAATGTGTGTAATGTCCGGGAGATGAGACCCACATCCAGACCTCCTGCACCACGGACCTGGTTATCATGTCTCTCTGTGTCCTCAGTGTCACACATGTCCCCTGTGTCCGGTTCCTGTAAGACAGTCACTGGGTCAGACATGTTACACAGCTCCTCAATGTGACGCATCTTCCCGGACAGCTCGTCCTTCTTTATTTCCAGCTGCTGGATCAGATCAGAGACTGAGAGTGAAACGCGCTGTTCCTGCCTGGAGATCTCACTCAGGACTCTCTTCTCCAGGTCTTCCAACTGTCTCCTGATGTCTCTAAACAGGGCAGTGACTGTCTCTGTTACACCCGCTGCTTTTCCCTGATCCTCTCTCCTGCGCTGCTGCAGTCTCTGGACTCTTTTCTCAGTCTCCGATCTCTTTGTGGTCAGTTTCTGCAGAACATTCCTCAGCTTCTCCTTCTTCTTCTCAGAGGCCTCATCCAGCGACTCCACCTGATGTCCTCTGTGCTTCCCGATCAGACAGCAGGACACACAGATACAGGCAGCATCCTCAGTGCAGTAATACTCCAGGACCTTCTTATGGACGGAGCATTTCCTGTTCCCCAGGGCAGTGGTGGGGTCACATAAGACGTGTTCTGCTGACTTGCTGTGTACTCTCAGGTGTTTATCACACAGAGAAGCCTCACACATCAGACAGGACTTAGCAGCAGGTACAGGAGAGTCCACACAGTAAGTGCAGCAGATCCCAGTCTCCTCCTGATCTGGCCGAGCAGACAGGAACCTCCCCACTATGTTACACAGCGTTATGTTCCGTATCAGTGCAGGACGCTCCTGACACTCTGCTCTGCAGTCAGGACAGCTATAAACTCCAGCCCCCTCCTGTGTATCCAGCACACGATCAATACAGACCCGGCAGAAGTTGTGGCCACATCTCAGGGTTACAGGATCTGTATAAATGCTCAGGCAGATGGAACAGTCCAGCTCCTGTCTCAGATCAGCAGACGCCATCGCTGCAGCAGGAGGGAGAAATGAAAGTGAAAGTCTCTGACTCTCAGAAACCAGTAAGGTCACATTATGCACACAGGGTGCGGCTGAGCTGTTACATTCTGCACACAGGGGGAGGGGCGCTGTCACTCAGATACATACCAGTCAGGTCACATACCAGTGAACTCGGAAAGGAAAGGGGAGCCAGTGAAGAGATAGACAGAGGCATACCTCCCAACTGTCCCGCTTACCGCGGGAACGTCCCGCCCGGGGCCGCCATTGTCCCACGGTGGGGGGGACAGTCGGGAGCCCCCCCAGCTTGAAGAGAATAGACGCTGTGCGCATGCGCACAGCGTCTATTCAGCGCCGACGAGCGGCGAAAACGGGGGCGTGGCCGGAGTGAGCGGCACCCCGTGAGGCCACACCCCTTTTCTCGAGGCCGCGCGAACGTCCCGACCTCCCAACTTCAAAAGTTGGGAGGTATGCAGAGGGGAGAGGCGGAGGTAGAGTGGCAGGAGAGGAAGATGAGCCTACCAGTGGAGTTAAGAATGGATTGGAGGGGGGCGAGGCGGGCGAGAGGTAGCCCAGAGAGAAGGATGTTGCAGTAGTCAAGGCGGGAGATGACAAGAGAGTGAATGAGAATTTTGTTATAGCTACAGGCTCCATTATGACAGATGTTCCCAAACTATTTTGAATCAAGTCACCTGGAGTATCCAAAAATTTTTCACAGCGCTCCTAGGCTAAAAGTTTCTTATTGAGAAATTTATGGAACAAAAATATTAAATTGAGTAGATTGGGGGCATGGCTTTTATTCACGGCGCTGTTGCAAGGCCACACCCCATTTTTGTCGCTGTGGGAGCATGTCCAGCAGCTCAGTGAGCTCCTGGCTATGCCCCCAGCGCCTCTGGCTGCAGGAACAGACGCCGTGCACATGCGCACAGCATCTATTTATGGATGACCGGGGGGAATCCCAACCGCAACCGTCGCGGGACACTGCCGGTCCCAGTTGGGAGGTATGGTTTATCTGTCACCCATGATTATGTGGGGAGGGACAGCTCTCACTTCTGTTCATCCGCACAGTACATGATTGCCAGCTACCGGCACTGGTTTTACCTATTACAAATATTAATAACAGTTTCTTACGTAGTGCAGCAAACTCAGTCGCGCTTTACTATTGGACACACAAACAAAACACTGGGTAATAATAACAACCAGTAACAGAGGTAGGAAGGCCCTGCTCACACGCTTACTACAGCGACCATTAATACTTTGCCCTGGTCCTGGACCACCAATCTGCAGCACCCCTGCAAGGGTCCCGAGGCTCCCCAGGGGGCCATGGCACATAGTTTGGGAACCACTGCCCTATGGAGCACAGATAATAAGTATGATTGATAAGGACGTGTATTGGGCCTTCTTCAGGGTTGGACAAAGCGCATTTCCTTCCAATTCTGAGTCAGCCGTGTTCTGATGTTACATTACAGCAATGAAGAACAAAGTGTGTGTTATGGAAGAAATTATCATTAGGGATAGCCATCGATTAACGATTAATCATAATCATCTATGGTCGCTGTAGAATAGTTTTGCCATCGATGGCACAGCATTACCAAATACTTGTTCTTTTTTATTCTCCCGAAGGTGCAGGGACACAGAGGATAGCTCCGCTCCGCCCCTGACAACCGCAAAGCCATGCCCCCAGGTTCTGATTGGCCCATGGGCCAGTCAGTCAAAGAAAATATATGACCATCGACAGTCTGATTGTCATCCATTAGATATTGTGCTGCCATCGATGACTGTTTGTTCTATTGCCGTTGATAACAACCATTGATGGCGACCACAATGATGGCCATCCCTAATTACCATAAGTAATCTGCCCAGAGACTGGTGACATCACAGGGAGGGGAATCTGACTGGTAAATTGCATTTAAAACCACATGCGATCGCACAAGCGATGTGATAAATATAGTGTGCGGTACATAATATCTTGAGATGCGAGATTCGACCAGCATCGGAGGACACTTTCGATATGCATAAAATCATGCGATTTATCGCACCAATGCCGTCAAAATCAAATGATTGTATGCAATATCGCCCTAGGGCAGTGTTTTTCAACCACTGTGCCGTGGCGCACTAGTGTGCCTTGAGCTGTTCTCAAGTGTTCCCCCAGATCTAGAGATGTCCAAACCAGTTTACAGTCACCACCAGTTCAACTGTTATTTACTGGTCTCTCCCTTTCATTTAAAGGGCCAATGTATTTTATTTGTGTTACCTGTGGGGACCAGTGTGATTGTTTTTTTATATGGGGGGAAATAGGTTTGTTTTTTTCCTGTGGGGGCCAATGTGTTTTGCCCTGTGGGGATCTCATGGTGTGCCTTGGCAATTTTAAAATCTTATTTAGGGTGCCGCAAGGTAAAAAGGTTGAAAATCACTGCCCTAGGGTATAGACACCATAAGCCTCACCTTCCTGTTGGTGCCCCTTCTTCACAGTCTATAATCAGGTCGGACATTTTACATTTCCCCTCTTGCAGCACAAAATGGTTTCTCCAGGAGCAAACTGTGTACTCACTTCAGTCCTGATCGCTGTTGTGCGAATTAACAGCGATAAAAAAGCATCGTATAATCTAAGCGCAAGTTCCTCGCAACATGACTGATAGGAAGCCGCTATTTGTTGGTGGTGACCCAACGTTTTCTGGGAGTGTCAGGAAAAACTCAGGCGCGCCCGGGCGTTTTCAGGCAGGGTCTGTGGTGTCACCGCGGCCCGGATCAGCCCCATCCTGCACAGTTGTGGAAGTGGCACAGACTGGGGAAATCATTCGCTGGCGAGTGGATCACGAATGGATTTGCAGATCAGAGATCCATTCGCAACTCATTCGGAGACTTGTACGGGGCGGGTGTCGCTCTGTCTGGGCGGCCATTACCGAATCGCAGGGATCTGCTAAATCACACAGCAGCAATCAGGTCTGAGTCAGGTTCTTAGGTGGTCATTCTGATGTGACCGCTCCCCGTACAGGGGAGCGATGTTTAGCTGCTGCGCATAAGAATGGACAGCCACTTGGTGCGAGCGGGTACGGCAAATTGTTTATTCGCCATCCAGTTTGCACTTAGCAGCGGTGAAAGGCTACGTCCAAGGGAATGCTTAGCGTTTCATGGGCGTTTCCATGGTAATGACACAGGGGGGCGGGCAGCTGACGTCTCCGGGTGTCATCTGCCCGCCCTCTTCCCGTACAAGGTAGCCGCAAGTCTAAAACACCAGAGAAAAACTCCAGCTGTGAATGTATGTTTACGCTAAACATCCATTTGTACGCGTGCGGTGGAACTCGGCGTGCGAGGGGGGGTGTTTAAAGCATACAGCTTTGCGTGTGAACTAGAATGACCTCCTTAGTTCCTGGGGGTCTATTTCAGATGACATAACTCTCCTTGTGTATAAATGTGTAATAGCTGCACTCGGCAGCAGAATGTAACTATCTGTCCTGGATCTGCACCTAGTCGATGGTAGGGCATTAAATACCGCCTGTCGGCACATGTCGGCTCAGAACAATTTTTGAAAAACCCCATGTCAACATTTTGACTGTAAATCTTGCCCATGCTTGTGTCGACCTAATGACCTGTCGACCTAGAGCAGGGGTAGCCAACTCCAGCCCTCGAGAGCTACCAACAGTTAGTTGTCCAGGTCTCCTCACAGAATCACAAGTGAAGTAATTAGCTCCACCTGTGAATCACTTATAATGTGTCAGTGAGTAATGAGTGCACCTGTGCCCCAGCTAGGTGATCTAGAACTGTTGGTAGCTCTTGAGGACTGGAGTTGGCTACCACTGACCTAGAGCCATGTCGACCTTTCAGCCTTGGTGTCGATCCAATGCTTGTCGACCTAATGACGTATCCCATGGAGGTGCGCCACCATTCACAAGGCGGGGCTAGGTTGACTTGCAAGGTTGCGTATACGCATCTGAGCGAATCAACCAGAATAAGCCCCATAATGCATTGCGAGACAGAGGGCTGTGAGGAATGCCGGCCAGTTCCCACACCCAGACGCCCCCTTCCTGTCACTCACCTTGCGCACGGCCAGCAATCAAAGAAAGTAGCAGGATTCCTTTCGCTAGCAGGCATCGCGCACACACATTGCGGCCCATATGGATGTGCAGTAGTAAACACGCTTAGCACACATCTCAACATGTGTGTGCCCCTTAAGTCTTAAGACACGGATGTTCACCAAACAAATAGGGGCATTCTGAGGGTAAGAGTGGGAACAGGATAGCACATATTGGGGCAGATGTATTAAGCCTTAACAATAGATAAATGGAAGGGTGAAAGAGAGAGATAAACGTCCAGCCAATCAGCTCCTTACTTTTTTCAAACACAAACACATGTTACAGCACATGGCAGTTGGCAGGTGATTGGCTGGATGTTTATCTCTCCTTATCGCCCTTGCATTTATCTATTGTTAAGGCTTAATACATCTGCCCCAGTGTAATTTGTTTTATTATAATTTTATTTACTTTTTCTCTTTTGCTGATCTTTGCCAGCCACCTACAGTATATCTCAGCAGGTACAAGGGACGATGAGCATGTAGCGTACACAATTATCCCTGTAGGGCCTATTCACCGCTGTAGCACCAACTGTACGCTCCGTCCTGCTCACGCACAGCTCCTGGCACAGAATACACTAATAAACGTTTGTTTCCTACGGTGAGATGAGATGTAGTTGTTCAGTACTTTATTGCTTTGCTGTGTTCCAGTACCGAAAGAGTTTTATGACGTACTTTAATTTCCTGCTACGGAGTCACAGATTGGGGTGAGATGGGTCACTGTCTACCAGGCGGAAGGAGCTGGCTCGCATTGCGGACTGACAGCTGATGAGAGATAACTGGGTTCACCTCTGCGGAGAATGAGAGTAGTGTAGATAACACAGTTATTATACGCCGTTATTACGTGTCGCGCCGCGGATTGCAGGTTGGAAATATCGATGTTATCGCCTGACGGTTGGGGATTTAAAAAAATACGGGATAACCAGGGGACAACAATCACTAAAGCTTCAGTTACAGATACAGGTTGAGTATCCCTTATCCAAAATGCTCGGGACCAGGAGAATTTTGGATAACGGATTATTCCGTATTTCGGAATATTTTAATATTTCAATGATGTATTTTGAAGTATCTTGCATTTATGCTGTATAAACACATAATATACACACAAATATATTTTATTACCACATAAAATACACACAAATATATTTTAATTGTTCAAAAAAACAAGGTTTCAAAACGTGAAACAAAATGTGTGTACTATCTCAGCACTGAATTTGAATGCCAAGCAATCATTGTCTTGCACATATATAGTGCCAGTTACATATCATGTCCCCAGTGATGCTGTTACAAATGTCCCCAGTGAGTTTTTAGCAAAAAAAAAAAAATTTGTCACTTTCTGGAATGTCCGTATTTCGGAATAATTCGGATAACGGATATTCGGATACGGGATACTCGACCTGTATCTCTTAAGTGGCAATAAGGGAAGTTTGTCCAGAGCGGCTTCTATGGAACAACAAAGCTCAGCATGCTTTGCAAGAAGAAGTGTGCATGATGGGACTTATAGTTCCATCATAGGGGCTTTCAGCGTAAAGAACATCTGCAAGTGAACGCCCCTTGGGTCATCAAAGTGTCCTGTTATGGCTTCAGTTCCACCGCACATGCGTAATCCAGCTTGCCAGGTAGCTCACGTGTGTCTCCCCAGTGATTGGCCAGGCAATGAGTGCGCAATTTTGGCATTGGTTGCTTTCTAAAGCCTTCAATAAGTCCTATTGCCGGAGAGCAATTCGTAGAGACATATGGCATAGCGCTGCTCCTGGGCACAGTGCCCGTTGACCTATGACCAGGTGTGTAAACCCGTCTGCAAAACCAGGCCTGGCATCGGCTACCACAGTCACGTACCCACAGGAAGATGGAGAAGGTTGCAGTCGTATTGCATGAAAAGATGTTTACCCTCCGCCTATCGCACCCAACATAATCAGTGGAAGAGATGACATCACACCTTTGTTCTTGCTGATGTCTCTTTGCTGATTGGCTCACCAGAAGAGGTGGAATAAATAGTGGCAGTATAATTAATACGCAGCCGGTGGAGCGGCGGTCCAGTATGGAACATGTAAGACAATGAAATCAGACAGTATATCAATTGACGCAGTAGGAAAAAGTACCAGCCCACGACAACCACCGTTACTACATAACTGTACCCACAGAGAAGCACTGGATGAGAACATGCTGACATCAGACCTTCTGGTTATTCACAGGAACCTTCTCCAGCGCACAGATTTCCAGTGACCAGGTGCCGAAATGGGACTGAGAAGCAATGGTGGCAGAGAAGTACCACCAGCCAGGGGCATATTGTACTTGTCTTCATGCACCGTTGTGCACCGGGGCCCCCCACTACTGTTTCTACTCCAGTTAGAGCCTGTTTGCGCTGTACTCTGAAGGGAGTAGTACACACTGTTGTAGGAAATGTTCAGTTTACTGGCAACTTTTCGAATGGAATAGCCTTTATTTCGAAGAACAAGAATAGACTGTTGAGTTTTACAGGCAAGTTCTCTTTTTCAAGCCATTTTGAAAGTAAAATCAAACCCACTAATGTGACGCTCCAGATACTCAACTAGCTCAAAGCAAAGCTAGTTTGATAGATTCTATAATGAGCAAACCCATTTTCAGCTGTGCTAACATAATTGCAAACTCGTTTTCAAGGGTTTTCTAATCATCTATTAGTATTCTATCAGGATTAGCAAACACAATGTACCATTAGAACACCGGCGAGATGATTGCTGGGAAATGGGCCTCTATACAACCATGTAGATATTCCTTTAAAAAACAGACGTTTGCAGCTAGTATAGTCATTTACCAAATTAATAATGTATATAGTATATTTGTGATTAATTTATTGTTATCTTTAGTGACCCCAAACTTTTGAACAGTATTGTACGTATCACCTATAGCCTATAATAATCCGGAACCACAGCTTCATATGTCACAGTGCCATTCTCCATCCCATAATCCAGGTACCATGACAACGCCTGGACGTGTAGTAATTAAGTGACTTGATTTGCAGTGTATCAGTGCTCTACTGCAGATATGACATCTCTTCTGTTAGGTAAATAAATCACTTTTGCTTTTAATCATAGCCCAGCGCCGGCCCAAGGCGTCAGTGAACGTATTACAAGGCTCTGTGTACCGATGTCACATTTGTATGTAAATATTTTATTGAATATACTGTTATCTGGAGGACAAGAACCGTCGGTTCCTTTCTTCATTGGAGCATAGACCTTAGGGCAGCTGTCAGTGCGGATATGTAAGCATACCTTTCCAATTACAGGCTGCCCGAGGGCCAGATGTGTCATTTGTGCATGTAAACAATAGATTTGTTAATGGCTATGACTCCGTCATATGTTACATGATCAGACCGCAGGCAACGCAGTTCCGGTCTCAAGGTCTTTTACACACTGGCCCCCTTTTATGGGGGGGGGTTGGGCTATGGAGGATTTATTTAATATAAGGTTTTTTTGGTATATAAGCATTAACAATAGTGCTTGTAAGAGTGGAAATCTGAACAGTGGCCTGGCAGTATCACAGCAACCACAGTCACATCGCATATGGGCCCTCATTCAGAAGGAGTCGCTATCGCTGCTCTATAAGGTAATGCAGCAGGGGGCGTCGCACCTCCTGCATGCATTACTAATTGGAACTGCATCCTAGGATATTCAATCATCTCCGACACCACTGGCTGGCTACGTGATCCATGGTGATCTTGGCCTTTTCTCTTCCCAAAACGCCGCCGAGAGGGGCCGATGCCACCCCCGTCCTGCTCCCAAATGGTATTAGTCTGTCAATCACTGACACTGTTTGTTTATGGTGTTAGGTATTTCTCGGGCGCTCCTAAAGGGGCTGCTTGTAGGTAAACCTGCACAGTATCAGTTTGCGCAGTAGATCCTTCAGGATATGAATGAGGGTTGTGTTGTAGTGAGCAGAGACACTTTGGAATGCCCTTGTCTGTTTCCCCCTCTGCCGCTGCATGATATGCTGAAAAGCTATGAGCTTCAATGTGATTGGCAGCCATGATTTTCACTGTCCAGAGACAATTTGAAAAGGAGATGCAATCTTAAATATTAATTAAGTCACTATTTCTAGAAAAAGAAATGCATCTTCCATGTGGGAAAGCGGCTACAACACCAACTGATCTATTTATCAATAACCGAAGACAGCAATGATTTTATATTGTTGTCCCAATTTACTAATAAACCGCTCTGCAATAACGACTGGCAGCAAAGTTGACGTCTTGCGTGACCCATCTTTGCCGGATAACACACGCAGGGGAAACGGTGACTGCTACTTTAAAGGACTTAATGAGACCCCCCTCAGAAAAAAAACCCAGAGGAAACACCTTCCTAAAGCATATTGGGGGTCCCACTCTCACCTCCATCCAATGATGTGGGTTTCATTTAAAAAAAAAGGTATGAAAAAAGAAAAATGTAGAATAACAATCAAAAATCTCTGGGTGACAATCAAAGCCCCTTTGTTCGCTTCCTCTGCCTGCCTGCGCCACAATAGTCTTGAAACCCGTTTGACTTTTGTGATTTCACAAGTCAGGAGAAATGGCTTGTAATTGTGTGAGAACAATTGAGTGGTTCGGCAAAAGGTTCTCCTGTAGAGTCCCGGGAGGGGAGATTGACAGGCGGGGGACCGTGAGGAGGGTGGCCCGGAGGTGCGGAGTTTCAGTTGGGAAATGTAGGACTGAATACTAAGGAGAAGAATTATCATCACAAAGGTAGCAAAAATCAACAAAAAAAAAGTTCTAATGAAATAATTAAAAGGTTATAACTTATTGTATCATGGTCTTAATGAAGAGCGGGGAACCTTGGCGCAAACTGCGTGAGGAGACGTGGTACCGTAACTGGGGGTCCGTGTCAACCATTCCCAAGTCAACATTTTGACCTTGTTTTATCAAACAAATAAGGTTAGATGAACTAAAGGAGAGATGCGGTAAAAACCCTGTTTTCGGGGTCTTTATTGCATTTCCTGATGCATTAAGCACACAATTCGGAGCTGGCGTTACCCTATAGAAGCCTATGGGCTTTACTCCAGAGCGCTGGTCGAGGGATCGCCCCCAGCATGTCTTGCGGCCTCCAGCGTCACTTTGAACCTGCTCTGAGGGACTCCTGGCTCCCAAACCTGGAAATACAGGGATGTATGGTCATCGATTTGTGTGAGTTATTTAGTTTCTGTGCAGGGTAAATACTGGCTGCATTATTTTTACACTGCAATTTCGATTTCAGTTTCAACACACCCCACCCAAATCTAACTCTCTCTGCAGGACGGAGATCCTTGTTACTGTAGGTGCATCGTGCGATTGAGGACAGTGATTCTTGTTACTGTAGGTGCATTGTGCGATTGAGGACAGTGATTCTTGTTACTGTAGGTGCATCGTGTGATAAATAGGAACAGAGCTCATTTGCAGTTTCCGATGCAGTCAGGGAACAATCTCAAATCTTTTCTGCGGATGCGTCCGACTCAAAACCAGGCCCCTTAGCTCCTCCCACCCCAATAGTGAAATATTTGCAGCATCTTATTTGCTGCGAGAATGCAATGTGCAGAAACATTCTTCTGGTTTATAAATTACCCCCAGCAAAGCCACATTTGCGGGGCCCCTCACGCATTTCTCGCTGTCTGCGTAAGGATAAATGCTCCAAAATCTGCTTATGAATACTGTAGTATGTATGTTTTACGAGGCGGATACGTCCGATTGCTTTTCCGCCACCTTCCTGATCCCATCTGACCGCAACAGCGATTTTCTGCGTGCGCCGCGCAGCACGTGCGCTGTAGCGGGTATTCAGATGTCAGTCTGTGCGCAAGTTCAGAATGAGGCCCTGGACCTACTGCAGCGGTAACAATAACAGCTGCCAATGTCACCGTCTACAGCGCGGCTTGCGAGGAAGCTTGCAGCCGACTCGCCGCCGTCTGAGCGAATCCGGTTACACACTAAAAATGAACTACCCAATTAGCGCCACATTTTACATACACAAAATGCAGCTTATTAAAATGAAACATCTAATGAATACTATATTTTACATTTAAACTGCATTTACATATCAAGGGCCATTACAGTGACAGAGGAAGAAAATGAGATTTCAATTTATTTGGGAAAGTTCAATGTAATAAGACACCTTAATGTAATTATACCGCTATTATCTCTCCCACGGGGTCCCTTTTAATATGAAAGACTTATTTTTAGACGTTCGTACCCCTTTTTAACGAGGTAGGATTGTAGGAAGCAACATATAGCTGGAGAATAAAAGAAAACACACAATATCCCCCCCCATTAAAAAGGGCTTGTTAGTCTAAATTAGCTTTATTTCTGTTGATTTCACAAATTAGACCTACATAGAATTGCATTGTAGCAAAACTATATTTATGTAATTGTATACAGCCTTATTAAGAACCTTCTGCTTATATGCGGCGCTCGTGGCGGAATCATCGCTGTCATTTATCAGTGATAACGTGCAAGTCAATTATAAAGTATTTTTAGATATTTGAGCCTGATTTAAACCTGTGCCGTGCCCCTAAGCTTTATCTTAGGGATGGCCATCGTCCATCGATGTTTAGAAACATTGATGGATTGTGGCCGATGTCGAATAGTTTTGACATCGATGGGGGAGAACCAGATGGTTTCCCACCATCGATGTCAAGCTTAAACTAATAGTTTCATTTTTATTTTTCCTGGGACATGGAGCAAAGCTCTGCCCAGGACAACCGTGAAGCCCCGCCCCCATATTCTGATTGGCCCACAGGCCAATAAGTCAAAGACAATAGATGAAAATCGATATGTAACAACATCGATGGCACTTTTGCCATCGATGGCAAAGGCAACGATGGTCATCCCTACTTTAACTTAATCCTCCTGCCCTTCCTCTTCCCAAGCCACCCCCCCACCCCCCTACCACCGCCAAACACACCCCCCCTATACGCTGCTGCTCTCTTCCGTTTGGCATCCCAGCAGTTGGGATTGCAGCACCGGCATCCTCAGCGATGTCAGCATACCGGTTCCGGCCTTGTGGCAGTAGTGGTGTTGCCAGCGTCAGAACCGTATTGGATTTATAACGTATTCCTATGAAACCACGCAAGCAGATCTAACTGGGGCCCTACTCTGGTGCTGGCGGCTTCTCTTTGTGAATGAGCCCCGCAGTCTCCGTGTAGGTGAGAGAAAACCCCTGAACTGTATTATCTCTCACTGAGCGAGACGTGCCGTGTAATTTTAGCTACAAGCGCGACATCATGATCTCTAATTACGTTTAGAACACAGCTGACTGCCCATGTAGAGACGCTGTCTGCAAATTGGGCCATTAGCCTCCCAGTCTGTGCACTGCGCAGAGATACAGGCATCGCGTCTATGGGATCATCTGCATGACTATTGGCTACAGCAAACGCATGAGAGACATGCAGCCGGTCACCTGCGTCATGCTGGCGAAACCAGGCCTTAATGCGGGACCGCCGTTCCCTCTTTTACACATTTATCACCAAGGGGGTTATTTATCAAAGCTCAGCCAGAGACAAAATTGTGAGAGATAAACTACCAGCCAATCAGCTGCTGCCTCATTTTTTACTGTGTTTGAAAAATGATTAGCTAGCACTTTATCTCTCACAAATGTATCTCTCTCCGAGCAGTGCTAAATACCTCTTTAAGGGTATCATTTACTAAGCCTTGGAGAGAGAGAGAGATTTGCATGTGCAGTTAGCGCTAACCAATGGCCAACCCCGCTGACCACACTACGCACAGTGCGCGGTCACTAGCTCACCTTGAAAACGGGGTAAAATTGCCCCTGAAACGTCAGACTATATGAAATGATGGCTATTTGTTAAACACACTCATCTGGTTCATGAGAGTGGAGTTTCTGGGTACTGGAAACCCCCCTGCATGCGCTAGTGAGTAAGATACACTAGGCCAGTGATGAGGGTAACAGGCAGCCCTTTCACCTGAAGCCCCCAGCTCCTTGATGGTTACTGCCAGATGTGTTTATTATAGCCTGTATCATGTGTTTGTTGTAACTGCCTGCTGGTATGTTATTACAGGTAGGTGACTTTGGGGCAGATGTACTAAGTCTTGGATAGTAAAGTAGAGAGAGATAAATTACCAACCAATGTCCATCCCCCACATCAATAGCTGCTTCCCTCCCATCCACCGATCCCTGTGACTGCATGGGAACCGATGCGCATGGTGACTGTTGTAGGTGTCTTACTAGTGGGCGTACACCCCTTTATGACATCATCGCGCCTCTGGCCTTCGTGCAAACCCAGTTTTCATAGAAGTCCCCAATTTGCAGCATTGCAAAAATGTTTTATCTGCTAATAATATTAAATACACCGCAGACTGATTATTTCCCTTCCGGAAATCTTATTTGATAAAAAAAAAACCACCCAATAGGATTACATACTGAGAATTGCGCCCAGCATGTGAAACCGCGCAATTAACAAAGATCCGAACATACTTGACGCAGCAGGTACGGGCGATGTGGGTCTAGGAATTGCGTCCTGCCACCTGCTTCTCAATGCCATGTTTGTGCCACTGCAGGACCACTATTATCCGATTCACGATTAATTGTTCCGGTGAAGTGTCCGCGATCCAGGAGACCCAATTACTCTATAGGAGAGCCCCCCAAAAAGAGACTCACGGGTTTTTCAAGACAGCAGACAAGTATGGCACAGAAGTTACGTTTATAGTTACATTTATTTATAGATGTATTAATCTACAGACCTGGATTTTGATCCGATTATTACCAGGCGCTGGCATTTATAGATATTCCTGGTCATCGGTGCTGTGGTAGGGTGCCAATTAGTAGCATTCCGGCTGAGATTCTGTATCGCAGGGATTAAGAAGCTACAGATGACATATTTGTCTTTCTCTGCCCCTTTAAATCCCTTTAAATGCTGCATGAATTATTGAAATTTCAGCTAAGCAGAGAACAGGCAGAGATTCCATTCTGTGCCAACAAACCCACTGCTGCAAATCTCTCATTTCTAATTACTAAGCAAGCGGCAAGACATGTACCCAGCGTGCCAGCCAGTTAGGAAGTCAAGCCAGCTGGGCAAAACCACCCGACGTATTCAGATTGTCACCGGAATAAGAAGAAAACTGGCGGCAGATCAGCCAAACCTGAGCCAGCGGCGACTGTACTGTACTTACGGTGACTTTGTACTTCTGTATGGCGAGCGGACGGTCGGGTTTTTGTTATTTCGGAGAAATGAAAATCAATTGCGCCCATTAACATCTTTCATTGTTATTTACTTGAGAAATGGTAGAAAAAATAACTGTGCACAGAGAGGATTTTAATACACATGGATGTATTAATAGCCCGGGCCGCCGAGACATTGAGGGGGCCCTGATACTAAAGTGGGGGTGTGGCCAATAATGAACACTGCTCTGCTTCCTGGGCAGTTTATTTCCCCTCCCCCAAACATTCCTTGCCTTGGCTAGCTAACTTCTACTCTCACTTCCCCCAGTACAGATGAATCTACCTACATCTATCCTCCGCTCGCTACAAGTCGCGTCACACATAACATAAGAGGGATTCAGTATTGAATCCCGGCGGTCGGGATCCCGGCGTTCAGAATCCCGACGCCGGAATCCCGACAGCCGAAATGCCGACAAGGGGGGGACGTGGATCGCCCCCCCTTGCGGGCTCGCTGCGCTCACCACGCAGCGGGCCCGGTGCCTCGCTACGCTCGGCACGCTAATTTATTCTCCCTCCAGGGGTGTCGTGGACACCCCAGGAGGGAGAATGTGTCGGCATTTCAGCGGTCGGGATTCCGGCGTCGGGATTTTAACTGCATCCCCATAAGAGCACCAGATTTTTCTGTTTCTGTATCTTATTTGCAAATAATATAGGATGCACAGGCAGATTCTCTGATTAAAATGATATGCAGCATGCCTATATTACTGTATATGTGTGCGTGTCTGAGGGTGTATCTGTATACGAAATGATACATTAGTGTTTTTCAGTAAAACAATACAATGTGGCATGTAAAACAATACAATGTAATTATATTGTTTTACACTGAATATAGGCATGCTGTATAACGTTTTAATCAGTAGATGCTGCATGTGCACTATTATGGGGATGCAGTCAAAATTCCGACAAGGACAAAATCCCGACAAGGACAAAATCCCGACATTTAAAGTGTACAGGTGAAACAGTCAACATGACTTTGGGTCGACAGGTCACGAGGTCGACATGGGTTTTTTCACTGTTTTTTTGAGCCGTCATGTGCCGACAGGCGGTATTTCATGCCCTACCATCCACTAGGGCGTGGTGGGAAAATAAAATAGTGTGCCCGAAGCATTGTGAGCGAAGCGAGCGATGCGAGGGGCTGCAGTTCACTTCCAACTGTGTCCATGTTGACTGTGTCGACATTCGGGTAAAAAAACAGTGAAAAAACCCATGTCGACCTCGCGAACTGTTGACCGAAAGTCATGTTGACTGTTTCACCTGTGCATTCTATACTTATGTCGGTATTTTGACCTTGTCGGGATTTTAAATGTTGGGATTTTGCCCTTGTCTGTATTTTAAATGTTGGGATTTTGCCCTTGTCGGTATTATGACCCATTCGGGATTTTGACCGTCAGGATTTCATACCGAATCCCTATTACGAATAAGATACATTCAAATGGAAATAGTCCTTCGGCTCCGCCAAGCCTACGCCATGGTATAGAAACTAAAAGTTAGGGTTGGGGTAAGCAATGGAATGCATAGCAAAGATTCCCCCGTTGGGATCCTGTTGCCAACTTGAATAGGCCGCAAAGCCTCCACATCTTATTCCCTGGAATTAGACCAACTGTCGTTTCCCACAAGGAAAAAGTTCTGACAGCCCCGTGATCTATTTTCCTGGCCCGAGACATTGCTGCTTCTGGTGCAACAACAAAAAAAAAGAAAAAAACCGACTCTGCACATTTTATTCTGGTCTGTTTAATCTGAATGTTAAGTGGTAATTATTCTTTCCCGTTATTTCTTTAAACTAATTATGATGCCACTGTTAGACAAACAAAATAATGTCTGGATGAGCAATCGGCTTGTGTATATGTAACAGGTTAAGGAGAACCGCATCAATAAGCAATGTAATTAAAAAGAGACCGAACTTACTTATGCGCGGATGTAAAGCAAGCGCCATCGCTGTGAGAGGAGTCCGTAATTTTTTTTCCCTTTAATGCTGCATGACTGGTCCTGTTTTCATGGCATCCGCACCAAACAGCAGCCATTTTGGATGCGTCGAGTGCCCCATGGGCTGATGCAGGTTATTTTTGTCCAGGGAAATGTATGCCTCCTCTGATTTCCAAATGACAACTACAAACAGGCCTTACTTGCACGCTGTTTATTTAGGCCTGTACCCCTGATGAAATACAATAACACACCCATTTCTCTATAAGAGATGCAGAGGAGCATTGGCCTAGATTTTTTGATGCTCTCGCCCTACCACACAGTATGAAGCCGTGCGCCCAACATGATTGGACCAGAGGCCTTACATTTAAGTCCAGTGTACAGATGTCTATCGATGGTTCTACATCTGACGGCTGTTTCCCATATCTAATCTCTCTGCACACGTTACATCTGCCCCACCTGTAATGCAGCATTGTGTTAACAATGTGCATGCTTTTCTGCTTTACTTAAAATCATAAGGTCAACAGTGCTTGAGGTCAAGGGGTACAAAAGGACAACATGTTGACCTTTTGACTCTGTTGATCCGTTGTTCCTGTCGAACTTCACCACTGCCGACCTTTCCTGTGTCAACCTATTGTACCATTAGGGTAGAACTACTGCACCGCACCCCAAACATGAATCAGATCCATCAGCTTTATGCTCTCACACACAGACACTGCTAACGAGATGGTGTAATCACTGCTGCTGATAGACGAGAGGGTTGGGTGAGAATCTGGTAACCGTGGCGATGAGGCAGAAACAATAACATTGGACTCAAGTGGGGGACAAGCAATGGAAGAAAAGATCATCAAGGACAGCGGCAGGCGTGTTTCCAGTACATACGTATTACACGCCTGTTCTTGTGCTGCTAAAGAAAACTGCTCCTGCATTCTGCATGACATAGATACAGTAAGTCGGGGGGCACAGGATTGGGGGCCTATTTATTAACGAGCGAGAAAACTCATTGTGTGTGGTAAAACAAGTTGTGGACGATAATTGGTGCTCTGGCCAATCAGCTCCCAACTGTCATTTTTCAAACACATGGCATTTGGAAGCAGAACGCGTGACAGTTGGTAGCTGAGTGCATTATAGTTGTGAGTTGTGCACCACGGTTATTAGCAGAATAGATGCCAGTTGGGAGCTGAACACAACAGTTATTAGATGAATAGATGACCGTTGGGAATTAAACACATGACAGTTGGGCACTGTATGCATAACAGTTGGGAGCTGAACACATGACAGTTGGGAGATGAACGCAGAATAGTTGGGAGCTGAACACGCAACAGTAAGGAGCTGAACAGATGTCAGTTGGGTGCTGAACAGATGGAAGTTGGGAGCTGTATGCATAACAGTTGGAAGCTGATTGCATACCAGTTGGAAGCTGAATGCATGACAGTTGGGGACTGAATTTGTGGCAGTTGAGAGCATAACACAACAGTTGGACTGTCCAGATGGCAGTTGGGGGCTGATTGGCTGGAGCACCATTTATCATACACAGCGAGCTTTATCACTCATTGCTAAATGAGCCCCTTAGCGTCTCATCATCAGGAGGAGACGGACACAGGTGAGAATGTGTCCTCTCTACAATCCCGCTAATAAATACTATAAGGATACATGCTTACTGTATATAATAATAACGGAACGTAACAGAGGAAAAGGGACATATTTATCAAACGTCTTTTGTTCCGTCCTTCTAAAGCTATCAACTGTCCGCCAACCCATCAACTGTCAACCTAGACACTGTCGATCCAAAGACCGGATTCCCCTTTGCAACTCTCTATCCAGTTTGGATCACGCTCTAGAACTGAGACGGACATCTGGATAGTAGGAGGCAGATTACGTTGTACTTGTGTGTGTTCCATGCTCCGCCATCAGCAGGAATGGAAAAACAGTCGGTCAAGGCTTGATGACGCCAGCGGCATAATTCATTGGGTGGAGCTACTGTAAATATATAATGAGGTGGTTTGCATCAGGTCATGTCTCCGCCCACCTTGCAGGCAGCTACCGTGGTTACTCAAATGATTTTTTTCCTCTGTTTGCGGCTGAAAGAAAGCCAGGACTTACTTTTCTGCTGAACATTCTTCCGCAAATTGGGGGCGGGAATCTGACGTCATGTGACGTTACCCGCCCTCCCCGAGCAGACAGGGGAACACCGGGTCTCCACCCACGGAACAACCCCCGACCGGCATTCAGGCAGCGAGCGCCCTGGCTAATTAAAATATCTCAGAAGGCGCTCGCTGTGGGGTCAGGGTCAATTCCTTAAAGAAGAAAGTCTGAACAATGAAGGACGCAGAACAAAAGGAAATACGGAGACGGGAGAAGTGTGAATCTGCGCTGAGACAACAAACGCAGCGTGAGAGGGAACCCGATCGCCTCTCATTTACAGCCGCGTGTATAATGGGAGGTGACAGCAGAGGTCACAGGAAAGCAAACAGGGGGTGATAAAAACCAGGCGCATCAGCGGAATGACCAAATGTGTCGTTTTATGATCACAGATGATGCACCGGGGCCCTAACCGCTAAACCGCCTATTATGGAAGCTTTTAGCCATAAACCCAACGGGGACAAATAAAAATCCGTGTATCGCCTCCGTCCATTCATCACTGTTGTTGGATAATGTTACACGGAGAACCTTCAGCCTACGGAGACGCTGCTAGGGCCGGTGCATGTAACCCGAGAAGCTACAAGTCTGAGGATGGGCAGGCTGGGACATGTAGTTCCTCAGCGGCTGAAGAGATGCAGGCCGCATAAGCTCTCCCTGGAGTGGGTTATTGTCACCGTCTGTAAGGTGGGTCAGAGAGCGGCAGCTACATCTTTATATGGTGCTGGCAGTGTAAATCCGGCTCTGTCCTACAGGCAGAGCGTCACCATCGCACTGTGCCATGTACATGCCCCCCGCCCTTACACCTCTTAGCTTCAGGTAGAGGTGGTTGCTGGGGGTGATGACAGGGTTGCTACAAAACTATGGCTATCTGAAATACCGCCGCTTCCCCAGACCAGTATGTGGATATTAGGATTAACTGTAGACTTCTAAGCAACATCATCGTTCATTTTGAATCATCGATGGTTGATGACTATCCCTACACCCCTGGCAGCCCCTCAGGAGAGCAGATGAAAGGATTTTTGAGACGATGGCGCTGCAGCCGCCCCAGTGATGTGTGTTTCCTTCTGCGCGGCCCGGGAACAGGGGACATATGCATCTCTAGTATATGCAGAGGTAAACTGCAGAAGGGAAGCAGCCGGAAACCCACAGAGGACCCCGGACCTCACGCTGCCTGCTTCACGATGACTCAGTTACTGTCACATTAGATCAATGCGCTTAAATGGCTTTCCCTGGCACACCAGGCACTGGGGACTCACAGAAGGCGCGGCGCAGAAGCTTGGCATCGCGTCCAAGCCATTTCAGAGGCAAGAACGTCTGCACGGTACATGGTGTTTGCTTTTGATTGCTAGGAACCATGGGGGAGGACTATTGGTGCATGGCTACATCAGTCCCTGCACCGGGAGAACCCTGTCAGCCCCTGCTGTCTGGCATCATGCTAATCAATAGCAAAGGATGTTGCTGCAAGTCACAGCAGGAACAATATGGATCAGTAACCCCAGGGGTGCCCGCTTATGATGGGGTAAGTCAGAGCAACAGCGTGTGGGACAGGCAAGAGATGCATGCTTCTGGGAAATGATCTTCATAAACCCAGTGTGACAGCCCCACGGAACCGCTGACAATCAGAGATTATAGCGCACGGAACCAACACGTCAGATATACTGTACAGTCGTCTCTCTCTCTCGGCATTTTATAACATAACAGTTTGGATCAGATGAACCACTACTCCCAGAATGCTGCATAAATATAAAATAACTAGTAAAAAACCCGTCAAAATGACAGCTTCTGCAATGTACCTTTCATTTTGACCTGTGACAGTTTTGACTTTGGGCTGTGACAGGTTTTAGCCCAAAACTCCCCACCCCCAGGGGTAGATGTATAAAGCAGTGATAAGGGAGGAGAAGTGATAAAGTGCCTGGTACTTTACCACCGGCCAATCAGCTCATAATTGTCCCTTTTTAAACCCAGCCTGTAACTTAACAGTCAGGAGCTGATTGGCCGGTGGTAATGTACCAGGCACTTTATCACTTCTCCTCCCTGATCACTGCTTCATACGTCTACCCCCCAGTCCCTATCTACTCCTACCTCCAATCTCTGCCTTCACAGCTCCCTCTCTCCATGAAACAGATAAGTGTCCCTGCAAAAATTGCTTTCACTTTCTGTTATGACATCTTTTCACACAAAAAGGAGCCATTTGTTCCGTCGACCGGCCTCTAGTGGTCAGTGTTGGTACTTCACCTCATAGAGGTGAGGAGTAGTTAGCCTTTTATATATATCCCCCTCGCCGCCCGAATGGGCAGACCCCGACCATCAGGCACGTGGTATAGCTCACAGACAATGAAAGTCAATAGGTCGACCCAAAGAAAAGTCGACATTCACAAAGTCAACACTTGAAAAGGTCGTCAAAGGTCGACATGTCATTTTTTTATGTTTCTTTTGATGTCAACACCTAAGCACATAGACCCTCCAATTAGTGTCCCCCTGGAGAAACCCACTCAAACACAAGGAAAACATCTAAACTCCACACCGATAGCGCCTTGCTCAGGAATTTAACCCATGACCTCAGGGGTGAGCAATGCTGACCACTACGCACACAGTGCCGTCAAAACATTTTATTGCATTTTCATGATGTGTCCTTTTAGTCGCTCCTGTTCTTGAAAAACAAACTTGAGTCGTCCCCCCCCCCCCACCTAGAACTTACAGCCGCCGCAGGGACCGCCATCTCGCAGGTCAGCGTCAATCATAACAAACAGGAATCCAAAATGATGTGGAAATTAATTTGCGTTTAATTGAAGGCGCCTAATGAACACCGATACGGAAGACACAATCATTTCCCTCAGCTTTGTATTTAACATTTTCACTTGTCTTGATTAATCAAAACAAAATATAATTCACTTACAGGCCCTAATTATTGTGTAACGTGGCAGCGCCAGGCAGGTATTCTACCGCCCCGCGGCTGGAGGGCATCGGCTGGTGTTACAGACTCTGCGACATACAGGACTAACGTTATATCCGCGCCAGCAGACATTGTGCATCGCAGCGTAATGCGCTCTGGTGTGGGGGCCTATGTACTAAGCCAGCGAGAGAGATGAAGTACCAATTAACCAACTCCTAACTGTCATTTTTCAAATTCCATAACATGGCAGTTAGGAGTTGGTTGCCTGGTACTGTTCTGTCGACCTTAGGCTTGTGTCGTCCTTCCAACCATGTTGACCTTAAGTATGTCGACCTTCGGTGGTCAACTGAATGCATGCTACACCCCAGCGCTATTTGAATGAGCCCCTAAATGCACACTGCACTCCACCGCTGAGGGAATGAGTCCCTGTCTGCGCTCTGCTCTCCAGTGCTGTGTGAATGAGCCCCCCTGCATGCGCGCTACACTCCAGTGCTATGTGAATGAGCCCCCCTGCATGCGCGCTACACTCCAGTGCTATGTGAATGAGCCCCTGCATGCGCGCTACACTCCAGTGCTATGTGAATGAGCCCCCCTGCATGTGCGCTACACTCTAGTGCTATGTGAATAAGCCCCTGCATGTGTTCTGCTCTCCAGTGCTATGTGAATGAGCCCCTGCATGCGCGCTACACTCCAGTGCTATGTGAATGAGCCCCCCTGCATGTGCGCTACACTCCAGTGCTATGTGAATGAGCCCCTGCAATCGCGCTACACTCCAGTGCTATGTGAATGAGCCCCTGCATGTGCGCTACACTCCAGTGCTATGTGAATGAGCCCCCCTGCATGTGCGCTACACTCCAGTGCTATGTGAATGAGCCCCTGCAATCGCGCTACACTCCAGTGCTATGTGAATGAGCCCCTGCATGTGCGCTACACTCCAGTGCTATGTGAATGAGCCCCTGCAATCATGCTACAATCCAGTGCTATGTGAATGAGCCCCTGTCTGCGCGCTACTCTCCAGTGCTATGTGAATAAGCCCCTGCAATTTCGCTGCGCTACAGTCAGGAAATGTGAATGAGCCCCATTTCCACAATAGAAAACCTGCCCGTACAGTATTTTCCTATCTGGACATCTATTCTCTGCGTCCTGGGATCAGACCTTCGGTCCTCCCGCTGGGCTGTCTGTAATCCGAACATCTTACACCAAACACGGAGAACAGACGCGAGTCACGTACCATCAGTCTCATCAGCTCATCTTGTGAGACAGGCAATAAGCTGGGCCTGGAACACAATATACTCCTGGGTGTCAGAAGGCACAAAATGTGCAACCCATGATAAGCCAATAACTCGTCCCTTAGGTTGGCTTAGGGGACGGCAGCGGCTGGGATACAACACCAGGCACCCCCCCGTGGGCACATTCACAGAGTCACTGACCACCGTGCTACCTTCATCTGCAAATACCAGCGCATTACGGCACAGCCGAGACACATCCATGATCCATCTCTTCCAGGAAAGTGACCCATTAACAAAATTGCTTCTATTACCTCACCGGACTGATGCGGAAAACCCTTTCTCCGTGGTTATACAGCAGCTGAATTATTGTCACTGTATCTGCATTGTAATGTCCTATCTGCCGGGTGATTAATGGTTCCCCACAATGCAGAGGACACAATAGGCCTTTGTATGGGTGTAATACTTCTACACAGCCAATCAATAGGTCGCTATTGGTAGACGCGCAAAAGGCCGCATGGTCTAAACGCGGACAGCGACAAGGTACAATGGGTCTGGTTCAGATTTGCTTGCTATCGTTAGCAAATTAGCGCTCTCCCGGTGCGATTGGCCAGCCGACGACAAATGCTCAGTTGTGCGAAGATCGGCAATGCTGACAAGTCGGAACCAGGCCCGCGGCGCGCGTCTATCCGGTGCGCCGGCGTCGAACGGCAGAACTAAAGTCTGTTATTGCCAATAATCCTCTATCCATCTCTATCGCTCACATTCGCCGTGAGTGTAATTAGTGTAACCACATACAAATAAATACAGGAGGAATCTTATCTTTTTCCTGGGAACAATATCCCAATTAACAACATCATTAATAACCATTATATCCGGCAGTCTCCTCCAATGGACGCATTAGTGAGATGATGCCGGCGCTCGTCGTAAATTACTCATAAAGCAGAATACGATATTGCTCTTAGTGGAGGCTTTGGTTTCTTCTCCCGATGAAGACGATGATGATTCAAGTCAAAATACCGGCATTGTGCGATGGTTCTGAGGGCTAATAATGATGGGCTTAGATACTGACACTCACACGTAGCCAACGTCTGCTCGGAATAAGGTTACAAGAAGAACGGACGGAAGCAGAGCTATCGCTCCAGAGCCGGAGTCAGACCCAACATTTGCGCAGTTGTGCGATTCCCGGTGGGCGTTAGTACAGATCCGGAGGTATCTGCAGGTTATCTCAGGACACGGTAGCTGAGGGAACGAGGTATATACCCCACATGTGGGCCTAGATCTGACAGAAGAGACATTTGCAGAGGCCGATCGGGTGTTGGAATGTAGACACAGCCGGAGGTCGTAGTTAATCCTATACCTCAGGGGTAAATTGCCTCACAGCGATCCATCCGCCGGCGCACTGAACTGCAGGGGGTGGGGTGACAATGGCGCAGTTTGTATTACCACACACATGTACAAACACACACACATGCACACACGCACACACACATGAGAATATAATAGTATGCCGAGCACAGGGAGCCATGCGAGAGGACGCGGTATAACTATACAGTGTCCAGGGCGGCCTACTGTATATCGACAGTGACACAAAAAAAAAACATGAAAAACTCATGTTGACCTTTTGTAGGTCGATCTTTCACTTTTGTCAACCTAATTAATAAAAACAGTTTAAACAAAAAACCTAATGACCCATTACCCGGGATAAGTGGGACACTGTTGTAGAAAAAGCATCTATCTAACTACTCTCTACCAATCTAACTACTCTCTATCTATCTAACTACTCTCTACCTATCCATCTACTCTCTATCTACTCTCTATATATCTAACTACTCTCTACCTATCTACCCTATATCTATCTACTCTCTACCTATCTAACTACTCTCTATCTACCCCATATTTATCTACTCTCTATCTATCTAACTACTCTCTATCTATCTACCCTATATCTATCTACTCTCTATCTATCTACTCTCTACCTATCCATCTACTCTCTATCTAACCTATATCTATCTACTCTCTATCTATCTACTCTCTACCTATCCATCTACTCTCTATCTAACCTATATCTATCTACTCTCTATCTATCTACTCTCTACCTATCCATCTACTCTCTATCTAACCTATATCTATCTACTCTCTATCTACCCTATATCTACTCTCTATCTATCTATCTACTCTCTACCTATCTACCCTATATCTATCTACCCTATATCTATCTATTCTCTATCTATCTACCCCATATCTATCTACTCTCTATCTACCCTATATCTATCTACTCTCTATCTACCCTATATCTATCTACTCTCTATCTATCCTATATCTATCTACCCTATATCTATCTACTCTCTATCTATCTACTCTCTATCTATCTACCCTATATCTATCTACTCTCTATCTACCCTATATCTATCTATTCTCTATCTATCTACCCCATATCTATCTACTCTCTATCTACCCTATATC
The DNA here is from genome assembly GCF_055691185.1 of Crinia signifera. Taxonomy (NCBI): domain Eukaryota; kingdom Metazoa; phylum Chordata; class Amphibia; order Anura; family Myobatrachidae; genus Crinia; species Crinia signifera. Next base: position 13,140,336 of record NC_139220.1, read on the forward strand.
TATCTACTCTCTATCTACCCTATATCTATCTACTCTCTATCTATCCTATATCTATCTACTCTCTATCTACCCTATATCTATCTACTCTCTATCTACCCTATATCTATCTACTCTCTATCTATCCTATATCTATCTACTCTCTATCTACCCTATATCTATCTACTCTCTATCTACCGCATATCTAACTACTCTCTACCTTCCCTATATCTATCTACTTTCTATCTACCCTATATCTATCTACTCTCTATCTACCCTATATCTATCTACTCTCTATCTATCTATCTACTCTCTATCTATCTACCCTATATCTATCTACTCTCTATCTACCCTATATCTATCTACTCTCTATCTATCTACTCTCTATCTATCTACCCTATATCTATCTACTCTCTATCTACCCTATATCTATCTATTCTCTATCTATCTACCCTATATCTATCTACTCTCTATCTACCCTATATCTATCTACTCTCTATCCTATATCTATCTACTCTCTATCCTATATCTATCTACTCTCTATCTACCCTATATCTATCTACTCTCTATCTACCCCATATCTAACTACTCTCTACCTACCCTATATCTATCTACTCTCTATCTACCCTATATCTATCTACTCTCTATCTACCCCATATCTATCTACTCTCTATCTATCTACTATCTATCTACTCTCTATCTATCTACCCCATATCTATCTACTCTCTATCTATCTACTCTCTATCTATCTACTCTCTATCTATCTACCCTATATCTATCTACTCTCTATCTACCCTATATCTATCTATTCTCTATCTATCTACCCTATATCTATCTACTCTCTATCTACCCTATATCTATCTACTCTCTATCCTATATCTATCTACTCTCTATCTACCCTATATCTATCTACTCTCTATCTACCCCATATCTAACTACTCTCTACCTACCCTATATCTATCTACTCTCTATCTACCCTATATCTATCTACTCTCTATCTACCCCATATCTATCTACTCTCTATCTATCTACTCTCTATCTATCTACTATCTATCTACCCCATATCTATCTACTCTCTATCTATCTACCCCATATCTATCTACTCTCTATCTATCTACCCCATATCTATCTACTCTCTATCTATCTACCCCATATCTATCTACTCTCTATCTATCTACCCCATATCTATCTACTCTCTATCTACCCCATATCTATCTACTCTCTATCTACCCTATATCTATCTACTCTCTATCTACCCCATATCTATCTACTCTCTATCTATCTACCCTATATCTATCTACTCTCTATCTACCCCATATCTATCTACTCTCTATCTACCCTATATCTATCTACTCTCTATCTACCCTATATCTATCTACTCTCTATCTACCCTATAGCTATCTACTCTCTATCTACCCCATATCTATCTACTCTCTATCTACCCTATATCTATCTACATTATATCTATCTACCATCTATCTATCTACTCTCTATCTACCCCATATCTATCTACTCTCTATCTATCTACCCTATATCTAGTACTCTCTATCTACCCTATATCTATCTACTCTCTATCTACCCTATATCTATCTACTCTCTATCTACCCTATATCTATCTACCCTATATCTATCTGCCCTATATCTATCTACATTATATCTATCTACCATCTATCTATCTACTCTCTATCTACCCCATATCTATATACTCTCTATCTATCTACCCTATATCTAGTACTCTCTATCTACCCTATATCTATCTACTCTCTATCTGCCCTATATCTATCTACTCTCTATCTACCCTCTATCTATCTACATTATATCTATCTACTCTCTATCTACCCTATATCTATCTACTCTTTATCTACCCTATATCTATCTACTCTCTGTCTATCTACATTATATCTATCTACTCTCTATCTACCCTATATCTATCTACATTATATCTATCTACCATCTATCTATCTACTCTCTATCTCTCTACCCTCTACCTATCTCCTCTCTATCTACAATATATCTATCTACTCTCTATCTATCCTATATATATCTACATTATATATATCTACTCTCTATCTATCTACTCTCTATCTATCTACTCTATATCTATCTACCCTATATCTATCTACATTATATCTATCTACTCTCTATCTACCCTATATCTATCTACATTATATCTATCTACCCTATATCTATCTACTCTCTGTCTATCTACTCTCTGTCTACTCTCTATCTACCCTATATCTACTCTCTATCTACTCTCTAGCCATCTATTTACTATCTATCCATCTATCTCTTTACTCTCTATCTACGCCCTATCTATCTATCTCTCTATATCTATCTCTCTCTCTCTATATCTAGTCTCTACCTGTCTACTCTCTATCTACCTATCTATATTTGCAGGAGAGGACAGAACTTTTATCTAGAAAAGTTGGAATCGTGTCTTATTTTTATCAGTTGTCTAGATAAATCCCTTTGTGATGGATTACAGATGCTGGAGCATTTATCTATGCGATGTCACCTGCATTGTAAGGATATGATTGCGGCGGACGGGGGGAGATCTTCCCTACAAAACATGTAAAGGAAAGCGAGGCGATAAACTTTACAGCAGCACATAAGAAGTAAAAGGTGTCTTTCCTTGTCACCGGGAATAGAGGAATATAATATACAGCAGTCAGACGCACAGCCCCCCCTCCGAGGCAATAACAAAATGCAGGTTCACCGCACGGGCTCGGATGAGACGAGGCGAGGAGTCTGCGCCATTGTTTTCAATCTTCAGGAGCACGTCTGCCTGGCGGAGTCTCATTACAGGTACAAAGTGACATTAAACAGCGGGTTTCTCTGGAAAACGGAAACATTTTCTCACTTCTATCTTTCAATTACAGCATTTTAAGTCTTACGGAATGACTTTTCCGCAGGTGACTTTGGCAGAAGCCGTAATAAATATGCAGCTCTGGGACTTGGGAGCGTTAATGGCTCCTGAAACTAATGGCGGAGCCTGGTGCCTACGAGTCGGCGGGGGAACCCGCAGAGAGTCATTGTCTTTGTCCTGCATCTGTGTTATTGGCGCTAGGGGCGCAGAATTAGTGGCTGCCTGGGATCAGACAGGAGGTTGGTGGTTTCTGTTGTTACCTGGTTATTCCAAGTAACACCTTCTTCACACAACTGTCCATCCTTTAAAAGGGGCTGCTGCTTATGGGGACAGGGGCGGAGCTTTACTGGGAAAGCGGGCGTGGCTGTGCAGTTTACGACGGAGGTCTGTAGAAATTTGTATCCAAATGTTGCCAGGATAAAGTCTCATCTATCAGTAACTGATAAACCTCAATGCATACGGCATATGGTGCTTCAGCCAATCACTGAACTGTCATGTGTTTAGCCCCCAAAATGTCATGAATTTAGCTTCCAACTGTCACATGTTTGAACAATGGCAGTTGTGAGCTGATTAGCCGGAGCAACATGTATGGCTTGTTTTTTTTAAAGACAGTTGGGGGCTGATTGGCAGCAGCACCATGTATATTGTTTTTTTGAAAAATGATGAGTTGGAGCTGATTGGCTTCAGCACCGCTTAACTCATGTGTTGGAAAAGTGACAGTTGGTAGCTGATTGACTGCAGCTGGCTGGTTTGAGCACCATTTATCATACATGAGTTGTAACACAATGGGGAAAATGTACTAATATGGGAGCTCTATTTCCCATGGGTTGTTGCTACGGGCAACCAATCAGAATCTACTTATGTATTTAGCACCTTCTAGAAGACAATAGATAGTATCTGATTGGTTGCCCCTAGCAACATCACATGTGAAAAGATCTCCTGTCTTAGTAAATTTCCCCCATTGTGTCAAAACTCGTGTATGAGAAGTGGTGCTCAAACCAATCAGCTCCCAACTGCCACTTTCAAACACACGAGATAAATGGTGCTGCATCCAATCAGCTCCCAAACGGCCACTTTTCAAACACATGAGAATTTCCCCAAATGAGTTTTATCACTTGTTGATAAATGAGCCCCTAAATCTGTCTTTTATCACCCAAAAGAGGGACAAATCACCCGCAAGGGGTGTGACCATGCAATTTGCCCCCATATCTGGAACCAGAAAATTCGGGAGGGCCCTTTGCGCACAAATACAGAATGCATCGAATATTTCACTCTTCCTCTATCTATCTATCTATCTATATATCTATATATATATATCTATATATATATATATATATATATATATATATATATATATATATATATATAGCAACAAATTTGCAGATGGCACTCACAAGGTTAAACAAAGTCTGCACGGCGGCAGCAATGATGTGAACAAAAAGAATCAACACAAGCTTGTGTCAACGTTTCGGGCAAAGCCCTTTATCAAGACTTGTCTTGATAAAGGGCTTTGCCCGAAACGTTGACACAAGCTTGTGTTGATTCTTTTTGTTCACATCATTGCTGCCGCCGTGCAGACTTTGTTTAACCTTGTGAGTGCCATCTGCAAATTTGTTGCTACATTCTTTCCTTGGAGAAATTGAGAGGCACCACAAGTAGCTGAACTTTTGCAACGAGTGCCAGGACCCCCTTGCCCTATATATATATATATATATATATATATATAAAACTGCCCGAGGTTCGTTACTGTCATTTATTTATGCCCAGCGGTCAGGCGACCCACTTCCAATATTAAATTGCTATACACCGTACTGATCAGTTCGCTAATGACTCCGCTCAGCAGGAGCCCACATTAGGGGTAACCCCGGAGATGGGCTCCACCTTCAGATCAGGAATCCGGTATGATAAGTGATGGAGGCGCAGTGACTGGGGTTTCAGAGCGCATTAATATGCAAATGAGCCTACCTTTATTATTAAACAAACAAATGAGCTGTCAGATGACTTCATTAAGGCGATCGGTAGAAGTGTAATTTCCCAGCTCGAGGCCGCGGTGTGAATGTATGTGATATACATTATTTCCTATCTCAGCCTTTTGTGCGTTACACTGTATGCTTATCAGAGCGGGAGAGTTGCGCTAATCACCCGCCGAGGCTTCATTCAGTAATTAACAATATTTCAATGGAATTCGTTTGTTTCCCAGCGACCTTTTCACCTTTCACAGTGATAGGTTTTGCGGAGACTGGTTATGTTCCTCCTGTCATTATATTGTCACCATTATCATCGTTTAATATCTATATATTTATTATGGGCACAAGGTGTGATCTCTATTGTGCGCAGCTGGGTATTCCCCCCCCCCCCCCCCCCAGCCAATCAGCTCCCAACTGCCATGCTTTTCAAACACACAAGATAAATGATGCTCAGCCAATCAGCTTCCAACTGTTATTTTTTTTTTTAACACAGAACAGCTGGGAGCTGATTGGCTGGAGCACCGGTTCTTATTCACAACCAGATTTACAACTCGTTAATAAACACAATCTGGTGACATTATGCCAGGCCCGATCTCCTGATCCCTCTCATATTACGGATAATGGGAGGCACATAGAGAATTCCGGCTGCAGGCCGCCGTTGTCGTTACATGTTTTATGGTAACTGCATAATAACGTCGTGTGCGGAGGTCGGACGGTGCTTGGGGAAAGTCATAAAATGCCAATTAGAAGCCGGGTGCTGCCATCACTTGGTTTATGTTCAGTCTCACCTTTGCCCATTACAGCACGACAAAGATTCCGCTGCGGTGCTTTATTTCTGCGCATTTCTCTGCCGCAAACGTCAAGGGGAAGCTTCAATCAGATATAGTTTTTAACATGTGTTCTCCTTTCCAATCGCAAACACACGCCACAAGATAGGAAAACCTCTACGGTGGGAGTTCCAGACTACAGTGTTCCAAAAATGGATTAAAATACCTACATTTAACATATCTACTGTGACAAGATACGATATCGAAAGCTTTAATACCTACACTAATAATAAAGCCCCTAACTCCGCCCCAATCCCCCTACACTTACCATGTGGCAGCGCTCATTCTTGGGTGGAGCTCTAGGTGACCCAGGAAAAATTCAAGACCCCCAACGCCTGCCTGCATCTGCCTTGCCCCGCCCACTTTACATGTAAAGTGGACGGTTCAGGCAGCCAATGAGAAGATTTGCGCTAAATCATCTGACGTATTTACGCCCCTTCCATCCGATGTCAATAATCTGTGAGTTATATGGCGCTTTCCTGCAGCGTCCGATTCAGAATGAGGCCCTGCATGCGGTGTATATGACTATCACGGCCCTATTCCTCACTGTACAATGTGACCGATTCAGAGTTAATCGATGTTATGCATTCGATCGGAGCGCACATTTGCGAGCCCAAATAGCGACACCATATACAATCACCTCGCAATTTGAATCAGGCCCATTGCCCCAAACTCCCACTTTGACATCGCAATCAATGATAAAAAAAAAGTCTGGGTTCAAATGTAACCGCGTTCTCAAGAAGAAATATATGTGGCGGGAGTCCCCGTTGTACGCGGTAATAACCGTATTAAACCTATCAAAAATAATTATAATGGTCAAGGCGATGGCCCCACTTTAAGACTCCGCAGAGGGGAGGATTCTGGCAGAGCAGGGGAGGGGAATCAGTGCGCCATGCTGTTACCCCCTCCTCTCCGGGAACCACTGCACGACAAAAACATTCTTGTCTGCGTAGCCTGCCGACGCACGGGCGACTTTTATTCAGCCTGATGAGAATCTTAGCAATATACCGCGCATAGCAGGAATATTTTTCTCCCAGTTCCTAATCAATTCTAGCTCAAAACAGATTGAACCTGTTCTTGAACTTCCCGAGAGACAAAGACAGTTTTCGGAATCTGGGTGAACAGAGAACGCCGCCCGCGGGAGGAAAGGACGGCTGATTAAAGGCATTGTGAGTCAGGATCGGACATTATCAGCACAAAGTCTGCCGACTGGGATTTTAGGTATAACGGTAATAGACAGGGGTGCGGGATTTTATTTATTTTTATTATTTATTAACAGTTTCTTAGTGCACACATATTCCGCAGCGCTTTACAGAGAATATTTGACCATTCCAATCAGTCCCTGCCCCAGTGGAGCTTACAATCTATGTTCCCTACCACATGTACACGCGCACACAGACATTCTAGGGTTAATTTTGTTGGAAGCCAATTAACCTACCAGTATATTTTTGGATTGCGGGAGGAAACAGGACGACCCGAAGTAAACCCACACAAGCACGGGGAGAATATACAAACTCTGCACAGTTAGGGCCATGGTGGGGATCGAACCCATGACCTCAGCGCTGTGAGGCAGTAATGCTAACCATTACACCATCCGTGCTGCCCAAATGATACTGCACATTATAACGCATACAGTCGCTGCACACAAAAAGGCTACTAATGACCGTCGACACACAATAGTCAACATTGCCAAAAGGTCGACACAAGGAAACAGACGACGTGAGTTTTACATGACTTTTTTAAACCGACTTGTAGGGAGGACAGAATAGTGTGCTGGGATCAGGGTGGCGCAGCGCAGTAATTACAGGACCGCCGTGACAGTGATGTCCCCGTACCATGTACTTTTATAACAGGACAATCATTATTTAGCAAAATCCAAACATAGCGGAACGCAGCGGTTACAATAAACTCTGCGGGATTCCAAAGATTTTTAATTACAGCGATATTAATATTTAAACAGCAATCATTCACATTTATGACCATTTTCATATCCCATAACAAAAATGCAGATGGACAAAACCATGCTGTGCTGCAGGTGGGGCAGATGTAACATGTGCGAAGAGAGAGTTAGATTAGGGTGGGGTGTGTTTAAACTGAAATCTAAATTGGAGTAAGAAAAAAGAAGCCAGTGTTTACCCTGCAGAGAAACAAAATAACTCCCCCAAATCTAACTCCTGCTGCACCTGTTACATCTGCCGCACCTGCAGCGCAGCATGGTTTTGTCCATCTGCAAAATGTGCAGCCTTGATGACAGTTGTGAATTAGTCCCTCTGTACTGTACATAGGGGATTATTCTGGTTCACTCGCAAAGGCAAACTCACTCTCAAACGGACAAACCCATGTGCACTGCAGGTGGGGCAGATGTAACTTGTGCAGAGAGAATTACATTTGGGTGGGGGGGGGGTGTACTTCAAACTGATATCTACAGTATATTGCAGTGTGAAAATAAAGCCGCCAGTATTTACCCTGCACAGAAACAAAATAACTCCCAAATCTAACTCTCTCTGCACATGTTACATCTGCCCCACCTGCAGTGCTCATGGTTTTGTCCATTAGAGTGAATTTGCCTTTGCGTGTGAACCAGAATACCCCCCCATAGTGGGCCGCCGTTTGGCACAAGGCTATCAGTCCTGCCTAGTTATCAGTCCTGTCCATCATCATATAAATAAATGACAATAACAGTTTTGATCAAATCTAAAAAAGGATCTAACAAAGGTCCTGATTCTGGTTTATACGCTCCAATGCAAATTTGCACAGGAGCGCAATGTTTTTCTTCTGCGCATGTGCTGTGTGCGAGCTGCCGCGACGAATAGAGTGTTAGCTGGGCGCTTGCACACAACAGCAAGGCAAGCAGCGGGCGGGCTTACGCATTGCCACTTCGCAGCGGAGCGCGTGAACCAGAATAAGGTCCAAGTATCACTTACAATTCATTCATCTTGCAGTTACACATGACAGTGCTGTATGGTCAGAGGAGGGTCATTGGCTTTGCCGTTCTCATCTTCCCGAAGTCGTGCGCAGCACAATATCAGCATGCAGCGAGGATGAAGGGGGCAGAGAGCGGTCTCTAAAATCACCTGAAATCGTTCAGGATCCCCCATGGATTTAGACAACTCTCAAAGCTACAAGGGATGGTTACAGGAGTCTCTGGCTGCATAGCAATTCGTCCTGAATTCCAACCCGCCACCTACATACAGCTGCACATATCCCCGGTATTAGAACCAGCAACATTTAAACTCATTGACAAATGGGCCCTACTTGTAGTCGGGGGAAGAACAATTGGGTGGGATGCTGGTGGGGGGTCTACTACACTATCTGCGCTATGTATAACATTCTTATGTGTCACATACTTGCCTCCTACTCTGAATTTCTAGGCGTTCCTTTTTTACTCCTGGGAGAGATCCCCCACCTGGATTCGCCACTTGGGAAGTGGGCGGGACCTTGGCTTTGCAAATCGCCGTTATGGACCCGCCCCCCTGCCGTACAGTGGGTGCATTATACAAATGTGCCCCACTCTACAGCTGCAATGCTGATGTGGACCTTGGTGTACTAGTATGACTTCTTCGTACTAGGCAAGGCAGCCCCTCGCTCTGCCCGCCTTCTCCCATTGGCCATTACAGACATCTGCTCCTCCTCCTTTCCTACTGCAAATAACTTATGAGTTTGAAAGAAATTCAGGGAAGGTTTAGCACCGTACCTTGGCTATTTTTTGCATCTTTAATTCGGCTGCTGAATTCAGGTGATGAGTAGGCACCGAATTAGAAAAAACTTTTATAGAATTGAAAGATGTTTTAAATAAAAAGCCTTAACATACAGCTAGATCTCCACCTACCACTCTGAGCCAGCGGACGGCCATATTGTTCCGTATAACAGGGGCCTGCAAGGAGACTGCACAAGAAGCCTAATTGCATATTTTGCTGCAAATGTGGCCGACGTATCCAATAATGACCCGATTGATACCGATCAGCTCATTTATCAGGCCCCGCACTTTAAATCTGCCCAGTACTGTGTGTGCCGCAGTGTCACCTGACATCAGGTGTGGCCAGTTTTAGGTGAGAGCCGAGATCCTTTTTTGGAGTTCTAAACCATCCACTGCCCCCCTTCTGGAGATGACTGCACCTCTTACTGTGCATAGGAAGATGGGCGCACAGTAAGAGAACACAGCCTACACAGCCAAGGAAAATACTCCCTTTGTATTGTAGATGCAGCAAAGGGACCCTGTCAAGCCTTAGTGGGACGCTTGAATCAAAGCCTTCAACAGCCGCATTGTCTTTAACGGAGAAGTCTGAGTGTGCGTGCTGGTGAATTAATTCCAGGAGTACCAACGTCTCAATGGACAAAGGAGAAATAATTCTCGGGAGCGAAAACATCGAGATAAACATTTGTATATATCTGCTCCATTACCCGGGAGGTGGTAAAGTCCGGGGATTTCATCGCAGTACGCAATTACCATGTGAAAGGAAGCATATAACACAATGTAATTACCCTGCGTGTCTCTATGTAATCACCTACGCCCTCCTGCCATCCAGAGACGCTCTCGTCAGCCCACTCCTACCGTCGTTAGCACCGATACGCCGATGTTTCCCTACCGCGGTCAGGTGGCGGACAAACAGAAACAAAGGGGCGGCCCACCAAATCATTTCCATAACCTTCTGCGTCAGGCAGTGATAACAGCGGTGCCACGGATGTGATATATATTATATATGAGTATGGGTAAGGTAGGCAGCTAAACGTGGCATGTGAAAATCACGGACAGCGCCAAAGTTTGCCTCTAGCTGTACGTTAACCCATCGCAGGTATTTAGATACCTTGTCTTTTAAGTAAAGAAACTGTGTATATAAGATAAATATAATATATATAGTTAACCAGTGGGGTGCCGGAGACTGTGACATGACATAGGTATCTATGTACTTAGCCTTGGAAAGAGATAAAGTGGTTAGTGATAAAGTACCAGCTTCTAACTGCCATGTTACAGGCTGTGTGGCAGATGTACTACATATACTTGTAGAGATTAGCTCCTAACTGTCATTTTCTTCAAACACAGCCCGTAACACAGGGGTAGATTTATTAAGCTCGGTGAAGTGATAAAGTGTCTGGTTTTTATCACCGGCCAATCAGCTCCTACCTGCCATTTTTCAAACCAAGCCTGTAACTTCACAGTTAGGAGCTGATTGGCCGGCGATAAAAATCAGACACTTTATCACTTCACTGAGCTTAATAAATCTGCCACACAGTTGGGAGCTGATTGGGCTGGTACTTTACCTCTCTCTGCTGTGCCACTCTCCAAGGCTTAGATGACTTTTACAGAGGCTATGCACGATAACGATTTTGATCACGATATTTTCGTGCCTATCTTCTAGTGCGTACGCTATATATCGTTAGTCAGGGAGTTCCAAGCAGTTCACGGGAAATGGTTGATTACATCGCAACGTTTGCGCAGTTGTTTAACGCGCGCTCAGCTTTAGTACATAGACGCCATAGTCTGATACCTGCTCAATACCTAATACCTGGAAATCAGCAGTCAGTAGGGATTGCCTATAATGACTCTATCATTGACCATTGGTCCGTGCTATTCCTGTCTGCATTAAGCCTGGGCATGCATTGTCCTCTGCTATTATCCTAACGGCACCGCTTCCTTCCCGACAATGTTATACACTGTCGCCCTTCATAATGCACAATCCCCAAAGACCTTTCCCAATCAGGGTGTGTAGTTTGTATGGTCTCCTCGTGTTGTTTTATTTCTGTGTGCATTCCAGTGTCCTCTCATGGTCCATGGTCATATTAGCTAAAGCAACTGGATTATGGTGTGTGGGCAACTGGCTCATGGTGTGTGGGCATCTGGTCCATGGTGTGTGGGCAACTGGCTCTTGGTGTGTGGGCATCTGGTCCATGGTGTGTGGGCAACTGGTTAACGGTGTGTAGGCAACTGGCTCATGGTGTGTGGGCAACTGGCTAATGGTAGAGGGCAACTGGCTCATGGTGTGTGGGCAACTGGCTCATGGTAGTGGGCAACTGGCTCATGGTAGTGGGCAACTGGTCCATGGTGTGTGGGCAACTGGTTCATGGTGTGTGGGCAACTGGCTCATGGTGTGTGGGCAACTGGCTCATGGTAGTGGGCAACTGGTCCATGGTGTGTGGGCAATTGGTTCATGGTGTGTGGGCAACTGGCTCATGGTGTGTGGGCAACTGGCTCATGGTGTGTGGGCAACTGGCTCATGGTAGTGGGCAACTGGCTCACTATGTGTGGGCAACTGGCTCACGGTGTGTGGGCAACTGGTTCACGGTGTGTGGGCAACTGGTTCACGGTGTGTGGGCAACTGGTTCACGGTGTGTGGGCAACTGGTTCATGGTGTGTGGGCATCTGGCTCATGGTGTGTGGGCATCTGGCTCATGGTAGTGGGCAACTGGCACATGGTGTGTGGGCATCTGGCTCATGGTGTGTCGGCATTTGGCTCATGGTAGTGGGCAACTGGCTCATTGTGTGTGGGCAACTGGCTCAGGGTCTGTGGACAACTGGCTAAGGGTCTGTGGGCACGTTTGTTCGGCTGCGGGTTTGGGGAGGGGTTGGCATACCTGGATTTGCAGAATATCAGCACAATAGAAATAAAGAGTTAATGACAACAAGACATTAGTGACAGTAACACGGCACTGCACCATACGGCACACACCAGATTATATACCGCCGTATTACCGCACACCAGATTATATACCGCCGTATTACCACACATCAGATTATATACCGCCGTATTACCGCACACCAGATTATATACCGCTGTATTACCGCACATCAGATTATATACCGCCGTATTACCGCACACCAGATTATATACCGCCGTATTACCTCACATCAGATTATATACCGCTGTATTACCGCACATCAGATTATATACCGCCGTATTACCGCACATCAGATTATATACCGCAGTATTACCGCACATCAGATTATATACCGCCGTATTACCGTACACCAGATTATATACCGCCGTATTACCACACATCAGATTATATACCGCCATATTACCGCACATCAGATTATATACCGCCGTATTACTGCACACCAGATTATATACCGCCATATTACCGCACATCAGATTATATACCGCCATATTACCGCACATCAGAATATATACCGCCAAATTAGGGCACACCAGATTATATACCGCCATATTACCGCACATCAGATTGTATACCGCCGTATTACCACACATCAGATTATATACCGCCGTATTACCACACATCAGATTATATACCGCCGTATTACCACACATCAGATTATATACCGCCGTATTACCACACATCAGATTATATACCGCCAATTTAGGGCACATCAGATTATATACCGCCGTATTACCACACATCAGATTATATACCACCGTATTACCACACATCAGATTATATACCGCCGTATTACCACACATCAGATTATATACCGCCGTATTACCACACATCAGATTATATACCGCCAATTTAGGGCACATCAGATTATATACCGCCGTATTACCACACATCAGATTATATACCGCCATATTGCCGCACATCAGATTATATACCGCCAAATTAGGGCACATCAGATTATATACCGCCGTATTACCACACATCAGATTATATACCGCCATATTACCGCACATCAGATTATATACCGCCGTATTACCACACATCAGATTATATACCACCGTATTACCACACATCAGATTATGTACCACCGTATTACCACACATCAGATTATATAACGCCGATTACTACACATCAGATTATATATGGCACATGAGCCACACTGAAGTCATTGCAATATTAGAATAATATAAAAGCAGAAGAGAGGAAAACAGGGGCAGGTGTCATACGCCTGGTGAAGAGATAAGGTGGAGATAAAGTAGAAGGTGATAACGCACCAGCCAGTCAGCTCTGTTACAAAAATGACAGTTAGGGGTTGATTGGTTCTGCATTATCACCTGGCGTAATACATCTGCCCCACAGTAACTAGACGAGACCCCAATAGGCATCTTATACCACATAAGACCATATACTGTATGACACCTTTTATAACCACTTGCAATATAAAACACATTGCACAAAACTCTGGGAATACAATAGGAAAAAATGACCCCCCCCCTTTGTTTAACCCATTACTTACCCAACAGCCAGGTGACCTGTTTTTTTAGAACGAATAACTATTGATGTCTTCTAGTTATGTTACAAATGTATTTATTACAGCGGTATCACACTTATAACACCCCTGGTGACACACACGCCTGAAGTTCAGTCACCATCATCTCAATAACTGCGCGCTTGTGTCGCTATTACCGTAAACAACTATATATTGGAATTCAAATTGGAAAGAAGACTTGGGGGGGGGGGGGGGGGGGGGGACCAGGAACAGACAAGTGCACTTGTCCCCAGACTGCATTTAGCCCTGACATTCAGAGACAATGTTAAGGTTGGAGTAACAGAGGTCACAACAGCCGGGGCAGGCGTATAAAATGAAACAAGGCATTTACCTAGTTACATGTCGTACAGAAGACATTTGTGGAATAATAACAGGGGCTCTGTTGGGCGGTGCTGGGTTCCGTCACGTAATTACAGAAATAAACAGCTATCATGTAAAGCATAAATACAGTGATAGAGATAATAATTTTGTGATATTCTATATTTAATTGCAAAGTCATAGGCTAGACGCGGACACTTTGCCTCCAGCCTGTCTGTTCTTACTGTACAAGGTAAGACGTAGGTAACCTTGGTCGCTCCAGCTGTTGTAGGACTATTAGTCCCATCATGCCCTCCACAACAGCTGGAGCGCCACACAGTGTCTTGGGGCACGGAGAATCGGAATCATGGTGCCAGCAATTGCCAACAATGGAAACGTAATTATGCTGCATCTTAATGATATGAGTTATGTGGGGCAGGCGTAAATAAAAGAACCCTATAAAGTGGCACTGGGGGGGGGGGGGGGGGGGGGACGGATAAGGAACAAAAATAGCAATGCTTTTTAAATCAGAAGTGTTCCAAATATATGTTCTCCACCAGTATACAACCTTCAATTGATTCCCAGGTACATGCAAAGACATTTTCGTACCTTGTATTGCGGAGCTAAAGGGAGGTCCTGATAGCGGTGTTTCCTCTCCAGGTCTTAGGTGAAAGTGTACAGTGAGTTAGCCATTGCCATGCCAGGAAAAGATAGGGGGTGGGTGGCCTTGCTCCTTGGGCAAAGTGCTGGAGGCTCCGGGAAGTTGCAGTGATGTAGAGACTTACGGTAGCTGGTCCTGATCCTAGTGGCTAAGATACTGATTTGATAGTTCTCCAGGTCTGATCTGAAGACTGTGATGTCTCAGGGGGTCTCAGAGAACATGCATCCCTTTACATGTAGAGGTGAGGAGGCCAGTGAATCGGGATTGCACGGAATGACAGTGTATACTGACTATTGTCTCTGGGGTGTCAGTGCAAGGGTTGGGTTGAAGACATAAGGGCTTCATGAAGTCCTAGTGTGCAGTCTTGAAGTTCAGAGACTCAGTGATCCTCGATGCTGTTGGGAAATGGGTATCTTGGAGGTCCTTCAAAGCCAGTGATGGGCTCTGATGACCATGAGGCTTATTCCGGGGATTCAGGATGGGGGTTTCATCAAAGTGGTATATCTCACATTTTATGGTGCGATCACAATGAGTGGTGTCCTGGAATGGAATTCTCACAAATGGGGTAGACTTCAGGGGTGATTGCTCAGTAAGACAGTGGTCTGTGGATCATGGGACCTCTGGTGGGGTGGCGTCTCAGTAGGAATGCAATCTGTGAATCTGTGGACTTCATATGGGGTGGACTCTCAGTATAAAGGTGGCCTGTGGACCTCTGATGGGGTATTTTCTCAGTAAGAAGGTGCGCAGTATGTGGACCACTGATGGAATCGTCTCTCAGTGATAAAATGGTCTGAGGATCCGGATGAGGTGGTCTCTCAATAACAAGGTGGCCCAAGGACTTCTGATATGGTGGTCTCTGAGTGAGAAGGTGGTTTATAGACCTCTGATGCTTAAGGTGGGTTTTTTTTAACCTCTGATGTGATGGTCTCTCAGTGAGAATGTGGTCTGTAGACCTCTGATGTGATGGTCTCTCAGTGATAAAGTGATCTGTGAACTTCTTATGGGGTGGTACCTCAGTGAGAAGGTGGTCTGTGGACCTCTGATGGGATGGTCTCTCAGTGAGAGGATAGTCTGTGGACCTCAGATGGTGGTCTTGGACCTTTGATAGGGTGGTACCTTGGCGAGAAGGTGGTCTGTGGACCTCTGATGGTGGTCTGTGGACCTCTGATGGGGTAGTTCCTCAGTGAGAAGGTGATCTGCGGATCTCTGATGGGGTGGTAGCTCGGTGAGAAGGTGACCTGCGGACCTCTGTTTGGGTGGTCTCAGGCAGATGCTCGTGTACTCCAGGTCCTGGGGTCTTCAGGAGAGGGGGGCTTCTTCCCTGCAGGTCTCGCCAAGACAGACACAGCAGGCCCGGGTCTTGGGCTCTGTCTCCCGGCCTGTGAGTCACACACAGCCTCGGAGCTCTCCTGTCAGCACACGGGGCTCCCCCTCCGGATCTGCAGACCCCTCAGCCCCCGGCGTCCTCAGGCTACAAGGCCGGCTGACACCCCGGCTGCACTGCCGCACCACGGCCCAGCTTCAGCACCACGGAGAGCCGGAGAAAGGAGCCGTAGAGCCGGGACTCGGGCAGAAGCGGCGGTGGAGAGAGGGGAGAGCCCGGCGGGCAGAGGAGGACAGGCAGAGCCGGGGAAGGGGAGCCTGGCGGGGGGCTCTGTGCATCGGAGGGTCGGAGCTCTCTAGTCGGGCACAGACGGCTGATAACAGGGGCTTGAGTCTCCCTTCTCCCGGTCTGAGCTCACACAGCTCTGCCTGCTCCTCTCACTGCATCTCCCGACTGCCAGCAGCAGCATCAGCGAGCAGCCCCCTCCTCCTCCATCCCTCCCCCTGCCTGTGCCCTCCCTCTCCCGGTATCCCTCCTTCCCTGTGCCCCTCCTATCCATCCCTCCTTTCCTGAGCCATTCTTATATTCATCCCTCCTTCCCTTTATCCTTCCCTCTGTGCCCTTCTCTGTATCCTTCCTTCCCTCTGTGCCCTTCTATGTATCCTTCCTTCCCTCTGTGCCCCTTCTCTCTATCCCTTCTTCCATAGGGTGCCCTTCTCTCTATCCCTCCTTCCATCTGTGCCCTTCCTATCCTTCCCTCTGTTCCCTTCTCTCTATCCCTCCTTCCCTCAGTGTCCTTCTATCTATCCCTCCTTCCCTCTGTGCCCTTCTCTCTATCCCTCCTTCCCTCTGTGCCCTTCTCTCTATCCCTCCTTCCCTCTGTGCCCTTCTATCTATCCCTCCTTCCCTCTCTGCCCTTCCTAGCCTTCCCTCCTTCCCTCTGTTCCCTTCTCTTCATCCCCCCTTCCCTGCACCCTTCTATCTATCCATTCTTCACTGTGTCCTTCTCTCTATCCTCCTTTCCTCTGTGCCCTTCTAGCTATCCATCCTTCACTCTGTGCCCTTCTCTTCATCCCTCCTTCCCTCTGTGCCCTTCTATCTATCCATCCATCCTTCCCTATATGCTCTTCCCTCCATCCCTCCTTCCCTCTGTGCCCTTCTGTCTATCCCTCCTTCCCTTTTTGCCCTTCTCTCTATCAATCTTTTCCTCTGTGCCCTTCTCTTCATCCCTCCTTCCCTCCGTGCCTTTCTATCTAACCATCCTTCCCTCTGTACCCTTCTCTCTATCCCAACTTCCCTCTGTGCCATTATCTGCATCTCTCCTTCACTCTGTGCCCTTCTTTCTATCCCTCCTTCCCTCTGTGCCCTTCTTATACTTCCTTCCTTCTCTTTGTGCCCTTCTCTCTATCCCTCTTTTCCTCTCTGCCCTTCTCTTCATCCTTCCTTCCCTCTGTGCCCTTCTATCTATCCCCCTTCCCTCTGTGCCCTTCCTATCCTTCCTTCCCTCTGTTCCCTTCTCTCTATCCATCCTTCCCTTTGTGCCCTTCTCTCTATCCATCCTTCCCTTGGTGCCCTTCTCTCTATCCAACCTTCCCTCTGTGCCCTTCTCTCTATCCCTCTTTCCCTCCGTGCACTTTTTTCTATCCCTCCTTCCCTCGGTGTCCTTCTCTCCATCCCTTCTTCCCTCTGTGCCCTTCTGTCTATCCCTCCTTCCCTCTGTGTCCTTCTTATGCATCCTTCTTCCCTCTGTGCCCTTCTCTCTATCTCTCCATCCCTCTGTGCCCTTCTCTGTATCCCTCCTTCCCTCTGTGCCCTTCTCTCTATCCCTCCTTCCCTCTGTGCCCTTCTCTCCATCCCTCCTTCCCTCTGTGCCCTTCTATCCATCCCTCCTTCCCTCTTGACCCTTCTATCTATTCCTCTGTGCCCTTCTCTTCATCCCTCCTTCTCTATGTGCCCTTCTCTCTATCCAACCTTCCTTCTGTGCCCTTCCTATCCACCCTCCATCCCCCAGGGCTCTTTTCTCTATCATTCCTTCTCTATGTGCTCTTCCCTCCATCCCTTCTTCCCTCTGTGCCCTTCTCTCCATCCCTTCTTCCCTCTGTGCCCTTCTATCTATCCCTCCTTCCCTTTGTGCCCTTCTCTCTATCCCTCTTTTCCTCTGTGCCCTTCTCTTCACCCCTCCTTCCCTCTGTGCCCTTCTATCTATCCCTCCTTCCCTCTGTGCCCTTCCTATCTATCCTTCCTTCCCTCTGTGCCCTTCCTATCCTTCCTTCCTTCCCTCTGTGCCCTTCTCTCTATCCATCCTTCCCTTTGTGCCCCTCTCTCTATCCAACCTTCCCTCTGTGCCCTTCTCTCTATCCCTCGTTCCCTCTGTGCACTTTTCTCTATCCCTCCTTCCCTCGGTGCCCTTCTCTCCATCCCTTCTTCCCTCTGTGCCCTTCTGTCTATCCCTCCTTCCCTCTGTGTCCTTCCTATTCACCCTCCTTCCCTCTGTGCCCTTTTCTCTATCCCTCATTCCCTCTGTGCCCTTCTCTCTATCCCTCCTTCCCTCTGTGCCCTTCTCTTCATCCCTCCTTCCCTCTGTGCCCTTCTCTTCATCCCTCCTTCCCTCTGGGCCCTTCTCTCCACCCTCCTTCCCTCTGTACCCTTCTATCTATTCCTCTGTGCCCTTCTCTTCATCCCTCCTTCTCTCTGTGCCCTTCTCTCTAGACAACCTTCCCTCTGTGCCCTCCTTTCCACCCTCCTTCCCCCAGGGCCCTTTTCTCTATCCCTCCTTCCCTATATGCTCTTCCCTCCATCCCTTCTTCCTTCTGTGCCCTTCTGTCTATCCCTCCTTCCCTTTGTGCCCTTCTCTCTATACATCTTTTCCTCTGTGCCCTTCTCTTCATACCTCCTTCCCTCTGTGCCCTTCTATCTATCCCTCCTTCCCTCTGTGCCCTTTCTATACTTCCATCCTTCCCTTTGTGCCCTTCTCTCCATCCCTCCATCCCTCCTTCCCTCTGTACCCTTCTATCTTTTCCTCTGGGCCCTTCTATTCATCCCTCCTTCTCTCTGTGCCCTTCTATCTATCCAACCTTCCCTCTGTGCCCTTCCTATCCACCCTCCTTCCCCCTGGGCCCTTTTCTCTATCCCTCCTTCCCTATGTGCTCTTCCCTCCATCCCTTCTTCCCTCTGTGCCCTTCTATCTACATCTGTCCCGCATACACTCATTGTCCTTCTGTGCTTCTCTACCACCTTCCCTCAGTATTCATTATTCCATCTATTCATGTCCAACCTTCTATCTGTCTTTATTTTACATTCCCTCTGTGTATCCATCCTTCTTTCCTCTATCTATAACATTCTATGACCCCATAACCATTACCACCTGTATATCTTCCACTCTATCCCTAGCCTTTATTTCCTCTGTCTATCATTCCATCTATCCCTAACCTTCATTTTCTCTATCATTCAATCTTTCCTTATTTTTCCTTTCCTCTCTCATCCCATCTACACTTGGCTTTCCTTCCCTCTGTCATTCCATCTATCCATAGCATTCCTTTCCTCTACCATTCCATATACACCTTTCATATCCTTCATTTCTTCTATCAATCCATTTATCCCTAGCATTCCTTTCCTCTACCATTCCATCTATCCCTAGCCTTCCTTTCCTCTATCATTCCTTCTATCTCTGTCCTTCCTTTCCTCTATCATTCCATCTATCCTTATCCTTCCTTTCCTCTATCATTCCTTCTATCCCTGTCCTTCCTTTCCTCTATCATTCCATCTATCCCTAGCCTTACTTTCCTTTATCATTCCATCTATCTATATTCTTCCTTTCCTCTATCATTCCATCTATCTATATTCTTCCTTTCCTCTATCATTTCATCTATCTATATTCTTCCTTTCCTCTATCATTCCATCTATCCCTATTCTTCCTTTCCTCTATCATTCCATCTATCCCTAGACTTCCTTTCCTCTATCATTCCTACAACCTTCTTGTCCTATTATTCTATTTATTCCTCACCTTCTTTTCCTCTATCATTCCCTCTATACTTAACCTTCCTTTCCTCTTTTTATTATTCCGTCTATATTCATCCCCTTATTGTACATTGAACTAATTCCGTCTTCAGTGCCTCCTAACATTTCAGATTTTGAGGGAATCACTGTCTTAATGGTTAGAACAAACAGGAATACAAAAAAGGAATCCAAAAAAATCTGCCGCATATTGTTCAGTCAGCTTATTTGTGGCTAACTCTAAAAATGTTTACAAAATGCACAATTACGTTTCCCGTGATTACGTTTCCCATGATTATGTTTCCTGTGATTGCGTTTCCTATTATTACGTTGCGATTACATTTTCCATAATTTTTCCTGTGATTACGTTTCTCTTGATTACGTTTCCGTTGGTTACGTTTCCCATTATTACGTTTCCGTTGATTACATTTCCCATTATTACATTTCCTGTGATAACGTTTCCTGTGATTGCGTTTCCGGTGATTACGTTTCCCGTGATTACGTTTCCCGTGATTACGTTTCCCGTGATTACGTTTCGGGTGATTACGTTTCCTGTGATTACGTTTCCCGTGATTACGTTTCAGGTGATTACGTTTCCCGTGATAACATTTCCCGTGATAACATTTCCCGTGATTACGTTTCCCGTGATTACGTTTCCCGTGATTACGTTTCCCATGATTACCTTATCTTTTATTATTATTACCTCATGATTACAAAAAAAGTGTTTTCAGAAAAAAGGAATTTCTTGAATACCGGCATCTCTCCATATTATTTTATTATTATTCCCTTGCGCACTATTGTAACAGCATGCTGTCTTAAGATCTTATAGCAGGAAATGCTGGGACTTGTAGTTGCTGAACACCGGTTGTTTACTTCTGCAGTGTGTTCCTGGATCTCTAGCCTCACATATCCAGGTCCGCTCAGATACATGCCCAGTGTATATTCTTTGTGAACGCCAGAATTCTAATCTCTGCTTCCGTCAGACCCCCCACCCTTTGCCCGCCATCCACTTCTGTATCCCTCTTAAGGTTTAATCATTCCCCATGCTACATTTATTCTAATGAAATATTCCCTTTTAAGCAGAATGCGTCTTTCTATACGTCCTCTCATGCTGTATAATCCCAGCCTATGGTGTGGCAGATGTCTGTGTGATTTGCACCCTGTCCCCATTCCTGTCCATGTCGTCGCTCCGTCTCTCCCGCGCCTGAGTATTTTTAGCCTATTTTGTTTCCCTTCTCCTTCGGTTCCTCTTGTGCTGTTATCTGTGCGTCTTCCTTCCCGGTGTCACCCCCTCTCTCTCTTCCCAGCTGACCCAATGCTGCTGCTGCCTGTCTGTGGAGGTGCCTGGGTGACAGCAGTGACAGTCACTCATCTTTAGATGCCAGTCGGGGTTGGTGACGGCACCAGGTTGCACACTCTATGATTTCCAGCCTGTCTCTTGTTCCTACACTGTTTTAATAGGCTATTACTCTCTCTCTCTCTCTCTCTCTCTCTCGATAATTGTATTTGCCGCTTGTCTGCACAGATTTTCCCATCACTTGTACTCTCACTTCAATTAAGATTATTTTGAGCTTGTGCCTGGGTCAAATCCCCCCCCCCCCCCCCTTTCCCATCTCCTCCCCAGCGACAGCCTCAGATTCCTCACTTTCTAGCGACTGCAATCGCACACCTCCAAAACTACCTGCAGCTGTGGGAAGAACATGTGCAATCATAGACCACAGGGGGATTTGCTGCAATACCCCCTGCTGTCACCCTTAGATCCCTCCAGCCTCTTCCCCCCTCTTTCCCATCTCACGCCAATCAATCCTATCCCACAGTCTCCCACTCCGCCGCCCCCATCTCCTTGCTTGCAGCGGTGCGATCTGTAGCAGCAGCAGGAGCTAGTGTGTCCTTGGAACCTTTTCATGGGAAAAGAGCGGATTAACATGGAACGAATGTTGATGCTCTACGCCAGGCATGTCCAACGTTGGCCCTCCAGATGTTTTGAAACTACACATCTTAGCATGCTTTGCAATAGTTTTGGCATTCTCTAATAGCAAAACTGTGGCAAAGCATGCTGGGATATGTAGTTTCACAACATCTGGAGGGCCAACGCTGGACATGCCTGCTCTACGCAGAGGAGCAGTTTTCACTTTCGCCAGGAATCTGGCACCCATGCGGATGCGCAAGTCACCCGTCGCAGAGGCCAGGAAATCTCCACACAACGTTTTGTTAAACGGAAGCCATCGCCGCCTCCTAACTGCGGCATAGACAGCGGCAGACTGACACCGTTCCGCTATCTTCACCGCAGGTCCCTGCTCATGCGCAAAACACCGATGATCAGTACTTTATGCATTCCGTAACAATTGCTAAGGGTTCTGCGTACCCCCCCTAGTGTGCGCTGATGGTTGTGGCATATCTTGGAAGCCACCGTTGGGCGTCTCAACACCAATCCTGGCGGCTGCAACCTATTTTCACACCACCGTTGCATGCTTTCAGAGCAGCTCTAAAACAGTCGCTTAATTGCTCCCAGCGGACGATTGATGACAATTGATAAGCCGAATCTGGGTTTAGCAATCAGTTCCATTACTGAGGATGGCTTATATTATCTGTTAAGGTAATTAAGAGTCGGCTAAATTTCGCCGGGTTGTAGGAGAATGTGAAGCATGGTTTGCAACCATTGTCACCATTATCGGCAACAGATAAAATACAACAAAAATTATTTCAATACGCGATCGGTGGGTGACCTTGGTTTTGAGGTTTCATCTTCGCTGGGGTAGGTTAGGGCAGGAGGGAGATAAACCCACTTGATAATCATCTTGTTAATATCAAGAACATTATTGTCCAATCATCATTATGGGAACACACGTGCAACCCTGTTGTGCCAATCGCCTGACACCCAGGACCGTCTCTATAATTAGGCAGCTGCTCAGGAGCTCCAGGGTGTTCATGGGAACCCTGAGACCACACTCAGTAGCATGAGGTAGGAGCTAGTTTTGATGGTGGATCTTATGGTTGTGTCTAAAGAGGTACCAAGAGGTGTTCCATTCCGGGTACAGTAAGGCGTGAGATTCTAAACCAGGGGCGGGCGCCACCATGGCAAAAGGCGCTAATGTGGTTGTAGCATTGTACGATTCTGAATGACCTTCATATGTTTACTGCCTGTGGAATTACGAAAAGTCAGGAACCCCCAACTACATGACCGGATCAGTTATAAGCGTCACGCCGAAAGCCCTGAATCTTTGTCACTTAGGACCCGTACCTAAACACCAAACTTAAATGTAGGCCTCAAAATGGATCAGATGCACTAAGCTTCAAAAAGTGATAAAATGGAGAGTGATAACAACCAACCAATCAACTCCTACCTGCCATTTTTCAAACACAGTCTGTGACATGGCAGGTAGGAGCTGATTGGCTGTTGGTTTATCACTCTCCAATTTATCACTTTTGAAGCTTAGAGCATCTGGCCCCATATATTTATACTTAAAAGGGCAATTTGTTTATTCAGTTACAGATAGCCAACAATAAGCCTACACTGGCCAATTCCCCAATGAGCTTGGCCGGTGTATTGGTCTTGCCGCCTGACGCCAATCCTTTGAACCTCCCTATCTCACAGCTTCTCCCACTCTCACCTGCATTCTGTGAGTCAGTCTGTTTCTAATTCCATGGCAACACTCCTCAGTGACCAACCAGGAGCGGACGCTCCTGATTGGCTGCCGGTCCACCAACTGCGATTGGCTTGTGGCCAGCGATGAATTGAAAATAAGGCACTGCCTCTCCTTGGCTGGCTGGTGGACCGTGATCTGCTGCCAGGCCCCCTCTGTGACCGGGCCCGTACTCCTATCCCGCCACTCCCCCCTTGACAGGGGCCCTGCGCCTTGAGATGCAGTTAGGTTGGGATCATTTGGTCTACAGCATGATGGTCAACCGTCATTAGGTCAACACCATTAGGTCGACATGGGGAAAGGTTGACACGGGTCTAGGTCGACATGGGAAAAGGTCGACATGGTTATAAGTCGAAAGGTCATAAGTTCGACAGGTCGTTAGTTCGACAATGTCTAGGTCCACAGTCACAGTTTTTCACTATTTTTTTTACCTGAATGTCAACACAGTCGACATGGACACATGCGATGCATGGACGCTTGCGATGCGTCGGGCACGGTGCCTCGCTGTGCTCGGCACACTATTTTTTTCTCCCGCCACGCCCTAGTGGATGGTAGGGCATGAAATACCGCCTGTCGGCACATGTCGGCTCAAAAAACAGTGAAAAACCCCATGTCGACCTTTTGACTGTCGACCTAGACAGTGTCGAACTAATGACCTGTCGAACTAATGACCTTTCGACCTAGAACCATGTCGACCTTTTCCCATGTCAACCTACACCCATGTCGACCTTTACCCATGTCGACCTAATGGTGTCAACCTAATGACTGTCGACCATCATGCTGTAGACCAAATGACGGCATCCCCTTGCAGCAATATGTTGCCAACATCTGATCTATACATAGGCATATATAAAGTCATATACAATAGCAGCGTAATAACTTCCTGCCGTAACCGTGGCTGCATTTCCTGTAAAATCGTTTTCCCTAACAAGTGCACTTAGGAAAGGGCTGGCTGTGCACAATGACTTTCTGCTTTGCTGCACCTGATGGGTCTGTGCGCAGACTGTCCGCGTCCTCCCAGCTTATCGCGCCATTTCACGTAGGGAGGGGAAATATTTACTGAAACAGCTGCGGTTATCTTCCATTTCCCCCCAGCGCCAGCCGAACGTGTACTTGTACCTACTGGGGAAGGGGCCGACATTCACAGAATCGGAAGGTGAAAGATTTAAGCATCTCCCGCAAGTCTGATGGTGACACATACAGTATGGCTGGGAAATGGAAGCTGATTACTTCTGGCTGATTCTCAGGGTTACAATATTTAAATGGAGTTTTGTCGCATGCGAACGTCAAGGGAACATTTGTACCTGCTAAGGTTACAGATTACCGTAGAGTAGGGGTCAGAGGGCCTTATACAGGTTTGTTAGCTAAGCAAAGAAACACACAATTGGGCAAAGCCATGCTGCGCTGCAGGTGGGGCAGAAGTAACAGGTGCATAGAGAGTTAGATTTGGGGGGTAATTATTTGTTTCTGTGCAGGGCAAATACTGTCTGCTCAATTTTTACACTGCAATTTAGATTACAGTTTGAAAACACACCACCCAAATCTTAATCTCTCTGCGCTTGTTACATCTGCCTCACATGCAGTGCAGCATGGTTTTGCCAAGTTGGGTGCTTTTTTGCTTTTGCTAATGAGTCTTAATCAGGCCCAGAGTAACAAGACAATTTATTGCAGCAGCTTAGCATGTGCGATCCATACCTATGCATATGGACATGTATACCACCTCCTGCCTGTGTACCACCTCCTGCCTGTGTACCACCTCCTGCCTGCATACCACCCCATGCCTGTGTACCACCTCCTGCCTGTGTACCACCTCCTGCCTGTGTACCACCTCCTGCCTGTGTACCACCTCCTGCCTGTGTACCATCCCCTGCATGTATACCATCCCCTGCATGCATACCACCTCCTGCCTGCGTACCACCTCCTGCCTGCGTACCACCTCCTGCCTGCGTACCACCTCCTGCCTGCGTACCACCTCCTGCCTGCGTACCACCTCCTGCCTGTGTACCACCCCCTGCATGTATACCACCTCCTGCCTGCATACCACCTCCTGCCTGCATACCACCCCCTGCCTGCATACCACCTCCTGCCTGCATACCACCCCCTGCCTGCGTACCACCTCCTGCCTGCATACCACCCCCTGCCTGCGTACCACCTCCTGCCTGCATACCACCACTGCCTGCGTACCACCTCCTGCCTGCATACCACCCCCTGCCTGTGTACCACCTCCTGCCTGCGTACCACCTCCTGCCTGTATACCACCTCCTGCCTGTATACCACCTCCTGCCTGCATACCACCCCCTGCCTGCGTACCACCTCCTGCCTGCATACCACCTCCTGCCTGCATACCACCTCCTGCCTGCATACCACCCCCTGCCTGCGTACCACCTCCTGCCTGCATACCACCTCCTGCCTGCGTACCACCTCCTGCCTGCATACCACCCCCTGCCTGCATACCACCTCCTGCCTGTATACCACCTCCTGCCTGTATACCACCTCCTGCCTGCATACCACCTCCTGCCTGTATACCACCTCCTGCCTGCATACCACCTCCTGCCTGTGTACCACCCGCTGCCTGTATACCACCTCCTGCCTGCATACCACCCCCTGCCTGTCTACCACCTCCTGCCTGCATTCCACCCCCTGCCTGCATACCACCCCCTGCCTGTGTACCACCCCCTGCCTGCGCACCACCTGCTGCCTGTGTACCACCCCCTGCCTGCGCACCACCTGCTGCCTGTGTACCACCTCATGCCTGCATACCACCCCCTGCCTGCACACCACCTCCTGCCTGTGTACCAGCTCCCCTGCCTGCATACTACGACCTGCCTGCATACCACCAAATGCCTGCATACCACCTCCTGCCTGCATACCACCCCCTGCCTGCACACCACCTCCTGCCTGTGTACCACCTCCCCCTGCCTGCATACTACGACCTGCCTGCATACCACCAAATGCCTGCATACCACCTCCTGCCTGCACACCACCCCCTGCCTGCATACCACCTCCCCCTGCCTGCATACCACCTCCTGCCTGCACACCACCTCCTGCCTGCACACCCCCCCTGCCTGCACACCACCTCTTGCCTATATACCACCCCCTGTCTGCATACCACCTCCTGCCTGCATACCACCCTCTGCCTGCATACCATCACCTGTCTTCATACCACCCCATCCTGCATACCATCACCTGCCTGCCTACCACCCCCTGCCTGCATACCACAACCTGCCTGCATACCATCACCTGCCTGCATACCACCTCCTGCCTGCATATCATCACCTGCCTGCCTACCACCCCCTGCCTGCATACCACAACCTGCCTGCATACCATCACCTGCCTGCATACCACCTCCTGCCTGCATACTACCTACTGCCTGCATATCATCACCTGCCTGCCTACCACCCCCTGCCTGCATACCACTCCCTGCCTGCATACCATCACCTGCCTGCATACCACCTCCTGCCTGCATACCACCCCATCCTGCATACCATCACCTGCCTGCCTACCACCCCCTGCCTGCATACCACTCCCTGCCTGCATACCACTCCCTGCCTGCATACCATCACCTGCCTGCATACCACCCCATCCTGCATACCATCACCTGCCTGCCTACCACCCCCTGCCTGCATACCACTCCCTGCCTGCATACCATCACCTGCCTGCATACCACCTCCTGCCTGCACACCACCCCATCCTGCATACCATCACCTGCCTGCATACCACCTCCTGCCTGCATTTGCGATCAATGAAAACTGCAATGCAATCTCAGTTTTTAGGGAAACAGCGCGACCATCGGCTGCGATGCTCCTCTGCGACTGCAGTCTGAGTAAGTGTAACTTTAGTCATTCTTGCAAGGCCACGGAAACTTGCTGCGTAATCCTTGGCCTTGCCAATCCCAGAAAACGGCGGTGACATCCCCTTTTCCAGATGCTTAGTACATTAGATCCCTGAGTAACAGCCGCAGCCATTTTAAGGGCTCAATTAATATTTGGGCTATCAAGTCACTTAAGCTCAATACACACTGGGTGATAAGCTCGCTGAGCCATTATATCGCTCAGCAAGCATATTTTCATGGGACAAAATGAGGCACTCTCCAGGGGTTAAGCCGCTGGTCGCAGAAGCATGCTCCTGCGACCAGCGACCACTAATGGGCTGGTGGCGGGAGTGTGCTCCTGGCGACCGTCTCCCTGTACGCACATGGATATGGTCTCTCAGCGACCATATCCCCCGCGATTCTTGCTAGAATCGCCCCATGTGTACGGAGCTTTAGACAACAAGTGACATCACTGAGGGACGATAATTCTTATTGATACTAATTTAGCATACAAAATGTCCGCCCAGGGCCGGCGCCACCACTAGGCAGGTCTAGGCATTTGCCTAGGGCGCCGGCCACTGGAGGGCGGCAGTTCGCCCCTCGCCCCCCGAAGCCTGCAGTGGTGTCCTTGCCGCGCGGGTACCTCCTGCGGCGCTGAGTATAAAGCTTAAGCTGGCGGCGGTGGGGGGTCCCTTCAGTGAATAAGAAATCACTAGCGCTATGCGGTGGCGCGGGAAGCGCTTCTGTTTTGAAAACACTGGCCGCACGGCGCACGCTGATTGGCTGAGATTCGGCCAATCAGCGTGCGCTGTGTGGCCAGTGTTTTCAAAACAGAAGCACCTCCCACGCCGCCGCATAGCGCTAGTGATTTCTTATTCACTGAAGGGACGCCCCCACCGCCGCCAGCTTTATACTCAGCGCCGCAGGAGGTACCCGCGCGGCAAGGACACCACTGCAGGGCTGGGTCCTGTCAGACACCAGCCTGGACCCCCCTGCCCGCTCCCCAGACGGTGCAACAGGTACCCCGGCACCGAAGCGCCCCACCCCGACTCGCCTGGGGCGCTCCGGTGCCTTGCACCGACCCTGTGTCCGCCCCTATAGTGTGCAAAGGAAGTAGACGCCATCTTTTATGAGCTAACATTACTGAGCTGTCTGATGGAACCTTACCAGCACTTTGCAGTAAATAACATTTGTTGCCATGGCCAGCTCACAGTACGCATTTCTTGCCTTGCCATAGTGGAGGCAGCCATGTTGTGGGCTGAACCACTGTTCATGAGAGAATCCATTCAGTAGGAACCAGAAGCGTTACTAAGGATACAAGTCATGGGCCTCCAGTGGGTCTTTATACAGACTTCCTACGCACTTTAATTAAAGTCTGATGAAGTTTATTTAGGTATTTTTCCTCAGCACGTACATTCCGCAGCTACGTTACTGATTATAGACAGAGGGCGACATTCTCAGCAGTTGCATGCTCCTTTACAGAAGTGACGCATATGGGGGGAAATCGACTACCTCAGGGCCTCCATAACCACGCAGCTTGGGGGCTTATACATAAATTTGTGCAAATATATTTAACCAATATCTCTGAATTCTATTATCATGTAGTGTTCTAGACTAGTTACTAATGTCATTCAGTGAGCTGGGGAAACCATGGATTCTTACTTAGTATTACCCAGTCAGTACCCATGCACCTGAATGATATTACTAAACTAATTGAGCACTATCTATGTCATCTTTTAAGATGTCTGCCTGACCAGTCAGTGTGTCTGTCTGTCCTGTCAGTGTGTCTTTCTGGCTTGTTAATGTGTCTGTCTGCCCTGTCAGTGTGTCTGTCTGTCTGTCCTGTCAGTGTGTCTGTCTGTCCTGTTGGTGTGTCTGTCTCACCTGTTAATGTGTCTGTCTTACCATCCAGTGCGTCTGTCTCACCTGTCAGCAGGGGCGTAACTAGATATTC
This sequence comes from Crinia signifera, assembly GCF_055691185.1. Taxonomy (NCBI): domain Eukaryota; kingdom Metazoa; phylum Chordata; class Amphibia; order Anura; family Myobatrachidae; genus Crinia; species Crinia signifera. The sequence continues at coordinate 13,169,817 of NC_139220.1, forward strand.
GTAGGCCCCATAGCAAAAGTTTGTAAGGGCCCCCTTAGCAATTGATGGTGATGAATGTATGTAAAACATATTACTTTGAATCTAAGTCTTAGATGGTAAAGATGGGCCCCCTTCAGCTCTGGGCCCCATAGCAGCTGCACCCCTTGCACCTATGGTAGTTACGCCCTTGCCTGTCAGTATGTCTCTTTGACCTGTCAGTGTGTCTGTATGCACTATATGTGTGTCTCTTTGATGTGTCAGTGTCTTTCTGACCTGTCAGTATGTCTGTCTGACCTGTCAGTGTGTCTGTATGCACTATAAGTGAGTCTCTTTGATCTGTCAGTGTCTTTCTGACCTGTCAGTGTGTCTGGGTGTGGTATAACACACCGACAGTCGGGATTCCGACAGTCATTTCTCTGACGTCGGAATCCCGAGTGCACAGCGGGGGGAGCGCAATGAAGACCCTTGCGGGCTCACTGCGCTCGCCACGCTGCACTCGCCACGCTGCACTCGCCACGCTGCACTCGCCACGCTGCGGGCACGGTGGTGAGCTGCGCTCGCCACCTATTTTATTCTCCCTCTATGGGGGTCGTAGACCCCCACAAGGGAGCAGTCGGGATTCCGACAGTCATTTCTCTGACGTCGGAATCCCGACTGCACAGCGGGGGGAGCGCAATGAAGACCCTTGTGCGCTCGCTGCGCTCGCCACGCTGCACTCGCCATGCTGCGGGCATATTCTCCCTCTATGGGGGTCGTAGACCCCCACAAGGGAGCAGTCGGGATTCCGACTTCGGAGTAATGACTGTCGGAATCCCGACTGTCGGGGAGCCGTCCGGCACCCGTGTGTCTGTCAGACCTAGGGTGACCAACTCATCCCTTTAATCCGGGACACATATTAATTACACAGGTTCTGTGGCAGTTTAAAACCAGGTGAAATGGAGTCTTGAGGTGTGGCAGTTTAAAACCAGGTGAAAGCCAGCCACAGAACCTGTGTAATTAATATGTGTCCCGGACTAAAGGGATGAGTTGGTCACCCTAGTCAGACCTGTAAGCCTGTCTCCTTGCACTGTCAGTAAGCCCCAGACCATGTCCTCTCTGTGTGTCCTTTCAAAACACAGCGGATCCCAAATTGCATGTTTATCTGTTATCAAACGCAGCAATGCCTCTGCAGCTGCACTGCGCTGGCCTAGACTCCTGTGTTACGTCAGCGGCAACAAGTGTAATGTAGACGGAGTGTAGAATTGTGGCGTACCAATATGTAGCAGAGAATGCGCAAGTCACATGACTCTACTTCTGCGCTATATATTAATGTAATGAAGTGTCATAAACACAGCAGACGATGGGGCCTTTGATAGCGTGAGTAATTAATGTGAAATGCAAAATATAATTAAATACAAAGACAAGTACAAAATGCATACTCAGTTATATGAAATTTAATTAAATAAAAACATCTGTTATATTTTCCTTTAAAATCCCGTCCTGCCGCGGCCCAGATGGAAATTTCAAGTGTAGCGAATAGGAGACTTTGTATAATACAGCAGCCGTGGAAGTGAATGGCGCAGTGGGAGGGGTCTATCTTAATAACATAGCATTGCGGTGTGTCCAATGCCTGCAACAGATCCGCCTCTTCCTGGTGTTTATCCTTCTGCGTACAATTGTATTCAGCTTCTGCTTATGCTATACCTACAGTATTTATGTCCCTCCAGTTGTAAGACTACAGGGGAAATTTAATAGGATGAGAGATTCAGAAAGTGAATATCCAGTTTTTTTTTCTTTAAAGCGGCAATCCTTTACACTGCAAAACCAGTTTGATTTTGCAGTGCAAAGGATTGCCGCTTTAAAAAAAAATCTAAAGATTTCTTACCAAATCTCTCACTTTCTGAATCTCTCATCCTATTAAATTTCACCCCCCATCTGGATCTGAATCACATACCTCCCAACAACCCCGTTTCTCGCAGGAACCACGTCCAGACCTTGCCCCCTTTTTGGCAAGCCACACCCCCTATGTCTCTCTTCACTGAGCCTGGAAGTTGGGAGGTAAGGAATCATGCCCATTATGTTGTATACAATAAGCTCTTCCCAGTTATTGTTGGAGAACCCCTCGGAATGGGAAGTGGATGCCTGAACCAGACTTCATAGTGGGTGCATCCAGACCATTGAATCAATACCAGTGGAGAAATGTAATAGGGTGCGATATTTTAGACATGCGTGAGTTTTTAATAACGATAATGTGCAATTTTTTTCTGACATGGGGGGTGTGTGTGCTTTTTTGTAAAATTGTAAAGAAAAAAATTAAGTGGGGTCCCCCCTCCCAAGCATAACCAGCCCCAGGCTCATTGAGCCGGTCCTGGTTCCCCAAATACAGGGGAAAAATATCAAGGGGTTTTCACGTATTTAAGTAACCAGCACCAAGCTCTTGGACCGATCTTACTGATCTGTGCATGGTTCTGTAAACTGGCCTGCCTGGACATGGTCTATTTTGTGTGCAATTTTTGGTAATCCAAAAATCGCACCCTTTTACATTTGCGATTTTGATGTTTTCTATGTGAAAACATCTGAATGCGATTTGCAAAGTGCAGGGTTTTTTTTTTGGACATGTCCGAATGTGCGATTTTTTATGGCAAAATGTGCAAATTAGATCACAATTCGCTCGTTATTACAGGTGTGATTTTTAGAAAATTCATCCATTTTTGTCCAAAAAAATCACACAGGTCTGAAAATCGCTCTATTACATTTCGCCCCAGGTTTCACGAGGAGGACGTAAGCCTGGGCTGTTTAATTAAATAGGAAATTGTGGCACTGGATTATATCACCCTGTGTCTGACTCATGTGAGACAATATCATTTCATGCTGCGTTATTTTATGGGTTACTTTGTGGATGTGTCAGAGGAATGACGGTCTGATGGATTAACCTTGTGGCGTCGCAGTGTGACGAGCCCGCACGCTTTGATTGATCTGCGCCTGCTTTCATGTTTCCCGCGCAGCAGCAGAGATGATATGGTTCAGGAAATGATCTGGAGTCTCTCACCACACAGGCCTCATATCACACACTAGGTGAATGTAATGAATATGACGTTATTCCACTGTTACATAGGGCTTTGCTAAGGCATAAATCAGATGACCGTGGCGCGTGATGCTGCTCAGTTTCTGCCAGGGAAACACCAGGGTAATCAGATTGTGATCCGATTTTTTAAGCTCACAGCAGCCTGGGAAGGCAGAACAGGCTTCAGCCTTATCCGCATCCAGATGAGGGGGCTTCAGCACCGCACTGAGATCGTAAACAGATGCAGCTAGGAAAGGAAGGGCAGCAGGTGGCCCCAGAGCAGCGTGTGGCCCTCTGAGGTTCCACCTGTGGCTGTGATGGGCAACAGGTGGCCCCAGAGCAGCGTGTGGTCCTCCAAGGCTCCTCCTGTGGCAATGGTGGATAACAGGTGGCTCCAGAGCAGAGTGTGGTCCTCCAAAGCTCCTCCTGTGGTGGTGATGGGCAACAGGTGGCTCAGAGATCGTGTGGTCCTCCGAGGCTCCACCTGTAGCAGTGATAGACAGCAGGTGACCCTAGAGCCAAATGTGGCCCTCCGCGGCTCCACCTGTGGCTGTGATTGGCAGCAGATTGCCCTAGACCAGCATGTTATCCTCCGAGGATCCACCTGTGGCTGTGATTGGCAGCAGTTTGTCCTAGTCCAGCCTGTGGTCCTCTGAAGCTCCTCATGTAAGAGTGATGGGCAACAAATGTCTCTAGAGCCCTCCGAGGCCCCACCTGTACCATTGGGAAGGAGTCATCAATGTTTACCATCCTGCGATGGTCAATGACCATTCCAATCCCGAATGTTTAAATTAATTATATTGTTTGTACCCTGAATCAAACGAACCAATTGCTAGGCTCATCCATCTCTACGTATGTCCCAGTTTATCCCCAACTAGAACGTTGGCCTTTGTGATGTCATTTATCCCCAACAAGAACGTTGGCCTTTGTGATGTCATTTATACTATTTCAATTCTAACAAGCGATACACTAGGTACAAACAGGACCTGTCTTAAAGTGTTTTAACAGAAAACTTGACCTTTTATTACTTTATTAGAATTTATTATACAATTGTCTGCACGTCTTGTACTGTTTTATAACACGAGTACATGATATCCCTATTACAAAGGTCCAGTGTAAATAATTAATTGTTCAGGAAAAACAAATGTTGCCAGAATCACAGTTTTGCAGAGATAATAGTCAGCAAATAGTATATTTGTTGCATAAGTGTTCTATGAAATTCCAAGCAGGGTCAGTGATATCCTATATAATAAAAGGATAAAACTGCTGCTCATCTGTATGGGGGGAATTCAAGTGTTTTGTTCGCTGGCGGCTCATGATGCTGCAATTCAAGCGTTCGGCCCCGCACAGATGCTGGTACTGACATGCTATGTTTAAGCTTGTGTGCAGGGCCCTCCTACCTTTTTGACTGTCTGTAATTACCCAGTTAGTTGTATTACTGTCTACAATTGTAAAATGCAACAGAATATGCTGCGCTATATAAGAAACTGTTAATAAATATATTTCATTTAGCTAAACTGTAGTCCATTGAAAAAATGCATAACATAATGTTTTTGCAGACCCTTCGCCGTTCAGTCTAAACCCTCAAAGCACGTACATGTCCTTCAACTCACCCTACAGATCATTTCCATTACGGATAATGATAGTTGAAGATCTTCAGACAATGTCTCCCCCTAGTGGCACAGGCTCTAAACTACGGCAATATAATGACTAATTAACCAGCAAAAATGATTTCTTCCAATCACAAGAGAGAAAACTCTACATTCAGCACAAAAATATGAAGGTCACTCTGATCCTTATGCTTAAATCACCTGTCACTATTTGTACTCCTGACATTTCGGGAAGTTTAAATTGGTTTAATAAGGCTAATAATTTAAAGAAAAGCTATTTTGAACGGCCAAGAGTTGCCAAGAGGAACGTTGAGCTGAATATGAAACATCACATCACTCTCCTGTGTGGCATTGTCACATCCCGTCCCATGATAACGTAAATGGCAGAGAATGGAAAACACGGCTTGGTATAAATATACCTTGACTGAGCCAAGAGACCTGTGTTAGATACAGAGAGATGGATTGTCGCAACCATCAGCAAGATGGGCCGACTTCAAGGTGCGCTAACTGGCCTGCCCGTGGGGAGGAACGTATTGGTGTCTATGGACACAAATGCGAGATAAGGCAGCGATTTTCCACCACTGTTATCAAGTGTGCCACTAGATGTAGAAATGTCCATACCAGTTTACAGCCACCACAAGTCAACTGTTATTCTCTGGTCTCTTTTTTTCATGTGAGGAGCAATTTTTTTTTGTTACCTGTGGGGACCAGAGTGATTGTTTTTTTTTCAGATGGGTGCCAATATGTTTTTTTTTTTTCTTGTGGGGGACAATCTATTTTTTTATCAGGGATATTGCTGACAGTAATGGGATACATTAGGTGCGCAAATAGAGTTAAAATTCCAGCTCAGCAAATTAATATGTACATTTTTTGTACCATTTTCTTTGCTCAATAAAAATATTATAAAAAAAAATAATAATAATAATTCCAGCTCAGCACCATGAACTCCAAATCAACTTTAAAGTACCAGTCTCAGAGCTGAATCAGAATTAGGGAAACTAGGATCCTGTCTGGGGTTCAAGTGGACAGTGAGGAACCCAGATGACTCTACTTTGTTTTTACGTTTCTTCTGATAATTGTAGGTGAGAAGGGGCCCCAAGAGACAGGCCAATATGTATTAACTTGTGGCATATGTAAGCAGCATTGCTGTGTGGCAATATGAGTATAAGGACATTACCAATGTGTGGTATAATGTGTAAGGGACCCTATTTCTGAGTGGCATTATATGTATAAGGTGCACTACTGTGTGATGTAACATGTATAAAGGTCACTACTGTGTGGTGCAGTGCGAATAAGGAGCATTAAAGTGTGCAGTAATGTGAATAAGCAGCAATATGGTGTGGTGTAATGTAAATAAGGAGCAATGGGTCAGGGGTGAAACTAGAGCCAGTGCTAGGAGGCACCAGCCAAAATCTTACCTAGGGCATCAAATTAGCTAGGGCAGAATGCAGCATGGCCGCTGCTCACTATTTAAATTGTGATTCTGTGAGGAGACCTGGAAAACATGCCCTGTTTGGATGTCCCTGGGACCGGATATAAGAAGCTATTGTGTAGAGAATATGCAGAACCAGGCGAGTCGGGGTGGGGGCGCCCCGGTGCCGGGGGGGGGGTGTACCTGTCCTGCGGCTGTGTATATAAAGCTTGCGGCGGCAGCGGGGGTCCCTGCAGTCAAGAAATAACGAGCGCTATCCGCCTGGCTATGCAGAAGCGCTTCTGTTGTGGAAACACTGGCCGCACGGCGCACGCTGATTGGCTGAATCTCACTCAATCAGCGTGCGGACAGTGTTTCCACAACAGAAGCGCTTCCGCGTAGCCAGGCGGATAGCGCTCGTTATTTCTTGACTGCAGGGACCCCCCGCTGCCGCAAGCTTTATATACACAGCCGCAGGACAGGTACCCCCGCGGCACGGGGGGGGGGGGGCGAAATGCCGCCATCCAGTGGCCGGCGCCCTAGGCAAATGCCTAGATGCCTAGATTTGCCTAGTGGTGGCGCCGGCCCTGTGCAGAACTCATATAGGAAGAGGAGTGCTGCTTTTGTTGGGTCCCAGGGGTGAGGGTGGAAATTTACGCCCCCATGCCCCTAAGTGCCACATGCACAAACTGGACATACAGGGCAGGCAGAATCATACAGAGAGACTGAAGGTCAGGGCAGGCAGGATCATATAGAGAGACTGACGGTCAGGGAAGGCAGGATCATACAGAGAGACAGGCTGAAGGTCAGGGCAGGCAGGAACATGCACAACACATCGCATAATAACAGCGAAATAAAACAAACACAAAAATTCATATGTATTAAAAAAGGAGAACGCTCCAGATTTGCAGTTTGCAATTCAAATAAGAACATGTGTCATGAACTACATTGTACAATGATGGGAAGGTTGGTACATAAGGTGGGTAGGTTGATTTATTTCTAGAAGATTCAGAATCTGTGAAAGCTTCCTACACATGATTACAAAGTAGTGAGCTAGGGATAGCACCACTGCCTCCTACACTGACAGATACAAGTGTGGGGGATTGTGCCTGCTTGGTGCTACAGATGCGGCTGTATTAATAATACACAGCTGTGCATGCTGTTCTTTGGAATGAGGCAAGTTTTAAATAGCAATGTATTACTACACAATAAAGTACGGTAGAAGTTATGTATCACTTATGTATCTTGTTTCCAGGGCAGCCATCAGGAGGGGACTGTGCCTGTGGCATACTTGCCTACTATTAAAGTTTCCTCTCCGGGAGAACCCCAGAGGGGAGACTGTCAGCAGCACTTCCGGGGGGCGGAGCATGATGTAGACGTCATCAAGCCCTGCCCCCAGTAATGCAAAGTGCCAGTCTGTGTGGAGGGGCGTGCCTAAAAGTGTTCAAGTCGCTGGTGAAGTGTGGTGGGTATGGGAGGGGGACCTGATTTTCGGGAGCCTCCAGGCCATTCCGGGAGGGTATGCAACCCTGGCCTGTGGGGATTCCAGTCCCGGGCCCTGACAGAAAGGGGGCCCAGGATTGGAGTCTATAAAGTATAATCCGTTATAAACCATACTTCCATACTTTCTGGCTGCCCTTTCCGGGAGAGGGCAGCCAGCTCAGGAAGGGGGCTGTGGGGAGTGAAAAGGGGTGGGGAGCCATTTTTAAGGCATTGCATGGTGGTGGACGGGGCTAAAACGGCGCAATTCGTGTCATTTGACTCATGCCCCCCCACCGAGGGGGGGGGGTCGCGGGTGCCGGTTGTGGGGGTATTTTGAGCCAGGCGGCTTTGCGGGAGGGTTGCCCTTCTTTCGGGCCCCACAATTTCTAATAGAAACGGTTTTCAAAACCGTCTCTAACATGGCATTTAGGAGCAGAGTAGCTTGTTTTTTTTTTTTTAATCACTCTCCATTTTATCACTTTTTGAAGTGTGATACATCTGGCCCAAAGACATTTTTGGGAAAGAGAGAAGAAACAATGGAACTGTACTGTGGGGCCAATTCAGGATCACTCATAGCGAGTGGCTAGTAGCGAGCGGTATTGAATTACCCCCTAAATGCTAACCTTGACTAGCAAATGTATTAACCTGGTCCAGAAACTTTACAAATGACATGAATATTTTTTATTGACCAATTAATATTTACAGTGGAGCACTACGAATGGGAAATATGAGGATTAGGCGCCATTCTAAGGCGTTGAAAAAAATATTTAACAAAGAACATTTGTTCTATTTTAACTCCTGAAACGCGGAGATTAAGCGCCGGGCCGCCGGCAGACAAGTGAAGGGTTTGTGCTTTTAAAGTTCAGTGACCTTTAAGTGGTGACATTAAACGTCTTCACAATGAACGCCACTTACCATTTGAACTGTCCAGATATTGGACGAGCGGAGTGAAAGGAGGATTACTGCGGGTCATTCAGGAAATGTCATCGGAGAATGGAGACGTTATTGGGGACCGGGAGGCGAGACGGCCCTGAGCGATACGGAATTTGTCTCTTCATAACCGCAGGCAGTGCCGTCTTTCCCATTGGGCTTAATGGGCAGTTGCCCAGGGGCCCAAGGATTCTAGGGGCCCACCCCAATGGGAATCAAAAGCAGCGGCTGCGGGTGGTGGGCAGGAGGTCCGGGCAGCGGTGTCCAGGAAGCGGCAATCTGGGCAAATTGAAAAGACTGGCCGGACGCTGATTAGCTGAATTCTCTCAGCCAATCAGTGTCTGGCCAGTCTTTTCAAAATGTTTTCAAATTCAGCAGCGATTCTTGCCCCACCGCCTGGCAAATAGCTCTACAAGCTCCCGGCCTCTGCTGCCTGGGTGCCGCTGCCTGGATACCTGCTGCCTGGATGCCACTGCCCGGATCCGCTGCTGCACATAGGTGGTTGTGTGTGTGTGTGTTTGGGGGTGGGGGGGGGGGGTATGTGTGTGTGTGGGGGGGGGGGGCAGTGAATTATTTTGCCCAGGGGCCTGCGCTGATGTTAAGATGCCCCTGACTGCAGGTAGAATTAACAGTATTTGCAGTACTATCTAATAAAGTGCCAGGTGGGGCAGTTAATCTCGGACCACCACCGATAATTCCATTAATATTATATTCCTGCTCGCCATGTATTGGGCCAGGATACTGTTCCCAACCAGAGTCCACATAGATAAAAAATGTATGAAAAAGTTCCATGAAATGGAAAACATCATGAAAAATTCATATCAGCATTTTCATGTGTGGACCGTTGCCATGGCGATCTATTGTCTACTGTCCCTCTGTACCACCCATAGGTCACAGTGTCCCATGGGCAGGGGAATACTTGGGGGAGTTAGTGATTTTACACACCTTGTGCCTAATTCCCACTGGCACGTTAAACAGCGGAGATCACTGCTTACAGAGCGCTGACACACCGCCCCGCCATGTAATACTGGCTGCTTTATTGTTACACTGCAAATTAGATTTTACTTCGAGCACACCCCACCCAAATCTAAATCTCTCTGCACCAGGGTTGCCGACCCTCCCGGAATTACAGGAATTCCCCCACTGAGCCCCCCGATCGCAGCATTTAAATTCCGCAATCCGCGGTTCTCAGAGGAGGGGGCGGAGCTAAAATGACACACTTGTGTCATTTTAGCCCCGCCCCCTCCATGGAGATCAGTGGTTTCTTCTATTTCCCTTAATGGGGGCGGGGCTTAATGACGTCACAGTCAAGCCCCACCCCCGAACGGGTAATGAAAGTCTCCTCTCCGGGCTTCTCCCGGAGAGGAGCATTTGAAAGTCGGCAACCCTGCTCTGCACCTGTTACATCTGCTCCACCTGCAGTGCAGCATGGGTTTGCCTAGTTGTGTGTTTTTTTTTTTTTTGTTGCTTCGCTGACAAACCTGAAACAGACCCCTTGGGTCTGAAGTAAACATCTCTTCCTGAACCGTGAAACAAGGGTGCGGCTGGTGCTATTTTCATACCTCACAACTTTTGATCCTCCAAAGTAGGGACAGTGCGCTCACCGAAATTTTAGGGGCGTGGCCTTATAATCCGTGAGGCCACACCCCATTTTCGCCGCTGTGGGGGCATGCCCAGCAGCTCCGTGAGCTGCTGGCTTTGCACCAGCAGTCTATTCATGTGTGACAGGGGGGGACTCCCAACATCCCCACCCCACAGCGGGACACTGCCGGCCCCGGGAGGGACGTGGGAACGTCCCAAAAAAACGGGAAGTTCCCATGATAAGCGGGACAGTTTGGAGGTATGTATTTTGCAAACCAGCAGCCTTTAAATTGTGTACAGAAAGACCCTTTGGATGTGTTTCCAGTGTATAGTGGACAAACACACTCCAGCCTCCAGATAAACTATTTCTGATCATTAGTCTATCACCACCTAATCCTGCTGTTTTAGGGCCTGTCTGCGTGTCACCCCGAACCCTTGGAATGGGACCTGTCAGATGTGGAATTTCATGCAGCAATAAGAACACATTTGTATTCACCTATTACCTCTGTAAATAGAATCCCCAGCTCTCTAAGGCAGGGGGGGGAGGATTAAATAAACAAATTTGTAGGCAGAGGTGACCTGAATTTTATTTCCTACTGGCAGAGTTGGCTTCTTCCCTTTGTGCAGGTTTGTAGATAAATCTCCTTTTGTTCATAAGCGTTGTGTTTAGTGTCGGCCATGAGGGAGACATTGATTGACTGGTGAGATGTGCGGTGTAAAAGATGCAGGATCTCACTGAACATAAAAGCTGCTTTCATATCAAACAAGAAGGGATTCCGAGAACTTGAGATCGCCCCTTTGTCACCTCCGAGATGGGGCAGGTTCGGCGGTTGAGTGCAGAGCAAAGGAAGAATTACTGAAGGAATAATAAACAAACACTCAAAGTTTCATATGTGAAGTTCCAAGCGCTGTTCGGAAGAGTTGAGGAAAGCTTTAAAAATTGGAGATGTTCCCTGACTTGGATGCCACCAGAGGTCTCTTTCTGTCCTTTTAGGTTCCTTCATGACCATAGTTTTCTTTCTGTCCAGCTAGGTACCTTCACCGCCAAAGGTCTTTCACTGTCCTACTAGGACCCCCTGCTTGCAGCAGGGGATCCAGCTAGATCCTTCCATCAATAGAGGTGTTTTTGTATCCAGCTAGGTTCCTTCGTCACCAAAGGTTTTTTTCTTTCCAGCAATGTTCTTCAATCGCCAGAGGTGTCCTTGTGTCCAGCTAGGATCCTTCACCTTCAACGGTCTCTCTCTGTCCTACTAGGATGATCCGGGTAGGTTCTTCCATCAACAGAGGTGTTTTTGTGTCCTGCTAGGGTCCTTCACCGCCAAAGGTCTCTCTCTGTCCTACTAGGATTCCCTGCCTGCAGGAGGGGAACCAGCTAGGTCCCTCCATCACCAAAGGTGTCTTTTTGTCCAGCTAGGTTCCTTCTCTGCCGAAGGTCTCTTTCTGTCCAGCAATGTTCTACAATCACCAGAGGTGTCTTTCTGTCCAGCTGGGTTCCTTCACCTCCAAAGGTCTCTCTCTGACCTACTAGGATCCTCTGCCGGCAGCAGTGTCTTTCTGACCAACTAGGTCCCTCCATCACCAGAGGTGTCTTTCTGTCCAGCTAGGTTCCTTCACCTCCAAAGGTCTCTCTCTCTGTCCTAGTAAGATCCTCTGCCGGCAGCAGTGTCTTTCTGACCAACTAGGTCCCTCCATCACCAGAGGTGTCTTTTTATCCAGCTAGGTTCCTTCACCACCAAAGGACTCTCTCTGTCCTAGTAAGATCCTCTGCCGGCAGCAGTGTCTTTCTGACACAATGTCTTCCTTTACTGCTAATTTATGTAATCAACAGAGTTTCCTCTATTTCTTGCTAGGGGTCCTTCGCTGCCTTTAGGTCTCTTTCTATCCTGCTAGGCCCCTCCACCACCAGCGATGTTTTTTCTCCAGCTAGGTTCATTCATCACCAGAGATGTTTACTGTCCTGCTAGGTTCTTCCACTGCCAGTAGTGTCCTTCTGTCAAGCGGTATCTCTCTCCCCTGCTTGGTTCCACCACTGTCAGAGTTGTCTTCTTGTCCAGCTGGGGTCCTCCTCTATAAGAGATGTCTTTCTGTTCTGCTAGGTTTCACCACCACAAGACATGTCAAGGTTCCTCCATTATCGCAAAGCGGTCTTCTTTTCCAGGTAGATTCACTCATCTCCATTGGTGTCTACCTTGTTCGGTTAAGCTTCATTGCCCGAGTTCTCTTCCTATCTAGCTAAGTTCCTCCACAGCGAGACAGAACTAAGTATTACATAAACATAAACTACTTTATCATACATATTAGATTTAACTGATCATGTTGGTTAAATGAAAATAATTCCAACAACCGCAAAGTTTATTTGAGTGACTAAAAGAAGCAATTTTCTGGCAAACAGTAAAGTAGGTTAAAAACATCCCAACACTGCTGGCAAAAAACATTCCCATCTCTCAGAGAGCGTGTGGATAATGATTCCTGAGGTGAAGGATTGTACAGTAGTTGTGCAGCAGTTTTCTACAGGGCCACTTTAGGAAATCAGGGGGCCCAGAGTAAAAGTCAAGTCGTTTGCCCCACGCACTTTTTAAAACATAATGGGAGACTGTGTCAAAAAGATGAGTGCAGATAATAACCTTCTCTCTGTGTTTGCTGTGGCAGACATGACGCTCTGTATGCAGTGTACAAATCCCTGCTAGAAAGTGTTAGAGACGCTGCAAGCTTTTCCATTAGAAGTCTTGCTCGGAGTAAAGATACGCAGCAGGGCAGCGAGGACAATCTAACCGTCACATATTTTTGTGATATGCCGACACACCAGCGTGCCAAGCGGCACCGAGTGCTTGGTTTCCGCGAAGTGTCTACGTCATCCGTTGGAGATGCGTATGAACGGCGTACGACGTGTAAAATACGCAGGCCTACGTTTTGCATTAGCCCCCCTACGCCAATCATGTACGTTGTGACATTGCGTTTTTGGTAATACAGAAGGTCAACATGAAAAGGTGGACATATTTTTTTTTCTTCATTTTTGGGACTTTTTTCATAATTTTCCATCTAGGTGGAACTGTACCCATCCAGGTGGGTTCATGTACCCAGGTGTAAACAATGACACCCAAAAAAAAGTGAAAAACTCTTTCAGTGTCAGTATTTTGATTGTGTTGACCTTTTACTAGTGTCGACCTTGTGCATTTCGACCTTTGGTGTCGACCTAGACATTGGGGGTATTCAATGCTGTGGGCGAGTGGCGACAGCGAGCAGAGCTTCCTGCTCGCTGTCACCGCTCACCCTGTCAGTATTCAAAGCAGCCCCCTCATACGCCAATTTCCCCTCGCTCCATTTTTTGAGCAAGGGGGAATTGGCGTATGCGGCTCCAGAACCAGCGAGACTCGCAGCTAAATACAGCGAGTTTTCTGCACTAGCCGCGGGTCTCGCTGTTTTGGGGAATTCTGTTTAACCCCCTCGCCGGCCGCATTGAATACCTGCCATGGTCGAAATGATGGTACTGTTGGCATGAAAGACCAAACATGGGCCCTTATTCTGGTTGACTCGCAAAGCAGCAGTATTTTGTTGCTTTGTGAGCCTTGTATCGCCGCAAATGCCTCGAGGTTGGCCATGGACCGTTGATGATTTTGAATCATGGACGGTTGATGACAATCCCTACTAGCAGCAGGACTCTCTGAGCTTTGATGATCTCTCTCTATCTCCGCGGTGCGGCAGAATCTCAGAGAGGAGTATAAGGGAGGAGGCTCCACTAATGCAGAAAGCTCCTAATTACCAGCAATTTGGGGTTGCTGGTGAAATAGCGAGATGCAGGAGCCTGACAGATTAATGGACCTAAAATACATGTGTTGGTGTGTAGCTTTAACAAGCCATCAGAAAACGAGTCAGACCGGGGAAAAACAACACTGCGGCAGGTCGCCTACATGCGTCGCCAGCCGTCGGATTCTCAATTTCAGCTCGGCAATAAATTGAGAATTAGTATATCGCTCCGCCGGCACCGCGCTGCTGGAGATCCATTTGAATAATTAAGAATGTCTGCTAAACAAAAAGCCTCTCTCATCCAGGGCGGGATGTTGTAACATCCGCGCCCATTATCGCCGGACATCGCATTTTTAATAACGGCATATGCTATAACATATGCCGTTATTCATGCAAGGGACAGCTCTTGCGGTAAGAGCTGTCCCTTGCGATGCGGTGCCGGCGCTGGACTTCCGGGTCTGTGACCCGGGAGTCCATCTGCGCATGCGCAGACCCCGGCGCCGGCCGCAGGGCACGCTGGGAGGGATCTGTGACGGATCCCTCAAACAGCGCTGCGGTAAGAAGCCCATAGGCTTCTGCAGGGATTCGCCAGCTTTAGCTGGCGATTCCCTCCGCAGCGCTGACACTGCGGAGGCGCCATATAGCATATAGAAATGCGGTAGAAACCCCGAAAACGGGGTTTTTACCGCATTTCTGCTATATAGCATCCCGCCCCCAGACACAAATGTCTGTACAAGGAGAATAGAGACAGGAGGCTCTTCTGTGTCAATGGTTTCCCTTTTGCCGACGCATTGTGAGATTGTCTTGTGACATGCCGGAGAGGTTGTCGTATAATGGGCGACGCTCTGGTCGGATCCGTTACCGCACTTCCCGCGTGTAACGGAGAATATACATGTTGTGTTAACGCCTGCAAAGCCATTCGCATTTCGGCTGTTTACAAAATCGTGTTTAGGGTTTATTTATTTGTATAGTGCACACATGGGAGGTTATTCTAGATGACACGCAGCGCTGCCTGTCATTTTTAAGCCCGCCTGCCGCTCGCACAGGCCACCGCCCCCTTTTGCAAGGCAAATTCGACCGCACGGACATGAATGGATGTTTTGCATAAACATCCATTTGCAGCCTACGGGGCCAAATCCACATTATTCAATGGTCGCCGACCATCGAATAATGTGGAAGATACACGCAAAATGTAGATACTCTCAGGTGTGATGTCAGCTGCCCACCCCCAGCACCCACATCACTGGGTCATTACCATGGGAACACACAGCTTTTTCATGGGAATGCCCATGGCTGCATCCCCCGTCCTGCCTCCCCAGGCCCCCCGCCCGCAGTGCATACTTGCCGACTTTTCTCCTCTTCTGGAGAAGCCCGGAGAGGAGACCCGACAGCAGCATGTCAGGGGGGCGGGACAGGCAGACGTCATCAAGCCCCGCCCCCACGTCAAACAACGTAATTCGCGGGTCCGCGGATTGGGGGAGGGGCTAAAATGCGACAAAATGACGCGATCTGCGTCATTTTAGCCCCACCCCTCACCCGCGAAAACCGGTAATTTTGTGCTGCAGGGAAGGTAGGTGCGGGGGCTGCCTGGCTAATGCGGGAGGATTGCCCACATTCCCGGGGGGCCAGGAGGGGGACCCGATTTTCGTGAATCTCCCGGCAATTCCGGGAGGGTAGGCAAGCCTGCCGCAGTGTTGTATGCAAACGCACGGTGAACACTCCACTCTAGTACAACCATCAGTGGGGGAAATGCAGGGACTTCAGTACTGGGTGGGTCCTTACAGTCTGTCAGACAGGAGTGGGCCCCGCTCCTATTGTCCGCATGCTACTAGTACACCACTATAACCATCAAACAGTTTTTTTTCCAATCTGCGCCAGTTCAGGGCTTCCGGCTCGAAGTGCTTATCACTGTCGTCAGAGACCCACCCCAAAAAACGCCTGCGTTTTCACAAACACATCCATAAAATGCCATGTTTCCGCCTCTAAACGCCAGCTGCCTGTCACTTAAACGGCGGCCACTCTGCGACATCTTTGGATATTTATTTCCTAATTGCATGCACGGTCTCTCGATTTGCGAATTCCCCGATAAGCGATCTGTTCTGAATCAGGCCCTTAGTAAGACTCCTCAGAGAGCGCCGTACCCTACAGTCGAGCTGACAGAAGGTTTATATTTGGGTTAGCGATCACTTAAACAGTGATTTGAGTGGTCGGGTAAGATGGACATTGTGAGGCAATGTTCCCTGAAATTGTTTTGCTAGCTGCTGAGAGTGTGTTGCCGTGTCACAGGAGGTAATTTGGGGAATAAATTGCCCAGGGTGCACTGGGTGTTTCCTGTGAGCCGGTGCGCGGTTAGGTACTTATGCAGGATTAGTAAGTGTCATGTCTTATATCTTTCTTTGAATTTATACTCTCTGAAGCTTGATATGAAATCCTTTGAAGTTTGAATGTTGTAATAATTAGGATATAGAGTGGTATGGAGTATGCATAATAATGAGCCTTCAGGTATGATTCAGTCCACTCGTTTTCCTGCCAGATATAGGCCTGTTTATGTGTATTTATGTATAGTTATATGAGTAAGCAGAGGGGTAAAAGTTAGCATGTAGGAGTTGCCTGTAGCAACCATTAAGATTCTACCTGATATACAGTTGTGCTCATAAGTTTACATACCCTGGTGGAATTTGTGATTTTCTGGCCATGTGTCAGAGAATGTGATTGATAACTCACAAACTTTTCTTTCGCTCATGGTTAGTGGTTGGGTGACGCCATTTATTGTCAAACAACTGTGTTTACTCTTTTTAAATCATAATGACAAGACACACACACATGTGCACACACAAAACCCCCCACGTGTGCTGAATATTCCATCAGACCTTTCAATATGCCTCTTATATACCACCAAAAACCCCACGTGTGCTGAATATTCCATCAGACCTTTCCATATGACCCTCATATGCCACCAGAACCCCCACTTGTACCTTATATTGCATCATACCTTTCCATGTGCCCCTTACATACCACCAGAACCCCTCACATGCAAATGATATTCCAACAGACCTTTCCATATGCCTTTTATATACCACCAGAACCCCCCATATGAACCTTATATTCCATCAGACCCTTGCATACCACCAGACCCCTTTAGGTGCCCCTTATATTCTATCAGGTCTTTTCACATAGCCCTTACATACCTTCAGAGCCCTCCACATGCCCTTTATATTCCATCAGACCTTTCCATGTGACCCCTTACATACGACCAGAACCCCCCATATGCACCTTATATTCCATCAGACCTTTCCATATGCCCCTTGCATACCACCAGACCCCTTCAGGTGCCCCTTATATTCCATCAGACCTTTCCATATGCCCCTTGCATACTACCAGACCCCTTCAGGTGCCCCTTTCTTTCCATCAGGTCTTTTCACATGGCCCTTACATACCATCAGATCAATCCCCATGCACCTTACATACCACCAGACCCCTCAATGTGCCAGAGGAGGTAAAATGACACAACGTCACCGATTTTCGCAGATCTGCACCTGTGTCTGAATTAGGACCTTAGTACATACACATACCAGATACTAAATAAACATTCTTCAGTGAGCAAGTCCTGCTGACAGTATCCCCTTTGATTTTGAAGTTGAAGCTTCAATAGGGCCTTTTCTGCTTGATAAATCGGCTTAAGCCACATTGTGGGGTATTTATCAAAGCACGTAGAGAGATTAAATCATGAGAGATAAAGTACTGGCCAATCAGCTTCTATCTTGCATTAGACTGTGTTTAAAAAATACTGTAAGCTGAATGGTTGTACATTATCACACACAATTTGCTCTCTCTTCAAGCTTTGATAAATACCAGTGGTGTAGCTTGGTTTGCCCCCCCCCCCCCGCCGTTAATGGGAGGGGAGCCGGGATGCGCAGACAGGTAAGTCTGTGGGGGATGGGGGGCGGGGGCATTACTATAGCACCGCAGCCCCCCAGCGCCCCCACATGCACAGCGCCCCCCCGCGACCGCGGGGGCTGCGGTGCTATAGTTACGCCCCTGATAAATACCTCCCATAATCAGGAAAAAAAGATAATTGAGTAAATATTTGAGGAAATGTCTTGCATAGCACTTGACCTATGCAATAAATCTCACCCAGATTGGCCTTATTGTTCTGGCGGTGACCAGTGCAAATAAAGTTCTGTTGTTCATTGCGGTGCGTGACCAGGGCTACCATCAGGAATTTTGGGACCCGGGACTCATTCCCAGTCTGGGCCCCCCTCCTCACTCCACTTACCGTAACCCGGATCCTGCTCCCCCATTTCCTCTTCCATTGAGGTCCCCGAGAGCAGGATTCTTCAGCTCAGGATTGGCTCTCTGATTGGCTGCCGGTACGCGAGCTCTGATTTGCATACTAGGTTGAATAAACCTGCTTTGTTCAGCACACTGAGCGCAGCTCAGCCGAGGCAGTCTGGGGGTTGCGGTGGGCAAAATGAGCTGCCCGGCCCTTTCAGAGGCCCGGGTCAGCTGTACCCACAGCACCCAGCTATTGGCGGCCCTGTGCGTGACATTATGATATCCCCCAGCACCGCTGAGACAGGCAGAGCAGAGGAGCTGTGGCGACAGGAAGCCAGAACATATCAGTGTGGTGCAGAGATGGGCAAAACAAATCATTGAGCGGAGCCGGGATCCGACGGATCTCTCAGTGAAAAGATACGGATCTTTTAGACGGATCCTCGACTCGCTTTTGAAAAAAAAAAAGGGGAATGTACATGACCGAGTAAAAACACTGATCAATGGCTGGCTGCATAATCGCCATCGATGGCAACCATCGATGGCGTCTGCACAGATGGCCATCCCTGGAAGCAGTAGCTAATCTTTCTATCACTTGTAGTCACAGCACTGTACTCAGTCTCCAGAGGTAGTACATCTCAGCTGCCACAAGTGGCAGCACTGAGATCAAGAAAATTCATTGCAATGGAGAACAAAACTGAAACGGATCACCTTTTTGGGATCGGCGGCTCACTCATCCTTGATCGGGAGCCGTTCAAAAGATCCGGTTCGCCCGCGAATGACCCATGTGGTGGCTGAAGAGATAAGTTTGTGGGCTGGATTCTGCAGGGATTCAGTCACAACTATGCGCATACACTTAACACATGTGCATAAGCTTCCACATGGGTGCACTAGACAAAAACCTGTCTAGGGCACCCTATTGGTCAGCGCCGGCTCAGATCTGCCATTAAAATTATTTGACTTCTCCCGGTCTTTACAATGACGCTACCTGGGCACCATTGCAGGACCCAGTGCGCACAGGCTGCTTTGGTCAAACATTTTATTTAGTAACATTTCCTCCGCACAGCATCGGCATGCAGCCAATAGGCATATCCCGCTCTGCTTGGCGCGTTTGGCACCTGCTCACGTAGCCAGAAGGAGACATTTTTATTAGCGGCATACAGTACGAACGGTGTAAAAATATTCTCCACACCAAGGACAAGAAAACGTTGTGTATACGGATAACTGCGAGAATCTCTGACTGATAACGGTAGCACGGAAACTGCTTCCCATTCTGCAAACACTGCTGTACGTTCACATCTGTGCAGAGGAAAACATTGGCAGCGCTCCCCCATATAAATAGGCAGCGTTGCCTGTTCCTCGCGCCCAGGCAGTGCCAGGAAAAGAGAGTGCGGGCTCCATATTCATCCTTCTCTACACAGCCGACTCACGCAGCATTATCCTTCCTCTCTGCGTGAGATGTAGTCCCGTGGAACCACAGTACGGCACAGGACGTGCTCTCTGTATTTTGTGCTTCCTTTCACACTAAATTCACATTCATTATTTTTGTACCATTACCTGCACGTATATCTTGTTATTAGGGAACAGTAGTTGGTGAATTTGGAATATTTTTCATGTCAGCCGAGGTAATGCCGAAAACATGTACAGCAATTTTTCCCTATCCACGTGATCATCTTGCAAGAGAATCGTCCAGTGATTGCTGCGTCTGTGGTTCTGACTTTACCTGCGGTCACATCCGACGTACTCCTGATCCTGCGACATATACATCGCCAGCTGCTGATTGGGCGTTACTGGAACGCCAGTGGGGGCCTGCCTGTGTAAGGGAAATGTCCGGTGGGCGGCTGACCCATCCTGAGTCCTTCACAACGCACGTCATTGTACTTCACAGGAAAATTAATGATATTGTGATCGCTGGGGCCATGTGCTTAGTGGAGGGGAATTGATCCGGCCCCTGAAGGTCCAAAGGAAATCGAATATTTGAGTGGAAATCTGTCCCACTTTCCCAAGTCACTGACTCTGAGTAACCTCAGGCTACAGAAGTTTGTCACCTCCTTAACTGAGCAATCCTATATAGCAATGATTCTCAAACTCGGTCCACCGGCCATGTTTTCCAGGTCACCCGGCAGGTCCGCTGTATATCACCAACTGCATACCTCCCAACTGTCACGATTCCGTCGGGACAGTCCCGATTTTCGGGTCCTGTCCCGACGTCCCACCCGCGGCAGGCATTGTCCCGCTGCGGGGGGTGGCAGTTGAGAGACCCCCCAATCTAGTAGAATAGACGCTGTGCGCATGCGCACAACGTCTATTCTCGTATGAAAATGAGGTTGCGGCTAATTAGCATAAGCCGTGCCCTCATTTGCATAAGCCCCGCCCCCTTTTCGGGTGCCGCGCGAGTGTCCCTATTTCCTCCGGACAGAAGTTGGGAGGTATGCAACTGTCACATTTTAAAAATCTGCAGGTGACCTGGAAACATTAGCTGCGTAGGGCCCTGGTGACCGTCTGCGAATCTCTCACATACGGTAAAACCATCGGAGCAAAGGATTTCCATGATCCTGTAGTTTATGTAAATATAAGACCGTACTGACCATGTTGAGTGAAAACATGACGACGGGCCCCACTTAGTGTAATTGAGACCGTAGAAACAACCTAAGTACTGTATATGTGTCATCCTCTTACCACGAGGAAACACTTCAGCGCCTCTCGCATTCATAAAGCCCAAATCTGATGAAAAAGGCATCAAGTCATAAAACTGTAATCCCGGAGAAATGTGTTTGTTTTCTTCTTTAACATAAATCACAGCGAGAAGATAATCTGTGACTTACGGATTCCCCAGAGCAATCCCTCAGCCTCTCAGCTGCTCCCTCTATGCCGCTGTGTAGTGTACACTCTGGGGGGGCCATTGCATTCATGGTCATGGGCACAACTTGCCGGTGTGGGGGCCGGTTCCCCAGCCATTGACATTACAGATTTTCTTTCGGAGCCCACAGAGAAAGACTGTGATGTCACTGCACCATAATACACACCAATGTGTGTATTCCCACCCTCGGAGAACAGGTGACGGTCTCCTCATGAACGAGTTTGAGCACTGTGTTAGGTGTAATTATCCATTGAGTGTCTGTCCATCACCCTTTCGAACATTTTACAGCAACAATTTCCCCTCTAAGGCATCTTTTAGCAACACTTTTTTTCCCATGGAATCCAGCAACTACTGTATGTGTTAATTAGGGCATGAATGTCTATCCTCCCGCATCCTTCAGGAGGCTCCCATAGTTGCCATATATCTCCTGCTGGCCTGCACTGTATGTATAATCTCCCGGATGCTTCAGATTCTTCCAGGGGTGCTATTAAGGAGTTTTTTTGCAAGTACAGTGATTTGCTGTAATCACTGGGATTTGCTGACGCTGCTCAGGAGCCCCTGCTGATGACTCTCTTTATTCTCCCTTGTGGGAGCCCCTGACAGTTGAGAGAGACAGAAGCACATGATCACACAGGGTCTTCTTATCTGTGCTGGTGTGCACTCATCCATAGCATGCTGCTCTGTTAGTAAATTATTAGTAATCAAAATGCCCTAGATGGACACAGTCGAAAGGTTGGCTATTTGCTTGTGTCAACCTTTTGACCATGTCAACATATTGCACATATAGTCAACATAGAAAAAGCTGACACCAGAAAAAGTCACTATGAGTTTTTCATGTTTTTCTGCTGGCAATGCCAACACCTGTCGACATGAGTTTAGCATGTCCCCTCGCATAGCACACGACGGCTCAACATGATTTAGGCCTCCCAATTGTAGTCCAGGTGGATGGAAAAGTCGATCTTTTTCAAGTGTCGATCATTGCCATGTCGACCTATTACTTTTGTTGACCTTTTGATAATGTCCACCTAGTGCAAGTCGACCGTTTGTCTGTGTCAGCCTATTGACTGTCCACCTAGACACTGCCGACCTAACAACTGGAACCAATTGTAAAGGAAGCGATTTTTCCTTTGTACCGAGCTTCCTGTTTTGCAGAACAGACAAATCTTTATTGAGATCGCCAGAGAACAACAGCAACAACAAAATACCTGTGTAATTAATATGTGTCCCGGATTAAAGGGATGAGTTGGTCACCCTAAGGTATCCTGTGATTATACACCTGTACGCGCGCACTGTCTTAGTTTAGCAGGTCCTGCGCACCAGCCCTGTGTAGTAGATAATCATCGTTAGGGCCGGCGCGTTGCGCTCTAAGTGGAATGTTTATTTTTCTGTTTAATAAAACTTCTCTTCCACTGAAACAGTAAAAGGACTTTTTACTCATCTGCTTGATTTCCTTATCTGCGCGTCTCCAGCTCTGAATAATCTGCGAAAAAGGGAGGAAGAAAAAAGCAATTTGGTTTCTCCGTACAGCGAGCGAGACTCTTTTCATAAGCTGTAATCAAATCTATTTCCCAGCACTTATCGTTTCAATAAACATTGGTAAAAGGAAGGGCCTATGCCGAGTTATTGGCATGAAAATAATAGTCCAGCTTCATCCTGGAAGGCGCGGCTGCCGGGGGCTGCTCCTGCAATTGTACCAGCCGCGATGCTACAGCTTCATCATCTTCATTACCGAGGACTCCACCAAATTACAAGGTAAGATCGGTTCTCAGGCATTGACCTCTAAAACAACCTCTTAGGTGATTGCTATGGGATTGTCGCCTAAATAATGCTCATGGTTTTCAAGAGCCCGGATAATGCGGCTGGTATCTTATAGGTCATCTTAGGCCGATGTGATCATTTGAAACGTTTACGCAGTACGTTGTGATTTCATCTGAATGAAGGAGATTATCCGTGAGATAAAGCAAGGGTGGAATAAGGAAAATAACAATGATGGGCGATGCTCATGGCTGATTCAGCAAGGATCACTAAGCAGAATACACTCGGTGCTTAGCGAGCCCTGAGTGCACTGCGCAGAAATGCACAAACCCCGACCATCCCAGATTCGGATCACTACGAGAAATCCTGAATCGGCCCTACAGTACATGTTGGCAGCACATGTTGGCAGCAAAGTGGCCGTGCTCCATATAAACAAAGCCTGCTACATCTCTGGTACAGTTTAGAAATTTCCAGCTATTACCTGATTGGTTCATTTCTTTATTCGCACCTCCATGAATGATACTGCACCTTAGCAAGGAATGAACGCGCGGCTCTAGCCTTCATCTGATGTACACAATGTTATTGTACCAGAACTGAAGCATTCACCTCTGCAGACACCCGCAGCAGATCCAGTGCTGAAACCACGAGACTTTCATTCATCGCAAATATGGAGGGATATTACCATTCAGCATCATACAATATAATAACACAGATATATCAATAGAAGACAGAACTGGCTCGCTCCAAAATTTCTGGACCCGATTCTGCATGTACTGTAAACTCATGTCCCAAATCACTGGTGGCACGGCATTCTTATTAATCACTGGTGGCACAGCATTCTTAATAATCATTGGTGGCATGGCATTCTTACTAATCATTGGTGGCACGGCATTCTTACTAATCACTGGTGGCACGGTATTCTTACTAATCACTGGTGGCACGGCATTCTTACTAATCATTGGTGGCGCGGCATTCTTACTAATTATTGGTGGCACAGCATTCTTAATAATCATTGGTGTTACGGCATTCTTACTAATCACTGGTGGCACGGCATTCTTACTAATCACTGGTGGCACGGCATTCTTACTAATCATTGGTGGCGCGGCATTCTTACTAATCATTGGTGGCACGGCATTCTTACTAATCACTGGTGGCACGGCATTCTTACTAATCACTGGTGGCGCAGCATTCTTACCAATCACTGGTGGCACGGCATTCTTACTAATCACTGGTGGCACGGCATTCTTACTAATCACTGGTGTTCCGGCATTCTTACTAATCACTGGTGGCACGGTATTCTTACTAATCACTGGTGGTACGGCATTCTTACTAATCACTGGTGGCGCGGCATTCTTACTAATCACTGGTGGCACGGCATTCTTACTAATCATTGGTGTGATGGCATTCTTACTAATCACTGGTGGCACGGCATTCTTACTAATTACTGGTGGCGCAGCATTCTTACCAATCACTGGTGGCACGGCATTCTTACTAATCACTGGTGGCACGGCATTCTTACTAATCACTGGTGTTCCGGCATTCTTACTAATCACTGGTGGCACGGTATTCTTACTAATCACTGGTGGCACGGCATTCTTACTAATCACTGGTGGCACGGTATTCTTACTAATCACTGGTGGCACGGCATTCTTACTAATCACTGGTGGCACGGTATTCTTACTAATCACTGGTGGCACGGCATTCTTACTAATCATTGGTGTGATGGCATTCTTACTAATCACTGGTGGCACTGCATTCTTACTAATCACTGGTGGCGCGGCATTCTTACTAATCACTGGTGGCACGGCATTCTTACTAATCATTGGTGTGATGGCATTCTTACTAATCACTGGTGGCACTGCATTCTTACTAATCACTGGTGGCGCAGCATTCTTACCAATCACTGGTGGCACGGCATTCTTACTAATCACTGGTGGCACGGCATTCTTACTAATCACTGGTGGCGTGGCATTCTTACTAATCACTGGTGGCACGGCATTCTTACTAATCATTGGTGTGATGGCATTCTTACTAATCACTGGTGGCGCAGCATGCTTACTAATCACTGGTGGCACGGCATTCTTACTAATCACTGGTGGCACGGCATTCTTACTAATCACTGGTGGCACTGCATTCTTACTAATCACTGGTGTTCCGGCATTCTTACTAATCACTGGTGGCACGGCATTCTTACTAATCACTGGTGGCACGGCATTCTTACTAATCATTGGTGTGATGGCATTCTTACTAATCACTGGTGGCACGGCATTCTTACTAATCACTGGTGGCGCAGCATTCTTACCAATCACTGGTGGCACGGCATTCTTACTAATCACTGGTGGCACGGCATTCTTACTAATCACTGGTGTTCCGGCATTCTTACTAATCACTGGTGGCACGGTATTCTTACTAATCACTGGTGGCACGGCATTCTTACTAATCACTGGTGGCACGGCATTCTTACTAATCACTGGTGGCACGGTATTCTTACTAATCACTGGTGGTACGGCATTCTTACTAATCACTGGTGGCACGGTATTCTTACTAATCACTGGTGGCACGGCATTCTTACCAATCACTGGTGGCACGGCATTCTTACTAATCACTGGTGGCACTGCATTCTTACTAATCACTGGTGTTCCGGCATTCTTACTAATCACTGGTGGCACGGTATTCTTACTAATCACTGGTGGTACGGCATTCTTACTAATCACTGGTGGCGCGGCATTCTTACTAATCACTGGTGGCACGGCATTCTTACTAATCATTGGTGTGATGGCATTCTTACTAATCACTGGTGGCACGGCATTCTTACTAATCACTGGTGGCGCAGCATTCTTACCAATCACTGGTGGCACGGCATTCTTACTAATCACTGGTGGCACGGCATTCTTACTAATCACTGGTGTTCCGGCATTCTTACTAATCACTGGTGGCACGGTATTCTTACTAATCACTGGTGGCACGGCATTCTTACTAATCACTGGTGGCACGGCATTCTTACTAATCACTGGTGGCGCGGCATTCTTACTAATCACTGGTGGCACGGCATTCTTACTAATCATTGGTGTGATGGCATTCTTACTAATCACTGGTGGCACGGCATTCTTACTAATCACTGGTGGCGCAGCATTCTTACCAATCACTGGTGGCACGGCATTCTTACTAATCACTGGTGGCACGGCATTCTTACTAATCACTGGTGTTCCGGCATTCTTACTAATCACTGGTGGCACGGTATTCTTACTAATCACTGGTGGCACGGCATTCTTACTAATCACTGGTGGCACGGCATTCTTACTAATCACTGGTGGCACGGTATTCTTACTAATCACTGGTGGTACGGCATTCTTACCAATCACTGGTGGCACGGCATTCTTACTAATCACTGGTGGCACTGCATTCTTACTAATCACTGGTGTTCCGGCATTCTTACTAATCACTGGTGGCACGGTATTCTTACTAATCACTGGTGGTACGGCATTCTTACTAATCACTGGTGGCGCGGCATTCTTACTAATCACTGGTGGCACGGCATTCTTACTAATCATTGGTGTGATGGCATTCTTACTAATCACTGGTGGCACGGCATTCTTACTAATCACTGGTGGCGCAGCATTCTTACCAATCACTGGTGGCACGGCATTCTTACTAATCACTGGTGGCACGGCATTCTTACTAATCACTGGTGTTCCGGCATTCTTACTAATCACTGGTGGCACGGTATTCTTACTAATCACTGGTGGCACGGCATTCTTACTAATCACTGGTGGCACGGCATTCTTACTAATCACTGGTGGCACGGTATTCTTACTAATCACTGGTGGTACGGCATTCTTACTAATCACTGGTGGCACGGTATTCTTACTAATCACTGGTGGCACGGCATTCTTACTAATCACTGGTGGCACGGCATTCTTACTAATCACTGGTGGCACGGCATTCTTACTAATCACTGGTGGCACGGTATTCTTACTAATCACTGGTGGCACGGCATTCTTACTAATCACTGGTGGCGCTGCATTCTTACTAATCACTGGTGGCACGGCATTCTTACTAATCATTGGTGTGATGGCATTCTTACTAATCACTGGTGGCACTGCATTCTTACTAATCACTGGTGGCGCAGCATTCTTACCAATCACTGGTGGCACGGCATTCTTACTAATCACTGGTGGCACGGCATTCTTACTAATCACTGGTGTTCCGGCATTCTTACTAATCACTGGTGGCACGGTATTCTTACTAATCACTGGTGGTACGGCATTCTTACTAATCACTGGTGGCACGGCATTCTTACTAATCACTGGTGGCACGGCATTCTTACTAATCACTGGTGGCACGGCATTCTTACTAATCATTGGTGTGATGGCATTCTTACTAATCACTGGTGGCACTGCATTCTTACTAATCACTGGTGGCACGGCATTCTTACTAATCACTGGTGGCACGGCATTCTTACTAATCACTGGTGGCGCGGCATTCTTACTAATCACTGGTGGCACGGCATTCTTACTAATCATTGGTGTGATGGCATTCTTACTAATCACTGGTGGCACTGCATTCTTACTAATCACTGGTGGCACGGCATTCTTACTAATCACTGGTGGCGCAGCATTCTTACTAATCACTGGTGGCACGGCATTCTTACTAATCACTGGTGGCACGGCATTCTTACTAATCACTGGTGTTCCGGCATTCTTACTAATCACTGGTGGCACGGTATTCTTACTAATCACTGGTGGTACGGCATTCTTACTAATCACTTGTGGCGCGGCATTCTTACTAATCACTGGTGGCACGGCATTCTTACTAATCATTGGTGTGATGGCATTCTTACTAATCACTGGTGGCACGGCATTCTTACTAATCACTGGTGGCGCAGCATTCTTACCAATCACTGGTGGCACGGCATTCTTACTAATCACTGGTGGCACGGCATTCTTACTAATCACTGGTGGCACGGCATTCTTACTAATCACTGGTGGCACGGTATTCTTACTAATCACTGGTGGCACGGCATTCTTACTAATCACTGGTGGCACGGCATTCTTACTAATCACTGGTGGCACGGTATTCTTACTAATCACTGGTGGTACGGCATTCTTACTAATCACTGGTGGCACGGTATTCTTACTAATCACTGGTGGCACGGCATTCTTACTAATCACTGGTGGCACGGCATTCTTACTAATCACTGGTGGCACGGTATTCTTACTAATCACTGGTGGCACGGCATTCTTACTAATCACTGGTGGCGCGGCATTCTTACTAATCACTGGTGGCACGGCATTCTTACTAATCATTGGTGTGATGGCATTCTTACTAATCACTGGTGGCACTGCATTCTTACTAATCACTGGTGGCGCAGCATTCTTACCAATCACTGGTGGCACGGCATTCTTACTAATCACTGGTGGCACGGCATTCTTACTAATCACTAGTGTTCCGGCATTCTTACTAATCACTGGTGGCACGGTATTCTTACTAATCACTGGTGGTACGGCATTCTTACTAATCACTGGTGGCGCGGCATTCTTACTAATCACTGGTGGCGCGGCATTCTTACTAATCATTGGTGTGACGGCATTCTTACTAATCACTGGTGGCGCGGCATTCTTACTAATCACTGGTGTGACGGCATTCTTACTAATCACTGGTGTTCCGGCATTCTTACTAATCACTGGTGGCATGGCATTCTTACTAATCACTGGTGGCACTGCATTCTTACTAATCACTGGTGGCGCAGCATTCTTACCAATCACTGGTGGCACGGCATTCTTACTAATCACTGGTGGCACGGCATTCTTACTAATCACTGGTGTTCCGGCATTCTTACTAATCACTGGTGGCACGGTATTCTTACTAATCACTGGTGGCACGGCATTCTTACCAATCACTGGTGGCACGGCATTCTTACTAATCACTGGTGGCACGGCATTCTTACTAATCACTGGTGTTCCGGCATTCTTACTAATCATTGGTGGCACGGCATTCTTACTAATCACTGGTGGCGCGGCATTCTTACTAATCACTGGTGGCGCGGCATTCTTACTAATCACTGTTGGCACAGCATTCTTACCAATCACTGGTGGTACGGCATTCTTACTAATCACTGGTGGCACGGCATTCTTACTAATCATTGGTGGCACGGCATTCTTACTAATCACTGGTGGCGCAGCATTCTTACCAATCACTGGTGGCACGGCATTCTTACTAATCACTGGTGGCACGGCATTCTTACTAATCACTGGTGTTCCGGCATTCTTACTAATCACTGGTGGCACGGTATTCTTACTAATCACTGGTGGTACGGCATTCTTACTAATCACTGGTGGCGCGGCATTCTTACTAATCACTGGTGGCGCGGCATTCTTACTAATCATTGGTGTGACGGCATTCTTACTAATCACTGGTGGCGCGGCATTCTTACTAATCACTGGTGTGACGGCATTCTTACTAATCACTGGTGTTCCGGCATTCTTACTAATCACTGGTGGCATGGCATTCTTACTAATCACTGGTGGCGCAGCATTCTTACCAATCACTGGTGGCACGGCATTCTTACTAATCACTGGTGTTCCGGCATTCTTACTAATCACTGGTGTTCCGGCATTCTTACTAATCACTGGTGGCACGGTATTCTTACTAATCACTGGTGGCACGGCATTCTTACTAATCACTGGTGGCGCAGCATTCTTACCAATCACTGGTGGCACGGCATTCTTACTAATCACTGGTGGCACGGCATTCTTACTAATCACTGGTGTTCCGGCATTCTTACTAATCACTGGTGGCACGGTATTCTTACTAATCACTGGTGGTACGGCATTCTTACTAATCACTGGTGGCGCGGCATTCTTACTAATCACTGGTGGCGCGGCATTCTTACTAATCACTGGTGGCACGGCATTCTTACTAATCACTGGTGGCACGGCATTCTTACTAATCACTGGTGTGACGGCATTCTTACTAATCACTGGTGTTCCGGCATTCTTACTAATCACTGGTGGCACTGCATTCTTACTAATCACTGGTGGCGCAGCATTCTTACCAATCACTGGTGGCACGGCATTCTTACTAATCACTGGTGGCACGGCATTCTTACTAATCACTGGTGTTCCGGCATTCTTACCAATCACTGGTGGTACGGCATTCTTACTAATCACTGGTGGCACGGCATTCTTACTAATCATTGGTGGCACGGCATTCTTACTAATCACTGGTGGCACTGCATTCTTACTAATCATTGGTGGTACGGCATTCTTACTAATCACTGGTGGCGCGGCATTCTTACTAATCACTGGTGGCGCAGCATTCTTACTAATCACTGTTGGCACAGCATTCTTACCAATCACTGGTGGTACGGCATTCTTACTAATCACTGGTGGCACGGCATTCTTACTAATCACTGGTGGCACGGCATTCTTACTAATCATTGGTGGCACGGCATTCTTACTAATCACTGGTGGCGCGGCATTCGTACTAATCACTGGTGGCGCAGCATTCTTACTAATCACTGTTGGCACAGCATTCTTACCAATCATTGGTGGTACGGCATTCTTACTAATCACTGGTGGCACGGCATTCTTACTAATCACTGGTGGCACGGCATTCTTACTAATCATTGGTGGCACGGCATTCTTACTAATCATTGGTGGCGCGGCATTCTTACTAATCACTGGTGTTCCGGCATTCTTACTAATCACTGGTGTTCCGGCATTCTTACTAATCATTGGTGGCACGGCATTCTTACCAATCACTGGTGGCACAGCATTCTTACTAATCACTGGTGGCACGGCATTCTTACTAATCATTGGTGGCACGGCATTCTTACTAATCATTGGTGGCACGGCATTCTTACTAATCACTGGTGGTACGGCATTCTTACTAATCACTGGTGGCACGGCATTCTTACTAATCACTGGTGGCACGGCATTCTTACTAATCACTGGTGGCACGGCATTCTTACTAATCATTGGTGGCGCGGCATTCTTACTAATCATTGGTGGCGCGGCATTCTTACTAATCATTGGTGGCGCGGCATTCTTACTAATTACTGGTGGCACGGCATTCTTACTAATCATTGGTAGCATGGCATTCTTACTAATCATTGGTGGCACGGCATTCTTACCAATCACTGGTGGCACAGCATTCTTACTAATCACTGGTGGCACGGCATTCTTACTAATCACTGGTGGCACGGCATTCTTACTAATCACTGGTGGCACGGCATTCTTACTAATCACTGGTGGTACGGCATTCTTACTAATCACTGGTGGCACGGCATTCTTACTAATCACTGGTGGCACGGCATTCTTACTAATCACTGGTGGCACGGCATTCTTACTAATCACTGGTGTTCCGGCATTCTTACTAATCACTGGTGGCACGGCATTCTTACCAATCACTGGTGGCGCGGCATTCTTACTAATCACTGGTGGTACGGCATTCTTACTAATCACTGGTGGCACGGCATTCTTACTAATCACTGGTGGCACGGCATTCTTACTAATCACTGGTGGCACGGCATTCTTACTAATCACTGGTGGTACGGCATTCTTACTAATCACTGGTGGCACGGCATTCTTACTAATCACTGGTGGCACGGCATTCTTACTAATCACTGGTGGCACGGCATTCTTACTAATCACTGGTGGCACGGCATTCTTACTAATCATTGGTGGCATGGCATTCTTACTAATCACTGGTGGCATGGCATTCTTACTAATCATTGGTGGCACGGCATTCTTACTAATCACTGGTGGCACGGCATTCTTACTAATCATTGGTGGCACAGTATTCTTACTAATCATTGGTGGCAGGGAATTCTTACTAATCACTGGTGGCGCAGCATTCTTACTAATCATTGGTGGCGCAGCATTCTTACTAATCACTGGTGGCACGGCATTCTTACTAATCATTGGTGGCACAGTATTCTTACTAATCATTGGTGGCACAGTATTCTTACTAATCATTGGTGGCAGGGAATTCTTACTAATCACTGGTGGCACGGCATTCGTAATAAGCCAACTTCAGCATAACCGGGCCAGTGGGGTCCCCTCAGAATTAATTCCTACAGACACAATTTGCCTGTTAGCTCACGGCGATATCTATCAACCATCAAAGAGATGAGTAGTTCGATGTTGGAAACAAACAATTGGATCAAAATGAATGGATCAAAGAGACTGAAACTGGATTGTCTTGCAGCTTGGCGCATATTAAGTGGCACCCCTTTGGTACATCGGGATTTTTGTGTCAACAGATATTCATCAAAGGGTGACAGTATTAATAATTCTGTTATTGGAAACGAGCTGCAGCTATTATTACAGGCACACTCTGTGCAATGATCATGTACAGTAGCAGCATCTCGCTGCAAAGTATAACTACAGGACGGTTCTGGGCACACACGGACAGGACACACAGACATACACACAGGACACACGGACAGGACACACAGACATACACAGCAGCCAGCTCTCCTGGTGTCCTCATGGCTCCTCATTCTGCAAAACACAACTTTATTCCTCTTCCACCGACGCCCCCGTCTGCAGACGCTCAGGGGACATAAACTATACATTATGCAGCAAGCCACCATATTGCAATTCCCTGTACATTAAACAAAACGTGTTCCCTGACACGAGGGAGGATTCAAAAATATGTTTTGCTAGATTAATGTCCTAGCAACCGCCCCAGAAACTGGAGTAGCGGAGACAGTAATATAATGTGACTGTACATCCTGCATTCTTATACGTCAGTTCCCATAGCAATAACATCACATGTATAAGTCTGACACGCAGGTACGGCCTGTTCTTCCATACGTGGCCAGATGCTCCGAGCAGTCCCATATTTAGTGACCTGTCCTCATTTGTGGTCTCAGGAAGTGGTCGGAGTATGAGGCCACAGATTGGGCATTTTTCATCTATAAACTGATGCAGGGAATGCTGGGGTGTGTAGTTCAACAACAGCTGCATACCTCCCAACTGTCTCGCTTACCGCGGGAACGTCCCGATATTCGGGGACGTTCCCGCGTCCCGCCCGGGGCCGCCATTGTCCTGCGTGGGGGGGGGGGCAGTTGGGAGTCCCCCCAGCCTGCCAAGAATAGACGCTGTGCGCATGCGCACAGCGTCTATTCAGTGCCGACTAGCGGTGGAAAACGGGGGCGCAGCCGGAGGATGCGTCATCCCGAGAGGCCACGCCCCCTTTTCGCGAGGCCGCACCCCCTTTTCGCGCGAGAGTCCCGACCTCCCAACTGCAGAAGTTAAGGAGGTATGCAGCTGGGGTGTCAAGGTTAGCCATCACTGTACTAGCGCGCTGCTCAGCATGCACCTGCTTCCAATGGCAGAGCGGGGAGGAAGGCACTGGTTTGTCATTTGCCAGCACATTGGGCCTGATACATACATGCAGGTAAAATGTTCCCCCGCCACCCGAATCCCTGCACTACCATTAGAGCAGATGCGTTCGCTTACACTGGTTGCCCAGAAACCCCCCTCCTCTTGGCAAGTGCCTTAAATTATGACAATAGCTGGTATATAATATGATCAGTAGAGCTGCCACCACATCATGCAGTGTAAGGGACAGAGCGGAGCTGCAGCACATGCCCAGTGTACCAGCTTCTACCTCATTTACTGTATGTGTGGATCTGAGCCCTCATACATCGCAATGGACCAGAGAGCAGCTGCCAGGAGGAAGAGACAGGAACCTTATCATCAGGTGGAAGAATGTAAGCTTAGAAAGTGCAACTGGCCATCTATAGTGTAGTACTATTCATAGGATAACCATCAATGTTTTAACATATTGATGGTCATATATTTCCTTTGATTGATTGGTCTGTGGGCTATGCTCCATGTCCCGGCACCTTGGGGAAAAAATCAAAAACGAAACTTTTCGTTTAAGCTTGACATCGATTGTGGGAAACCATCTGGTTCTCCCCCATCAATGTCAAAACTATTCGACATCGGCCATAAACCATCGATGGTCGATGGCCATCTCTACTAGTGGGGGGTTTTATTGTAAGGCTGGGTTAAGATCGAGGGGGAGGGGGAGGGGGGTTTAGGCTGCTGGAAGGGAGGGTTATGGGGGAGGGTTAGTATACTGACCTGACCCCAGTCTGGATTTCAGGATGCAGCGTCGGTATTCTGACCTCTAGAATCCTAGCCCGTTATCCGTTCTTTATTTGGGGCACTGTTCTACCTCTACAGATGACGTGTACTGTACCTGGCTGGCCATGGTAGTGCAGGAGTTAATGCTGTCTGGGTACAAGCTGAGGCTGCAGAGTGCGTATCGGCGTCTCTACGTATCGATGTGTCTCCGGTCTGCTCCAGTACTCTGCCGCCACATGCTGGGTTCAAAAATGGAAATTTAATTAAAATGAATAATTAAAGGCAGAGCGTAATTGCTGTCCTGTTGTAGGCGATGGTCTCAGCTCAGCGCCTGGTGATTTTTGGAGTGGGTGGGTATTTTTAACAAGTGATGGTTTCGATCTGCGTCTCGCTGCGTGGCTAACCCCCTGTGGATATTAAGATGGGGATTATCTGCAGATCTCGCTCCCGATCCACCTACGGGAAGTAACCCCCCTGAGCGGGTCAGCGGGCAGGACACTGGTGTACATGACCTGTATTATGTCTCTTACAGTCTACCAGATCTGTGTGTGTTTATAAAACTATTTTTATTACTACACTGATTTATAAGGATCCACAAGTGGTTGGCAGCGCCGTACATAGAGCACACATCAGAACAATACAGGGTTCTCAGAACTAAACAAAGATGCATCACAGAGAAAAACGCGGAAATGCTAATTTTAAAGCTGAAATCGGCCTTCCAAAAATGGTCGCCGCCTTGAAGGAGACAGATGTTAGTGGTCCTACTAGACTTCTATTGTCTGTCAAGAAAGTGCATCGCGTACAACACTATGTGGAATGATACATCTCCTCTTTGAATTTCTAAAAACGGTGCCACCCGCAGTGCAAGCCGCTGCTTATCTGTCTGCGTTACAGAGGAGGAAAACAAATAGTTCTTTACTTGCACTGCTGTGGAGCAAACAGTCCTGCTGGGACTACTAGATCCTTAACAACAGGAGTGCGCCGGTATCATCACATTGTGGGGGAGATACAGACGGAGCCGCCGTCAGCCTGCCTGCCCTATAGCCAGATCTCATGTGCTGGTGAAGGTGCGATAGGAGGGAGCGGGAGCTGATGTCCTGCCTTTCTAGGCTGTTAGCAAGGCTGCAATTTTTGCGGATGAACAAAACCATGCTGCGCTGTAGGTGGGGCAGATGTAACATGCGCAGAGAGAGTTAGATATGGGTGGGATGTGTTCAAACCCCACCCAAAATGAAATCTAAATTGCCATTTAAGAATAAACTAAACAAAATAACTCACCCACATCTAACTCTCTCTGCACGTTAAATCTGCCCCACCTGCAGCGAAGCATGGGTTTTGTCCATTTGCAGAAAATTGCAGCCTTGCTAACTGGTCTGAATCAGGAATTTTAGTTCATAGGGCCTTATTCTGGATGGATCGATAATCAAAGAAAAAGCAATTGACTATGGGTAGAAAACCGTTGCCCAGACAGAAAGATAAAATGGGCATTGCAAAATTGCCAACGCAACGCAAATAGCGATAAATTTGCAGATCCATTCATAAATCCCCGAACATCGAAGGGTACTTTCCATCTGAGTAGATCTGAGGCTGCCACTAATCTGCGACTGAGACCGTCTGGAAGTGGTCAGCGCTGAAGTCAGAGACCCACTGTAACGATCAGATCAGGTGATCGATCAAATTAACGTATGCCTCCTGTTATGATTATCTGTCCGGTCAATGTATGTCTGATATTGGTGTAATAGTTATGTCTCCTGTGAGTATTGGAATCAGGACATGTCTTGTATGTAAACTGTAGGTGACCCTGGTTTGAGTTTGAGGCCTGTATTTCCTCAGTGTGACATCTGTGGACTCCTCCGGAGTTAGGATGTAAGATAAGATCTGAGCCCCTCATAAACCATGGTCCAGGAGAAGAGGTTAGAGTTTGTCCCCTTCCTTCACATCTCTTATCAGTGGGTCTGCTATGCAAGGAAGGAGGATCAATCACTTTGAAAACAGCAGACTGTAGAAAATACATTGCCAGGGACCTTCCACACTCCTTCAGCATGGAAAGAGTGTAATCCCAAGGGTGGGAGGGATGAGGGAGTCTGCAAGGTATAACTAAGACCTTTCTCCCTATAGTCAGTGTCACTACCTGGGGGTCTAGCAATCAGGCTGTAGGCGACGAGAGGTTTCTTGTGGAGGACCCCCCCACTTCAGGATTGTAAGATACGGTTCTGTCTTTTTTCCCTTTTTATTTTTGAAATTGCATTTTTAAAACTTGTGTGTACTTTTAAAATCACTGTAAAAGCTTGTAACTATTTTCTAAAGCTCTGTAGTATTTCTAGGAATAAATAATACATATTCTCAGTTCTGGTTCTGTGTTCTTAAGACTCATTAGCCTCAGAAGAGAAAGGCTGGAAAGCGTTACCATTGTTATCTTGTATTGTGTGGTCAGGGGCGAGCCAAGCCGCCCCTTGCGCAGTTTCAGGCGCTAAAATCAGGTTTTGGCTGGTGGCAGTGTACCTCAAGGAAAGGACCCGAGTGTCCTGAGTGAACCCCAGTCACGGCCGGAGCTGCTCAGATTGACGTATCGGAGCAGGCGACCGGTGGGTCCGTGACATTTGGCGGCAAGCGGTGGGGTGGAGAATTCATTTTTCTCTTTAAGAACTTAAGTGAGTGTGGGTAGAATTTTGTGAGAAATACCCACATCACCAGAATCAGAACTCAGAGCTTTACTATAGTTTTAAAAGTCACACAGTGGATGCAATTTCTGTTCCCTCCCTTCTCTTGTTTTTCTTTTCTATCATTTTATTTGACAAGTGTGAGACTCCGGATGGCTGATTACCAGCAGATGAGGAGAGATGACCTGGCGGTCGTGTGTGTGCAGAGGAATATCCCTTGGTCTGGCCAGAGTAGAAAACGTATGATTCAGGCACTAGTGGATGCCGATCGGACTCTAGCTGCTGGAGGAAACCCGTCCATGGACAATCCTACCCCAGGGGCTCAGTCAGCACTGGACAGTACAAACGATGCCGCGCCAGGGTTAAACCCTTCTGCTGGACCCAGCAAGTCTACACTGCAGAGCGACCTTCTAGCTGCTAGCAGGCAATTGAAGAATGTGAACCCCTTATTCGCTTTGCAGCTGGTGCAGTTCTGCCAAGGCATTGTCGACAGAGAGGCTGCGGAGCGCAAAGCCATTGTCGACAGAGAGGCTGCGGAGCGCAAAGCCATTGTCGACAGAGAGGCCGCGGAGTGCAAAGCCAGACGAGAGGCTGAGGAGCGCAAAGCCATACGAGAGGCTGAGACGCGCAAAGCCGTACGAGAGGCTGAGGAGCGCAAAGCTGTACGTGAGGCTGCAGAGCGTCAGGCCCAGCGTGAGTACCAGTTGGAACTGGTGAGGCTCAGGGGGCTGATCGCTGTTGGTGAACCAGTGGAGGATGATACAGGGCATCATGATGGCGAACCTTTACGTGAGACTTTATCTGCCGTGGCTACTGAGTTAGCAGGAGATGGGCTTCGTACTGAACTTTTACTGTCTGCGGAAGTAAATAATGTGTTGGATCATGATGTGGACTCTGTTATCAATCATGGGGAGCCTAACAAGGGACAGAGGTCCCAAATCACCGCTGACGCGAATTTCACCGGACCGCGTCATGCACAGTTCCCTGTCTTGGAAGCAGACAGAGGAAGCCAAGTGAGTGTCAGCTTGGTTGTGAGTAATGAGCTGGCCCTGGACACTACAACCGATGCTCAGAGAGGTGACATCTCTGCTAGCACCAGGGAGACTGTAGGATGTGTGGCAGTCAGGGAGACTGCAGAGTACCAATCCCCTACAGCACCAGAAGAGCCCAGTGGGTATATTAACCCAGTGGAGGATGATGATATGTTTACCCTACTGAGCACAGAGGAACTAACGGAAGAATGCCAGCTGCAAGGTATCTCCTGCCACAACCATACTCGTGGGGAGATGATCACGCAGCTCACCCAGGCCAGGGACGATGAGTGCAATGCCTTCAGCCAGTATCGTGCAGCATTTCGTTTCTGGGGTCCATCTGCGTCTCCTTGGGTGCTGCTGAGAGAACTGGGACAATGTTACAAATTTGCGCAGCAGGAGGTCGATGCTTGGAGAAAGCTGGATACCCCATTTTGGGGAGATCAGTGCCGCCGGATAGGTGTGGAGTGGCGTCGCCTAGAACAGCTGCTGTTACCAGCTCTGAAAGCAAAGTTCCAGTTTAAACGGTTGAGAGAAGCAGAAGCTGAGGATGTCAGCAGCTTGCTCTCACCAGGGGTGCCCCACCAGGGCAAGGTGCCTCTGCCTACTACAGCAGTCATGGAACCTGCTCAGGAGACCTCACATCACAAGGCCCAGTTTAAACTGCTGGAAGATGTGAGCAGCATGTTCCCACCCGTTGCTCCAGATTTGTTGCCGGAAGAGGCTGGCTGCATAGTGAAAGTATGCAGGGGAGAGACTATGTCGGAAATAGGAATGGGACTTTCTGACTGTATGCACACAAGTATGTGTGGGACTACTGATGTGGGACTTTTATTAACTCCACACATATCTGTCACTAACCCTTCTGAACCATATGATGCATCTCAGGTAGTATGTAACCATGCTGAACATTGCAATGTTGTTATTTTGTGTGAAGCCCCTGGGATGATCTGTGATAGTGCCGTACCTTCTGTAGAGGTAGGGGAGGGCGAGTTAGAGACAGGTATAGTGGGTAATCCTTGCCAGTTTGTGGGGTTAAATGAATGCCCTAATCTAGTTGGGAATGAGACACCCTCACTCACCAGTGATAGGAGTGCTGCTGGTGATGTCATTAAGGTTGCTGTGCTAGACGTTAACCCTGTTCCTCCAGTGATGTCTGGTTGTGACATGGTGCCCGGGGACGCTAACTGCACAAATGGGACCGATCTGAGTTGGTTGCAGGCAGCGCATGTACCTGCCAATAAGTTACTGGTGACAACATGCTCAGATAACCCCATTCCTGCTCAGAGACAATGGGACCCAGATATAGCGTTTTTGCCATGGTGCAATTGTAAGCCAGCAGGATGGGCCCCATGTGTTGTGGAAGATGCACAGGCTAATTTGCAGGTATTGCAGGATGTCTCCCCAGGTTATGATAGTGATGTTGCTGTTGATAATGTGATGTCTTGCGCTACTGTGGGAACTGTGGTACCAGGTATAATAAGTGACCTGGTGGGCCCTGTGTGCACTGTAGACCTGTCAGATAGGGAGAGAGTGTCCCTTACTGCAGCTTTCCCCCCAAACCCCCCTCCTTACTGTAGCCACACAAGAACAGATACAGGAACACAGCAGGGGTTCCCTCCAGACACTGAGAACTCTCCAGAGAGTGCATTTTTCCAGCATCACTGGATAACGGATGCCTCTCCTGAGAACCTCAGTGGCACCACCCCAGCCACAGAACCTGCGGGTCTGGGAGGGAAGGTCAGGCTCAGGAAGGTGTCCTGGACTGCCATGGAAAGCTTAGCTTTCCACGCAGAACTGAGAATCAACCCTGCACAGGCTGCCCCATACCTGGGAAGTGGGAAAGATACACCTGGGTGCAGTGAGAGGGTTGTTTCAGGAATAGAGCCAGTGGCTAGTAGGGAAGCTGCTGTGTGTAACCAGAAGGGTGGGAGGGCCCGTGAAGAACAGGTAAACTCAGCTCCATTAACCTCAGAAAAGCTGAGCTGGGATGTTCCCAAGACAGGGGACAATGACCTGCTGGTATTCCCCCTTGCAGAAACGTTCCCCCCTTCGCAATTCACACACACAGACAAAGAGGGAGAATCTCCTCACAAAAGGATGAGGTGTGAGGTGTTGAGTGAGTGGACCTTCCCCCCAGTGAAGGGGAGGGGGGGTCAGTCAGCTCAGGAGAGGTGCTGGGAAGACATTTTTAAGTCTGTATATAGTGCTGGGAGAATGCCCCACACCTGTGGTATAGTTAAACGTGCCGAGTTACGAGTCCCAGGGGGATGGCCGTTTGGGGTGTGGAGGAATGGTCTGGTACTGATCTCAGTGAGTAAGGCCAAACTGCCAGCTGCAGGGGAGAATCCGTGCCCAGGAGTACGACGCACAGCTGTGGTGGGCTGTGTCAATATCAGCCGGGATGGACACAGCTCCCACTATATCAGTGTGCTCACAGACTATGGGTTCGAGGACACCTGTGTGCTTTTAGTTTGCCATCTCCTGCGAGAGGGACAGGGACTATGCCCATTGCCCACCCTAGCCACGGCTATGGCGTCAGGTGGTGCCATGACAGACGTCAAGTATAGTGAAGTGTTAGTACAGATCCCGCAGAATCAGTGGCAGTCTGTCTCAGCACAGAGACCACTGCTACCTGTCCAGGTGATGTAGTTAATAGCGCACTGATGAGACGGTGACGTGGGTCACCGCCTCTGTGCGCCATTTTAAAAGGGGGAGGTGTAACGATCAGATCAGGTGATCGATCAAATTAACGTATGCCTCCTGTTATGATTATCTGTCCGGTGAATGTATGTCTGATATTGGTGTAATAGTTATGTCTCCTGTGAGTATTGGAATCAGGACATGTCTTGTATGTAAACTGTAGGTGACCCTGGTTTGAGTTTGAGGCCTGTATTTCCTCAGTGTGACATCTGTGGACTCCTCCGGAGTTAGGATGTAAGATAAGATCTGAGCCCCTCATAAACCATGGTCCAGGAGAAGAGGTTAGAGTTTGTCCCCTTCCTTCACATCTCTTATCAGTGGGTCTGCTATGCAAGGAAGGAGGATCAATCACTTTGAAAACAGCAGACTGTAGAAAATACATTGCCAGGGACCTTCCACACTCCTTCAGCATGGAAAGAGTGGAATCCCAAGGGTGGGAGGGATGAGGGAGTCTGCAAGGTATAACTAAGACCTTTCTCCCTATAGTCAGTGTCACTACCTGGGGGTCTAGCAATCAGGCTGTAGGCGACGAGAGGTTTCTTGTGGAGGACCCCCCCACTTCAGGATTGTAAGATACGGTTCTGTCTTTTTTCCCTTTTTATTTTTGAAATTGCATTTTTAAAACTTGTGTGTACTTTTAAAATCACTGTAAAAGCTTGTAACTATTTTCTAAAGCTCTGTAGTATTTCTAGGAATAAATAATACATATTCTCAGTTCTGGTTCTGTGTTCTTAAGACTCATTAGCCTCAGAAGAGAAAGGCTGGAAAGCGTTACCATTGTTATCTTGTATTGTGTGGTCAGGGGCGAGCCAAGCCGCCCCTTGCGCAGTTTCAGGCGCTAAAATCAGGTTTTGGCTGGTGGCAGTGTACCTCAAGGAAAGGACCCGAGTGTCCTGAG
Organism: Crinia signifera; assembly: GCF_055691185.1. Taxonomy (NCBI): domain Eukaryota; kingdom Metazoa; phylum Chordata; class Amphibia; order Anura; family Myobatrachidae; genus Crinia; species Crinia signifera. Next base: position 13,210,878 of record NC_139220.1, read on the forward strand.
TGAACCCCAGTCACGGCCGGAGCTGCTCAGATTGACGTATCGGAGCAGGCGACCGGTGGGTCCGTGACACCCACCGAAAAGGCTCCTGGACACGCCTGCCACAACACGAAAAAACGCAAAGGTTCCTGCTCAGAAACGCCATTCGTCAATCACACCGCGACTACTATGCAATCGGTCCAGGTTTTAAAGCTGCAGCAGCAGCAAAACTGATTTGATCAGGGTCGGACTGATTAGCAGCACCTGTGTTTTCCTGATATAAGTGTTTCCAGGGCAGGAGGTAATTGCTCCTGATGGTGGCCCAAGTGATAGGACAGGATGTCGGCTATGATAGGGATCACTGGAGCTTTCTGGAGTGTTGCAGCAATCCTATAACCTTCCTTGCTTATGCTGATTACCTGATATGCTGTAATACCTGCTACAAAAAAAAAAAGACCAAAACTTAGAGAATTCCAGATCTGTTTTTGTCAAGCCGAGAGATCGTTATATATTTTTATACGGCTCCAATGTGAAGTCACAGCGAAAGCTGCCCTCCCGTCCCTGCGGGGAACAACACGAGTCCAGGAAAACGATCGGAGATGTAATATACACGCGGGTGGTAGCAGGAGGGTGCAGTTGGTATATTGTCTCCATCATACAGGTCGCTTTCATCCGTTCATCCCATAGAGCCTGTCGCACGCAACATAAATTATTCACACGGACGTCTCCTGCGGCAGGCGAGAGAAAACGGGTCGGTAAGAACTGAGGAGGCGAAGAAATGACAGAACACAAAGTATTTGGAGGATATTTGCTGACAGTGGATCCTACGATGAAGAGAAAACAGTGATGGATCAATAGGATAAGTATTTCCTCAGGCTGCTTTGAAATCCTACCCATCTGAGGGGAAGACGGAGCGGTCTGAGGATCAATGGCGGTGTGACGCGCCAAGAGATGGAGAGTAAAATAGCAGAACACAAAATAAATATATCAGCCTCCGGCCGCCGGGCAATAAACACAGTTATTCTGTTGCGTCTCCTTTTTTCAGTCACAACTTGGCCCTATACTGAGACTCGCATGGGTATATCTGAAAGCTATAAGTGTCCTGATCTAAAGGGACATTAGGGTGATAAGGACATTGCTGCATACGTGACCTATTGTCTTATTCCGTTTGTATGTGACCTGTGTGGTATCTGGCAGCTCCTCATCAGATTTTTATCTCGCACGGCAGCCATTTTGTATCCATACAGGAAGTGTGGATCCACCGCTATTCCAGCTACAGAAGACAGGTGGCAGTGCACGGTCATCAAAGACAATCGCATTCCCAATATGCAATTCTTATGGCAGAATGTACCATTGAGCACCCACAGAGACATTGAGCTGTCCCGCTAACTTCGCATGTGCAGCAGTCATTGCTGGAGAGGGTTCTGGGGGAACCTTCTAACAACTAAGTAACTATGTAACAGGCAGCCATAGGCTACAATGGGCTACTGCCATCTTCATATGGTGCAAGCTGTTGGACCCAGTGGTGATCCTCAGGCGCAGATTTTGGATATCCCTAATGGATCTCTCCTACAGACACCTCCTTTTGCATTTGAATTTCAGGTGAGCTATTCCTTACAGACATGATTTAGGCCCTATGTTCCATGTGACTAGATAAAGGGAGGGCTGCCTAGGCATGAGGGCATATAAGAGCCTGTGAATTTTGTGTGTGGTATGCAAAAGCAAATAAGATTTTCTCATCCCCCATAGAATCCAGGGTTGTTAGGTGTAGCCAATCAGGTGAACAGGGATGGTATCTTAGGCAGGGGTATATAGGTGGTAGTCAGGTGTTTCCTCTTGAGTCCAGATTCCCACCCTCCCTCCCTTGCTTTCCTTTTTTACCACCCGGCCTCACGGCCTTCACTCAAATTTGGCTTCACAAAAATGTCATTAGAATTGGCGGGAGGGCGCTCTCGATCAGCGGTCAAGTTTGAAGTACAGGAGGTCACTGTGCGGTATTGCCACCCTCTGCCAGGAAGGCTGGTGAGTCCTGCCCCCGAGGGGGGACGTTGGCCACTTACTAGAACTGTCCTCACCATGCAATAGGAGGTGCGGTAAGACCGTCACAGTGCGGGTTGTGCTTTGAATCCAATGGGGGCGGCTCATCGCCCTGGTTACAAGTTGTAGTCGCTGCCATTGTTAACATTTGTGACTTAGCTGGTCTCCAAGCGCTCTCCTGGCCATCCCTTTTCAATAGGGTCATACCAACAATAAATACCGTTGACCTTTTTAAACTTACGCAGTGGTTGTCCGTGTGGTTATTTCAGGTCATGTGTCCGTGTGATTTATTTCAGGTCATGTGTCCGTGTGATTTATTTCAGGTCATGTGTCCGTGTTATTATTTCTAGGGGTAACCAATGTTTAAGTTAGAAGGAAAAGTCTAGCAATAGGCGCCTTATGGTTGTCTAGTCAATAGGCGCCTTATGGTTGTCATAGTATTCTATGAAACTATAATGATACATTTGGTACTTGTTTCCGAGCACGGCGCCCGTCGGGTCCCATCGCATACCATTAAGGTATGCGAAGGGACCCGATCAGACCCGACCGACCCAATTTTTAAGCTTCAAGGACGTTTCCCTTACAATTTTAAAATCGGCCGCATCGCATGCCATTATAATGGCATGCGATGTGATGCGACGCTACCAACCGACCCGATTTTGCCATTGGACCCAATGTTAAATTGTACCTGACACCCGATTTAACATTGGATCCAATGTTAAATGCTCCCCAGACCCGATTTTTGATTGTATACCCACCCTAATGGTTAATTATATGTCAAATGTCCCCCCCCCCATTGTTAACGCCACACCACGATGAACGCCAACCCGAAGCGTGGCAAGTGCAGCGTGCCCACGAGGGGCGACGGTACGCGTCCTTCGACCTTTTATTCCCCCACTATCCACGTCGTCCACGTGGAGTTGATTTTATATAGTGTGGCGAGCGCAGCGAGCCACCGAGGCCGAAGCGTGGTGAGAGCAGCGAGCCCCGTGAGGTGACGTGTAATACCTGTGAAGTAATGCACGTCCCCTCACGGGGCTCGCCACGCTATATAAAATCAACTCCACGCCGACGTGGGGGTAGGAAAAGGTCGCGTACTGCTGGCCCTCGCGGGCTGGCTGCGCTCTCCACGCTTCGGGTTGGCATTCATCGTGGGGTGGCGTTAACAATGGGGGGGGGGGGGCATTTGACATATAATTAACCATTAGGGTGGGTATACAATGAAAAATGGGGTCTGGGGGGTATTTAACATTGGGTCCAATGTAAAATCGGGTCTCACGGATCATGCGATGCGACCGATTTTTCACACCCGATGGCATACAATTAAAATAGTGGGCGCCGTGATAGGGAACAAGTACCTTACATTTTTAATAGGGTCCCTCTGTGGACCATCAGAAAGTTGTGAGGTACAGTACGTCATAGTGAGCCTTGTCATAACGCTACTGTATCTCAGGATGGTGTTATTATCACAGGGCTCACTGCAGTGGTTTTTTTTATGCCTTTTTTAAATATATATATTTAAAACGATAGAAAATGCGATCTGGTTACTTAAAATATGCGAATGAAAGGGTCTGGTGCAGATTTTTACTGAAAACTGACCCAAAAACCCTTTAGTCCATACGGGTGATAAAAAAAATATATGAAAGGGGTGTGAAAACTGAATTTTTCATGTTATTATAGTGATTAAAATCTATTTGAATGTTTAGCATTGCATAGCAGCATGTAGTATCCCCTGATTTGGGGGATTCCAATGAAAACGCTGAGTGTTCCCATGGAAATTGCCTGGTGACGTCTGGTGGACTCAACCAGAATACCCCACTGTGTGTATGTGCACAGTGTCTATTCACTGCAGTGAGGAGACGGGGGCATGGCTGGGAGGCCACGCCCCCTAATTACGGATGCGTACCAATGTTGGGAGGTATGTAGCAGGTGATATAGAAATAATAGGATTTGTGTCTGGGTCTTGTGACTGAGCCTTGCAGGCAGCGAGCAGAGTATTGATCAGGATAGCTGCAGTCATAGGACTTTATATATTACCTACAGAAGGCAGCGAGGCTGCTGGGAATGCGCTGGGATTGTCAGTTGCCTTTAGCTAAAAGCTGCACAGATGTAAATTGCATCCTGGCTCTCTGGTGCGCAGCGTGTTGCAGGCTTCTCTGCCCTATGTCGCTGTTGTTATTATTACATTTTATTTTTAAGGCGCCACAAGGGGTTCACAGCCTACAACTGTGTTGTACTTTCAGTTCTTCCATTACTTGTTTAGGGAGCTTACATCTATGTATAAAATGGTTACTTACAATACTTGCCAAAATCAGGGCCGGCTCCACCACTAGGCAGCTCTAGGCATTTGCCTAGGGCGCCGGCCACTGGAGGGCACCAGTTTGCAGCAGGTCCCCCCCCATGGAGTTGAGTGGCACCGGAGGCCGCCGCAACCCCCCCCCTCCGGATTGACTAGGAGGCCGCCGAATCACACGGCGCATCACACGACACCCCCAGCCAACCACCCCCGAAACATGGCCGCCGCAATTACTGGCACCCCCCTGTACAGCACCCAAATCGGAGCACACAACACCACCCCTGGGGGGAGGGTAAGCACCAGAGCATCCCCTCCCGCCTGGGGTGCTCCGGTGCCTTCCACCGGCTCTGGCCAAAATCCATTGGGATTGTGACCCTCGTGCCTTGGCATGCTGAACACCAGGATTCCATACAAAAAAACCTTGGATACAAACTATTTAAAATATAATTAGTTGTAGTATTTGATACATAGCTCCCATGCATAATAACAGCACACATATGGTAGCAAAATGCGGTACTTATGTATTATCTGGGCTCCCATGTTAAATGCACCCCATTTTTCATACCCCTACTATCCAACTACGCATGGAGTTGATTTTATATAGTGTGGCGAGCGCAGCGAGCCACCGTGCCCGAAGCGTGGCGAGCGGACGCAGTCTCATAAGAAAAACGGGAGCCCAGATATTACATAAGTACCCAAAATGCTAATGGACCCGATTCTCTAAGCTTCAAAAGTGATAAAATGGAGAGTGATAAACAGCCAATCAGCTCCTGTCTGACAGTTTTCAAACACAGTCTGTGACATGGCAGGTAGGAGCTGATTGGTTGGCTGTTTAGAGAATCTGGCCCAATATCATTTATTATACTACTGTTTGTCAATTGTAATATATGTAATTACATATATCGCTCTTTAATCAACATATTAACCTTTGACTATGTCAACCTAATTCACGTCGGCCATAGTGTGTTGACCTGTTGACTGCCTAACTAGACACTGTGGGATACATTGCCCGTAGCAACCAACCAGATTTTTGCTCTCATTTCTCTATTGCATCTTAGAAAATGATAGACAGCATCTGATTGGTTGCTATAGGTAACAGTGCCACTTTGGAAGCGTAAGTAAAAGTACAGTTACTGTCTATCTGTACATTGGAGCCCGTGCAGTCTCCCCATCAGACAGACTTATTATCGGACTGTGTGGCAATGGGAGATAATTGCTCTGTGTCTGATGGTGACTGTGATGTGACAGTTTGGCCAGTGTATAACTCTTTGTAGGGAATCAATTAAGCTCAGTGAGAGAAGCGTATTCTATAGATATGGGGTAAATTGAGTCTATAATTGATGCAGTTTGTAGTCAGTAATAAAATACACTCTCAGATGTCAGATACTTGATTTTGATGCAGCTTTGACTCTTCAACATTATAAATCTATACATTTAAATTTATTTTTCATCAGCAGTTTACCGCAAGTGTATCTTCATATAGTATGTGTGTGTTTATTGCGGTGAAACAGGGTTAGTTCCATCAGAGAGTGCTATATTTCCTTGGTCACAACTGCCCTGTAAAGGGTTAAAGCAGGAGCCGCCCAGCCTCAGGGAGAGTGATTTACAGACAGGTAAAGAGAACCTGGTCCACTGCAATGGGTCTCTGAGGTGTGCTTGAGGGAGAGAGCTCTCAAGCACATGGCTCCGGTCCAGGTTTTTAGACCTGCACAGCCGCAGGTGGGAACTGAGCTAATTGCAGTAGAAGAGATTTATGGTTTCCTAAGTTTGCTATTCTTTGCGCTGATGCCTGGTAGGGGCCAGGTAGTAGGCCTAAGCATTGTAGCTCCAGGGACTTGGACTGCCAGTGCCCAGAGGCACCAATACACCGTACGCAGCTAGCGCTGCATGGACAAATATCGGTCTTTGATTATATGAAGCCGTGTTTGCTTTAAAGTGGATTTGTGGCTTGTATATCATTAAATACATGCACAAATACTGAAAACTGCCGGCTGTGTCCTATCTGAACGGCGAACCTGTTACAGTATACAGTATATATTATGTATGTATATATGCTTATATGTATATAGAGTGATGTGGTCTTGTCGGACCAAAACCTTGACACGGATATGGACACTTTTCAGTTTAAGAAGTTTTAGTAAATTTACCCCTACGTTGGGCTTTATAATTGAGGAAGTGATAAAACAAGACGTGATAATACTAGACCGACAGAGAGGTACGAGGGCCCTGCTTGTAGATATTACACCCTCTCTATCATTTTAATAAATCCTCCGTCTCAGGACCTAGCAAGGATCTGGAAAGTAATTATAATGCCTAACATCTCCTATCAGTCCTGCAATGTCATGTGACAGATGAATGTGGCGGATCCAGGGGTGGGGCTATAGGACATTTGTGTGTCAGAGGTCACTAAGCAGGGATTCTTATTGTAATCTTAACAGCGGATTGGCCGGTACTTTATTTCTCTCCACGATATCCCTCCCCGTGGCTTATTGCATCAGCCCCACAATAGTTTAGTTTTTAACAAACTAAAACTTCATTGTGTAAAAAAAAAAAAAAAGTTTGACATTTCTAATACAGTTCTCAGTGTGAGTATAATTGTTCTTGAAGGTGAGCTCTTAGCTGCTGCCACGGGCGCCAATTATTTTGAGAAACTTTTGGAGTCAAGAGAAAGAGAAAATTTGATTTCTATTTCTCCTGCGCTGGTAATAAATCACGGAAGCCCGGCGCAACAGCCATCAAAGTGGCCTCTAAACTGCCGCTTCTTGCCGTGATCAATACCTTCTCCTGTCTTAGGGCACAAACTGGCTTAAATCCAATTTATCCCTGAAGGAAAAAAGCAATTTGCCATACAAATATATTGTATTGTTCGTCCTCTCTCTCTCACAGCCTGAATTGATTTTCGTGCAGCACAAGGGTCTCCATAAGTGCTGTCCAATAGCACTTCCGCAGCTTCACCCTCCATCTGTGAGTTTACAAAAGTTGAGATGTTGCTAATAGCAACCAATCAGATTCTAGCCATTAGATTCTAGACATGATAAATAAGTAAAATCTGATTGGTTGCTAGGAGAGACATCTTTACATTTGTAAACCCGCACCCGCACTTTAGTAAATATAACCATAGTAATATGTTCGTGTATAAACTCTAGTGCTCGATACTGGGAAAATGTAACAGATCAATATCATTGATGATCATATATGAAGTATGTGCAGGGCCGCCAATAGGGGGGTGCTGTGGGTAAAGCTGTCCTGGGCCCCGGCCTCTGTAAGGGCCCAGGTAGCTCATGTTGCCCACCGCAACACTCCCTCCCCCCCCCTTCCCGACTGCCTCCACTGCGCTGAACAAAGCAGGTCCCGAAGCTCAGCCAATCAGAGCGGCTCACCAGCCGGTGGTGCATTTTAATTGGCCGCCGGCATCCTTAGTTGAAGCCTGCGCTCCGGGACCTCCGGGCTGCAGCTCAGCGGAAGAGGAGATGGGAGAGCAGAAGCTGGGGTATGGTAAGTCAAGTGAGGAAGGGGGGTCCAGACTGGAAATGAGTCCCGGGCCCCAAAATCCCTGATAGCGGGCCTGGGTATCTGCGGCTCCCCTATCTGAAGATTGTGCTGCAGCCCCACCTCTGGGGCCACCACCGGTTGAGAAGGGGCAAGGATCATGCTATTGTGGCCACTCCCCCTACTGAGTACCGGTCTGCATTGATTACTTGGTTAGCGTACAGGTGGGTGGCAGGATGTCAGCTGCTCCAGGAGACTTGCCCACTTTACTAGGGGGCCAGGAGCACCACCCGATATTCGTTCTGAGGACAGTAGGCAGGTATGATGTGTATGACTATGTGTTGAGGGAGAGGTTTCAAATATAGGTCCCCTAGGCAGGGAGTGATATTTTTCGTGAGCCATGGCAATTGTAACTACAGTAGCTGCCAATGGGTCTCTTCCAGTGTAGTTTGGCAGTATTTGGGGTGTCAGATGGTGTATCTCCCCTGTTTGAATTACGGATTGAGCTGCAGTCGACCCCCCCCCCCGGATCCGCCACTGATGCCAATAATTGTCCATGAGTAGCAGTATATCTGAATTATGTCTATGTTATTGGTTACTGTCCCTTACACGTGGCACATGTGTGGATTTGTAGAACCAGGTGCACGTGCACAGATGCCTATTTTGTGCCTGGAGCCCTATCAGCGTTTTTACTTAAACTTTTGCAGGTTTTCACTTTGCGGAATGTTAGATCCTTTGTACCGTTATTGATGAATTTAAAGATATACATGTTTCCATAGCAACCTGAGAATGTCTGGATGGGGCTGAGAGACACAACTGCCCTTTACTTATATTCCCCCGCCATCATGTTATATCAGTGGGAATAGAGGTCAGCCAATAGATGGAGAATATTACTCCGAACAAACAAAACATGCAAATGTCACCTGGAAATGTAAACAACATATATAAATATAGCTACCAATTATTTTAGCAACCGCCGCTACCCTCTCAGTATACCCATATACCCCGTGCACGGGGGAAATATAAAACCCAATTCCTAAAAGTAGTGCTTGGAAAATCTTGGTTTATGTCAACAGGAGGCGGGACTTAGTACTGGCCTAAGCAGGCGGGGCCTATTGGGGTCATTCCGCCCTGATTTTGTGAGAAGGTGTATCTAACCTACAAGAGACCATAACGATGGGCGTATAAGCGGTGGCACTGGCCGCAGCACGGGTCCCTCTTGGTGGCGTCATAAATGCCCGCCGCTGTCCCATGGCACCTACAGGATGCCAGTAGAGCTACTGAAGAGCATAAAACATATCATATATTTGGGATGTTCTGGGGTGCGGATGACTAAGTCAACAGTTTCTACGTCGACAGTAATTAGGTCGACCGTGAATGATCCTACAATCTTCCACAAGGGCATAGAACAGCTGCAGAGCCGGCGAATGCCCACCCTGTGCCGCTCCCACCTCCAGAACATTGGTTCCGTTTAATCGGTCAAAAGGATCGCGGAAAACTCCCGTCAACCATTTCATATGTCAACCATTGCCATGTAGACCTATTGCTTGTGTCGATCTTTTGTCGATGTCAACCATGTCGACATTTTGCCTGTCGACCAATAGTGGTCGACCTTTTGACTGTTCACCGTGATGCTGTCGACCTACCAGCCGGAACCATTGTTCTGGGGTTGGGAGCAGCACATGGTGGGAAATGCAGCTGTTTATATGCCTGTGCATTAGATTGTTAGCTCTCCTGGTGACTGAACCATTAAATATTGAGCCTGTTCACTAAGGAACAGGTAAATGGCGCTGTAGCAGGTCAGTGACGGTAGCACGCTCCCCCACCCCTGTGGAGCAGGTGAGCAGCACACGCCGGTCAGTGCCTGGGGCGCTGAGTTGCCTTCTTGCACTGGCCCTGGGTGTGCATTAAGATCTCATGCCTAAAGGCCCCCATACACTATGCGATTTTGGGCTGATTTCATCCGATTTTCGCACTTTGGGCCGATAACCGGGTGAAATCGGCCTAAAATTGCAGGTGTGTGACATCTGATCGATGCGATGCGCGGTGCTGTGCGCATCAGACCAGATCAGGAAGGTTGGACGGTCAGCACATAAGATCACGTCTGACCTCGGTGCATATATGCCTGACCTGGGGAGCAGTGGGGCGGGCGGGCGGTCATCATCATCAGCGGGACACCGGGGCGGCGAGTCCTGATTGGCTGGGCGGTGAACGCAGATATCATCAGCGGGAAGGGCAGTGCAGTGGCGGGCATTATAGTTTTAAAATAACCTGTCAAATGACTGACCGTTCTCTGATTGGCTGAGAGAGCTCTCAGCCAAATAGAGAACGGTCAGTCATTTGACAGGTTATTTTAAAAATCGAATGCACTGCCCGTCCCGCTGATGATATCTGCGTTCACCACCCAGCCAGGTCAGGACTCGCCGCCCGCTGCACGCCCCGGCGCCTCGCAGATGATGATGATGACCGCCCGCCCCCTGCTCCTCACCGGCTGCCCCCTGCTCCTCACCAACCGCTGCAGCTCCCCGTTACATGTGATAGATTGCAAGCGATTTATCACATGTAAAAAATGGCCCATCAAGTGCCAAATTGTATGTGAGCCTCCCGGGGAGCTGCTGGGCGGCTCGCAGGAGAATTGGAAGTCGGCCTAATGTATGGGGGCCTTTACTGTAATCCATGGCTCTGGCTGTATATTAGATGCAGCATTAGCATTGCATATTACACAGCAGTCACTTGCTGGAACTGAGCGAGAGAATGACCTGAGTAATATCGCAGCTGGGAACCAGGGATAAAGTGATCAGCATATTGTACTGAACTTCCAGCGAGCGAGGGGATTACACTGTGATTGCTGATTGGAACAAGCCCACTCTGCTGCTGGGGGGGGGATGACAATTCCAATCTACCCTCCTCTGAGCTGATTGCCCTGGCTGGGCTCCCTCGCTCCTGAGCGCAGGTTACAGAAGCTGTGTAAATTCCAGGGCTATATATAGGAGCGCAAATGATTAATATTAACTCCGCTGACTTCTCCCTATTCTCTGTCTCCTGCTGACATTTTCCTGCCAGCCAAGGTGACGGAACGCTGCCCAAAGACCGGCTGATTTCATCTTTTATAATCATTTATGCTGCGACATAATAACCTAGAAGGATTAGGCAATCTGTTCCTGCTCTCCAGCTGTCCTCAAATTGAAGATCTGCCACGCTGGGACTTGTAGTTGTCCGGCGTCCGATTTAAACCTGCGGGATAGCGAGACAGGCCCCAGAACATTTCTCAGATATATTATGTGTTTTTACTAGATTTTAATATAAGACGCTACTGTATCTCATATCCTATGCCAGTGGTAGCCAACCCTAGCCCTCGAGAGCTACCAACAGTTCACATTTTCCAGACAACCTAGCTGCTGCACAACTGCACTCATTAATAACTGACACATTTTAAAAGATACACAGATGGAGCTAATTAGCTCACATGTGATTCTGTGATGAGACCTGCAAAACATGCACTGGTAGCTCTCGAGGACTAGGGTTGGCTACTCCAGTCCTAGGGGGAGATTCTCTAAGAATCTCTACCCCCCTTCGCCGCCCATTGCATATTTAATTATCGCATATGCTGTAACATATGTGATAATTAAGGCAAAGGACAGCTCTTGCGTTAAGAGCTGTCCTTTGCGGTGAGAGTCGCCGGGTCCCAGCAGGTCCCGGGGCTCTCCCCTCCCTCCCACACCCGGCGCTGCTGCTGCTGCGCCGGGCTCTCCTCCTCCTTGCACCTGGAAGAGGATCAGTGCAGGGAGGAGGTCACAGGTCCGGGCAGCACTGCGCTGTGCTGCCCGGACACAGGTGAGGGGCGATGCGGGGCGGTGGGGGGTCGGCGCGGGGCGGCGGAGGGTTGCGATAGAAGCCCATTGGCTTCTATGGGGCATCGCCAGATTTTTCTGGCGATGCCCCCCACCGCGGTAACCCGGCGGGGGATGCTTACAGCATCCCAAAATGCGGTAAAAACCCCGATAACGGGTTTTTACCGCATTTTTAGCTTAGAGAATCTCCCCCCTATGCTGTCATTTTCAATACTATGTATTACATCCCAACTGTCCATATTTTCACGGGACCGTCCCATTTTTTGGGGGATGGCCCCACGTCCCGTCTGGGGCTGGCGGTGTCACATGGTGGGGGGAGGGGGCATTAAGAGGGGTTGGGGACATAGCCAGCGTCTCACAGAGCTGCTGGCCACACCGCCCGTATTAAATTGGGGGTGTGGCATGGCGAGTATAGGCCACACCCCTTTGCCGGTAGGTCACATCCCGGTCACATCTGCATCAGATGTTGGGAGGTACAGTATTCTTGGTGCAGCAATGACAATTTGCATATACCATAGGCAGGGAACCGCGTATCAGATTGGAATCATAACTAATTGGCATACAATTTGACACTTTTCACATGATCCATCGGCCCGATGGGTCACAATTGTGTAGAAGAGGCCAAATTGTACTAGTGTATGGGCACCTTAATTCTAACTTGGATCTGATCTTTATTGGACCATAATGCTCTGTCTGTAACTGTTGTGTACGTAACCCTAGTCGCCCCATAATATTCCTAATATGTGATTAGGGGCCTTTCATTATACTGTGAGTCTGATTCAGACCTGCTTGGTAGGCAGCATACACTCGCTTACACCCACTGCCCCTATGAACCCACATCCTTTTCGGTAACATGCAAGGGCATGTATCCAAGAACACATTCCCTCACATGCGGGCGAAGGGGACAGAAATAATTTTGTGGTAGCTGACCATTGAATGATTTCTCTCCCTTTTGTAAATAAAAGTCACCAAAAAAGGGGGCGGCGCTGACATCATGTGGCGTCAACCGCCCTCCTCCAGCCGACCCACCTTTATTATTATTATTACTATTATTAGTTATATTGTTATTATTAGTTATATTATTATTATTATTAGTTATATTATTATTTGTTGTTATACTATTATTATTATTATTACTATTATTAGTTATATTGTTATTATTTGTTATATTATTATTATTAGTTATATTATTATTTGTTGTTATATTATTATTATTATTATTATTACTATTATTAGTTATATTGTTATTATTAGTTATATTATTATTATTTGTTGTTATATTATTATTATCCGGCGTCCAATTTATAATTATAATTATATAATTATAATTAGTTATTATGAATATTATTATTATTATTTGTTTTTATATTATTAGTTATTATATTATTAATATTATTACTATTATTAGTTATATTATTATTAGTTATATTATTATTATTAGTTATTATATTATTAGTTATTATATTATTATTATTATTATTATTATTATTATGAATATTATTATTATGAATATTATTATTATAAGTTATATTATTTTTTATTATGTTATTATTAGTTATATTATTATTTGTTATTATTAGTTATATTATTATTTGTTATTATATTATTCTTCTTCTTATATTATTATTAGGTATTATATTATTATTATTATGAATATTATTATTATTAGTTAAGCTATTTTTATTATATTTGTATTAGTTATATTATTATCATTATTATATATAAATATTTTTTAACAAGAGTTAAAAACCACCACAGGACATCTAGAATTTGGGACTGGGACTTGAACTTGTCACAATGCCCCTGCCTCACTCAAAAGCCTGGAGAATCCAGTAGCTGCAACTGCTGAAGAAAATATGGAAAACTTTTTTTTTTGTTCACAAACTTGTCTTGTCCCCTTTAAAGAATTTTTGGAGAAAATGTTTTGCATGATACATGCTGCAGAATACGTTGGTGCTAAATAAGAAGAAAGAATAATACTGTATATTAACTTATGCAGACAGATGTACACTTTTACACAGAGCATAGTAAATCTATATGAACTTAAGTTAAACTATTGTCCAAGAGGCTTCTGGGAGTTTTTGTTTTATTTTTGACCAAAAGCGAGAAGGCTGCAGGCTTTCCTGTGCTGATTTATCTTGCCCGTGGCACAGAATAAAAGGGAGAGAGAATTATGTCTGACGAGATGAAGACAGACAGAGAGGAAGCTCGGTGTCGGGAAAAAATGTGATTTTGTTCCCAGGCTGCGCGCATTTAACTTATTGCACATAATGAAGAGCGATTGATTGTCTTATTCTGCTACAGAAATACTAAGTTTCCCAGCAAGTATATGGGGGCACAGGCTGGCACCGCTTCACGCTATCTGCATGTGTCTGATCAATGTAAGTTACTGTAAGTTTCTTCTACCACTGTCCAAGCTGACTACCACGGCCGCGGAATAAATTAATACAATGGATCCATAGGCGAATCTAGAATTATGGTAATGGGTGGTCCCAGATCTAGACGCAACAGAAGGGGGACATTTGCGCGGCGTAGCCGCGCGGCAAAAATGGGGCGTGGCCTCATGGGAAGGAGGCGTGGCATCACAAAAAGGGGTGTGGTATTACACATTAGACCATACACAGTAATGCCCATTACACATTTTAGCAAACTCCGTAATACCCATTAGACATAAAGCCACACGCCGTAATGCCAATTACACATAAGGCCACACACCATAATGCCCATTACACATTGTGCCACACATCATGATGCCCATTACATACTATATAACAAACCGTAATGCCCATTACATATTTGCCACATAAGTGCTGTTTACCTTCGTGCTCATTGTTAGGGGGTTCTTGCTTGATGGCACCATAGTACCCATTACACATGATGCCGCACACCATAGTACCCATGACACATGATGCCGCACACCATTGTACCCATTACACATGATGCCACACACCATAGTACCCATTACACATGATGCCGCGCACCATAGTACCCATTACACATGATGCTGCACACATAATGACCCTTACACATGATGCTGCACACATAATGACCCTTACACATGATGCTGCACACCGTAATGCCCCTTACACATTAAGCCACACATTATGCGTAATGCCCCCACATACCGCCACTTGTAGCGTCCCTTAAGCAATGCCCCAAAAAGTTCCACTTACTGTAAATTTTTAAATGAGCCTTTGCTGCTGTTGCAGGGAGAGATGGAGAGCGGTGCAGCTACTTCTATGGGGAGAGGAGCAGAGCGCAGCGCAGAGCACGCTCCCACTTCCCTCCTGGTGCCCCCTCTAGTGGAGTGGACATTTGAAATATTGTGCGCGCTGTTGTTGTGCGTGACGTCGGGGGAGCACGCTTGGCGCCGGCACCACATGATTAAGGGCGGCTGAATTCAGAGCACTGCAGGTCATGGCTGTTTGAAATAATACCCCTTTCATAACAGAAAATGCAAGGATTTACCCGGGAATATGTTCCCAGGATCATGCAGGGACATTCCCAGGCTGACCCCTTATACACCATCCTAGTCCCTGCATTTTCCGGTGTGAGGGGGAGAGACAACCACTCCCCTCTCCCTACCTCCTTTTAACCAACCAGCTATATCTTCGGAACCAACTGACCCATTTACATGAGACCAGTATCATATTGAAGAACTTTTGAGTTGGCTTCGAATGATTTTGGTCCCGTGAAACTGGGCTGTTTGATTCCAGAGAAATCTGCCCTCAAAGAACATAAACAGTCATGAAATTACGTTTAAGAAATAAAAAAATCGGTTTAACCTCAATGTCCCTGGAACCAATTAACCCATATAGATCCATCCTGGTATCAGATTGAAGGCCCAGCGATTTGGGTTAGACTGAGATCAACCTCGAGCTTCAGTGATGCCAAAGGGGGAACTGGCAGCCGTTGAACTGGGTGGGGGTCGGAATTAGCGTGTCTCATGTTATTCTATAGGGAAAACATTCCAGCTTTTCCTGGCAGTATCTCCGGTTCCCAGGGGGCTAGAGACACGGGGCTGGGCTCGTTGGAAAGCCCCGTCCCTCAGCTATAAAATGGGCTAATGGGTGGTCCTGTGCACCCCCGGACCACCCCCTAGATTCGCCTATGAATGGATCATGTTCTTGAAAAGTTTTAGTGAGTGATTCTGGTTGAATCTCTAAGCCTGGGGTGGCCAAACCGGTCCTCGAGATCTACCAACAGTCCATGTTTTCCAGATCACCTAGCTGGTGCACAGCTGTAGTCATTATTAATGGTCACATTTTCAAACCTGCTACATTCATTCCTACTATAGATCCACAGGTTGCCTGGAAAATATGCACCGTTGGTAGATCTTGAGGACAGGTTTGGCCACCCCTGCTCTAAGCCCTGCATGTCCAAACTGTGGCCCTTAGCTGTTGTGAAACTACACATCCCAGTATGCCTTGCCATAGATTTAGCATTCTCTAATAGCAAAACTGTGGCAAGGCATGATGGGACTTGTAGTTTCACAACAGCTGGAGGGCCATAGCTTGGACATGCCTACGGGAGTCTAATGCTGCTTTCAGACCGCATAACTGGCTTTGACCCTGTATTTCAAAACGTTTCCAAAAAACGGGTCTGCCAGGTAAAACCCCTTTCACACTGCATCTCTTAAATGGTATATTACCGTTTAAGTGCCGTTTTTTTTGACACTGGCAGACCTGTTTCCAAATACAGGGTCAAAGCCAGTGCGGCCTTCAGCGCCCTCCCCCCCCCCCCTAGGGCTAACATCCCCCCTCCTCTAGGGCTAACACCCCCCCCCCCCCAATGTGTTTAAGAAACCCCCGTGCAGCCGGTACCTCCGTGCAGCCGGTACCTAACAGGGTGTTAGGGTCCACTCATTGGCTGGGTCCTAAATACCATTTCAGACCCGATTTTGGTGCCAAAATACCGGGTCTGAAACGGGTAGGACCCTCCATTTTAACCATTTAGCATAAACGGCTTTTTTAAAACAGTAAATCAGTTCTGCACCTTTCAGACTGCACATATAACCGTTTTGAAACGGTTAAAAAATTGCAAAATACCGGTTGAAAAGTGCGGTCTGAAAGGGGCATAAGCAGTGCAACTTTGATGCTTAGCGAGCCAACTCACACCGCCTGTGCGAATGCCCGCCCCCTGCCACGTCCACACATCCCTGCCGCTTTGGGAATGGATGTTTTGCATAAATATGTTTTCAGAAATTGGGAGGAAACAGTTTGCTCTAGCTCTGACCACATCTCGATATTCCACAGGAGTTCTCATGACCTCTTCGTTGGATGCATGCAGGTAACCACTGGGTGATGTCAGACATTAGCATTTACGCATAGATTAAAGAACAAATAAAACTTCAGTAGAACGAGAACAAATGTGATCCACAGGTGTTTCTGCACAAGATTGTGTCGTTAGTCCTAGTTGTTTCATTTTGGGGGGAAGAGGACCTGTCAAGCCCACACACTGAGCAGGTTCCGTCTTGCAAAAGTGCACCGTTCGAAGAAGAACCTAATTAAAGGATTGGCAATTTACCTAAAACAATATCTTGGTCATCTCTGTCTCCGCTGTAATGGTTCCTGAACAATAGGTGTTCTTTATAATGATCTCTCTCAACAGTTTCTTCAAAATATTCCTAACTTCCATCATCCGGCAACATTAACAAGCTCCAACGCTGCTCAGACCTTTCCCAAAAAAAAAAAGTTTAATAGAGTATGAAAAAAAGATGACGTAATTATACCAAATGTCAGAACTATATAGGGCGGTATTCAATGAGGCTGATTCGCCAGGTTTTTATGGCGATTTTGTGCTGTAAGGCGAATTTCTAAATAAAACGGTGAATCGCCCTATTCAGTGACCAGATGGCGAATACATTTCAAGGTTTTTTTCGCCATGATTCACCGAGTAGCAATCGCTATCTTTTTATGGTGAAGTGGAATGTGAACTTTTAAAATAAAGTGTTTTGTTTTTTACATTTGGTGTCAAAAAATCAGGAATTTTATTCTGAGGAGGGGCATGCTATTTTTATTCATGTGCTGTAAGCACATGAATATATATTTAATTTTTTTTAAAAAATGTATATATATATATATAATATACTCACGCTGCCCAATTAGCAGCAACAGCAGCACACGGTCATCCAAAGGAACAGTATCACAGGAGTCAGCAACGTTTCGATTTTATTTGAAAATCGTCATCAGGCCTGATGACGATTTTCAAATAAAATCGAAACGTTGCTGACTCCTGTGATACTGTTCCTTTGGATGACCGTGTGCTGCTGTTGCTGCTAATTGGGCAGCGTGAGTATATTGTATACAAGCCTCTTGTCAGGCTTTCAGCTGGCACCGGACTCTATTTTGCCTCTGTTACCTGGATGTGCCTAGCCCCTTGGACTATTATATATATATATATATTTTTTTACACAGATCAGCCAGCAGGGGGCCGGAGCCGAGCCGCTCATTACATATTCATATATTCACTGCACCCGATCATTACATATGCATGATCGGGTGTAGTGAATATACGCGGTCCCCTGCTGGCACCCCCGGCGGGCAGCCTGTGCTGCCTGGCACCCGGGGAGCCCACCTCCCCCCCACAAACGTTCTGGGGCAGACAGGGAGACTTCCATCTCCCTGCCTGCTGCCGTCCTCAGGCTCCCTGCGGCGTCCGCCGCAGGAGCTCAAATTCGCCGGTCAGGGGCAGCGAGCCCCTGACTTGTTGAATACCGGAGCCGGCGAGGCTCCGGAACGCAGCGAGCAGTGGCAAATGTGCAGCGAATCCTAAACAGGATTCGCTGCGCGTTGCCAGTATTCACATTGAATACTGCCCATAGTAGTAAGAAAGATGAATTATAGAGTAAGTTGCTATATGTCCGCTGAACATTGAAGTATCACTCTTATCCCTGTATATGTCTCTGTTCATGCAAACGCGAAGACGGGTGGTGATAATTGCGGAGTTGCTGAAGACTGAACAGGTGGATGGGAAGAGTTGGGTGTATCGAGAGTGTTCCTGATGAATCACAGGAGTAGTCTCACTGGTATATTTTTCGAGGCATTCCTTGCGGTGTCATGTATGCGCACCAACGTACATCTCTCAGACTTTGGGTCTTGTCCTGCTATATTCTTTGAATTGGTCCATCATTGGAGAATCACAATTTAAGGGGCTGCAATACAATTGTAACCTACTGAAGCTATTAAAGAGGATAGATTGTGGATTGTGCCCCCCTCAGGGGCTTGTAGGGTTTTACATCCCTGATAGTCCAATGGGGGTCTAGCCCTGAATCTAGCAGTGGGGCTTGGAGACTGCACAGATTCCAAGAGGCAGCTGCATACAGGGAGAGCATCCTGAGTTTGAATGAACCCAGGCCCATTCAACCCAACTCTCTTCCGTAGCCCACACATCCAGCCTATCACCTGGGCAGCTGTTACACCATTAGGAGCAATGACCTCCTGCCCTGGAAACACTTATATCAGAAATCCTCAGGTGCTGCCAATCAGCCCAATCCTGATCAGGAGGTCAGGAAACCTGGACTGGATCTGCTGCTCTGAAACCTGGTCTGGATTTTCCACCTTATCCTTATGTGGAAATACGCTGTATCTGCCGCAGCAGTTATTAATAATACAAAGGGAATCTGTGCACCCCACAGGTGGCAGGATAAGCCCATCCAATTTAAGGAACAGTGACTCCTGTACCGGGTTGCGGAGTAAGCCTATCTAGGCACAATGGGTATTACAGAGATGATAAAATCCCCCCCACTGATTCAATTGACTGTACACAGAGACAGCTATTGCCTACTGTGTACAGGATGGGCAGCCGGATGGGCGGCCTAGGACAAGTCGGAGCCAGGGGAAGCAGCAGTGCCTATGGGGGTCCTTTAAAGGGGACAGTGAAGAATGTTTGGGTTTACTTCCTGAAAAACTTTATTTAAGCATTGCAGATATAAAGCACCGGTCTCTGTGGCTTCACCGTTCCTCTTTTTTTTTGTCTTACTTTCATCACGGACAACGCAGACAGCACAATCCATCTGCACCATGCATCATCTCAGCAGAATTAATCCTGCGTGTGTCAGGGATGTCAGCTACACTATAAAGATACTATTAATAAAGCCAAACACAGAGGGATTAGCGCTGTCACTGACAATGTATGTACCGAGACTGGTGGCTGGAGCTGAGCGCTGCCGTAATCCCGTGTAAGGGGCTGCTCAGAGGGCCGGGTGCCCCGAAATTCATTCACCCATTTGCACATTTACTCTCTTTATAATAGAAATGTTGTAAGGATCCCTGGTGCAATTTGGTTATTTAGGTCTGGGTGCACCTTGGCAAAGTCAATGACTTGTGCCCCCCCCCTTCCCCTAGAATTTTTTGGGAAAAAACTTTTCTAACCATGCTTGAAGCCAGGTTTTTGACCATGTCCTACAAACCCATATTGACCACCGCAAATTGCAACCTTCCACCAAAGCTATCACGGGTTGAGACTATGATGGTTGACATACATGAGATACATGGCTACGATGTCGGGGGTCGTTAAATATCCGCACTCACCTATTCGGGAGTCAGATGCAACTTTTTAAAATGTTTTGCTGAGAACAACCGTGAATTCCACGTCCGTTTCTGAAAATTTTTCGGATTTTCTGACACTCTAAAGTCGGTACATTGAATATAGACTGCTGATGTACTGTTGTATCAGATGTAAAACGGACAGGATTTCGACTGGCGGGACGTTCCAACAGTCGGATTCCCGTATTGAATACCCCCCTTAGTGCTTATGTCTGTTAATTAGCTCTACCGACAACTCCACCGATGTCACTGTAGATAATTACAAGCTACAGTCTACTATTATTATTATAATTTTATTTATAAGGCGCCACAAGTGTTTCGCAGCGCCGTACAAAGGAACAGTACAGGGAGACAAAGCTTGGCATAACATTGAATAAATAACAAAAATAGAGTACAAATAAAGAGTGCCACAGTTCAATACACATTACAGCTTAAATATAAGTAGTGAAGACTCAATGAACATGCTAGAGGCTTGAGGCCAATGATGGAGATGAGTATGCAGACGAAGATGGTCACTGAGTGTTTGAGTATGGGAGAGCTGTGAGTGACATGTGAAGAGAAGAGGGCTATGACAACAGGAGGGAAGAGGGATCTGCTCCAAGGAGGTTACTATAGCAACACAATGTAACAAGGTACTCGCATATCCATAAAATATCACATTTACTAGAGCAGGAGCGAATTGGGATGGAAAACCAGCCGGGAACATTTCTGTAAGTACTCCTCATTGAGGCGGTGTCTGATAAGGGGGTGGGGTCTGCTGAAGGGGCGGATTCCTCCTCATAGGGGATGATTCTGACTTGGACACAGTTGCGGTATCCTTGTGTCCTTTCCTGTAGTTGTGTCTGTGACTTAATGCTAATTCACCACAGTGCTTTTCCCTGGTGTCATACCTGGTGTAATGCCACCCTCTTTGGAGACGTGGACGGCCAGAAAAAAAGGGTGGGGCTAATTGGAGAGTAGGCGGAGCGTCAGGTCAAAGGGGTGTGGTTTAGTGCCACAACCCCTGTTTTCGAGACGTGCCCAGCACTCCCCTAGCAACTGGGTAGCCCCCGGCCGCCTCCCTGCCCACCCTCTTTCCTGCACTGAAGAGTGATCTCTCGATCCTCCCCAACTGCCCCCTCCCCCAAATGCAGGACATTGCCCCCCGCGGGAGTGACATCTGGAAAGTCTCCAAATACTGTAGTGGGACGTTTCCGCTGTACTCAGGACAGATGGGAGGTTTGCCCTGATGCAGGCAGACCCACAGGCCTGCTGGCCCACCAGGAATCTTCTCAGTGACTTCTATCGCCAGTCCGCCCCTGTACTGGACAGATGGAGCCTTACGCTCAGTGTACTGTTATAGCAAAAGTAAAGTTATATAAAGTTTACTTTCAGCAATAAATAAAGCTACCAGACGTGTGGGGATCTTTTATGTCACTCAATCACAGACTACACAATGACAATCCAGAGACGGCTTCCGGGACCACTTGGAACATGAGCAGAGATCTGCAGAAAAGTTACTGTTTTGTTTTTTTGGCATCTGCTCAAAAGTCAAAGTTCTCCTAGTTTCGGATGTAATTTAGCAATCAAAAAGTATTGTTTACACCCAACAATAGGGGCAGTTGATAAATAAGCCTCTTAGTCCAATCGGACCTGTTTTTTTTTTTTTCATTTTATAATTTTCTGGCAGATCTTCCTTTTTGGTAAAATTTAGGGTCTTAGCAAAAAATAGGCCCACCCACCACAGCCAGGTGACCTGTCAGAAGCTAGAGGTGAAATATGAACTCTAGCGTCAGTCTCCTCCAAAGCTTTGAGATCCCTTAGCAATGAGCATTAACCCCTGGAAACGAGCATTAACCCCTGGCAATGAGCAATAACCCTTGTCAATTAGCAATAACCCTTGGCAATATGCATTAACCCCTGAAAACAATCATTAACCCCTGGCAATGAGCATTAACCCTTGGCAACGAGCACTGATCCCTTGGTTGTAGGCAGCAGTTGGATTGTATGATGGACTGTACGCACATCGTGGACCTTATTCAGGTTTAATTGGTCCCCCGCTCGTTTGCACAGGGTACCGTTTTTTTGCGACTGTGCATGTGCATAGTTATTTATGCGCATGTGCAGCCACATCAGTGCAGCTGGGGGGCTTGGGCGGGGATTCTCCCATGTGAACACCCAGCGCCCTCGTCATCATGGTAATTCCCTGATGACGAAGGTGCGGGGGACAGGAAGCTGACTTTAGCGGATGTCAGCTGACCATCCGCTTCCCGCACAGGGCAGAGACAACCAGAGACTGTCGGCGACCATTGAATGATTTTGTCCCCGCACGGAAAGCTGCGAATGGATGATTATGCAAATTACCCATTTGCATACATACAGGGGATTGCGGCGTGCGAGGGGTGGGGCGGGCGACCGTGCAGGCGGCGTCTGGTGGACTCGCACGTCAACCAGAATAACCTCCTGTGCGCCCAAAAATCACCAATTCTGCGTTGAAGGGAAATCAACACCCTCATGATTGCGAGCAGGTCTAACCTGCCAAGAGGTTCGCAGGAACTTCGTCCTCTGGTCTAGTATTACAACTTGCGCACGAAAATGATAACAATGACCGAGCCCGATATAATTAGAAACCTTACATCCCGACCATCCGCTTTATTTTCGGAAAAAAAATATTTTTTAACAAGGATGACCTATTCCATGTACAGCGCAGTGACGGTAAGCAGACACGCTCGCAGACTTCTTCCATTATCGCCTCCCAGTCCAGGCGTGGAAGGGGGCTCGCCCACTGTTTGCTTTCATTCTGAGCGGAAGATAAATTGTATGGCATCTTCACAATCTGATAATTCTAAAATGCTGCTGAGCGTGCATCTTAAGGAAAACAGGAGCCGTGCGTCTGACTGCGGTAGCTGGGGCGTGAACGAGCCATTCTTCACTGTCCTTTTTCCGATCATAACCCTTGCTGCGCTGAGACTACACAAACGCGCGGCTTTTCTTGCTGAATACAAAGGGAAGTAACTAGGTCAGGAATCCAGACACAAAGGTTGTCTTAGATAAAGTTCTCCAATGTACAGATGTATCCTCATACGTTGTGGGTCCAGGCGCTCCACAGGACATCAGCACCCGCCCTGAATTCGGCGGATAGCGGGCACTGGAACGGTCAGTCCAGGCTGACTTTTCTTTCCGAACAGCGGATAAATAATTCGATGGCGAGGGACCATCAAATTATTTCTCTCCCGTTAGGATGCATGCTAGCGGATGTGTATGCGAACGTATTTGTTCGCATGCTAGGGAGCGGATTCGGCCAGCGGGGGAGAGGAGTGGATGTTCGCCGGGCGGCGTTTAGCTGTAAATACAAGCAGCGTAGAGAACGGTTCTGAATCACCCCCTTTGTACATGTTTAAAACTAAGGCCCTTATTCTAGTTGATTCGGACTGTTAAAACAGAAATAACGCATCAATAATTCTATACTTTTGTTATACTCTGTTTTCTCAAATATTGTTATTTATTGCTGCAGGTGGCGTTAGCTTGTTGCACAAGGTACTAGCCACGGCATATGAGGCCTACCCTTTGTGCCACGCAGCAACCATTTTGTTGAATCATGACTTGCATAATAACATTATAAAATGGCTGATCATTCAGAACAGTGCTGTAACAGTGATTTCTCATAGAGAATTGTTTTTGGTTTTAGAAGCTTAAGAAGGTGATGTTGACATTATAATGGAGCAAGGACAGAAAGCTAGTCTCCACAAACTGAATAATATGGGAACAGGGCCACACATGCGTAGACCCCAAGGCCACTGAATCTTTGCCTTGTTACAATGAAGTTGGGTGTTGGGTTAATTATGACATCATGATTGAAAGCAGAGCTTTCCAATAAGACTCAATGTTTATGAGTAATTAATTAATTAATGTGATTAAGGTTTAAATATCAGAGTTAGAGAAGGAGGAGGTGAGGAAGAACAAGCAAGCACGGGGGGCTGGAGGTAACTATGAAGGAGGTTTAATCATGGCTGATCACTGTCCTTGAAAGGTGTCCATTTTGATTTGATTTAGAATTACTGTTTAAGTATTAGCTAGTCAGTTTTATGTTTCTTGTGTCAGTCTGCATTTGCAAATACCTGTAATGAAGCTATTCTTTAAGTAAAGCATTGTCATACATTTTATAACAAGGTTGTGTGGGTGTGCAATCATTTCAGCGCTGCCGTTATATTTAAAGGTAATAATGTAAATGTATACAAGTTTGGGTTATCAATCATATCTAATCTTATCAAACAAATCTTTGCGTTATCAGGACGGATGCGTATTTCGGACAGGAACCGAGTGTTCTTAGCCCCCCCTACTGTACGGATCGCTCACACCATCCGAATGCGGTAAGACGCAGAGCGAACGGACCGCGAGTGGATGTTTCATGTGAACACCTCCTCCATCTGTGGGAACCTACCCCATCCTCCGATGGTCGCCGACCATCGAATGATGGACCGAGCGGTCAGGCAGCACCGAGTGCTCCAGACCACTCGGACATTTCTCCGTGCAAAAGCAGGGATATGGGCCGGCAGCTGGCATCTGGCTATGTCATATGTCCGCCCCCCACACGTGCGTCAGATGTTCGCCCCCCACACGTGCATCACGGCCTCATTACCATACGTACGCCCAGTGTTTTCATGGGAACGCCGTACGCATATGGTAATGAGCCCAAACATCCCTTCACGCCCCTCTCCACCCCCTGCTCGGATGGGTCCATACGATCATTTTCTGCCCGGACCTCACTCCGTATTCGGACAGGCGAGGCGTTCGCACTTGCGAAGATACGCCTCGGCACATGCGCAAACACCAAACATCGGCTGTCCGACCGCACACGGAGCCGTCCTACTCAATCAGAATAAGGGCCTAATTCCTGTGCAGTTACACTGCAGGATTTACTGACGGGAAAATTTCCAGACAAAAGACTGTTTTTGGACTTTGACCGTACTTCCCATATGTACTAAGCCCCTCAGTGCGAAGGGGAACCCTCTAGAATAGTGTTTTTCAACCACTGTGCCGTGGCGCACTAGTGTGCCTTGAGCTGTTCTAAAGTGTTCCCCCAGATCTAGAGATGCCCAAACCAGTTTACAGCCACCACCAGTTCAACTGTTATTTACTGGTCTCTTCTTTTCATGTAAAGGCCAATGTATTTTATTTTTGTTACCTGTGGGGACCAGTGTGATTGTTTTTTTTTTATATGGGGGCCAATAGGTTTGGTTTTCTTTCTGTGGGGACCAATGTGTTTTGCCCTGTGGGCAGGGGCGTAACTTAAAATTTTGCGCCCAAGCCAAAAAAATCTCTGGTGCCCCCCCCTCTGTTATTACGATTTTATATTAATTTATATTATACCATAATTTCTTTGCACATAGTCTCCCACATGTTGATTCCGGCTCCTCACTGCAGTGCTCAGATCAGGACAGGAATCGCTTCCTGTCTGACTCTGAGAGCAGTGTCTTCTGGGACCTCATTCAGCAACAGGCAGCCTCGTGATTGGCTGCCTGTTGCTATGCTGCAGCTGAGGGCTGTCACTGACAGGAGTCAGGACCGTCCTCTGTCCCCTGGTATGGATGCAGGCGTAGGTGCTGCATCTATGCCTGTGAGATGGTGCTTCCCCCGCCGCAGCATCCCGTCAGATCCGCAGTCCTCCCAGCAACTCACCCACCTTGCAGTAAGAGATTAAAATACGGATATGGCGGTGCAGACGGGCAGCGGTGCGGGCCCCGTGATCTTCTTGGGCTGCACCGCTGTTAGTTTCGCCCCTGCTTCCTGCTGCTGGCGTCGCTGCCTGTCAGTGTGAGAAGTGCAGAGGCGGCCGGCAGCAAGATCAACAAGGTCCCTCTCTGCACCTTGCTGATCTTGCTGCCGGCTGCCTTTGCACCTTTCACACTGACAGCGCCTGTACTGCATCCTGAACCCGGCGCCCTCCGCAGACTCTGGCGGCGCTTGCTCCTCCAAGCAGTGGCGGGGGCTGCTGCACGGTGGCTACGCCACTGCCTGTGGGGATCTCATGGTGTGCCTCTTATTTAGTGTGCCGCAAGGTAAAAAGGTTGAAAATCACTGCTCTAGAAGCCTATGGGATTCTGTGCTGTCAGATGGATCAGATGGGATCTCTCCCAGAATCGCCAGAGTCCTTCTGCATGACAGCCGCCTCATAAACCCAGAAGCCCAGGAACTGATACAGGTTGATCAAGGCCGGATCTGACATCACAGACCCTCCCAGAAAACACTTGGGCACGCCCATAAACCCGCCAGTTTCCACCCCTCAACACCGGCCTCCTGTCAGTCAAGTTCCAGCCGCATTGCGTTTACAATGTATACGCATTTTGTGTCGTTAATCACCTGTGGGCATGCATGGTACGCACGTGCAATCACTCAATAATTGCTCGAGCCTGAATCGGGCCCTTTCACTTTTTTGTAACGCAGGTGCCAAGTGTTGTAGTATCTTACAAATGTAAACAGCAATGACGACGTCACAGTATTTAAAGGGCCGGATGTACTAAGCTTCAAAAAGTGGTAAGTGGAGGGAGATAAAGTACCAGCGATTAGCTCCCAACTGCCATTTTCCAAACACGGCCGTTGAGGGCTGATTGGCTGGTACTTTATCTCTCTCTCCACATTATCACTTTTTGATGCTTAGTACATCTGGCCCCTCATCCCATAAAAATCTAGTGAAATCAGAAATGGTTAATGAATGGTCCGCTCTATAACATCAGTGTAAGTACAGAGGATTTCACCCGTATAATATATTACAGTCCTCAAACCGTTGCCGCAGTTGTCACCCGTCCAGCACCGCGGACAGCTCTCCATCCGAACAATCCATCAACCCAGACACACTCCTGAGAGCCATCTCTCCAGCACTAGAAGACGCTGCATGAATTCCAGCAGCCAAGTAGCTTGGTCAGCGCTCGGCGAAGGTCTGGGTGACCTCCTGTGTTTAATTATCCACCTTTTATAGCCGCTTCCTCTCACCTATAATATACCTCCCGCTGTCTCCTGACTTCCCTTACTGCAGCAATGTCAGCCTACGCTCAGTTCTTGGCATTGCTTCCCGTTACTTCAGCGCTCGTGTAAATAACTGAAGTCGGAGAGCAAAACTAAACGGTGTCAGATCTACATGTAATGTGTCGATTATTACTGCAGGGTCTCTTGGCACTAATATATCCAGTCTGTACAATGATATGACGAAAGGACGAAAGAAAGAAAGAAAGAAAGAGAAATAAAGAAGAAAAATAAAGACAAAAGGAAAAAAGAAAGATAAAGAAGAAAGAAAAAAGAAGGAAAAATAAATAAAAAAGAAATAAAAAAGAAAGAAATTAAGATAAAAGAAACGAAGAAAAAGAAAGTAGAAGAAAAAAAAGAAGAAAATGCTTGACAAGTGATAAAATGAAGATTGATAAACTACCAGCCAAACAGCTCCCGAGTCCCAACTGTCATGTTACAGACTGTAATAGGCAAACAATATACTGTTAAGGCGCTGAATAGGGTCAGCCAATACACTAAAACCAGGTATTATCAGCCTGGTAACATAAGATATACAATAAAAAACGGGGTTTTTAGTGTGGCGCCCCTCAAGTGGGAACGATGTTTTTTTATTTAAAAAAGAGAGACCATACCGTCTCTTCGTGGTACGATCATGTCCATTAAGGGCGATGAGAGAAATGTGATATGTGGAGTTCACAATGTTCAGTTGAAAACCGGACCATGAAAAAGAGAAGATACACAAACACAGAATATAGTCTCAGTCTCTGGAATGTCACACGTTTTCACAATGATGTTGGGAGATATATGGGGTCCTTCTATGTACCCGGGTGTCTTCTTTAGTTGTTTAGGGAACCCCTCGTGTGGTCAAAAGGAAGGCATGCTCACATGTATGCTTACATATGCATCTCGGGTGGTAAACCTATCAAGGTATCTTTTCTTGAAACACCACAAATTCTCCTATACGTATTGAACGATCTGGCTCCCAAATCTCAGTCGGGGGTGTAGTTTACCGCAACATGTATGCTTACATATGCAAAACAAGGGGGAACACCTATCACGGTATCTTTTTACGATATCACATTCATTCTCATCCACCTCCAGAAAGTGTGCTTACGTGTATGCTCACTTTAGTACAGATGTGGATCCTCTCATCAAGGTATCTTTCATATCTCAAATAGAGTGGATGTCCATCCAATGTAATATCCAAAAGACAAATCTTTTTATTCTCCAAACAAACACACGACAGAAAAAATATATATGTACAAGTCCGTAAAAGCTGATCTTTAAAAAGCCTCCTTTTCTCCTCACTTTATCACTGGGAGTAAGATGGAAAAAAACCCGGGGTGACTCACCAGATCAAAGTTGGGGTGTCCAGGAAGGCAAAAAAAGTTGTACAGCAAGTGGCCAGGAGGTACCGCACCAATGCGTTTCGACCCGTTGGTCTTTTTCAAGGTGCTCACCTTGAAAAAGACCAACGGGTCGAAACGCGTACAACTTTTTTTTGCCTTCCTGGACACCCCAACTTTGATCTGGTGAGTCACCCCGGGTTTTTTTCCATCTTACTCCCAGTGATAAAGGCCCTTATTCTGAATCGTGCGGCCGGAGCCGCACACGGTGCTCCGGCCGCACAAACCAATCCCCGCCCACACTACGGATCGCCACGGCCGTCCGTACACGGACGGCTGGCGATCCGCATGAAAATGGTGGGGCGTACGCCTCCACCATGGTGGGAGCTGCCCCCTGCATTCGATGGTCGTCGACCATCGAAGGCAGGGCCGCACGCCCCAGCAGCTCCCGCAAGCTGAGACCACACGGACAATCGTCCGTGTGATAGCTTGTATGGGGCCGGAGAACTGACATCCGGCGACGTCAGCTTTCCGCCCCCATCACTGGCGTCATACCCTCATTACCATGCATACGCCCCGCGTTTGCATGGGAACGCCCATGAAACGCGGGGCGTATGCATAGGGAAATGAGGGTATGAAGCCCCTCACGCCCCTATACGCCCCCTTTGCGGCGGACGAAATACGTCTGCGGCGAATTCGGCTGCACATGCGCAGATTGACCTCTGCGCATGTGCAGACTGAAAACATCGGCGGTACGGCCGCACGCGGCCCGTACCGCACGATTCAGAATAAGGGCCAAAGTGAGGAGAAAAGGAGGCTTTTTAAAGATCAGCTTTTACGGACTTGTACATATATATTTTTTCTGTCGTGTGTTTGTTTGGAGAATAAAAAGATTTGTCTTTTGGATATTACATTGGATGGACATCCACTCTATTTGAGATATGAAAGATACCTTGATGAGAGGATCCACATCTGTACTAAAGTGAGCATACACGTAAGCACACTTTCTGGAGGTGGATGAGAATGAATGTGATATCGTAAAAAGATACCGTGATAGGTGTTCCCCCTTGTTTTGCATATGTAAGCATACATGTTGCGGTAAACTACACCCCCGACTGAGATTTGGGAGCCAGATCGTTCAATACGTATAGGAGAATTTGTGGTGTTTCAAGAAAAGATACCTTGATAGGTTTACCACCCGAGATGCATATGTAAGCATACATGTGAGCATGCCTTCCTTTTGACCACACGAGGGGTTCCCTAAACAACTAAAGAAGACACCCGGGTACATAGAAGGACCCCATATATCTCCCAACATCATTGTGAAAACGTGTGACATTCCAGAGACTGAGACTATATTCTGTGTTTGTGTATCTTCTCTTTTTCATGGTCCGGTTTTCAACTGAACATTGTGAACTCCACATATCACATTTCTCTCATCGCCCTTAATGGACATGATCGTACCACGAAGAGACGGTATGGTCTCTCTTTTTTAAATAAAAAAACATCGTTCCCACTTGAGGGGCGCCACACTAAAAACCCCGTTTTTTATTGTATATGTTACAGACTGTGTTTGAAAAAAAATGACAGTTATGAGCTCACTGGTTGGTGGTTTATCACTCTACATTGTATCACTTTTCAAAGCTTAGTTCATCACGCCCAGAATCTGGTTGCTACGGGCAACATCACCTATTTTAATTTTTGGAAGCTTTAGCCAATTTACATGATTGTGGATTGAAAGATCTACAGTGCCTAGATAGACCGTCAGTAGGTCGACTGCAAAAGATGGGCAGGGTCAACATGTCGACGATCAAAAGTTTGACGATGAAAAGGTCAACAGGGTTAAAAGTTTGATGTGGTCAGAAGGTCGACAATAGAAGGTTGACACGCTTTACACATTTTCTTGTTGTCATTGTCGAACCGTCACTTAACGCTTACGCTCGCCGCACTTCGGCCGTGGCGCCTCGGTACGCTCGGCACAATAATTACCTTCTCCCTCTTTGCTGACCTGGATGGCGAAGTATGAAAAAGTCCAATGAAATTAAAAAAAATGTGGAAAAATGATGTCAACTTTTTGAATGTGGACCTTTTTGACCGTGTCAACCTTTTTTGACTCTGTCGACCTTTTGAATGTCGACCTTTTGCTGTCAAAGTGTTGACTGTCTATCTAGACACGGTAGATCTGTCTGTCGGATACATTAGAATATCTGGCTGCTATGAGTATTGGCAGACAATGAGTATCCAGTGGGCGTTGGCAGGGCACTGACTGCCCAGAGCGGTGAACCCTCAGTGGCATAAAATGCTCTAGATTTGTAAGAGATGAAAGACACCTCCCAGGATGCATTGCGTCGTCTCATTTCAATCACATGCGTTGTGTCGGCGTGAATCAGTCATATTGCGGAGCGCGTTGCAGCGAGAGAAGGGTACTGTAATGTACGCATTGTAATATAATAAGTCAGGGGTTTAGTGTTTTGTGGACAGCTTCTATATTAACCTGCCAAGCCTGAGCTGGGGAAGATCTAATCTGCAATGGATTGAAATGCAGAAGAAACTGCTGAAGACTCAAAAAAAACCTCTTCCAAAAACCAGGACGGTAATAAACTGACTGACATGACGGCAATCACTTACGCCGGAGAGCCACTGAGTCCTTCTGCGAGGATGTAGCTTTATGTACAGAACACAGTACAGGAGCAATGTTGTGTCACATAATGCTGGGTGATTGTGTTTCAGGCAATGTGACACAGAGAAGCCGGGGAAGAATTGGAAATGACTGTAGTGTATTATGTGCTTTTCCACCTTCAGGTGACTTTAATGAATTCTCTCAGATAACCATCCTGCAACTTTTACATTCCTCCCTTCCTGCTGGTTTTCCTGTGTGGTTTTCCATCATATCTGTGTCAAAGTACAGTGTAACATATCCCGGCGCCCTAGGCAGAACCACCCCCCCCAATCCTACACTGCCCCCAAAGCCCAACTTCCCAGACCCTCAAGTGAAAGTGTGGCAGTGGCATCTTATAAACATCTGCATTCAGTACAACAGAAATATCGTACTGTTGTACAAGTGTTGTTGGAGAGATTGCCAAAAAGGTGGCACTGACGCGTTTGACTGAATGTCAGCTTCATCAGAGGTAAACCTTGGCTGAGTTCTGTTGCAGGGTCTGGATTATTTCCCTGCAGTTAGCTACAACACTCTGGCTCTGGAATCAGAAGAGAGGACTGTCTGTTGCCTGACTTTTTAACTTCAGCGCCCCCCGTAAAGGTGCTCCCCTTTCGGAATCCCAAATTCCTCCAATTACTAACCTTCTATTAGATGTTTCTGTATTGTCCATATTGCTCTACAGACCCTCTGAGGACTCTGATTTGGGGCTGGTCACAGTTTTTGGCAATAAACAATGGGATTCTGGTATTGAAAAATTTGGGGGATACCGTTTTCCTTGTGCTGATGGTGCATTTTTTTGTTCCTGGACCTGGCTATTTTTATTGGAAGTTAAGACCCTGCAGACTCATCTCATATGACATATAATGCTACAGTGGTGCACTGATACCCACATCTGGTATCATTTGAGAACAAGGGGTGGGTATCTTGGTATCTAGTACATAAGCAGGGGTTAGAACAAGTTTCTGATTTTTGGAACTGGGGATGTTGTCAATCCGTTTATTCTGCTCT
The DNA here is from genome assembly GCF_055691185.1 of Crinia signifera. Taxonomy (NCBI): domain Eukaryota; kingdom Metazoa; phylum Chordata; class Amphibia; order Anura; family Myobatrachidae; genus Crinia; species Crinia signifera. The sequence goes on from NC_139220.1 coordinate 13,243,067, forward strand.
TGCCCCATCCCTACTACTCAAACCTAGGAACAATACAGTTGTCCCACTCTCAGGCCCATGGTGATGGCTAGGCCAAGTGGCGTGCCACATGGAGGATCTGAAGAAGAGGGTGGGATCTGAGATGTCCATCTACTCTCCTTGGAGTCCAGAGGATGGTGGATCTGGGGAAATGGGTAGGATCAGAGATGTTGGTCTACTCTCCTGAGAATCCAAAGGATGGTGTATCTGGGGAAGTGGGTGGGATCTGAGATGTCGGCCTACACTCCTGAGAGTACAGAGGATGGTGGATCTGGGGAAGGGAGCGGGATCTGAGATGTCGGCCTACACACCTGAGAGTACAGAGGATGGTGGATCTGGGGAAGTGAGCGGGATCTGAGATGTCGGACTACACTCCTGAGGGTACAGAGGATGGTGGATCTGGGGAAGTGGGTGGGATCTGAGATGTTGGTCTACTCTCCTGAGAATCCCAAGGATGGTGTATCTGGGGAAGTGAGCGGGATCTGAGATGTCGGCCTACACTCCTGAGAGTACAGAGGATGGTGGATCTGGGGAAGTGAGCGGGATCTGAGATGTTGGCCTACACTCCTGAGAGTACAGAGGATGGTGGATCTGGGGAAGTGAGCGGAATCTGAGATGTCGGCCTACACTCCTGAGAGTACAGAGGACTGTGGATCTGGGGAAGTGGGTAGGATCTGAGATGTTGCTCTACCCTTCTGGGAGTCCAGAGGATGGTGGATCTGGGGAAGTGGGTGGGATCTGAGATTTCGGCCTACACTCTTGAGAGCACAAAGGACGGTGGATCTGGGGAAGTGGGTAGGATCTGAGATGTTGCTCTACTCTTCTGGGAGTCCAGAGGATGGTGGATCTGGGGAAATTGGCTGTATTTTAGATGTTATTCTACTCTCTTTGGAGTACAGAGTACCTAAATTAAAAAAATCTACTGTATGAGCCTCCACGGTATTCCTTCACTGGGCGAGTCATCTACTGTAGGTGTGGCAGAGTAAAACCAAGGCCATTGTGCTGTGCATTCAGTGCACCAAACTAGTTCCGTAACTTGGTGGAGTAGGATCATGGATGAACTTGGGGGGCTTGGGTGGTTTCTATGGAAACTACACAGATGAGCCCTCCAGCCAATCAAAGTGGGCAGTCCAGGCACATCATTGTCCACTCCTTTATAGGGGGGCATGTTCTTTACATGTCCTCTCTATCGGGTGGCTAAGTCCCTCCATGGTGGCTGGCCACACCACTGCTTTTCCTGGTAGGCCTTTAATGCCCCTGTCCAACACTAGTATGTTATTTAACCTATGACTGAAGATTCCATAAATGTAACTTAATGTAAAACGAGTCTTTCTCTGCAATCTAATCTATTCCAGGATGTTTTATTGTCCATTTATATCAAAATAAAGTGAATACGTTCCCTTTTTACTGTATAAATATATTTTACTTTTCATATTGATGCAGCCTCTTCCTTGAAGCCCAGATACGGTCACGGAGAGACGGATCTCGTAGGCCTGCTAGGGGGGGCTAGGTGGAATTGATTGCCTGAGAAATAATTCAGAGTTTATGCATTTACTGCGCATAATACATTACCCCACTGCTTGCTGCGTATTGTACCCTTGTCAGCACTTCATAGAAAATAAGTGATTATTAGGAAGAGGCGGAAAGCCAGGAAACGAAAATAATACGGCACAAGGAAAAAGTGATTTTCTCTCTGCCGTCTGTAAACTAATGCAGCATAAAAAGAAATTATTGAAGGTAAAAAATCTTAGCGCCTAATGGAAAGCAATCAGGAGATTGAGAGAGGGATGGAGATTAGAGGACAGGAAACGTAGCAGACAGCTAAGGGTTTAGCAAGACATTCAATAAGATAAAAATACTGAACAGTACATCCGGCTAAAAATAAGATTGTTAGCTCTTAGACGTAGACGAAGCACTCGACTGTCGTGCTGTCGAGAAGTCTAAAGTGGGCAGGTAGAGATGTTGTCCATGGCAACCAGATACAAACTATCATTTCCCAGACTGTACTACAGATGGAACAGCTGTCAATGGAGCTGCTACTGGCGATAGAATCACCAATCCCGCCATGTGACAGAAGGGGGTGCGGGCGCACGAGCCGCGCTCACGCCCCATTCCGTCGGAGCCCTCTGCCGCCGGTCCCTTGCACCTCCCCGCAGCCCCCACTGGCTGCCCCCACTTCCTGCCCATCTCCCAGCAGTGGAGACGGGCAGGGAAGCCGATACCCACCGCCCTGCTGATGGGAACACGCAAGCGTGTGAGACACTTGCACATCCCCATCAGATGGAGCCTGCACCAGCTCAGGACATCTGGCGATCCTGCAGGCTGACTGACAGGCGGGCCATCTGTAGATCAATGGTTCCCACACAGGTCATGTTTTCCAGGTCACCTTGCAGGTGTAAATCTCCAACTGTCACATGGAAAACATGAACTGTCTGTCGGGCTCTTTAACCCCTTTAGTGGCAATCCTGAGAATTTTCCGGGCTTGCCAGACTGGGCACTGAGGCACAGCCCGGAAAATTCTCGGGATTGCCACTGTTTAAAGCCGGCTCCCTCCCCTCTGCGGCGCCGCCTCCTCCCTCCTCCTCCCCCCTCCCGGTTTGTTATTGAAGTCCCCGGCGCCGGCTTACGACAAGCCGGCTGCCGGGGACAGGTACGCGGCGCAGGGTGGCGCAGGTCCGGGCAGCCGCTGATTGACAGCGCAGCGGCGCTGCCCGGACCCAGGGAGCTAGTGGTGTTTTTTTTTTAAAGGAGCGCTCCCCGTAAAAAACTCGCCCAGTGTGGAGCGCTCCCCCCAAAAAAAAAACACCACTGAAGAGGTTAATGCTTCATGATACATTAAATGTATCTTGTCCACTGTGCAATAGGTCCTGTACAAATAAAACAAAGTACTTTCACCTTCACTATGGGGGTTATTTTGGTTCACTCTTTCTGTCAAATTCCTTCTTAGATGGACACAACCATGCTGAACTGCAGGTGGGGCGGATGCAACATGTGCAGAGAATTAGATTTGGGTGAGTTATTTTGTTTCTGTGCAGGGAAAATACTGACTGCTTTATTTTTACACTGCAATATAGATCTCACTTAGAACTAAAACCCCACCCAAATCTAACTCTCTCTGCACGTTACATCTGCCCCACCTGCAGTGCACATGGTTTTGTCCATCTAAGAAGGAATTTGGGTACTTGTTTCCTAGCACGGCGCCCGCGATTTTGATTGTATTGATCGGGTCGGAAAAATCGCGTCGATCGCATCGCATGCCAACCAAATCGCATGCGATGCGATCGACGCGATCGTCCCGATTTTTACATTGGAATCAATGTAAAATGGTCCCTGAGACCTGATTTTACATTGATTTCAATGTAAAAAGCCCCAAAATCCCCCATTTTAATAGCAAACCCCCCCTCATGGTTGAAATGCCCATCCATTGTTAACGCCACCCCACTATTGACGCCAACCCGAAGCGTGGCGAGCGTCGTCAGTGCGCGTCCTCCGACCTTTTCATACCCCCACTATCCACGTCGGCGTGGAGTTGATCTTACAAAGTGTGGCGAGCCACCGAGCCCGAAGCGAGGCGAGCGCAGTGAGCCCCACGAGGGGCCGCACATAACTTCACAGGTATACGTGTCCCCTTGCGGGGCTCGCTGCGCTCGCCACACTTTGTAAAATCAACTCCACGCCGACGTGGATAGTGGGGGTATGAAAAGGTTGGAGGACGCGTACTGCTGCCCCTCGCGGGCTCGCTGCGCTCGCCACGCTTCGGGTTCACGCCAATAGTGGGGTGGCGTTAACAAGGGGGGCGTAGCATTAACCATACTTTATAACCATATGCAATGAGAAATTGGCCATATTGGCCCATTTCCCATTGTTCCCTATGTAAAATCGCGTTGATCGCATCGCGGCCCAGTATAATGGCCCGCGACCGACGCAATCAACGCGATTTTAACTTTAGAAATAATTTAACATTATTCTCTATGGGAAAATCGCGTTGATCGTCTCGGTCGCATCGCGGCCCATTATAATGGCCCGCGATGGACGCGATCAACACGATTTTCTGTTTCACCGGCAAATAAACTGGTGATTGACAGAAAATCAGGTCCATCGCGTCGATCGCATGCCTTAAGTACCTTAAACTTTAGGCATGCGATCAACGAGACGGACGCCGTGCTAGGAAACAAGTACCGGAATTTGTCAGAAAGAGTGAACTAGAATAACCCCCTATGTTATTTCTTTGCCGAGTATAAGAAAAAGATAGTAGGAAAAAGGACGGTGTAACGTGGGCTGAGGATACAATGACAGCTGATCAGAATCATCTCTTCACTTCTTGTAGAGAACCTCATGGATGTAATTTCCCTGAAGGGAAATGTGGTTATTTGTTTTACTGCAAAATAAATATTCTTCAGAGATATTTTTCAGAAAAGATATTACGGAGACAGCGGAGAGATCGGCTTGTCAGGTAAGGATTTGATGCGGTGCTTTAGAGAAATCCAGGAGTAAGACAAGCTTGGCCAAGGGCATGACTACCATAGGTGCAAGGGGTGCAGCTGCTATGGGGCCCAGTGCTGAAGGGGGCCCATATTTACTGCATAAGTTGTATTTGCTATATACATCTATCGCCATTATTTGGTATATAGGGGCCCTTACAAACTTTTGCTACGAATATGTCCCAGCATGCACTGCCACAGGTTTTTGTAGTTAATTTGCTGATGGACAAAATACCGTTTGACAGAATGGCGAGCGCAGCGAGTAAACTATTACAGTGACCATGTCGACATTACAACTGTGTCGGCATTTTACCATGTTCGGTATTATGATCATGTCGGTATATCATATTACGTGTCGGTATTTCAACTTTCGGTATAATGTACATGTCGGGATATTGACCATCGGTATTTACTCCCTATATAACAGTGTCGGCCAAGAGATTGTCGGCAGTTCAATTGTCGGTAACTCAGACTGAACCCCATGCTGGGATGGTATACGATCCTTAGGTCGGCATGCATTGGGTCGGAAACTGAAGGTTGACACATGCATGAAAAAGGTCGACATGCCTAGGGTCAACATGGTTGACCCTAGGCATTTTGGTCGACAGGTCAACAATAGCAAGGTCAACAGTCAAAAGGTGGACATGACTTTTTCCCTTTTTTTTCCCAGCTGACATTATGGATGCCGATCCCGGGCCATTTTTTCAATTCTGGGCTCCGGGATTGGCCTCCTGATATGCCCAATCCTGCATTTTTTACCTGTCTGGCCACAGGAGAGGTGAGTGAGCAGGAGCATGGCGACACTGCCGGAAGCCAGACCTTGTACATGGCAGCGGGCTTAGGAGGAGGCGAGGGAGCAGGTGAGGTGACTGTGGCGGGCACGGTAGGTGGGCCGGGGAGGAGGCGAGGGAGCAGGTAAGGTGACTGCGGCAGGCATGTTTGTCAGGCCAGGCAGGAGAGCAGACGGGGTGACTCCTGCGGTGGGCACGCTCAGCAGGCCAGGGAGGAGGCAAGGGAGCAGGCGAGGTGACTTTGGCGGCCGTAGGAGGAGGTGGCTTACTCTGGGATCTGGACATGGAACCCCAGTGTGGCTGCTCAGCATGACCTCTAACATCACGCTGCGCATCCATGCAGAGCCTGTGCTGAATTACTGTGCAATGGGTGACCATCTATAGTTTTACCTATCAATGGTCATCCATTTTCTTTGACTGACTGGCCCATGGGCAGTGGCGTAACTATGAATTGGGCGCCACCCCACCGTTAATGGGGGGCGCCCCCCGCCCGCAGCCTTACCAGTCTTGCTGGTCCCGTCCCGGCTCCCTTGCTGGCTTCATTCTTCTGCTAGTGAGACGGACCAACACAAAATGTCCGCCCACATACAGCAGACAGTTTCAGAGAACTGTCTGCTATATGGGGCGGACATTTTATTGTGGTCCGTCTCACTAGCAGAAGAATGAAGCCAGCAAGGGAGCCGGGACGGGACCAGTGAAGTCAGGTAAGGCTGCGGGCGGCGGATTGGTGGGCGGCAGATGGGCGGATGGGAGGGGGCTAACTATAGCACCACAGCCCCCCGGCACCCACACATGCACAGCGCCCCCCCGTGGCCGCGGTGCTATAGTTACGCCTCTGCCCATGGGCCAATAAAAAAACGCGGGCAGTACTTCAGTGTTGTCAGGGACGGAGCTATGCTCTGTGTCCCGTCACCTTGAAATAAATCAAACACCAAAACATCGGTTTTGCTGTGCCATCGATAAAGGGAAACCCCCATTGATGCCAAAAGTATTCATGGTACTTGTGTAGTTTCACGGCGCCAGTATGGCGCCGTGCGTCTGAGGCCCCTTTCGGGGCTCGCTTCGCTCACCCACGCTGCGGGCCCGGTGGCTCGCTATGCTCGCCACGCTATTTAAAATCAACTCCATGCCAACATGGATAGTGGGGGTATGAACTATCCATGTTGGCATGGAGTTAAGTTACTTTTTTAGCATAGTTTGTGGCGAGCGTTTCTGGCGCCGTGAAACTACACAAGTACCGTATTCATCATCGGCCATAAACCATCAATGATTTAGAATCATCAATTGTTGTGAGTCGAGACCGATAGTGATCCGATGCCATGGACGCAGCACTCGGATCTCGCAGATCCCCATGCTGCATCTGCATTTGATTTGAACGGAATTACGCTTCCCTGCGGCTGCGGTATACCGTAAAAATCTGAATCAGGAACTGTGTTTTCAAATGGCCCAGAAAAAGGTAACGATTTAGAATGTGCACCTGTATCCCGCAAATAATAAGTTCCGTACTGTAAATGTACAGCTAATGGGAGACTGGATGTGGAGTCTTTACCCGACGGACTATTTCCCTTCCCTGTAGATTCCAATTAGTGTTTTCATTTCCCTTTATTGTTGGACTCTATGAATGCGACTCTTTGTCCGTTGATTACACCTTGCAGCATGGAGAACTGATGTCCCCGGAATTGTTGTACAGGGAGGCTTATTATAAAGGCACACTCCTATTTACTGCCTGCCCTGTAGCAATCCTCCGCCTGTCGTTCCCGTGATGGAGAGTTTATGCGCCTTCTTCCACTTTCCTGTTGTTATTCTGTATTTATCCTTCACAACTTTTTGTTACGGTGACCTTGAACGATCTAAAAAGAATTCCGAAATTGAGGTGGGCTGTGTCAGAGGGGTTATTTTGTCCCTCCCGTGTCCGTATTTGGTACAGGGGGAAAGCTTGGTGACGCGTTTCGTCACACAAGGAGTCACAAAAAAATGGCTGTTATATAAAAAAGACATGAACGTGTTTCACAATGACAGATACAGTATTTTGGGACAAAATTGACATATACAAATACTGTAAACAATATGTATAAAAGTTCTAATCATTTTAGGAGATACAGTAGTGGAGTTTTGAGAAAAAAAATTTTGCACCAAAATGATTTACTCTTGAATTATTCATGGCAATAAATTTTATACTAGGGTCGTAGGGGTGGTTGCAGGAGCAGTGGGGTACCCAGGACGCAAGGCCCTGCTGGCCCCACCGACACTGCCCCATGATCCCTGCACCTTGCTAGCAGGGTCCTAGAGCCATCTCAACAACATTGTAAGCAATGCACTGCCTCCCCTACCCTCCCATTCATGGGAACCAATAAAATAGTTAAATTATGCTCCACCCCAATCAGCATGCTGACAACGATTCATTGTCTGGCTGCGGACTGGGAGGCAGGAAGAGAATGCTGCACTCTAATTGGTGGATAGCCCCAGCCATCTACCAATCAGCATTAAGTTGGCTGCTGCATGCAACAGAGAAGTAGTGCAGCTGCAGCATTGTTCAGGGTGCCAAAGGACGCTCCCAGTCTGCAGTGTACATAGCCACCTGGATCATCCGTGCAGCTCTCTACATTCTACCATAGGTGCCGATTCTGTGGGTGCTCAAGGGCCCAAGCACCCACGGAAATTGATGAGCACCCACGGGCCCGAGTCCCGCTGCTGGGCCGCCATATTAACTTGCTAATTTGCGGCTGCAGCACCCACATCACCAGACCCGCCACCTGGGAAACAATATGTATTCTGTCCGCGTACCTGCACTGTGGGGGCATTTATGTACTTGCACTGTGGGGGCGTTTATGTACCTGCACTGTGGGGGCATTTATGTATGTGGAACTCTGTTGCCGCAATTTGAATTTTGGAGACAACTGTGCACCGTAATATAAATTGTATTATTTTGTGGCCACACCCCTTCCGCATGAAGCCACTCCTCTATATTTTTGGCTTGAGCACCCACCAGCAAAAACATAAATCGTCACCTATGCATTCTACTGCCACTGGCTCCACCCCCTCACATGATCACATGGGTTCCGGTGGTGAGGCTGGTGCAGGGAACGGTGCTCAGGCACCGTTACACAATTGATAACGTCATACCTTACATAATGCTTTTGTGTTCCAGGGAAAACGAGCCTGCGCCTTTAACAGATAGCGAGCATTGTTCCGCACGTAAAGATAACATAGCATTACACTGTCAAGATGATTAAAATTCGATCCCTCAAGGACAACAGTAAAAGTCTTTTCTTCTCGACAACAAATAGACTTGTTTGTCAACTCAATGTGCTTGGGATCCAGGTCTATAATTTATCTGCCTTACATTTAGCAATCACGCAGTCATTTTCTGTAGGATTTTTCTTATTTCTTTGATTTTTTCTTTTTGCCGTCTTTCCTGTCATACATGCAAAAAAGAAAATATAAGTTGTGATGAATTGGTAAGTAAATATATCAGTGTATATCAGCTGTAGGGGTAAGAGTAGTCAGGGAGTGGATGAAGTGGGTTTGCGGAATATATGAAGTTGGAGGGTGGACTTTGTTTCACATAGAGCAGCGTCTGATGCAACCGCCGGGGCTGTAACGAGGGTGGCACGGATGGTGCTGGACACACACACAGCACATTGGCCCTGTGGGTGCACCAGCCGCATCCACCTACCTATAAATGTATCCACATACATCTAGCCTCTATGCGCATTAAACAGACCTTCTATGACTCCGTAGCACTGTGCATCTTTGTGTCACAATGTGTCACAAAACAATGGCCCTTATTCTGATCGGTGCGGCCGGATCCGAATATGCGGCCAGCACCGTGCGTCCTAAACCCCGCCTTCCATACGGATCGCCAACTCCGTCCGTACGAGGTAAGAAGCTGTCCGAACGGACCGCACGTGTATTTCTCATGAATACACCTCCTCCATCTCAGGGAACCTCCCCCATCATTCGATGGTCGCAGACCATCGAATGCATGACCGAGTGGTCCACCAGCTCCCGCAACCTCAGACCACACGGGCATTTCTCCGTGCAAAAGCAGGGATCTGGGCGGGCAGCTGACATCCGGCAATGTCATATGTCCGCCCCCTACACGTGCGTCACGGCCGCATTACCATACGTACACCCAGCGTTTGCATGGGAACGCCCATGAAACGCGGGGTGTAAACATATGGTAATGAGCCCAAACAGCCCTTCACACCCCTCTCCACCCCCTGTTCGTAGTGTACACATTTCATGTGGAATGTGGCCATGCGTCCCGCTCGCACATGCGCAGAGACGCCTCTGCACATGCGCAAACACAAAACATCGGCGGCACGAACGCACGCGGATATTACCGCACCAACCAAAATAAGGGCCAATGTGTGTGTAATGTGTAAATAGGACACACTGGCAGCTTCTGCTGATTAAAATGATATGCTACATGCCTATATTGTGTGTGCGACCGTGTCTATATCTTCATACGAATGACTACGTTACAGTGATTTTTAGTAATACACTGTAACATAGCATTTTGTATACAGATGCACAGTCACACACAGGCATTTTAATCAGCAGAAGATGTTTGTGCGTCCGATTTGCACCGTTTTGTTAATGAGATACACTGTAATGTAAACAGTGGCATGCAGAGATGCACGGCCTATCGGGTTCTGCTACTTGGAGTTCTATTGATTCATTTCCCAATGTATATAAGATCGACACTGGCATCCAATTTTGGAGAATCCCAACAGGGTTTCCATAGGTGCCCTACCCCTCTCCCCATACCCCCTCACCCTTATCCTCCTTTGCAGCAGCCTGACCCTACCTCCCACAACCAAACCCTAACCCCCCCCTCCCAGACTAAACCTAATCCCCCCTCCCCACAGTCTAACACTAGCCTTCCACCCCTCTAGCAAACACTAAGGGCGGTATTCAATGTGAATACCGGCGACGTGCAGCGAATCCTGTTTAGGATTCGCTGCACATTCGCCACTGGTCGCCACGTTCCGGAGCCTCGCTGGCTCCGGTATTCGAGTCAGGGGCTCGCTGCCCCTGACCGGCGAATATGAGCTCCTGCGGCGAACGCCGCAGGGAGCCTGAGGACGGTGGCAGGCAGGGAGATGGAAGTCTCCCTGCCTGCCCCAGAGCGTATGTGGGGGGGTGGTGGACTCCCCACAGCATTGTGATTACAGCACATGAATAAGAATAGCATGCCCCTCCTCAGAATAAAATTCCTGATTTTTTTACACCAAATGTAAAAAACAAAACACTTTATTTTAAAAGTTCACCTTCCACTTCACCATAAAAAGATAGCGATTGCTACTCGGTGAATCATGGCGAAAAAAACCTTGAAATGTATTCGCCATGTGGTCATTGAATAGGGTGATTCACCGTTTTAGTCAGAAATTCGCCTTACAGCACAAAATCGCCATAAAAACCTGGCGAATCAGCCTCATTGAATACCGCCCTAAGTACTCCCCTGTAGCACTTAAACATAACCTCCTTTCCTTGGCCACATGCTGGCCATCCCCACACACTTACCAATCGGGATACTGGCTGTTGGTATTTCAGCATCGGAATCCTGATCCTGTTCCAGGTTCTGGCGCTGGTCTTCTGATGGCAGTTGCGATGCCGGCGTCCGTATACTGGACTGACCACATCCCCTTGGATGGCATGGTGACTCCATTCTATTAGGACCAACGATCTTCTACTGTTTCAGTGCTGCTAAAAATCAGCACCGTTGTGGCAGAACCGGTGCGCTTGGTGGGTGCGCCATTATGACAAATGGGAATGACATGGATATTAGTAAAACATTGTGGTTCCTTTTAGCAAGGAAATAAGCCATAAGATTGTATTTGATCTTTGGCAGAAACCTACACTACAGGAGTATGGATCATTAGGTCGACCCAAGAAAGGTTGACACTCCTTAGGTCTACACCGGAAGGTCGACAGGGACTGACGGTCGACAGGGTCCTTAGGTCGACCGGCGGAAGGTCGACAATGCAAATATGCAAATCTCCCCCCCCCCCCCCGGTCTGGTCACACCCCCTTTTTCACCCTCTGCATTCTTCATGCTTGGGGGGACTCCCAGCTTGGCGCCCCCCCGCCGTGGGACACTGCCAGCCCCGGGCGGGAGGTGGGACATCCCAAAAAAACGGGACGGTCCCGCAAAAAAATGGGGGACTGTTGGGAGGTATGCTGTCGACCTTCCGATGTTGACCTAAGGAGTGATGATCTTTCTTGTGCCGACCTAACGACAGCATCCCCGCTACAGCAGCCCCCCTTAGACTGTCGTCGTCGTCCCCCACTGACACACAGGATAGCCCCAATAGTGTACAGGGCCTCTCCGAGCACTGGCAGTAGATCTCAGCCCGGGCAGATACAATACCGGGCACTGAAATGTGACAGATGGGTATCTAACCTGGATCTTTTTGGATTTCCTCTGCCAGCAATAAATTGCGCGCTCTTACAGAACTGTATGTTTAATTCATCTGACAAGCGCACAGATAAGAATACATAAATATATATATATCTGTGTGGGAGCACAGCTGAAAGGATTTCTGCAAAAGCCAGAGTGTAAATTCAGAACATTAAATCACAAACAGAGAAGCAGCGCGGCTTGTTCTCTCCTCGTCCTTATTTCCTTGGCTTGATCTATGGAGTCATTTTAAAGCCTTTCTGTTCCCCATGAAACATTGTCCTATTTCTGTTTTTCCTTAACACCCAGCAGAATTTATCTGCATTTTGCTTTTCTCGCTGTGATGTTTTTGTCGGTTTTTAGGTTCCGGAAAATGTTCCGTTGTTCTATTTATGATATATGTTTGTTACAGAGCGTGAGGTGGCGAGCAGGGCCCCTCACCTCTCTGTATGTTATTATACAGACAGACTCACGTTTTTACTGTCATGTTTCCAATTGTAAAGCGTAATGGAATATGCTGGGACCCCTATACAGCCCAGAGAGAATATGGCCACTAGAGACAATACAGGGATCATCCTTGAAAAGCAACAAACAATACAGAGGGCCTCAATACATAGAGCATTCTAGTGTTGGTCCCGCAATGCAGAGAGCATCCCAGTGACATCCATCAATACAAAGAGGATTATTATTATTATTATGGCACCACAAACTGTTCTACAATATAGGAACAATTGCAATAAAAACACAATTTGCAATTTTTGGAGTGCTCAGAAAAACACGTGTAGCCAGCAAAGTGCAGCGCAGAGGGGCAGAATTTGGCCATAGCCCTCCAGCTTCAAGCCAATGTCCCCACACTGTAGGGTTGTGGTTTGGTCACAGTGTATGAGCAATGGGGATATAAGGGTATTTCCTGATGCAGTAATTACACACTGACGCTGTACATACACACTGACGCTGTACATACTGATGCTGTACATTACACACTGACGCTGTACATACATACTGATGCTGTACATTACACACTGACACTGTACATTACACACTGACGCTGTACATACACACTGACACTATACATACTGACGCTGTACATTACACACTGACACTGTACATTACACACTGACGCTGTACATTACACACTGACGCTGTACATACTGACGCTGTACATACACACTGACACTGTACATTACACACTGACGCTGTACATACACACTGACACTGTACATACTGACGCTGTACATACACACTGACACTGTACATTACACACTGACGCTGTACATACACACTGACACTATACATACTGACGCTGTACATTACACACTGACACTGTACATTACACACTGACGCTGTACATTACACACTGACGCTGTACATACTGACGCTGTACATACACACTGACGCTGTACATACACACTGACACTGTACATACACACTGACGCTGTACATACACACTGACGCTGTACATACACACTGACACTGTACATACACACTGACACTATACACACTGACACTGTACATTACACACTGACACTGTACATTACACACTGATGCTGTACATTACACACTGACGCTGTACATACTGACGCTGTACATACACACTGACGCTGTACATTACACACTGACACTGTACATACACACTGACGCTGTACATACTGACGCTGTACATTACACACTGACACTGTACATTACACACTGACGCTGTACATTACACACTGACGCTGTACATACTGACGCTGTACATACACACTGACGCTGTACATACACACTGACACTGTACATACACACTGACGCTGTACATTACACACTGACACTGTACATACACACTGACACTATACATACTGACGCTGTACATTACACACTGACACTGTACATTACACACTGACGCTGTACATTACACACTGACGCTGTACATACTGACGCTGTACATACACACTGACGCTGTACATTACACACTGACACTGTACATACACACTGACGCTGTACATACTGACGCTGTACATTACACACTGACACTGTACATACACACTGACGCTGTACATACTGACGCTGTACATTACACACTGACACTGTACATACACACTGACACTATACATACTGACGCTGTACATTACACACTGACACTGTACATTACACACTGACGCTGTACATTACACACTGACACTGTACATACTGACGCTGTACATACACACTGACGCTGTACATTACACACTGACACTGTACATACACACTGACGCTGTACATACTGACGCTGTACATTACACACTGACACTGTACATACACACTGACGCTGTACATACTGACGCTGTACATTACACACTGACGCTGTACATACTGATGCTGTACATTACACACTGACGCTGTACATTACACACTGACGCTGTACATACTGACGCTGTACATACACACTGACGCTGTACATTACACACTGACACTGTACATACACACTGACGCTGTACATACTGACGCTGTACATTACACACTGACACTGTACATACACACTGACGCTGTACATACTGACGCTGTACATTACACACTGACGCTGTACATACATACTGACGCATTACATACACACTGATGCTGTACATACTGACGCTGTACATACTGATGCTGTACATTACACACTGACGCTGTACATACATACTGACGCTGTACATACATACTGACGCATTACATACACACTGATGCTGTACATACTGACGCTGTACATACTGACGCTGTACATACACACTGATGCTGTACATACACACTGACGCTGTACATTACACACTATTGCTGTACATACACACTGATTAGATTAGATTAGATACGTCTTTATTGTCATCACCCCAATTAGGGTGACAAAATTCAGCATCCATCCAAATACATACATATAATAAAATACAAAATGATCCACAGGTAATGTACCATAAAACTTAAGTCCCAATTACCCTCCCCCCATGACCCAAACTAGCATTTAATTCTAAAATGGCCCTGGGAAAAAAAACGATTCTTCATCCCACTGGTCCTACTGATGCTGTACATACACACTGACACTGTACACACTGACGCTGTACATTACACACTGACGCTGTACATACACACTGATGCTGTACATCACAGACAGGACCAAGGTAATAGTACTGGGCAGAGATGTAAGCATGAAGGTCGACGTGCATTAGTCGACCACTGAAGGTCGACAGGGCTTAGATCAACACCTAAAATAGGTTGGCATGGCTAAGGTCAACAGTGTCAGAAGGTGGACACAAGCATTAGGTCGACAGTGAGAAAGTTTTTTTTGTACCGAATGCCAACAAAGTCAACATGGACCCTCGCATGGCTCGCTGCCCTCAGCACACTATTATATTCTCCCTCTATGCCCTAGTAGCTGGCAGGGTATGAAATACCGCCTGTCGGCACATGTCGGCTAAAAAAAAACAGAAAAACTCATTTCGACCTTTTACTTGTCTACTTTGTCTACCTAATGCTTGTGTAGACATTCAGACCCTGTCGATCTTAGCCAGGTTGACCTATGTCATGTGTTGATCTGAGCCCCCTTCGAACTAACGTATGTCGACCAAGCGACCGTATCCCACTCAGCCAGAAAGGGTTAAGAAGCGTAGACGTTGGGCTGAGCAGTTTGCTGCCAGCTTGTAGTCATTAATAATGTATCTGGGAGGTTATCGGATTTCCACGCTGGGTATAATGGAATCATTTCTTCCTGCTAATGTGCATGTACAATAAGACAGCTCTGCCAGGCGGGGGGGGGGGGGGGTTACAGTGGGGCGGGGGGCAGAGGGGCAGTACTCCAGGCTCTGAGATCTAATGCAGAGCGGCAGGATGAAAGCACTCACAGCGCTGACTCTATGGCCTATAAACAACACAACAAACCCAGGTTCACACCACAAAGGGCTTCTCCTATTCTGTCAGCAGAAGATCAATCGCACGTTCCGTGTGTAGTGCGGGTGCGAATCAGGCACAAAGCTCGTCTGAGGAATCCGCCATTAAGCGCATTTCATTTGTTTTGTTTTGTCCTTATTATAGTTTTGTTCTTCAGAAAAGGATGAACATCAAACGCCGCGCTCACAAATCCTCTGTGTATTGAACCATCGCCGGCGTCAGCAGCAGGACGCGCTGCGCAATTCTTATTTCACTGATGGACCGGGCCGAATTAGCTCCCCTGTCCGATGTTATCCGATCTGTATAGTACCTGTCGACCTTTCGACTGTCGTCTTTTTGGCTTTGTCGACTTTTTGACCATGTCGACCCTTTGACTGTCAACCAATACTTGTCGACCTTTTGACTGTCGACCTAGACACTGCAGAACTAACGACTGCGTACCTTTGTATTGAGCTGTAATCTCGTTGAACGCACACATCCGGGTGCCGAAGCTCAGGGGGTAGGGGACACGGTTATATATGGTTATAGACGTTCTGGCTGGCGGCTCAGCAATTACTCAGTGCCCACTGCCATCCCATAAATCTCCTGCAGCTCTTGCAAAGCGCCGGCGGATGAGGCATCGGCGTGGCTGGAAGAAGGAACGATATTTGTATTGACGTCTGCGGATTATTTGCTGCAAATCTCCAGGCTTGTCGGCGACGTCTGTCCACCTGAATTAAGAAGAAAAAAAAGAAATGTTTTACGCCCATCCATTGTATAAATAGGCGCAAACGCCTGATATACAGGTTCATTATCCATTTGTGTTGAGTGTATGGGAAATAGATTCCTCTTATCCGGCAATATATTCATCCACCTTTGTGTTCGGGATGAGCAAGGTGACAGCGAGTGTATTATACCCTGATAGATCCTGCAGCCTCCTGAAGGGTTTATTGATTCCCCACATTACACAGGCAGGTAAATGTCCCAATATCTATCGCTGTCAGGGAACTAGGCCGCAGTCGCATCAAATCAATGAAAAGTCTTCTATACTTGCTCCAGCCAGGAAAGCGGGGTTAGTATACTGTATAAGAAGGGGCGACATAAAAAGTTGTGAATAATTTAACGATTATAATTTTTTTTTTTTTTATATTGAAAGACAACATAAGAAACTACAATTTTCGGAGTCGAACTATGAATCTTTTCCCGGCATTTCATTTCTCTCGTTGATTTTTGACGCTAAAAATGGTCGGATCCAAATAATTCCGAATAACGATGAAACTATCCTGGATCCCATTAGTTGCATGGCGTGCTACTGTCCCCCAAAATGTGTTTTTGTAAAAGCATACCTCCCAACATTTTACTGCAGGTCAGAGAGACATTTTGGAGGCGTGGCCTAGTGGAAAGTGGGCGTTGTCGCCCTGCGAGCTGCTGGCTATGCCCCCAGCCCCTCCAACTGCAGGAATAGACGCTATTCATGGAGGACAGGGGGGATTCCCAACTGCCCCCCACCACGAGACACTGCCGGCCCTGGGAGGGAGGTGGGAACATCCTAAAAAATGGGATGTTCCCGCAATAAGCAGGACAGTTGGGAGGTACAGTATGTAAAATGCATTTTGGGCACACCCACGTGACAGAAAAAAACCTCTGATTCAGATTTCGGCTGCAAAATAAATGTCCATTGCTATTTAAAGATTTGTATTTGGTAATTGTCCATTATGCAGAGCTGGAGATATGTTCTGGATGTAAAACTCACCGAAGGTGTTCGCTCTGGGGGTTTGACCATGTGCGAAAATCTGCACCATCAGACAGGGGAGCAAATTTGTCCCGTAGCGACTGGGTGTTATACATCCCCCAATAGTTATCAACACCATAATGTCTAGGAACATTCTTGTTATTTTTCCGTAACACACTTTTTGTTAGTTTTCAGTTCTCCGATGCCTCCGGTTGCACCAACGTCAGTGTCATTAATGCAGTTTACAGACAAACGCACATGAAGAATTAACATTAGAGTTAAGGGCTCCGCTTAAAGACGGCTGTCATTAACCCATCATTAGTGCTGGGAAGTATCTAATTGCTGCAGATAATTACGCTTGGAAATAGCATAGGGGAAAGGGTCACGCTGGAGAGTGAGAGGGGAGGGGGCACAATCAGGAGAAACAGACGGATTGCCAGACCTGCGCTCCGTGTCTGAGAGAAGTCTGGTGTAACAGCCCTTCCGTTTCTATCCGTGTCATTTATAAGGATGCGGGGCATGAGATATAAGCGGTATTGGGATGCAGGTTAAATCCAGGCGGTCGGGATCCCGGCGTTCAGAATCCCGGCGTTCAGAATCCCGACCCTGGAATCCCGACCGCCGAAATCCCGACACTTTCTCCCTCCGTGGGTGTCCACGACACCCCTGGAGGGAGAATAAATTAGCGTGGCGAGCGCAGCGAGCCCGCAAGGGGGGGCGATCCACGTCCCCCCCTTGTCGGGATTTTGGCGGTCGGGATTTCATACTGAATCCGCGGTATTATTGATTGGTGGAGGAAAGGCAATGACTAGCGGAGAGGTTACATCGAATCACAGCAAGTTAGTTTGGTAACTAAGGGGTCAATTTACTAAGATGGAAGTTCTGTTCATAATCAGCTTTATTGGCCAGGTATACAGATGGAGAGCTCCTCATTCAGGCAGGGGATGGCGGTAGATTTGCCAGCCGCCATCCCCCACCAGCCGTCGGAAGGGGACACGCACGCACGAGATAAGCATGTATCCCCTTACAACAGAGCTCCCCCCTGTGTCCCCGCCACCTCGCCGTCGGCCGACAACGCGTTCCCCTACATCCCCGCTCCCCCCTAACCCTGCCCGTCTCCCTGAAGCGGAGATGGGCAGGGTTTCCGTCTCCCGCTCATGCGTCCCAGTCAGATGTAGTGTCCGCTCGCCAGTAGGGGTGGTCTGGCGAGCCCCGGCATTGGATGAACGGCTCTACATACTTACTTGTTCTGGAACTTCGCATTCGCCACCTCCTGCTAACCATTTTGCTAAATCTGGTCAGTATCCTACTGTATGTGTCTCTAATGGAGGCATTTATCTTGATTGAGGTTTGAGGCACATTAATAAAATGTTTTTTTTTTCTTTTTTTAAACATGTGAATGGAAGCCGCTTAATGAGGTTTGAGGCTCCCCCCACATCTGGTGTTATTGGTGAGAGCTGTATGAGCCTCTGAAGGGGGTGTTTTATCATGAGGGAGGTTTGAGGCACCTTTTTAAAGTTTTTTCTTTATAAATGTGAATGGCAGCTACTTAATGAGCTGTGAGGCTCCCCTCGCTCCTGGTGTTATTGGTGAGATCTGTATTTTAGGGAGGTGGGAAGGCTGGTTTCAGGCACAAGACAGGAGCAAGAAAGTGGGAAAGGAGGTTGGAGGCGCTAGATCGGATCAAGGAGGTGGGCAGGGAGTTTGGAGGTACTAGATGGCAGCACTCCTAAAGAAGATACGACACATGACTGAAAACTCACAGAGGGCGCATGCGAAGTAGCCGCCAACTACAGATCCGCTGGACAACGCAAAGGGTGTGCCCTACCGCACAGGTAATGGGGAAGCACAGCTCTTAAAAAACAACGGAATTCATTTCAATAACGTCTCGAAAATCATGCAGTAAAAATCCAAAATGAAACGATTATCCCTCGAATGTAAGTGCATCCCGGCCTCTGTTAGAAATAACAGGAGTCGGTTGTTCGATCTTTAACACGCTCTGGACCAGATGCACCAAGCTTCAAAAGTGATAAAATGGAGAGTGGTAAACAGCCAGCCAATCAGCTGCTACCTGCCATGTCACAGGCTGTGTTTGAAAAATGTCAGACAGGAGCTGATTGGTTGGTTGAAGCTTAGTGCGTTTGGCCCTCTATATACTGTATATCTCTCTCTGCGGCTTAGAAAATCAATACCTATGGCACTAGCGACTCGCAGCTGGCAAAGAAGGAATTCGATTTATATCTGGTAAATAACTAAAAAGACAATGCAGCAAATGACAGGAGAAAGCGGCCAGTCCCAGCGCTGAGCGCAACGTTATACTAAGTGTAGCAGATTTCCAGCGTTTGATGCTGAATCTCGGGAGTCAGCTTTGTACTGGCTGATAGCAGACAGGGACTGCTGGCGCTGCAGCTCTGGCCGGCTCCCACCAGGACTTAGCAATATGATTCTATAGGAAAGATTTAGGGTAACCTAATTAAGGGAAAACCGCATCTCATCTCCTTCCCATCAGGAGCTATTATTGGGTGGATAATATCAGCCTCCTACAGCACCTCACGGGAAGGCTACATCAATCTTCTCATAAGACCCAACTAATTGGTTTATTTGGCAGAAATGCTGCAAGTTTGAATTGTTTCCAACGTTAAAGTTTTCACTGACATTTACTGTAGCTGATGAGAAACCGCCAATGAAGAGCCGCGAATCACAGCATTTACAGGAAAGGGGCGGGTCCTAAT
Organism: Crinia signifera; assembly: GCF_055691185.1. Taxonomy (NCBI): domain Eukaryota; kingdom Metazoa; phylum Chordata; class Amphibia; order Anura; family Myobatrachidae; genus Crinia; species Crinia signifera. The sequence goes on from NC_139220.1 coordinate 13,263,079, forward strand.
GGCAGCAAGCACCTGGAGAGGGGACACTTAAGGTAGGCAAGTATGATTTACCCCATAGAATCTGATTGTTACTAAGGGCAACATCTTCAACAGAACTGCCATCTCATAGCCCTTTCACACCCCGGGAACAACCCGCGACTAGCAATGGTGTGCAAGGTTCCCTGGCCAAATTCCCGGGAATATTTACCAGGAATTCAACCCTGCTAGTAAAGGTACTAACTTGGCATCCCGGCTTGCTTCCAGCGGTGGCTTGCGGCATCTGATCCGGGCAGCGGCGTCTGATCTGGGCAGGGGGATCCGGGTGGCGGGGTTTGGGCAAAGAGGGTGGCAGGGTTCGGGCAGTGTGTGGCGGGGTCCAGACTGCGGGGATCCGGGCAGCAGCAGCTGGGCACTTGTAGCGCTATTTGCCGGGCAGCGGGCGAGAAGCGCCTCTGGATTTGAAAAGACTGGCCGGAGGCTCCCAGCCAATCAGCGTCCGGCCAGTCTTTTCAAAGTGGGATGCGGGAACGTCCCCGAATACCGGGTAAGCGGGACAGTTGGGAGGTATGGTATTCCCGGGTGTGAAAGGGGTATTAGTAAATTTACCCCTATGGATCTCATTCGGACAGAAGTGACTCTGCTAATTTATGCACCATCTTTCCTATGGCATTGGGATAATAGAAGTACACTGGTAGTAGTGAACTTACAGCCCCCTACTTTTAAAAAGCCTCTGGGTGCTACCCACCCATGCTAGGAAATGTCAGGAACCTTGGATGTGAAGTCTGCCAGGCAGGAGGATTCTGTTCATCCACCCCTCTGCAGTACAGCTGACAGAAGATCTTAGATTCATTTCCACTGAATAGGAACGTGTTTTGCAAGCTTAATGTAACCCACAATACGCATAACTTAAAAAGAAATTTCTGTAAAACAAAATTGCTCTAGAGAAGTAGAAAGGAACACAGAGAAAACATCTTTTCTTTCTAAAAGGAATTACACTCTAACAATGTGACAAGGATGCAAAATGCATTTTAAACAGCAAGTTGAGGACCTTTTAAACATCAGTTGGGTAGAGAATTTTCATAACTGTTCATCTGCATATCATTATCTCCTTTTCAAAATCTCTCTGGAGGAGCATCCAGTAATTTTGGCCAGTCACACACACACACACAATGCATATTTTCCTACTCTACTGGAACTGTCAAATATGGGATGGGGGCTTCTCCTGGACACCTGGTAAAGTGGGTACGTCTCCCCTCGTCCTGTTTCACTCGCTTGCCCAGTCCAAGAGAAATTAGGTCTTTGGCGCTATGGACCAGGTGCTGTATCTTGTTCCCCTGCAGCCACCACAAAAGAGGATTGCCAACCTCTAAAAGACCAACGTATACAAAGAAATTTGCGGGGCGCTCAAGGGTGAACAAGAAATAGAAAATTTATTAAAAACAGGGCACAATAATGATAATAAAAATAATAAAAAAAAAACAAAACATACAATGCATTTAAAAGCACATCAAAAGGTGCACCATTTAAACCTGACTCTAGGAAATGGTCGCGACCATGGGTCGGGGATTGGTTCTCAAGGATCAAGTGATTGAGTCCCAGTGTAATTCCTGATTTAGGGCTAGAACGTCCAGACTGATTATTGGGGTTCTCGAATCAGAACTGTAAGGTACATTGGGTTCTGTAACTTGTAGCGCTGTTCTGTGGGTGCCCGTGCACGTGGAGGGCAAGGACTTCTGTCGGGTGACTGATTGACAGTGTCCGTCCTGCCTCCACTGTATGCTGATTGCACGGCACAATACACAGTAGATACGGTCAGTGTTTGTTTGGATCTGCGCTGCAGCGCTAGCTCACCCTTTGATGCCGCTCGGTTGTCTCGACTGATTCCCACGATCAGTGTTAGGGAATGTCCCGACAGCAGCCGCCCAGTCCAGGTGCCAAATGGCTTTACAATGTGCCATTTTATAAGGGTTTCAATAAGGGATTGCACCAATAAGTCCTCAGCACCACTTACTGGCAGCCAGGAAGTAGGTAAGTTCTGTATGACACAATATCACTGGTCTCAGCAAGTCATGTGAAGTAAGAGAGGGAGATGATGCTACAGTACATATAGCAAAATCTGTCTCGGTTACCATGAGCGGCAGCACTTCACTCCCCCATGCAACAAGCACTTCACTTCCTCTTGGCAATGAGCATTTCACTCACCCTTGGCAACGAGCATGTAATCCCCCTTGGCAATGGGCATTTAAGTCCCCCATGAAAACGAGCATTTAACTCCCCTGTGGCAATGAGCATGTAATCCTCCTCGGCAATGAGCATGAAACCCCCTTGGCAATGAGCATTTAACGCTCCCATGGTAACAAGCATTTCACTCCCCTGTGGCAATGAGCATGTAATCCCCCTTGGCAATGAGCATGAAACCCTCTTGGCATGGGGAATGAAACTTACTTGGCATCGTGCATGAACCCTGTGGCATCAAGCATGAAGCCCCTAGCTATGGGCATGTAGGTAAGTGGCAACATAATATGTAATGGGCATCACAGAGTGTGGTATAATTTGTAACAGGCATCACTGTGTGTGACACAATATGTAATGGAAATTATGGTTTGGGGCACAATGTGTGATGGGCATTATGGTGTGTGGCACAATGTATAATGGACATTACGGTATGTGGCACAATGTGTAATGGGCATTACGGTGTGTGGCACAATGTGTAATAGACATTACGGGGTGTGGCATAATGTGTAATGGGAATTTTGGTGTGTTGCACATTGTGTAATGGTGCAGTGTGTCTAAGGGGCTCTAGCTGGCGCAGTGTGTCTAAGCGGCACTACTGTGTGGTGTACTGTGAATTGGTACTATTATGTGACCACGCCCTAAATTTTTGCAGCGCATCTCCAGCATGCACTGTCCCAATTTTACATATCAATTGATACTCCACCCACAATGTACGTCAACCCACAATATCCACAGTGAGGGGTGCTAAAATCTATGTTCGCATACCAATAAAATTAGGCTCAGGCCAGCCCTGGTCACAGCCAATAAAGTACCTCACAGCCGGTATCGTATCTCACATCAAGTGTAATACCTCCTAGCCAGTATAGTACCTCACAGCCAATAACATACCACACAGCTAGTATAGTACCTCACAGCTAATATAGTACCTCATAGCCAATATAGTACCTCACAGCCAATAACATACCACACAGCTAATATAGTACCTCACAGCTAATATGGTACCTCATAGCCAATATAGTACCTCACAGCCAATAACATACCACACAGCTAGTATAGTACCTCACAGCTAATATAGTACCTCATAGCCAATATAGTACCTCACAGCCAATAACATACCACACAGCTAGTATAGTACCCCACAGCTAATATAGTACCTCATAGCCAGTATAGTACCTCACAGCCAATAACATACCACACAGCTAGTATAGTACCTCACAGCTAATATAGTACCTCATAGCCAGTATAGTACCTCACAGCCAATAACATACCACACAGCTAGTATAGTACCCCACAGCTAATATAGTACCTCATAGCCAATATAGTACCTCACAGCCAATAACATACCACACAGCTAGTATAGTACCTCACAGCTAATATAGTACCCCACAGCTAATATAGTACCTCATAGCCAATATAGTACCTCACAGCCAATAACATACCACACAGCTAGTATAGTACCTCACAGCCGGTATCGTACCTCATATCTATTATCATACCTCACAGCCAATTACATACCTCACAGTTAGTATAGTACCTCACAGCCAATATAGCGCCTCACAGACGGTATCGTATCTCACATCTCGTATTGTACCTCACAGCCAATATAGTACCTCACAGCCAATAACATAGCTCACAGCTAGTATAGTACCTCACACCCAATTACATACCTCACAGCTAATATAGTACCTCACAGCCAATATAGTACCTCTCAGCCAGTATTGTAACTCACATCTAGTATCGTTCCTCACAGCCATTATAGTACCTCACAGCCAATAACATACCTCAAAGCTAGTATAGTACCTCACAGCTAATATAGGCCCTCATCCACTCTGTTTTTCTGATTCCCCCCCCCCCAGCACACCACTAGATTGGGGGAGGGCAGGTTGGGGTCAGAATAGTAGAGGGGATAGCAGGAGAATGCGGGAGGCAGGGCCAGTGCTAGGGTGACCGGCACCACCCTGCAAACTACAATTTTGCGTCCTCCCTCACATAACTTGTAAAGGCACAGCGTGTGTGGCACAAAACGGCATAAAAGTACCTCCAATTCAAATTATGCCACACAGTAGCACAATCTTTAACATTACAGTGCACATAGTCCCCTCGATTCATATTACACCTTATAGTAGTCTGCCTTATTTATACCCCATTCACACCGGACAAATAACCCGGGTCCGACTTGGTTGTTGCTGGGTCGACCCGAGTGTCTGTGCATTGTGAAAGCAATAAAAGGAAAAACACGGTTCCAGCAACCCAGCATTCCTACCCGGGTTAAAAGAAGGATTTTACCCGGCCGGTCCTGGGTTGCTCGGCAGTGTGAACCGCTAACCCCGGTCCCATTCACTTCTATGGAGGAGACAGCAGCGTCACCTTAGTGCTGCCTACTTCCACGCCTTATGCACCGCCGCTCTGCCCCGCACCAGGATGATAGACCCTTCAATAAGCCTGGTCGATGTGATCCACAGTTAACGCAAATACCTGTTAACCCGTGTAGAAATCCCTGGTGCGATCCAGAATTTGCGATGTCAAAGCGGTAATCCATTACTAATCCTTGGAGAAGTTTTATAGGAGACTACTCATTTAAAATATATAAGCCACTTATTAGTTGACAGTTATACCCCTTTCAGACATGCGACCCGGCAATTACCCGGCATTTTGAGTGGTGGGTCATTAAAAACAGTCAACCCAGTCATTTGCTGAAAACACGGGTCATTTGTGTAGCGTGAAAGGGTCAATCTGGGTCACAAATCCCGGGTTGACGACCCTGGTAAAAAAAAGCAGGGTTGGTGACCCAGCATTTAAGTCCTGGGATGACCCTTTAACACTACACAAATTACCGGGTAGAACTGCATCACCGGGTAATTTGCTGCTGTGTCTGAAAGGGGTAACATCTTGCATTTATTGTTATTTACTAAATGGCAACAGTTATCAAAACTGACAGTGAACTGTTACTATTGTTTGATTTTGTTTTCAACCACAAACAAAAGTCTGGAGGTAGAATGAGATAGTGTATCTATAGATTATTATGTATTTATTACATATGTATTATGTATTATACACTTATGAGATATTGCATACAATCATTCAATTTCGACCACATCTGTTCGATAAATCGAATGACTGTATGCACATTTTAGGGACCATGTGACGCGATGCACGTACCCGCCTGACGAATGTCACGTCGATAGATGTGCTGCACATAATGTCTATCGAAATTGCAGGAGCGATCGCATGTGCTTCCTCAGCCAATCAGAGGCCACCTGAATGTGAGGCCTCTGATTGGCTGAGAGCTCTCTCAGCCAATTAGCGGGCCGTCCAGTGTTTTAAACTGTTTTTTTTTCTTTAAATTCTGCCGATGACGCCCTTCGCTGACCACCCTTTTCCAGCACCCAACATGCGGCATGCGACATTGGGTGCTGGAAGAAGGTACTTTCGGCACCACAAAATCGGATGCGATGGGACATCGATGTCGCATCACATCTGATCGCATAAGTGTATGGGCACCATTATTAGAGCTACGTGTCCTTGTTTTACCTTGTTTTAGTTACGCCACTGATGCTGAAACTATCCCAATATTTCCCCCGTACTGGCCATGACCTGAGAACCTTCTCTCCTCATTAACTTCTGTTATCTCTGCAGTTACTGTTATAGAGATTATATGTCGCTATCTTATATGATACAAAGCTCTATAGCTGAATGTTTTCGCCTTGACCAAATGTCTGGTAATTAAAATGATGGCTTAAAATCTGTTTATTGGAGCCGTGTATTTTATCCCTGTATATTGGATCAGCATACCTCAGCGGTGGCTCATTAGTTTTTGTAGTTGATATAAAAGCCAAATACAAATTAAACGGTACAACACATACTGGGGAAATCTTTATATGTTGTCGCTATTGAAAGCAGCAATGAGTCTGCTTTAGATCTTCCTCAATTGTGGTTCTTTACTACGGTCGTCAAGCACCCCCAACAGGACATGTATTCAGGATTTCTTTCTATAGAAACAGGTGGTATAATTCCTGACAAAGCAAAATACAGCTGGAGCCCCTCTCTTTCATTGCCGGCGCTCGCCAGAATGTCCACGCTGGCGAGCCCTGGTGGAGAGGGGCTCCATCAGACTGGGGCGCATGTGCGTCCCAGTCACTCGGCGGCAGTGCGCCGTGACCCTGCCCATCTCCACTTCAGGGAGACAGGCAGGGTTAGGGGGGGTTCGGGGCGGCGATGAGGACCCGCAATGGGGACTGGGGAGGCGGTGGATGGCACATCACCTTCCGATGGCTTGCAGCCCTGGCGGCTGACGGGGGCTGCAAGCATGAGGCCGGCTCCATCTGTAGATCAACTCACTTGTGCATGATTAACGGAAACCAGAAAACATGACCTGTCGCGGGTACTGGGGCTGTTCTACAAGGATCAGAAATATATGGGGTGCAAGCAGATTATATCTTATAACTATTCGGGGTGTTCTCTGTAGATGGTGTTTACATACAATTTATAACGATATAAACTATAATTACATTTCTATATATTTAAATATCGGGGAGCAATCCTCGGTGATATCCGCGGAGTTCCATTTGGACTGTAGCGATAGGGCAGAGGTTCCAAAATGTGGTCCACAAGGCCCCTCCCCCCCCAACGATCCAGGATTTTAGGATATCCACAACAATCTACAGGTTAGTTAGTGATTTTATCATATGGAGCACCTGGAGTAAAACCATGAACACAGGGAGAACAAACAAACTCTACACACATGGACCTTAACCAGGAATAGAATAAGGGGTATAGATCACAGGGTCGACACCAAAAGGTCAGGATGCGCAAGGTTGACACTGGAAAAGGTTGACGCAAGCAATAGGTCGACACGTGAAAATGTCGACATGAGTTTTCTCTATTGTGTCAATGTCGACACCTGAGGACGTTGACACCAAATTAGTGTACCTTTGTATGGGTCGCTATGCATCGGAACCATTTTCTATTCCCAATCGTATTCCTTGTGGATGGGAAAGAATTAAAAAGTTTTTAAAAAATCGTGAAAAAATCATGTCGACCTTTTCATGTGTCGACCATTACCATGCCAATGTTCTGTTTGAGACCTTTTGCTTATGCTGATGTCGGAGCTGTGTGGCAGCAATACTAACCACTGCTCCGACCATGCTACACGGGTGGCATTCTAGGCGAGATAAATAATGCACAGTTTGTATATCTTATTACCATGGCAACTACTTTATAATCCAGCTAGCAGGTAAGGCGTCCTATTCGCTGTGACTTTCAGCTCTATATCCTCTGAGTCCTTTTCCTGTCACCCACCCCCCATCGCTCCTCCTCGGACATGCTGTTAGAAGGACACGGACTCCAGCTGAAAACTGCGTCCTAAATGGATAATGATGCTTAGCGCACAATCTGTCTCCAGCCATAAAGAATTCTCCTGGTGTCAGACAATAGATCTATATTGCTACTGTACCTGGCTCCTATCCCAGACCTTCCCCTAACATCTATGGGGCATTGACTCTGCCATATCCTTTAAAAGTGCCCGGCACAAAAGTCATTTGTCTGTTGTCTGCAGATGAAGGAGAGCAAAAGCATTATATCTTATAAAATGCTGGATGCGCTTCCCAGCATTCTAATAGGCTGCCCCGCCAGTCAGGCAAAGACATTAGCTGGATCCAGGAAATCTGCTTAAAACCGACTGGTAGATTTCACACCACAATAATCACCGTAGAAGGGTCCTCAAGTGACTACCCTGTACCCATATGTAATTCACAGTCTGTAGCTTCCAGCTGCCCCCATTCCCCTCCTCACATCATGTCACTGCCCCTGTCACATGCAGCCCTGTCCTCACTGACACATCACTCATCTCCTGATATACTCTGTGCTGCTGGGGACCCTGCTCCTCCCACTATATAACTCTGTCTGTGGCTTCCTGCTGCCCCCATTCCCCTCCTCACATCATGTCACTGCCCCTGTCACATGCAGCCCTGTCCTCACTGACACACCACTCATCTCCTGATATACTCTGTGCTGCTGTGGACCCTGCACCTCCCACTATATAACTCTCAGTCTGTGGCTTCCTGCTGCCCCCATTTCCCTCCTCACATCATGTCACTGCCCCTGTCACATGCAGCCCTGCCCTCACTGACACATCACTCATTTCCTGATATACTCTGTGCTGCTGCGGACCCTGATCCTCCCACTATATAACTCTCAGTCTGTGACTTCCTGCTGCCTCCACAAGGTAAAAATGCGTCAAAAACCCCGTTATCAGGGTTTTTACCGCATTTCGGGATGCTCTAAGCGGGCGGCATCACCAGAAAAATCTGGCAATGCCCCATAGAAGCCAATGAGCTTCTAACGCGACCCCGCCGCCGCCCCGCACGGACCACCGCCGCCCCGCCCCCTCACCTGTTTCCGGGCAGCACAGCGCAGTACTGCCCGGACCTGTGACCTCCTCCCTGCACTGATCCTCTTCCGGGCGCAGGGAGGAGGGGGAGGAGGAGAGCCCGGTGCAGCAGCAGCAGTGCCGGGTCTGGGAGGGAGGGGGGAGCCGCCGGGACCTGCTGGGACCCGGCGACTCTCACTGCAAAGGACAGCTCTTAACGCAAGAGCTGTCCTTTGCCATAATTATCGCATATGTTAGAACATATGCGATAATTATGATTGCGATGAGCGGCGAAGGGGGGTGGAGCTGGGAGGCGAGTTTTAGAGAATCTCCCCCTCAGTCTGTGGAGGGGGGGGGAGCAGGGGAAGTTAAATATACTTACAGGACCTGCACCATACTCTCTCTATCGGGATGCTGGGTTATGAGCACTGGCATACACACTCTGGTCACATCCCTATATATATTCCCGGTTCTACCAGTTTATGGTGGGTTCTGTGTAAGATACACACCGGAGAGGGACATTTCCTTTCCATTATATAATGAGTATTACCTGTAAATGTTATTACGGGCTCTTTTATAGGTAATCACATGTATTCTAGGTTTAGCTGCCCATTAAACTGCCATCGGAGGGAAAGTAAACACATAAATCCCAGCTGCAAATAAAAACTGTTTGCAAATGTCTGGCTGCAGCACTTCATCATCTGTGTCAATGACTGTCAGTCTCCCCCTATGAAAAGTGCATTTATCTGAGCGCAGATCAGACTGGAATATCCCAGACAGAATAACAAGTGAAAAGAAATCTCTTCCCTTTCCCTGGAACCGGCGGCCGCCCCTGGCTTCAGCCGCCACCAGATAATTGGAGCAGTAAATTATCTTCCATATCTGATCGATGTGTTTTGCCGACATCAAATGAAATTCCTCCCACCTGACCGAGGCCCGGTGGAATTTATCAATCAGGTTCTGAGAGGGTCCTCCCGGGCAGGCGGTCTGGTTTGTCATTATACCCGCTGCTCTGTGCAGGCGATTATTGCCAGGATTATTCTTCTGGAAAAACGTTAAATAGACGGATTGAAAACCCCCGCAAACACAATGTTTGTTCTTTGTTTCCGATGCAACAGGATATGAAAAGAAATCTGTGGGCCTGATTCATACAGTATCTGTTCACTAGTCTGCATGTGTACAGGTAAACACCGGTCTCGTTCAACGCCATTGTACTGATAAAATTATCAGTATGATTTGCCAGCGATGTCTAACACAATGTAATACCCTCTGTACACATTATGCCACACAGAAACCCTCCAGTTTACATTATGCCATACAGAAACCCCCCAGTTTACATTATGCCATACAGAAGCCCTCCAGATTACATTATGCTGCACAGAAACCCTCCAGTTTATATTATGCCATACAGAAACCTCCAGTTTACATTATGCCATACAGAAACGCTCCAGTTTACATTATGCCATACAGAAACCTCCAGTTTACATTATGCCATACAGAAACCTCCAGTTTACATTATGCCATACAGAAACCTTCCGATTACCTTATGCCATACAGAAACCCTCCAGATTACTTTATGCCGCACAGAAATCACCAGTTTAAATTATGCCATACAGAAACCCTCCAGTTTACATTATGCCATACAGAAACCCCCAGTTTACATTATGCCATACAGAAACTCTCCAGATTACATTATGCTGCAAAGAAACCCCCAGTTTACATTATGCCGCACAGAAACCTCCAGTTTACATTGTGCCATACAGAAACCTCCAGTTTACATTATGCCATACAGAAACCTCCTGATTACCTTATGCCATACAGAAACCCTCCAGATTACCTTATGCCATACAAAAAAAAAACAGTTTATATTATGCCGCACAGAAACCTCGTTTACATTATGCCATACAGAAACCCTCCAGTTTACATTATGCCATACAGACACCTCCAGTTTACATTATGCCATACAGAAACCTTCCGATTACCTTATGCCATACAGAAACCCTCCAGATTACTTTATGCCGCACAGAAATCACCAGTTTAAATTATGCCATACAGAAACCTCCAGTTTACATTATGCCATACAGAAACCTTCCGATTACCTTATGCCATACAGAAACCTCCAGACTACCTTATGCCGCACAGAAATCACCAGTTTAAATTATGCCATACAGAAACCCTCCAGTTTACATTATGCCATACAGAAACCCTCCAGTTTACATTATGCCGCACAGAAACCTCCAGTTTACATTATGCCATACAGAAACCTCCAGTTTACATTATGCCATACAGAAACCTTCCGATTACCTTATGCCATACAGAAACCTCCAGACTACCTTATGCCGCACAGAAATCACCAGTTTAAATTATGCCATACAGAAACCCTCCAGTTTACATTATGCCATACAGAAACCCCCCAGTTTACATTATGCCATACAGAAACCCCCAGTTTACATTATGCCATACAGAAACTCTCCAGATTACATTATGCTGCACAGAAACCCCCAGTTTACATTATGCCGCACAGAAACCCCCAGTTTACATTATGCCATACAGAAACCCTCCAGTTTACATTATTATGTTTTGCCGACATCAAATGAAATTCCTCCCACCTGACCGAGGCCCGGTGGAATTTATCAATCAGGTTCTGAGAGGGTCCTCCCGGGCAGGCGGTCTGGTTTGTCATTATACCCGCTGCTCTGTGCAGGCGATTATTGCCAGGATTATTCTTCTGGAAAAACGTTAAATAGACGGATTGAAAACCCCCGCAAACACAATGTTTGTTCTTTGTTTCCGATGCAACAGGATATGAAAAGAAATCTGTGGGCCTGATTCATACAGTATCTGTTCACTAGTCTGCATGTGTACAGGTAAACACCGGTCTCGTTCAACGCCATTGTACTGATAAAATTATCAGTATGATTTGCCAGCGATGTCTAACACAATGTAATACCCTCTGTACACATTATGCCACACAGAAACCCCCCAGTTTACATTATGCCATACAGAAACCCCCAGTTTACATTATGCCATACAGAAACTCTCCAGATTACATTATGCTGCACAGAAACCCCCAGTTTACATTATGCCGCACAGAAACCCCCAGTTTACATTATGCCATACAGAAACCCTCCAGTTTACATTATGCCGCACAGAAACCTCCAGTTTACATTATGCCATACAGAAACCTCCTGATTACCTTATGCCATACAGAAACCCTCCAGATTACCTTATGCCACACAGAAATCACCAGTTTAAATTATGCCATACAGAAACCCTCCAGTTTACATTATGCCATACAGAAACCCTCCAGTTTACATTATGCCATACAGAAACCCCCAGTTTACATTATGCCATACAGAAACCCCCAGTTTACATTATGCCATACAGAAACTCACTGTTTACATTATGCCATACATAAACCCCCAGTTTATATTATGACATACAGAAACCCTCCAGTTTACATTATGCCATACAGAAATCCCCAGTTTACATTATGCCATACAGAAACCCCCAGTTTATATTATGCCATACAGAAACCCTCCAGTTTACATTATGCCATACAGAAACCCTCTAGTTTACATTATGTCATACAGAAACTCCCAGTTTACATTATGCCATACAGAAACCCTCCAGTTTACATTATGTCATACAGAAACTCCCAGTTTACATTATGCCATACAGAAACCCCCACTTTACATTATGCCATACAGAAACCCTCCAGTTTACATCATGCCATACAGAAACCCCCCCAGTTCCCGAGTGTCACATCTGAGGGTTGAACTTGGAGGGTAATTCAGACCTGCTCACTAGGCTGCGCTTATTCGCTGACTAGTGGGGAGGTAAACGCCACCCTGCCAAACGATGCAAGTGGATGTGTACATTTAAACATCCACTCGCATGCAGCCGCACAGATGAAAAATTATTTGATGGTCGCTCAACATCAATTTTTCCTCCCTTCGCAGATTAAAAGTTATCCTGTATGGTGGTGGTCAGATTGGGGGCGCTGACATGATGTGACGTCAGACGTCCGGCACAAGCAGACATGAGGCCGGGCTAGAACTGGAGGATATACTTGGAATTGTTTGGAACCGAGGAACAGAAGATGTAGGAATCGGCTGGAATGTAAGGATGAAGGTTATCTGGATTGCCCAACGATGAGGAAGTAGTAGTGGAGGAGAATACACTGTAGGTAAGTTGCTGATGCTCGGGTCAGATAGCAATAATGCCGGCACAATGGGGAGTACAATGATGTTGCTACACCTTTGGTGGCTGATGATGACTCTGAATGGTGACTGGTAAAATAGGATGGTACTGTAGAGATGAGCAGGGATGCAGATGAAGTAAGCAGTGGGTGCTGGTAGACAATAGTGATCGATGGTAACAATGGTATCATTAGTTATCGATGGTACCTGGAGGGATGATGATGATAACCAGGGCAGAGGCGTAACTACAGTGGGTGCAGGGGATGCAGCTGCTATGGGGCCTGGCGGCTTGGGGGGCCCGAGGGGAGGGAGGAGGAGCCCGCACTGTGCATCGCAGGGAGGAATCCCACACTGGAATCCCACACTGGGGATATCAGGGAGGAGGAAGCCCGCGCCGGAGATCGCAGGGAGGAGGAGAAGGCACCACTTCATGGTTTGCAGGGGGGAGGCACCGCATCGGGGATCGCGGGGAGGAGGAGGCACAGTGCTATGAGGAGAAAACATGGATATTAGCGGGACAGTCCCAATTTCCAGGGCCTGTCCCGGTGTCCCACCCGCGGACTGCAGTGTCCCGTGGGTGAGGGAGGTTGCGGGAGGTAATCAGTGCCAGAATCCTGAACAGCCCTATCAGCACATAGCTGCCGCTCGGCGCTGCCAGTGCCATAGGCGGATGTAGTGCGCACTATACAAACACTGTAGAATAGACAACTCGCCCTCTAGCAGACATGTTTAGCAGCTACTAGAGGGTGAAGAGTGACGTGGGAATCCTGCTGTCAGTAGTCGCCGAGCACAGGTTGCTTTGGTCACGCCCCCTATGATGTGTGCCGCCCAGTCACACCTCTCACTCACTTGTCACAAGGATGGTTGGCTGGCTGGCTAGCTGCATGCTGTAAGCTGGACATTTTATAGCAGTAAGCACTAAAAAATTGTTTATATATTATAATCTATATATTATATGTAAATCTCTCTCTCTCTCGCTCTATATATATATATATATATATATATATATATATATATATATATATATATATATATATATATATCCACAAAATAAAGATAGCACTCACCAGGGCTTTTCAACTTGAATAATACTCCGCTGTATTTATTGCATCAGCAGGATACACAAAGATACATACATGTCATGACCTGACATGTATGTATCTTTGTGTATCCTGCTGATGCAATAAATACAGCGGAGTATTATTCAAGTTGAAAAGCCCTGGTGAGTGCTATCTTTATTTTGTGGATGTATGGCATGGCTCCATCGAGGGACCATTTGGATGTCACCCCAGGCATGTACACAGTGTTCAAGTGAGTGCCAACCTGTACCAGGATATATATATATATATATATATATATATATAGAGAGAGAGAGAGAGAGAGAGAGAGAGAGAGAGAGAGAGAGAGAGACATGCCACGCCCACATATAGCTAAAGCCACGCCCCATGCGGCGCGCCCTAACTTCGCCGCGCCATACTGTCCCTCTTTCCCATTTTCAATGGGAAAGAGGGACACCACCCGCAGCGCCGGGCATCCATTGTTTGACAGTCCCCCCCCTCCACAACCGATCAAAAGGAAAAATCACAGGAAAGTTGTAAATAACAGAGGCGGACACTGAAATGATGATGTTTGTGCATCACTCTGCTCACAGATATCTCCCCGAAGGCGTTCTTTCCATTTTCCGAAACATACTCTATTGTGATTGTGAGATGCTCCAGTAACTTTCCATTACTGGGGGAAAAAAATGGTTCTAAAATTCTATATTGTGTGTTTTGTGAAAGAAGTCAATTGCGTGAGATTCCAGCCCTCTGCCATCATCGCGCTGCTCTGATTTCCATGGTAAATGAAATGTAACCATTTCAAAGTATAAACGTTTAGGGAAACTTTACAGCATATGCAGATGAGAGAGGCGGCTGGTCCCTGAGGGGAGGGGCTGGGCTATTCTCACCATTAGGCCACACCCATCGGTAATCAGGTCATTAGACCACACCACTATATAGAAACCACTGGCGTAACTATAGCACCGCAGCCCCCGCCATCGCGGGGGGGCGCTGTGCATATGGGGTTGCTGGGGGCTGCGGTGCTATAGTTACACCTCCCCCCAATCCCCCGCAGGCTTACCTATTTCGCTGGTCCCGGCGGCTCCGTTCTTCTGCTGAGGACCACCACAAAATGGCCGCCCCCATATAGCACACAGTTCTCTGAAACTGTCTGCTGTATGGGGGCGGCCATTTTGTGGTGGTCCTCAGCAGAAGAACGGAGCCACCGGGACCAGCGCAAAAGGTAAGCCTGCGGGGGATTGGGGGGATTTGAATGGGCGGCGGAGGGCGCCCCCCCCTAATGGCGGGGGAGCGCCCAAAACGTAGCTACGCCGCTGATAGAAACTGTATTGGTTGCTATGGGTAAACCCCATCATTGGGGTTCCCCAAAATGATAGGCATACCCTGAACAATTTGGGAGAATACCAAGTTTGACTTATTATGGGGTAACTAGAAATTTTGCGTAGCCCCTGCCAAAAAAAAAAAAGAAGTTTTTGGCTCCCCCCTCATGTATTATTTACATATTTATTTACCTGCATGCTGCCTGGTCAGGTGTTTCTAACTCGTTGCCAGGAGTTACATGCTTGTTGCCAGGGGTTTATGTGGTTGTTGCCATGGGTCTGTTACAGGAGTTGCTTGGACAAATTCACGCCATGGCCTCTTGTTGTGAATATCTTTCCCTCAAGCACAGGTATGGCTATCACCCAAACCTCCCTCCGGGAGGGTGCAGTCAGGTGGGTGCTGCAGAGGAGCGTGGTGCCACAATTGCAGCAGGTAACTATGGTCCTTATTCTGATTCGTTCACAGCAGGGAGCGATATTGTTGTTTTGCGCATTTGCATCTCTGAGCATGTGCACAGCGGCTTAACTATAGCACCGCAGCCCCCGCCACCGCGGGGGGGGGCGCTGTGCATGTGGGGGCGCCGGGGGCTGCGGTGCTATAGTTAAACCCCCCCTCAATCCCCCGCAGACTTACCTATCGCGCTGGTCCCGGCGGCTCCGTTCTTCTGCTGAGGACCACCACAAAATGGCCACCCCCATATAGCAGACAGTTCTCTGAAACTGTCTGCTGTATGGGGGCGGCCATTTTATGGTGGTCCTCAGCAGAAGAACGGAGCCGCCGGGACCAGCGCGATAGGTAAGTCTGCGGGGGATTGAGGGGGGGGTTTGCATGGGCGGTGGGGCGGCGGGGTAGGGGTGCTTGGCGGGGCGGCAACGGGGGGCGCCCAAAACGTAGCTACGCCACTGCATGTGCACAAACCCCTGCGAGCGAGTCGCCCTTGCGAATGGGTGGCACCCGCCAGCCATTTGCAAGGCGGGTTTGGTGGACTCAACCAGAATAACCCCCAATGCCCAATCATACAAAGCTGTAATTTGCGGTATTGTAAAACGAAAGGCAGACATGATTCTGGGCAAAATGTGCCACCAAACCCCCAGAGGGCCACTTTGCCCCAGATGTGGGTGAGATGCTGTAGATGGGCACACCGTCTCAGGATTCTGTAAGTCAGAAAGCTAGCAACAATCCAGATACTAAATGTCATTGATGACAATGCAAAAATGTGATTATGACGTTCCAACACCATTCCAGGTTTCTTATACACTCTCTGGGTCATTCATTGCGGGGAGCAAGGGCCGGGGGCAGTGACCATGTGGTGGACCATGTTACATACCTTTTGCCAGAGGTTTCCTGCTTTTTGCCAGGAGGTACATTACCCATTGCCAAGGGATACATGCTCGTTGCCAGGGGTTTCTTGCTCATTGCCAGTGGTTTCATGCCCGTTGCCAGGGGTCTCATGCTCATTTCTGAAATTTGGCACTTACATTTAATACTATACTCACTACGCTTCCCTGATAGTCTCCTCCAATGTGGCAGCCATTTTTAATGGGCCATTTTTAGCCAATTCCATGCGCGTGACACCGGCTCCCCCAAGCCACCGCATGGACTGTGGCAGCATTGTTACGCCACTGCTACCAGTAGATTTTTGTCAGACGAACACGGACCACCTGTAGAAAGCCCATGTGAACACGGGGAAACATACAAACTCCACTGTGAGGAAATACTGCTGACCAACTGTGAGGCCTGTTTGTGCTGCCCTAACCCCTCCCCCTTAGGTTTTGGTAATTCACTTAATTATCTCTTAGAAGAAAGCAATAACGCCAAGACTTGGCAGCTTTGTGAAATGCGGGTCATCAAAGTGGCAGAGGAAGTGTTTTATGGGTGAGTGCAATTATTTTATTGGGTATTCAATGCGGCTTCTTAAATCTCTGGGCTAGGTCAGTGCAAAAACACATAATAAAGACAGCGTTTCATGTAGCGAGTTAATGAGATGTGCTTCATCTCGCCGTCCGCAGGGCAAAGCCCACTATCCGCTGACTGGGCCTCGCCAGTCTGGCAGAGATCAAAATAAACCATCATTCCGAGACTCTCTCGCGTAAATCTGGCTGAGCATTTGCCTGGATCTCCCGCCGGACCCCGCTGTACAATAAGTCCTGTCTGCGTGAGTTATGGACACAGTCATTTTTAAATATACACATGCAATTCAAAGCCCAGGCCCAAATCCCTCTCTGGCTACAAAGTCTTACAAATTGATTCGAGCATCTCGATTTTTCCCCTCTCATCACAAACTTCGCTGCAGATCATCCCGACAGCTTTCGTCTTTGAAGATGAAGTATAAAATATTTCTAGGGGTTCCCAAAATTTGGGATTCCAAAATCTGGGGCACGGTCTGCTTTCTGTGGACAAGTCTGACTTTCTCTTTTATTAAGTGAAAAGTTTTACACAATATGATGATACATTGACGTTTCCAAGGTAACTATCCAGGGGCGGAGAGTTACTGCACCGGGTCCAGCAGCAAAATTGAAGTGGTCCAATCTCTGCGGGATCCAATGGAGCCTTTTTCCCACTGCGCCAACCTGCACTGCAACCCCCTTCCACACTGCACCTACCTAACCCACTGCCCCATTGCACCCACCTAACCCCCTACACACACTTGCACTGCCAGCCCCTGCTACACTGTACCCACCTAACCCACTGCACCAACCTAAACCCCTGCGCCACTGCAACCACCCACACTGAACTCGCTTAACCCCTGTCAACTGTAACCGCCTAACCCCCTGCCACACTGCATCCACCTGCACTGTCATCCCCTGCCATAATGCACCAACACTGCACCCAGCTGCACTTCCACCTCCTTGCACACTGCACCCACACCTCCTGGCACACTGCACAATCTGCACCCCACCTCCTGGCACACGGCACCATCTGCACCCCACTGCCGGTCCCCCCCCCCCCCCACCTAGGCAGCCAGAAGACCTGCTCCCTCCCTTCCTCTACTTCCCTACTACTGCCGCCTCCGACCATCCCCTTCCCCTCCCACACTGTGCGCACGGCTCCTTACCTGCAGCCTAGCGCTGTCAGTCTGACTGCGGAGTGAGCTGGGTCCCCAGCACTGAGAGCGGACAGCGGAGACCCCTGAGTCCTGACCTTCGTGCCGGGGACCCAGCTCCCTACGTTGTCAGACTGACAGCTCTAGGCTGCTGGTAAGGAGCCGTGAGCACAGTGTGGTAGGGGAAGGGACACTGCTGTCTGTCAGTGCGGGGTGAGAGTGTCAGGGCTCGGGTCTCTGGTGTTCCCGGCTGTGGCAGCAGTGGCCCAGTGGTGGGAACTGGGAACTGGAACACAGGAGGCTTTAAGTAGGGACAGTTCATAGAAGTATCACTGGCACTGTGGGCACAGCTAGGTGGGGGGAGTTGACGAGACTCTGGTCAGAGGCGCAGAGTCTAACACTGGTTGTGGCCCTCTGACCTGAGTTCCCCACAACTAACTGGCCAGTCACGGGAGATGGACGGTGACTTGTGGCAGTGAGCTTGAAGCTTGGAACTGAGGATTTTGGAACTTGATACTTGGGGGGCGATTCTCTAACACAGAAATGTGGTAAAAACCCCGTTATCTGGGTTTTTACTGCATTTCTGTATGCTCTAACCTCCCTCCGCAGTGGCAGCGCTGCGGAGGGAGTAGCCGGCAAAAGCTGGCGATTCCCTGCAGAAGCCTATGGGCTTCTTACCGCAGCGCTGTGTGAGGGATCCGTCACAGATCCCTCCCAGCATGCCCTGCGGCATGGGACAGCTCTTATCGCAAGAGCTGTCCCTTGCGTTAATAACCGCATATGTTAGAACATATGCCGTTATTAATAATGCGATGCCCGGCGATACAGGGCTGCGGATGTTACAACATCCCGCCCTTGGTCTGCGCTGGCCTGGGAGGCCGGAGTGATAGCAGTGGCTTGAGAGCCAGGACGGAGTGTTGACGGCTAGAAGCCGACAGTACTGTAGGCGGCCTGGGAGCTGGAGGGAGTGTTGACGACCTGGAAGTCGACATGGTACTGTAGACGGCCTGGGAGCCAGAGGGAAGTCGACGAACTGGGAGCCCGAGGGGTCTTGACGACCTGAAAGTCGACAGGAGCTTGTTGACGACCTGGGAGTCTACAGGAGCTTGTTGACTACCTGGGAGTCGACATGAGAGTTGACTGCCTGGGAGCCAACACAGGAGTTGACAGGAAACTGGAAAGTTGACGCCTGTGTTGACTTGGGAGTCAAAAGGTGGTATGGCCCTTTAAGGGCAACAGCAAACTCTGCTGGAAGAGGCATAGACAGCGAGGAAGGTAACCTGGCAGGTGAGGGAGCTTTGATATTAGCAGCAGATTGCTCAGGGTTTTGCACAGGGTCATTGGACAGGATCCTGGAACAAGTTGTTCAAGGCAGGGGTAATGGGCCAGAGGCCTCAGCTATATCCCCCCTGGTGGCCTGTGATTGGCTGCAAACTGCAGCAGCAATTAAGTCCAGGAAGTACCTGCGCACACCTTTGGTCACATGGGTCAGTGTACAGGTCAGAGCAACAAGGTCACAGGGAAATCATTGGACAACAGAGTCATGTGATTGCAGGTGTCATGGCGGCACTCATGTGGTGTGGGCTGGCCCGGGACCAGCGTGGGATGCTGGCAATAGTTCAGGGCATACTTGCCTACTTTTGAAAACTAGTTTCAGGGAGATTACAGTTGGTAGTAGAATTTTGCACAGCACCCCATTGAGGGGGCATGTCATGATCCACCCAAAGGGCGTGTCTAGTTCCATATATGGAGAAATTGGGAAAAGAGATTGTTAACGTGGCACCTACAAGTGTGGGTGTGTACTGCTACATCTGAGAGGAATATTTTAAAATGACTTATATCCAAATGTAGATGAGCCCCAAAGCAGTTAGTAAGAGCTACTATACTTGGTGAAGTGCTGGGAAATGGCGCTGATGATTCAATGTAAATGTATCTGTCTCTCATTCCTTTTTTCCCCAAAAATGTAACAGTGTAATATGGGCTAGGTGACATGAGGGAGATTGGTAGACTAATGAGGGAGAGGGGGAGATTGCTTCTATGTCAGGGAGTCTCCTGCAGAATGCAGGAGGGGAGGTAACTATGATGTAACAGTGTAATGTGGGCTAGGTAACATAAGGGAGAATGCTAGACTAATGAGGGAGAGAGGGAGATTGCTGCTATGTCAGGGATTCTCGTGCAGAATGCAGGAGGGGAGGTAACTATGATGTAACCGTGTAATGTGGGCTAGGTGACATGAGGGAGATTGCTAGACTAATGAGGGAGAGAGGGAGATTGCTGCTATGTCAGGGAGTCTCCTGCAGAATGCAGGAGGGGAGGTAACTATGGTCATAGGCGTGCGCACGGGGGGTGCCGGGGGTGCACAGGCACCTCCTAATGACACCCCTCATGTTTGCACGCAGTACCATTTTTACCGGCTGAATAGGGTGCCAGATGGTAGCGGCGGCTCCGCTCATGCTTCTGAGCTGAGCCGCCTGCATGAAGTAGCACTGGCCGGAGAAGGTATTGGCTGCGGCGCACAGTGTTTCTTCCCCATATACGCGAAGTCTCTGAATCCCCGGCCCGCCGCCCGCCCACACACTTACTTCCTGCACTGCGCACAGTCTGTTTCTCTGCGCGCACTGTCATGACACAAACAAAGCAGACTCCCGGCAGCAGTAGGTAATGATAGAGACATCAGGAGCTGCCTGTGCTTTGTGGGGATTAGTTTATCAAAGCATGGGGGAGGGGGAGGTATTGTTAAATATATTTTATAAGGTATGGGTTAGGAAAAGTGAATTACATATATAGGCTGCATGATGTGAGGGATGGATATGTAAAATGTGGCAGATTAACAGCCCCCATACACTATGCAATTTGTGCCTGATTTCATGAGAAATCGGCCCAAATAGCATGTGTCTCACTTCCGATCTGATCAGACCTGGAGAGCATACGTGCTGCACGTACAGTATGATCTCCAGGTTGGACCCCCTACCAGCAGCAGGGAACGGGGATTGCATTTGATACATCGCACCTGATGTATCAAGGAAATTGGGCGGGTTGCCCACCGCTCTCTGCCCGTCTGCTGTCCCCGCTCTCTGCCCAGGACTTATGTGGCATAATATGTAATAGGCATCAAAGCATGTTTTCGTATGTGTAATTGGCATTACAGTGTTATATTGTGTTATGGGCTTTATGGTGTGTGGCATGATGTGTAATGGGCATTACAGCATATGGCATAATATGTAATGGCCATTATGGTGTTTGGTATAATGTGTAATAGGCATTACAGAGTGTGGCATAAAGTTTAATGGACATTACAGAGTGTGACCTAATGTGTAATGGCCATTACGGAGTATAGCATAATGTGTAATGGGCATTACAATGTAAATTTTTGTTGCGCACCTCTGGCGTGCCCTGTCCCTGTTTCTACTCTGTGTATATGGGGAGTGCACCCCCTAATAAAAGGGGCTGCGCACACCTATGACTATGGTGTAACAGTGTAATTTGGGCTAGGTGACATGAGGGAGATTGCTAGACTAATGAGGGAGAGAGGGAGATTGCTGTTATTTCAGGGAGTCTCCTGCAGAAAGCAGGATGGTAGGTAACTATGGTTCAGGGTAATGCCACTCAGATCCTGCCATGCAGAGAACCCGGGGACGGCACAGGACAGGGGCCTTTGCTGCAAAACACATCAGCGAGCAGGTAAGTAATGCAAATGCATGTGCCGATGTTAAGCCACCGCCCTGCTGAAGTGAAATCCCTCCTCGCGGACCAGTGAATCGCGGAGTTTGTGTGGATTGGGGCGGGGCTTTGTGATGTCAGCCTTGTCCCCACCCCACAGTGTGAAGCACCGGGTCTCCTCTTCGGGCTTCTCCTGGAGAGGCAACCTTAGAAGTCGGTAAGTACGATGCACATACTGCAAGTGACAAATAACAATAACGTTCCCCTAGAAAACGAGACCTAACACTCAGCGGACAACCCGTGTCACCTTGCCAGCCGGGACGCAGCCATGCGTGGGTTACCATCTGCACATACATAAACACGTACCACTATGTGCCCATGGGCTGCCCATCCTTCTACAATCCGCAGACTCTCCGACACTGAGCTTTGAAGACAACAAGTGCCCAGGGATAGGTTCTGAGAACAAGATATACAGCGCAGAGCAGACAGCATTTCCACATAATGGCTTTCATTGCCTGATATATGTATTTATTAAATCCGCGCTGAACGGCCAAGGGCAGCTGACTAAGCAGGCGCCAGGCACTTCTGCTCACGCTGATTTCCTCCATACTTCTCCCTGCTGGAAGTTTCCTATCACCAGCCCTGTCCAATTGATTTCATAAGGCAATTAAAGGGAGCGTGTGGGGTGAAACGGTGTTGAAAAACAATTACAGGTTAGTTTTATGCTTGCCATTTTGTATTAGCAGGTCAGCCATGACAGGTGCCGAGTGACTCTCCGAGCAGCTTTTCAAGTGGACCTTGGGAGCGATTCCGACGATGGCGCCTGATTTGTCTCTGACAGCATTTCATTTACTCACAATACGAGAAATAAAGAAATGTCCTCTCTTTTTTTTTCCTGTCTTAAATTTAAGGTCTGAAGTCCGTGTTAAAGTGGTCCGTGCTCAAATCCTCACAGGACTCTGGAGAGCTGCAAAAGTGTGTCTTTACTAGCCGCAGTCATGCTGAGCGTTGGTTGCAGAGGCATAACAGGGACCAACATATTGTGCCTGATTCTGAGCTGATCTCTGGCCTGTGAATGTTCGTAGCCGAACGATCAGGTAACCCCCCCCCAGTATGTTGCATCGCTTCAGCTGAAACTAACTCTGTGCTGCGATGACTGTGTGGAGACAGGGACCGATGATGACATCAGCGTCACTCCCTCTGAACGACCAGGAGCTGTCTGCGTTTTCAGGGGCTCTACCAGAAAACAACGGCGTTCCGCCCCCAAACGCCCGGCACCTGTCAATCAATTGCAAAAGGCCAGCGTTGGTTAGCCATCGTTGGCTGCAATCACAAGGATGACTCGTGCATGCCCACTGCGTACCGTGCGCATGTGTGGCCGGCTCATTATCACTCAGGCTGCAAATTCACAGCTCCGGTACCACAGGAAGGAAGATCTGCTGGTCCCGGCGTTCCGGCAAGTGAAGCAGCAATAGCCCCC
Source organism: Crinia signifera (assembly GCF_055691185.1). Lineage (NCBI taxonomy): Eukaryota > Metazoa > Chordata > Amphibia > Anura > Myobatrachidae > Crinia > Crinia signifera. Next base: position 13,286,426 of record NC_139220.1, read on the forward strand.
ACAGTACCTCGGCGCACAAACTTACCAAGCGCCACCACAGGGTCATCGGAGCTATTGTTACGCCTCTGTTCTGGGCCCCCTCCTCACTAGCCGACCGCATTCTTAACTATGGGCACTAGGGGATTACAGCAAATTACTGTCCTTGCAATGAAACTCCTTAGTGGTATCCCTGGCAGAATATAAAGAATCCGGGAGATTAGAAATACAATGCCAGACAGCAGGAGATTTATGACAGAAAAGGGAGACTCCTGCAGAAAACAGGAGGGTAGGCAACTATGCATTGCGGTGCTGATGAGTGTCTTGCTTTACGTTATTACGAACATTGGGAGATGTGGTTTCACCTATTCTCGCTCCAGGACTGATTGCAGTTCATGAACAAGAGTAAACGGTTCATTTACACCAATTATGTGTAGCGAACATATAGGCAGGGTAATTAGCCTCTCTAATAAACTAAAATCATTTGGAGATAAGGCCTTAGCTTCAGGAAATCCATTACAGGGTCACACTTTGCACGGGTCAGCCTGGCTGGGAAATCCATATCTGCATTTGCTCTCTTCATTCTAATTAAAGCTAAAATTAATTATGTTTTAATTAGAGCTATCTTGAAAGCAAGTGTTGGATCAATTACCAATAGACGATTATATTTTTGTTATTATTCAGCAAGTTTTCCTCAACGCCCTTAAGATGCTCATTATTTATTCCCGATATGCCAATATACAATGTATTGTTGCACATTTTCTACATTCCGAATGATTGGTTGTGTATAGGGAGGGGGGGGGGGTGCTCACCTCAATAGGATTTTGCCTGGTAACATTAATAATTGCTGGCCTCTACAATTGATTGGAATGACGTCTGAAACTTCAGGTAGGACTGTTGCCTGAAATTGGCTGTTAAAAAACATCACACCTGTTGCTGTATTGTGAGCATCGCCTTAGCAACGCCTATCAATCGCTAATCTAAATGTGGTAAAATTGGCATTTTTATTGCTATGTGGGCGGAACCTAATGATCGCCGCCAAATGTTGAATGCTCCTGTGGATCTGATTGCCAACTGTGTTCATTCGCTGGACCCAGTAAACTACGTTGGTGGCCTCCCTGGTGGCATCAGTTGACGATGGGAAAAAAGTGCCTCTGTTTCCAGTAGTGGGCACGACACTGAAGTCAATTAGCTGGCATACAACTTCTCCGAGCTGGAAGACAAGAGTGCCAGTGCAGAGCCCTTTCTAGAACCAGAAGAGAAAGGAGGTTCGGCTAAGATAAATCCCAAATAATGGTCATACTGCCCTAAATCTTAATAGAAGCCAACATTTGAAGGCAGACCACCAGCAAAATGGAAGCCCACCTCGCCCAAAGTTTTACTGTCCAGTAGCCGAAGCGTCATCCTTACTGCTGACATTGCATCTGTCCCATGCTGGTTACAAATGATCTGTCCAAAACAGGGGTCCCATTTCCATCTGCGTTTTACCAGGGCCGAAACTAGGTGTTTCGGCGCCCGGGTCGGCAGTCACTTGGTCGCCCACCCCCCCCAAAAAAACCCACCAAATTCTAAATTACTGCCTTGGGGACAGGCAGCGGGGTCCCGGGGACTGGTGAGTTAACTCCGGCTCCTAGCGCTGCCGGGCGGTGGGCGGGAAGCAGATTTTGAAAACACTTGCCGGACGCTGATTGGCTGAATTCAACCAATCAGCGTCCGGCAAGTCTTTTCAAAATCATCAGCGCTTCCCGCCACCAGGCAAATAGCGAGCGGCTGTGTATGTGAAAGCTGCCAGGCAAATAGCGAGCGGCTGTGTATGTGAAAGCTGCCGCTACACCAGTCCCTGGACCCCCGCTGCCAACATACCTGTGTGCAGCCAGCAGGGGTAGGCAGCGTCCAGGGACTGGTGTAGCGGCTGGTGTAGCGGCAGCCTTCACTCACTCCATCTCCTAGCGCTATCTGCCTGGCGGCGGGAAGCGCTGATGACTTTGAAAAGACTTGCCGGATGCTGATTGGCTGAATTCAGCCAATCAGCGTCCGGCAAGCCTTTTCAAAACCTGCTTCCCGCCCACCGCCCGGCAGCGCTAGTAGGAGCCGGAGTTAACCCACCAGTTCCCGGACCCCCGCTGCCCGTCCCCAGGACCTCACATTAGCGCCCGGTGCGCGTGACCCCCTAGCCCCCCCCCCCTAGTTACGGCCCTGGTTTTACCAACAAGCACAGAAGTCAGATCATGTGCCTGAGACACCCCCGAGATGGACTAGTTCCGCACATTCACATGGTCGACGCCCAGTTACCAAAACACTAATTTTACGAAAAGAGTGGTCCATCAACAGTTTTGGGGCCAGATGATCTAAGCTTCCAAAGTGATAAAATGGAGAGAAATAAACAGCGAGCCAATCAGCTCCTACCTGCCACGTCACAGACTGTGTTTGAAAAATGTCAGGCAGGAGCTGATTGGTTGGTTGTTTATCATTCTCCATTTTATCATGTTTGAAGCTTAGTGCATCTGGCCCTTGGTCCTCGATCGCATCGGTTTTGGTACATTTCTCTGCGTCGCATGCGCAGTTTGGCGATAATTGCGATCCCCTTCTGCACCTCCTTTTACGTACATGTCAGAAACAGGCATTGTGGAAGTTGCTCAGCTGACTGCTGGTTTCACAGGAAACGTTAAATCACACCGAAACAGACACAGGGCGGAGAGAGATAAATGACCAACCAATCAGCTTCTAACTGCCGTGTTACAGGCTGTTTTTGCAAATTGAGAGGAGCTGATTGGCTGGCCGCTCTACAAGCTTTGATAGATCTCCTCCTAGAGCATTTATTGGTAACTGCAAAAATATATTTTGAACAGAATCAAATGCATTTTCTTACTAAACGCGTACAGTACATTTTGTAATGTAAGATAATAACGCAGACTAAAGCGAGGAGGCCGGCAACAGTCACGCCGGATCTGAGACTTTATTAAACGCCTAACTGCCAGGCATCATAGCGGCACGCCTATTAATCACAGCATGCCCTGAGTTACATGACATGGCATAAGTCACGTACCGGGAGGACGGTGGCGGGGAGAAAAGGATTCTGGGTAATAAGAACGTAGACATTTTTAATGCATTTCGAAGTCCCCTGCCGGGTATACTAAGTTTCCTCAGGACTCATTTTGTTGGTCAAGATCTTTTGCATACACAATAAAGGAGATGATGAGACAAGGAGTGGGCTGGATGATTAAATGCTTTCATACTTGTGCGGCTGAGATGTGAGATCGCAGATGGTCTCCTTACAGCAATTCCATTCTCAGGCGGGGAGTTCTGACACGGGATTATAATTAGAACAACCCACAGATTTTATTTTACTTTATGTCCACAACAGCCTGACAGCGCCCTGGTTTCATCTATAAATCAATTCTTTGCAATATGAATTATATTGCACAATAGCGGCGGACGACCGGGAGGGACGGAGGGCTGCTGAACATGTACAAAAGGTTTATTAAGGCAATAGAATAATGTGTGCCATTTGTATTAACCAGAGAAGATTTAATTGGCAAATGTTTGAGATCCTGCTTTTTTTTCTTTCTCGGACATGCGTTTGGTCAGCGACACCCTCCGTCGGCCGCAGAAGGCAGCATGGCCACCGCTAGCGCTATGGGGCCACCAGCATTGGCAAGTGTGCATGCAATATCACTGGATACACACTGGGATGGGGGGGGGGGGGTGATTCTGGTTAGTTTGCAAAAGCAAACTCCTGCAGGTGGGGCAGATGTAACAGGTGCAGAGAGAGCTGGATTTGGGCGTTATTTTGTTTCTGTGCAGGGTAAATACTGGCTGCTTTATTCTTACACTGCAATTTAGATTTCAGTTTGATCACACCCCACCCAATTCTAACTCTCTCTGCACATGTTACATCTACCCCACCTGCAGTACAGCATTGCTTTGTCCATTAAAGAAGGAGTTTGCTTTTGCAAACCAACCAGAATCACCCTCATTGTGTAGTATAAACCCAGCTTAAAACCACAATGTGGACTGATCAATTACTCTTTCCTTGAACTCTAAAGGAATGGGGGCAGTGTAGCAAGTCGAAAAAGTATTGGACAACATTAAAAATTGTATTGGCCAACACAGACACATAATGGTCGACACAGGACCATCTCTGTGTATGGGCTCAATAAACACTTGCCCAAGGGCCATGCCACACCAACCAGACCCCGCCTGGGTCAGGCTGGCATCTTCTAGGCACTTCACCTGGTGGAAGCTCTTTTGCATGGCCGCCGCCCATCCAGGACTACCACAGCATCTTGTATCATCAGGTGCTCTTCAATGCTCCTAACTCCGTCAGACTGCCTCTCCGGCCTCACAATGGCTAATATTAGCCAATGCACGCAGGTGGGGCGATGATGTGGGGAGCCGTGATTGGTGAGCTGCATGCCATATTTCAAAATCCAAGATGGCCATAGCGAGCCAATTACAGCTCACTGCCACCCTTACATCAGCTAATATCAGCCTGCATGAGGCTTGAATGGCAGTCTGATGGAGTAGGAGAAGCAATGAAGAGCTCCTGAAGATACAAGATGTTGTGGTAGTTCTGATGGGTGGCAGCCAGGCAAAGGAGCTTAAAGCCCATCACCCACCAGAAGAAGAGCAGCAGCGGTGGGCTGGACGCGTCATTGGACAGAGTGGCATGTGGCCCCTTGGCTGCAGCCTCATTTATCACTTTTGGACGGACATTCACGTGAATGGGTGGATAGGGGAACCAGTGCGTTACTTTGCCCAGGGGCCTACTGTGACGAGCTGCGTCTGGCGGGTCTATGTTACTGCAGCCTGACTTCTGTATGTGCTGTCATAATCAGGCCATTAGCACCCTTCCTGTGTGTGCAGCTGCAGAGATTAGGAGGCTTGTCTTTTTTGGTTGTTATCATTGATTAGAGTTGCTCCCTATTTTACCCAGCCTGCCCTAAGCTCTGTGCTTAGTTTCTAGTGCTGGTCCCATGCAATGCCCCTTAATAAATAGTATGTGATCCCATTTCCTTTTGCAGGGAGGAATGTCCGAGTCGGAGGTCAGACATGCAGCAGGCCGGATGTCGAACACTTGCGTGAAAGAGGCCCAATCGCACTAGTATGACCAGCTTTAGTCAACATACTAAAGTAACTTCCTGGTTCCATCCAATGCATAGTCCAGGAAGGGAAACAAAAAATATAGTGTGATATTGGTATCTGGATGGCTAACAGACTGTGTCTAGGTCGATCATCAATCAATCGGCAACACATACGGTCAAAAGGTCTACACAAGCAAAATTCAACATAAAAAAAGAGCAACATGATTTTTTATCTGTTTTTTGGTGTCCATGTGAACACCTGAGTACGAGTACCCCCAATTAGTGTTCTGCGCTTGGCTCATTTCCCAGTTCCTATTTGGAGCATACGTGGATGGTGAACTACGAAAATGTCCAAAAAATAGTGAAAAACTCACACTTTTATGTGTCAACGATTGCCACGGCGATCTATTGCTTATGTTGACCTTTTGACCATGTTGACTATATTTATGTTGACTATATGTTGTGGACCTAGACATTGTCAGCCATCTGAATTTTTCTGCCATGTCATATTATTTGTTATTACTTCCTGGACTATGCACTGGATGGGACCTGGAAGTCACTTTAGTACTGTTACTAAAAATACTGTACTCATAACTACATCTTTATACCCTCCTCTAGTGATGGGGGGGGGGGGGGGGTAAACTTAGAGAACCAGATGAATCAGCATGCAGGGCATTAAAGGGCCCATTGGTAGCTGTAGTTCCACCTGTAAAACAAATGCTACAATAATGACAATACACAGACACACACACACACACACAGTAAAGTAAAACAATAAGACATACATTTACAAATTCATACATACACTGACATACTTGCCTATGTCCCACGCAGCTCTTTGGTCCTTATCCCGAGTAGAATTCCGTAGGGCACCTGTGAAAAAAATAAATACATACTCACCTAAAGACCCATCAGCCAATCATGGGATGCCATGTAGTAATACTCTCCCGATTGGCTGAGCTGTCACTCGAGTGGAAATGAGATATTAGTGTATCTGTGGGAACCTGCACTTTGCAGACCACAAAGTGAATTAGGCCAAGCCACAAGGTTAATTAGGTCAAGCTTGTTTATTTGGCTAATTGCAATTTCGGAATGTACTTAAGCCTCGTACATAATTTATTTATTAACAGTGGATATTAATATTAATGGATAATATAATAATAGAACCCATGACCTCAGTGCTGTGAGGCAGTAATGCTAACCATTACACCATCCGTACTGCCCCGTATATATAACACATGCTGGGGATAGAACCCATGACCTCAGTGCTGTGAGGCAGTAATGTAACCATTACACCATCCGTACTGCCCCATATATATAACACATGGTGGGAATAGAACCCATGACCTCAGCGCTGTGAGGCAGTAATGATAACCATTACACCATCCGTCCTGCCCCGTATATATAACACATGGTGGGAATAGAACCCATGACCTCAGCGCTGTGAGGCAGTAATGATAACCATTACACCATCCGTCATGCCCCGTATATATAACACATGATGGGGATAGAACCCATGACCTCAGCGCTGTGAGGCAGTAATGTAACCATTACACCATCCGTGCTGCCCCGTATATATAACACATGGTGGGAATAGAACCCATGACCTCAGCGCTGTGAGGCAGTAATGTAACCATTACACCATCCGTACTGCCCCATATATATAACACATGGTGGGAATAGAACCCATGACCTCAGCGCTGTGAGGCAGTAATGTAACCATTACACCATCCGTACTGCCCCGTATATATAACACATGGTGGGAATAGAACCCATGACCTCAGTGCTGTGAGGCAGTAATGTAACCATTACACCATCCGTACTGCCCCGTATATATAACACATGGTGGGGATAGAACCCATGACCTCAGCGCTGTGAGGCAGTAATGTAACCATTACACCGTCCGTACTGCCCCGTATATATAACACATGGTGGGGATAGAACCCATGACCTCGGCACTGTGAGGCAGTAATGTATCCATTACACCGTCCGTACTGCCCCGTATATCAGGGACGTGCAGTCAGGGGAGGCAGTGCCTCCCCTGTCATTACTGGTTAAAATAATAACAAAATACAAAGAATACACTTATGACACATATCCTGTGTCTTAAGTATATTCTTTATATTGTTCTTGTAATTTTTACTATAGAACATACTTTTTCATTTGTGTCGGAGGCACCAAAAGCAGTGCCTCCCGCTGTTCATGTGAAAGGACCAGAAGCAGGGGTCGGGCAGGGGGCGGGGATAAGCAGTATGCTTTAAAAACCCATTAAAAAAGCTGATTAGCGGCACCTATAGCAGTGCCTCAGTGACAGGGTTGTGCTTTCTGCCCATATGAAAGCACACCCCTGTCACTGAGGCAGTCAGACGTGATTGGCTGAACCGGCTCTAATAGTTCCTATAGCCAGCCCCAGGATTGGCCGCATAGCAGCACAGCCACACAACCCCTATCCCGACCCCCATCCCCCGGTCAGCGCCATACTTCTTAGCCGCTCATCTCCCTGGGCGCACTGTACGTAGCATTCTCCTGTCACTCGCCCGGCTTCCGCTGTCCGCGGCTCACAGCTGAAATCACTGAGCAGACCGAGCCTGAAGAGAGGAGCCTGGATACAGTGCTGGCTGCGCACCAAAAGGTAAAGGGTGCATTCAGCCAGCCTGATTGATGCCGTCTTTTTGAGTATGGCCAGGTAATGGGAACTTAGTCAGTATACACGGCGAGACTGCAGAACCTTCCCCTGACTGACTGTTTAGAATTGGTCCCTCCTTCCCTACTGTAGTAATTGTACTGCAAAGACCAGTCCAGGGATCCCCGCAGTACAGGGACACATAGCGCTCCTCCTGTCACTCACAGGAGAAAGCTTTATTCGTGCCCCGGCCAGTGCTGATTGGTAGCAGGTCCCCGTCCCCATCACATGCTCATGGACCTGGTGTGTCAGAGCTGCAGAAAGGCCCACCGCCTCCTGTCCACACACAGAGAAGCAGCCTCTAACTTCATGGTGGCTAGGCACAACATTGCTTATTCTCCTCTCATTGAACCTGGCACAGCACCACAGGGGTAAAGCAAATATGATCAGTGACAGGCAGCCCTCTTACAAGACACCAGTCTGGCAGATCCCACCAGCAGGAGTTGACATGCTGTGAAAGCAAGGTGAAGCTACAAGACTTTGGTCTAGGCATGCCAGGAATGGCACACCAGCAACAACCCCAGGTCAGTGCTCACATCCATTGTCTCCATGCCAGTGCCACCCACCTTTACTGACCGCTCTATACCAATTTCTCCTACCCTGCCATCCCAGTGTCTCCCTCCTTTCACTCCCCAACCAGCTCACTGCCCCTCCCTGCTCCACACCACTACTGCAGTAGTGTCAGCAGATAAGGGGACACAGACACACTAGGAGTGGGCACCTCTAACCTTAGGGAAAGTCTCCTCTCTGTGCGGGCTCTTATGCTGGTCAAATTTCCCTGGGTCCAGCAGCAGCTAGAGGGGAAGACAACACACTGCAGATTGCGCTGCTTCGCACCATGATCTGGTGGCTCAGCTTCATGGTTTCACGCAGACCCAGCTCCGCCGCCCATGGCACAGCAGCGAACAGTCCTCAGTCACACCTGGCTTACACATTCCCGCACCTCACACTTCAGCAGTGAAAACTTCCCCTCCATGGGGACCGCACACAGCCAGAGCCAGATTAAGGGGCTATATCTTTTTTAAAAAGGAGTCTTAAGGTCCATACACACTGAGCGACTTTCCCCCTGCCCTGCGAGGTCAGTGGGGGCGGACTGCGCTATGCTATGCAAAGCCGTTCTCAAAGCCGCTTATCTGCTGGTAATACCAGCAGATGAGAGGCTTTCCTGGCTCATCGCCGGGCCATACACACTGTTCAACTTGCTGTTTTGAGAGGCAGTGGGCATGCCTGTGCATTGTTAATGGCCCCCTAGTCATCTAGTGTGTATGGGACTTAAGTCCAAGGTGACCACCTCAAGCTCTGGTTCTGATAGTAGCCAGTGCCTCACCAGCCAGTGACCTCACCGCACGCCACTGCCGTATATATAACACATGGTGGGGATAGAACCCATGACCTCAGTGCTGTGAGGCAGTAATACTAACCATTACAACGTCCGTACTGCCCTGTAACACATGGTGGGGATAGAACCCATGACCTCAGTGCTGTGAGGCAGTAATGCTAACCATTACACCGTCCGTGCTGTCCAAATGATAATATTGCACACTGAGTACAATATGATACAATATATGATTTCACCTACGAGCTTGATTGGTCTTTGCAGTGTGGCACAGAACAACCTCGTCGCCCTCAATAAAACACAGACGACTCGATCCTTATTTTTGTCACAGCAACCAGCGATTTCGGAACGCCAGTGACTGCGATGTTTTATGCGTAATTTAATTTTGTGCCTTAGATTTGTGTGAGTTTATAGATTTACTGTTAAACCTCCGCCAAGATCTAGAATGATCACAGGCTGGAGAGCCACAAGACAGCGCTTTGTGTAGATTACGGCTGTCAGGCGCTAACCACATCTGACATACAGCGATGGGGACCCCAGGAGGTTCCGGCGCTAAAATAAGAAGCAGGAAATTACAAAAAAATAAAAAGCGAGAGACAGAGTGAGAAAAAGCGTGTGGTAAATGATGTGAAACCGGCGTTGTCTGGTCCCTATCTGGTCTGATAGCTGTCAGAGGCGCTCTGTAAGGGAGAAGACAGGACGCAGGAGGCGTGAGGCGCAGACGGGCGGCTGCCTGTTGCAGGGAACAAAAGGCTGGGTAGAAATTCATTATCCTGCATCGATTCGCAGATTTTCATAAGCCCCAGATTTCTTTTCAGCGACTAATATTTTCCTTTTTCATATAATCCTCGCTCCGATGCTGCCTGTCAGATATCTCCGATTTCCCTGCAGTGTGTGACGCCGTATAATAATGGGACGAGATTACTCCGGGATAACACTGATAAGAGCCGCTGTAGGGTGTCAGAGACAGTATTGCTGCGCTGGAGAAGCCAGCTGCGTCACTGGTGCGGATGGGAAAATAAACTATTTTACTGGCTAAGATGTGTATCCGGACGATTCTGTAGGTCGGCAATGTCTAGGTCGGCAGTCAATAGATCAATATAAACCGGTCGACATGCACAAAGTCGTCGCTGACAAAATGTCAACTTGCGCAAGATTTACCTTTTTTTTCTGTTCTTCGGGAGAATAGTACGTGTGTGGGGGGGCAGGACTTGTCTGACATCACCAAGCCCCGCCCCCTTGGCAGTCAATTGTGGCAATTCGCGGGTCTGCGGCATGGGGGAGGGGCTAAAATGATGCAAAATGATGCCATTTGCTTCATTTTAGCCCCACCCACCCCATCGCCACGAAACACGGTATTTGGTGCAGCAGGGAAGGCCATTCCGGTAGGGTAGGCAAGTATGGCGCAAGGTGGACATTAACAAAAGGTAAACATGCATAAGGTTGACACAAGCGAAATGTCGACATGGCGATGGTCAACGGATAAAAATGTCGACACGTGTTTGTTCATGATTTTTTTCGATTGTTTGGACCATTTCAAGCCAGCCTCGTGTACCCTGACTGGGAACGGTAAACTGTGCCAAGCGCTGTGTTGGCAGGTTGGAGCATGGCGAGCAAAGGTGACGACCTTGACACACAAAAAAACGAGAAAAACGCATGGTGATATTTTGTCTGTCCTCATACAATATTGCTGATTTGGTGACACATTACCAGGTGCCAGGTCCCGGTATCCTGCGTCCGGCCCACTCATGGCACGCGGCGTATTCGCATAAGTTAAACAACGGGGAGCGGAAGAACTACGCTGCTACATTACACTGATCGGTATGATTTATATCTCCCCAGGCAGTGGGTTGGGGGCCCAAATGCAAAAATATAACTTAGGCCCCCCCCTCTTCCACCCTCATTGCTGGCTTGCGCAGAAGTGCAATGGCCCTCTTCCATCCTCAGGGGCCCTGGTGCAATGGTAGATCCACCTCTGCTCTCTGGTGAAATGACCTCTGTAACCTTTGCACAATGGGACTGATTCAGACCCCGCTGACGCACCTGATACAAATAACTAATGTTCGGTACTTATCTTGTGCGGTGCCGGTCCTGCGTCGTCAGAAGCAGAACGTCCGCAGACATCAAGTGATTGGCAGTCTCCAGCCATTTGGGGGCGCAGCGCCTTCGCTGATGCGATAAGAGAGATTTCCTATCCTCATGGTAAATGTGGCCCACACCCCCCGTTGTGACACCACTGACCAGGTGCGTTACCCTATCCGTGCATCGTGTTGCATAGCAGCCACATGTGAATCAGGCCCTACATATTTATAATTAATAAGCGATGAGCGCATGACAAACAATCAATCCCAGCCGTTGGCTTTCCATGTTGTTCCTGCATAATTCCAGCACAATCATTAACGTTATTGTGACTTGTAAACAGACTGACGGATGCGTTCACCTGGAAATTGACCGTATCAGCCCGGACCAGAGGAGTTTACAGTACGGTATCAATACGGCGCCTGCTTATCCAGGAGGGCGAAATCAACACAGAATCATTTGTGCCTAGCGAGTCAATAGAAATGAATGAGAGGAATATAATACAATTCAGTACAGACGTTGCAAGCTGCGAAGTATAAAGAAAACCAAAGGATGGATCAATATGCAGGATGTGGTATGGGGGTCCGACACTCGGGATTCTGACGGTCATTAGACTCACCATCATTAGACCGACCTCGCGGGTGAGCGCAAAGAAGCCCCTGGCGGGCTCGCTGCACTTGCCACGCTGCGGGCTCAGTGACTCACTGCATTTACCACAGGTTCTATCCACTCTCTGTATGGGGGGCGTGGACCCCCACTAGGGAGACTAGTAGGGATGGCCATCGTTGCCATTGCCATCGATGGCAATTCTGCACCAGGCCATCGATAGTGCTAAACTATGCAATGGATGACCATTGATATTTTTACATATCGATGGTCATCCATTGTGTTTGATTGATTGGCCTGTAGGCCAATCAAAACATGGGGGCGGGGCTTCACAGGTGTCAGGGGCGGAGCTACGCTCCGTGTCCCGACACTTTGAAAAAAAAAGCAAAACATCGTTTTGCTGTTCCATCGATGGAGGGAAACCATCTGTTCTCCCCCATCGATGGCAAAAGTATTCGACATCGGCCATGAACCATCGATGATTTCGAATCATCGATGGTCGATGGCCATCCCTAGAGACTAGCCTCTGTAAGTCGGGATCTGGAACATCGGTCTTTAAACAGTCGGGATTCGGACATCGGACTACTGACCATCGGAATCCTGACTGTCGTTGGTCACCCGGCACCCAATATGCAACGTTCACGCCAACAGTGGTGCATGTACAGATGTAGCGCCGCTCATCCAGCGCCGGGGCTCGCCAGACCACCCCCACTGACGAGCGGACACTACATCTGACTGGGACGCTCGTCCCAGTTTACCTTCGGCAGGGGAAGAGAAGCCTGCCTGTCTCCGCTTCAGGGGGACGGGCAGTGTTAGGGAGCGGAGCGGGGAGGTGGGGGACAGCAATGGTGGACAGCGACGAGGTTGAAGGGGATGCGCGTGCGTCTTGTGCGCGCGCATTCCCTCCCGGGTGCTGGCGGCTGGCGAATCTTCCGCCAGCCCCTGCCTGAATGAGCCTGGCTCAATCTGTATAATGGCTGCAGGTTGGACGCTGGAAGATTCACCTTCGTGTTCACTCAGGAAGTCCGAGGAAATCGTTCTGGGGCAGCCAGGAAGTCAATCAGGAAGTCGTTCGTGGTCACTCAGGAAGTCGTTCGTGGTCACTCAGGAAGTCGTTTGTGGTCACTCAAGAAGTCCAAGGAAATCGTTCAGCACTCTCGGACACCCCCTGTTTTCAGCAACGCTCCCGGCCAATCATTTTGGGGCCCTGAAACCAACATGGCAGAAACAGGTCTGCAAATGAATAAACATGATGACAAACACTTGATCTCTATTTGCAGAAGTGAAGCAAATATAAGGCCGGAGAGTGATAAGAGTGTGAGAAGGGCGGTAGCCAGGGACGGCGGCTGTGCCAAGCACTCCAGCAAGTGTGCCGTAAACAGCCCGCTCATATCTCTAACGTCTGCAATGTGATGATTTATCCCCTTCAGCCCATGATGAAGCCGACAATATCTGGAGTGGTGCCAGGTCCCTCACTGAGTGTGTGATTTATAGCTTGCAATGCATCTGGCTCTGGTTGGTTATTAGAATGCATTATGGGCGACGCAGTAGGGGAAAAAAATCAAATGTGTCATCGTCGGTATATTACCACGAGGCAATAAGGCGGATTAGCAGGAGATGCTGCTGCGAGCTGTCAATAAAATATCAGCAGGGGGCTGAGCGATACTCAGCGGCCTCAGCGGTACTGGCCCGGGGGTCAGCGGCTGTTTGGCCGGGCCAGCTAGGGGTGTGCTCATGCCGGGTGTGGTATGAAATGCCGACATTCGGAAGGTTGACTTTTGTTATGTTGACACCAGAATGTCGATATTCCTATTTTAACCTATCCCTAATAGCAGCCCGACCCTTATCCCTACTCTAATTGTAGCCTAACCCTAATTACAGCTTAACCAGGGTTGCCGACCCTCCCGGAATTCCCGGGAGTCTCCCGAAAATCGGGTCCCCCTCCCGGCCCCCCAGAAGGGTGGGCAACCCTCCCGGAATCTGGGGGACCCCCCTGAGCCCCCTGAATCGCGGCATGTAAATGCCGCAATCCGCGGGTCTCAGAGGAGGGGGCGGAGCTAAAATGGCACAGTTGTGTCATTTTAGCCCCGCCCCCTCCATAGAGATCAGTCATTTCTCCTATTTCCCGTAATGGGGGCTGGACTTAATGACGTCACAGTCAAGCCCCGCCCCCCGATCGGGTAAGGAAAGTCTCCTCTCCGGGCTTCTCCCGGAGAGGAGCATTTAAAAGTCGGCAACCCTGAGCTTAACCCTACCTATAATTCCCGTGTATCCCTTGTATAACTAGGGCCGGCCTGGCACTTCTGGCAAATGCTGTAAGAAACAATGGCCCAATTAAATGGGTTTGCTAAGCAGTTCAGCCACCCAGCAGTCAGATAGATGGGGGCGTGCTGCGAGGACAGGACACATGACTCGCGCATGAGTCCTGCTTGTGACCACTCAGATCTGCAGCTGAGAATCAAATGCAGGGCCTGTGGAATGAAGTGGGCGGTTCCTGGGAGGTAAGAAGGGGTGGGGCTAAGCGGATGTGGGCGTGTCTCATAAAGCATCTGGGTTCACCCCAGCGATTTGCCCAAGCAGGAGGCTGTACTAGGATGCAGAACTAAAGGCACTCCAGGACGGAAATGCAGCATCTCGAGACTCTGCAAGTGGGTATCTCGACATGTTAAATGTCGGCAGTCTGAACATGTCGACTTTATGAATGCTGGCACTCTGGACACATGGATGACCTGGCTTGCTGGGTTTTGTTTCCAGTTTTACTAATCCCACAAAAAAAAAAATCACAGTCCAGAATTTATCAGGGGTGTGGTAGAGCTCACAGACAAAAGATCGACATTCATAAGAACCACACTGGGAAAAGGACACAAGAAAAAGATTTTTCGTGTCAGTGTGTACCCCCAAATAGTGTATTGCGTCCCCCAACATGATTGACTTTCAACAAAGCCACCTCAGTCCAAGCAGCAATGAGCATGTAACCCCTGGCAATGAGCATGTAACCCCTGGCAATGAGCATGTAACTCCTGGTAACAAGCAAGAAACCCCTGGCAATCGGCATGAAACCCCTAGCAATGAGTATGTAGAGCAGGCATGTCCAACGTTGGCCCTCCAGATGTTGTGAAACTACACATCCCAGCATGCTTTGCAATAGTTTTAGCATTCTCTAATAGCAAAACTGGCAAAGCATGCTGGGATGTGTAGTTTCACAACATCTGGAGGGCCAACGTTGGACATGCCTGATGTAGAGTATGCCAGAAACTTTTTTCCATCCGGATACCATTAATCAGAGCAGGACTCATTGCAACGCTGGCACCGTCGCTGGGCTGTCCAGCCTGAAATCGTGAGTGTGCCTCCAAGGTGGGGGCAGGTGGAATGTGCAGCATGCTAGAGGCGGAGCTACCATTGGTGCAGCAAGTGCAGTGCACGGGTGCCCCTGTGGACTCTGTTACACTCTTCCCGTCACCCACTGTTTTTCAACGTCACACTCTGCCTCCCTCTGCCACCCTTTGCCTCTCCTTGTCACCCACTGTGGTGTTATAAGTTCCACCACTGCAGCATATACTATATAGTATTACAGTATATAGGTAGCACAACAGCCACTGCGCTCCACACATGTGATTTACACACACATATTATTCATCTCCTCAGGGGTTAATATTGCTGAAGTGAAAAACATAATTATTGATAGAAATGTAATTAGGCGTCATGTCATTAGACTACTGCAGGAAGTTACTAATTAAAAAGATTAACTATTTTGTAGCTCCGGGGCCCGACAACATGTATCAGCATAATTATCTGAGCGCTTGTTTTCAAAGCACAACGATTATGGCTTGAAGGGTGCAGATAATGAGAACGTTTTTATCTAATGAAATAACATACCGCAAACAACAAGGAGAGTACAACATGGCTTCTGTGCAGTGTAGGCGTGGGATGCGGGAGGTGGTAACGGTACTTATCCTGCATCCGGACCATTCAACCTGGAATAACCCGCTGAAGCCTGGTGGCTGCAGGCCAGGCGGAGGCAACCAATGACTCCTCAATGTATTTTCCTATAGGTTACACAGTGGCGTAACTGTAGTCCCTGGTAGAGATGGTCATCAACCAGCGATGATTCAAAATCATCAATGGTTTATGGTCGATGTAGAATACTTTTGCCATCGATGGTGGAAAACCAGATGGTTTCCTTCCATCAATGTCAAGCATAAACAAATTGTTTCTTTTCTTTTTCTCCAGGTCAGGACACTGAGTATAAGCCCACCCCCGACACTAGTGAAGCCCCGCCCCCATTTATTGATTGGTCCACGTATAGGTAAAAACATTGCAACCCTATTGATGACCAGTTGCACTATTGTCATCAATGGCAACCATCGATGGCAATGGCAACGATAGCCATGCCTAGTCCCTGGTGCAGCTTGAGCACGTGCAACCCAACTCTTGGTCTAAATTTACTGAGCAGCGGATTGTAAATCACAGATTTTACAGCGGTTTTGCAATCCGTCATTTTACTAAGGCCAAAATCGCAGTGAAAGCACACCGTAGAATATAATAGAGTTTAATTCAGAATATTAAATCCCCAGCAATGTTTAACACCCTAAAAGGAATACCTGTCCTGATGCCCCGCCCCCAGTTGGCATAATGCCTCCATTCACAGGTCTGTGGGAATTGGGCGGGGTCAATGTGGTACAGCTCTATGAGAATAATGTCAAATTGGCTCCACCCATTCCACACAGGCCCGTAAATAGTGGCATACCTCCACTGGGAGGTGGGGCTCAAACTACAGTTGGTCCGTCAGAGGGGCCTCTGGGCACCCAGAAACCTCCCCTGCATGCACCACTGATCTGTATGTCTATTGAATGGCACTGTCTATAACTGAATAGCAATAGAATAGCTTCTATTCCGCAGTATTATGTTTAATGTCAATTGAAAGTTTTTTTTTTTTTATAAAAGCCATGAAATAAATGTAAAAGTATAGCGTCTACTAAGCAGTGGAATCAATAGAAACTGGCAGATGTAGTTTAGACACCAAAACCAGCACTTAAGGTGCCCACACACTAGAAAGATCAGTGATCTTGACTTATCTTAAGATTTCCTGACTCCGCCCGTCCTGGACAAATGATTTTGTGCAAAGAACATTTTGACAATGATTTATCTTAAGATTTCAGAAATATTTGAACCCCTGCCAGCTCTGGCTCCCGCGGAAGATTTCCAACACACACCTCGCTCACCCCGTCGTCCAGACACCACTCCCCCTCGGCGCTGCTCTTCCCACCAATCATTTGGAGGCCTGAACAACCAAACACTCAATCACCTAAAAATGCCTGAGTGCTCCAATGCCTCAGCCCTCGAGCATGTCCGAATACCAAGCGCCCAAATACCCGATTGTGCCTGAACACAATCGAATTTCCAGGCACCCATGCTCGGCGGAATGCCCAAGTGTGCCCGATCTTTGACCAGACACCTGAGCGCAGGAGCGTGCCGGAACGCATCCGAGTACCTGAACTTTAAAATATCCGACTGTGCGAGTGCACCCAAGCACCCAAATATCCAACCATCTGAATGCAACCGAGCGCCCAAATTAATGAGCGCCTGAACACCAGAGCACGTAATCGCGCCTGAACGCTCCTGAACACTCGAATCTCTGAGCGGCCGAACTCACCTGAGCACGCAAATACGGGCAGGCGCACCCAAACGCCTGAATCCCTGAGCACCCAACCTCTCCCGAGCGCAGAAATGTATCCAAACACCCGTGTGCGCCTAAGTGCCCAAATACTCGAGCGTTCGAACGCGTCCAAACACCCGAATCCCTGAGCACCTGAACTCACCCGAGAACAAGAATTCACCCGAGCATACCCTACTATGCAGAAAGAAAAACAATATTGATGGCGCTTGACTCCTTTGGGCATGCAGTGATGGTCGCAAGTGTTGAAATGAAAATAAAATAAAACAACCGGTCAATTAATAGTGTGAGAAAAATTTATTTTCACAAAATGGTGAAGGAGGGACGTGGGTCGCGTACCAAACTCACATAGAAGTGAGTGAGAACAAACGTGTAAAAGGTTTCTTTAGGTGGTCACACCTTCAGTGAAGACTTTGGACTAGGGGAGTGATAAAGTTGCGTACCATACTCACAATGGAATGGATTTATTGACTCCTATCAAGGTTTCTTTATAGCGTCCCCTTGTTGATGATTCAAATGAGATATGGCTCATTTGAGTATTAAAAGAGAAAACAGTGGTATTTGTAAATAGAATATTCAGTTTCCAATAAAACAAAACATCTGAGGGAACCAGTATATCGTACCAAACTCACTAGAGAACGTGCATAGACGTGTATATAAAGGTGTCTTTATACCAGGGTCACCCAAGGTGAAGGGTTTTGTGATCTGGATAGATGCGTACCGTACTTCCAATACGACATATGATGGTACTCCTATAATGGTTTCTTTAAAAGACGGTCCTCTAGACAAGCTCCATTCTACTAACTCAAATGGTGAGCAGTGCATAAATACAAGAATGGAGACTGTCTCAGTGCCAAAAATGTAATAACAATTAAAGCAGGATAAAAACACCCTACTAGGCACCCGAGCACACGCCAAAATACCCTACTGCGCAAACGCGTCTAAGTGTCGGAATATCCGAGCATCCAAACGCGGCCGAACACACCCAGAAGCGCCCAAACACACCCGAGTTCCAGGACACCTGATCGCTCCAATTCCCAAATCCCCGAACGCACAAAGACCCGAATACCTGAGTCCCACAGATCTTTAGTTGCATCTTCTGATCTTCCCTGCAGCAGGGAAGATCAAAAGATCCAGCTAAAGATCCACGGGAGTGCGTTTTGCAGAAAAATGGCTGATGTGTGGGTCTAAGATATTTATATAGTATTTATATAGTGCACACATTATTCTGCAGCCCTGAAGGACAAGTACCAAGAGAATACCCATGTAAAAGAACAATCTATACCCGATAACGGCCACGGTGGGAATCGAACCCAAGACCTTAGTACTGTGCGGCAGTAATACTAACCCCAACAACAACCGCACTGCTGTATTCACTGTGCTTACTCTATAAGTAATGATATTAAATAAGATGCCGCAATGGTGAAAGACCAAAAACGCTGCTGTTAAAAAACTGGAAAGTCATGTACTCCAATAGAAGCCAGAGAGAGGCAGCTGTTTTACTGGCACTTAGCGCAGTTGTAGCAGGAATCCATCTAGCCTTGATGGGGTAAATGAGGAGGAAAATAGTCTGGGTGAAATGAGCCTCACAAGTTCCATGGAACAAGCTGATGACTTACGCAGCATCGGCAGAGTTCAAAAGGTGATTAGTTCCCCCCCCTCTCCCATAGCGGGGGCGCCGGCTGAATTCAGGAGACTAGAATAACGTAGGTTAGCGCAATTATTCCGGCAGACACAGACTCAGAGGCAGCAACTGCAGCAACATTAGGTCATAAACCAAGATATTTATTCTTGATTAAAAGAAAAAGATCACAGTATTGTTGGATGACAGTGCTCAGACCCCAGCTCTGAAGAACGATGACGATGTACTGATTCAGAAGGTAATTATGATATCAAGGGTTAGGTAGAGTATAAAGGTGTCATAAGAGTTAACTAACAGTATGGTCAAAATATATACTGTAAGCAGATGTTGAAAGGATGGTAATACTGCTGATAATGTATTAGCATACCTCCAAAAATACCTAATTGTTATGGGACAGTCCCAATTTGCAGCACCCCCAAAGTGGGAATCTCTGGGAGGCTCTGCATGGGGTTTGGGTGGATTGGGAATAGAGTTTGGGTGGGCTTTGGTGGACTGGGGCAGCTCTGGTTGGATCAGGAGCAAAAGCTTGGTTAGATTGAGGCTGGTGGGTTTTTGGTAAATTGGGGAAGAGTTTGGATAGATCAGAGGGGAAATTTGGGTGGGTTGGGGGTGAAGTTTGGATAGATTGGGGCAGATTTTTGGTGAATCAGGTATAAAACTTGGGTGGATTGGGAGTCTAGTTTGGGTAGATTGGGAAACAGTTTGGATAGCTCAATGGATTAGGGACTGAATTTGATAATGGGTAGAGATTGGGTGGATCTGGGAATGAGTTTTGGGCAGAGTTTGGTTGGATTGGTTTTGAGTTTGGGTGGATCAGGAATAAAACTTAGGTGGGTTGTGGAGAAATTTGGTTGGACTGCGACAGAGCTTGGTTGGATCAGGAGCAGAATTTGGGTGTATTGAGGGTGGAGGGCTTTGGATACATTGGGGAAGAAGAACTTGCATATATCTGGAGTTGAGTTTTATTGGATTGGGGACAGAGTTTGTGTGCATTGGTGGAGTTTGGATGTTTTGGGGACAGCGTTTGGGTGTACTGGGGGTTAGAGATTGGGTGGGTTGAAGCAGAGTTTGGGTGGTTCAGTGATAAAACTTGGTTGGATCAGGAGCAGAATTAGGATTGATTGAGGGTGGAGTTTGGTAGATTCAGGAAAAGCTTGGATGTATTATGTGTGGGAATAGTTGTGTCAAACCCTCCTGGCTACATTCTCAGTAGCCGGTTGAGGCCATAGACATCCGAGATATGGCCATATCATTGGGTAACATAATTCTCGCTGCTTGCGCACTTCGAGTAGATGCTGATATCAGTGCATGAAGAACGTGCTTTTCAGATCATGTCCACTTAATACGGGGATCCCGACAGTCAGGCAGTCATCCGGCACCCGGCCACATAATCAGGGATCCCGACTGTCAGGCAGTCATCCGGCACCCGGCCACATAATCAGGGATCCCGACTGTCAGGCAGTCATCCGGCACCCGGCCACATAATCAGGGATCCCGACTGTCAGGCAGTCATCCGGCACCCGGCCACATAATCAGGGATCCCGACTGTCAGGCAGTCATCCGGCACCCGGCCACATAATCAGGGATCCCGACTGTCAGGCAGTCATCCGGCACCCGGCCACATAATCAGGGATCCCGACTGTCAGGCAGTCATCCATCACCCGGCCACATAATCAGGGATCCCGACTGTCAGGCAGTCATCCGGCACCCGGCCACATAATCAGGGATCC
This sequence comes from Crinia signifera, assembly GCF_055691185.1. NCBI lineage: Eukaryota > Metazoa > Chordata > Amphibia > Anura > Myobatrachidae > Crinia > Crinia signifera. The sequence goes on from NC_139220.1 coordinate 13,307,236, forward strand.
CGACTGTCAGGCAGTCATCCGGCACCCGGCCACATAATCAGGGATCCCGGCTGTCAGGCAGTCATCCGGCACCCGGCCACATAATCAGGGATCCCGGCTGTCAGGCAGTCATCCGGCACCCGGCCACATAATCAGGGATCCCGACTGTCAGGCAGTCATCCGTCACCCGACCACATAATCAGGGATCCCGACTGTCAGGCCGTCATCCATCACCCGGCCACATAATCAGGGATCCCGACTGTCAGGCAGTCATCCGGCACCCGGCCACATAATCAGGGATCCCGACTGTCAGGCAGTCATCCGGCACCCGGCCACATAATCAGGGATCCCGACTGTCAGGCCGTCATCCATCACCCGGCCACATAATCAGGGATCCCGACTGTCAGGCAGTCATCCGGCACCCGGCCACATAATCAGGGATCCCGACTGTCAGGCAGTGACCCGGCACCCGGCCACATAATCAGGGATCCCGGTTGTCAGGCAGTCATCCATCACCCGGCCACATAATCAGGGATCCCGACTGTCAGGCAGTCATCCGGCACCCGGCCACATAATCAGGGATCCCGGCTGTCAGGCAGTCATCCGGCACCCGGCCACATAATCAGGGATCCCGACTATCAGGCAGTCATCCATCACCCGGCCACATAATCAGGGATCCCGACTGTCAGGCAGTCATCCGTCACCCGACCACATAATCAGGGATCCCGACTGTCAGGCCGTCATCCATCACCCGGCCACATAATCAGGGATCCCGACTGTCAGGCAGTCATCCGGCACCCGGCCACATAATCAGGGATCCCGACTGTCAGGCAGTCATCCGGCACCCGGCCACATAATCAGGGATCCCGACTGTCAGGCCGTCATCCATCACCCGGCCACATAATCAGGGATCCCGACTGTCAGGCAGTCATCCGGCACCCGGCCACATAATCAGGGATCCCGACTGTCAGGCAGTGACCCGGCACCCGGCCACATAATCAGGGATCCCGGTTGTCAGGCAGTCATCCATCACCCGGCCACATAATCAGGGATCCCGACTGTCAGGCAGTCATCCGGCACCCGGCCACATAATCAGGGATCCCGGCTGTCAGGCAGTCATCCGGCACCCGGCCACATAATCAGGGATCCCGACTATCAGGCAGTCATCCGGCACCCGGCCACATAATCAGGGATCCCGACTGTCAGGCAGTCATCCGGCACCCGGCCACATAATCAGGGATCCCGACTGTCAGGCAGTCATCCGGCAGCCGGCCACATAATCAGGGATCCCGACTGTCAGGCAGTCATCTGGCACCCGGCAACATAATCAGGGATCCCCATGAACCAACAACCAGTTCGGGAGAAATGCCTTGCACGTGCAGCAGAGATTCCAAAGGTCAGAGATCCATTTAAAAGAATAATTCTACGTAACGAGGCCACAATAAAGACCTGAGGATGTAATACTAGCTGCGGGACAGACGACCCATCTCAGCCATTTTCTGACACCTTTTTTTTTTTCAAAATAAATCCATTATTTTTTTTTTACATAACATTCAGACATCATAATTCAGTTTCTATGTGGTTTGGAGCTTTTCTGTATTATTTTACAGGCAGATATCTAGGGGGAAACTGTGCAGCTCATTAAATTACATGTTGTGTATATTGCTTTATGATATTGCAATCTGCGCCACTTGGAGATTTCTGTTCTTTTGCAATATACGACCTATCAAACGGCATTACCCGGATTAACGTGAGGCGTCAGCACACGTGGTTGGCAAGGATTGATCGGAATGTGTGCAACAAAACATATTTCTTGTCAGAATTCTATCTGTTCAGGGGCGTCATAAGAGAAGAGGAGGCCCGTGTGCAGCTTCGTCCGGCTGAGCTCCATCAACTCTGCTGGGAGCAGTAGGGTCTGAGCGCCCCCTACTGCGCATGGCCCAAAAAATATGGGCACACCAGCCACGACCAGGTGACCTCAACTGGTAGGTCCCTAACACTAAGGTTTACGTCCAGGGCACGGAACCCCGCAAGTCAGTACAGTTCAGCCACCCCTTAGTGATAGGGACCCTCCAGATGAAGTCACCCGGAATTGGTTGGTGGGTCCATATTTTACTCTATATGAAATAACAGAACATATAATTGTCTGATTGCCATTGCTCGCAAAGTCTGGAGACGGCCCTTAAATCTTCCCTCTTTCCTGTGTGAAACCCCTAAATCGGGCATGCCCAAACTGCGGCCCTCCAGCTATTTTGAAATTACACATCCCAGCATGCCTTGCCATAGTTTTAGCATTCCCTAATAACAAAACTGTGGCAAGGCATGATGGGACTTGTAGTTTCACAACAGCTGGAGGGCCATAGTTTGGACATGCCCTAAAGGATCATCCTACAGATGCGCCTTCATACCTGTGGCCTCAGTACACCCCTCAGTACGAAATGACTGGCCCCAGGGAGCCACCAGGTTCTGTGCCCCGCTGCCAGTATTGGCTGATATATTATACTAGTTAAATGCCCATCAAAATGACGGCTTCTAAAATGTACTTTCACTTTGAGCTGTGACAGTTTTGAGCTGTGACGGTTTTTGCTTTCACTTTGAGCTGTGATAGTTTTTAGCCCACATAGGGCCTGATTTAGACCTGTTTGCTAGGCTGCGTAAACTCGCAGTCTGGCGAACAGGTCAGCGCTGCCCGCCGAATGTCCCCCGCCATCCGCATCCCCTCACTAGCATGTGACGGAATGTGTATGAGAACACATCTCCTCGCCTGTTATTTCCACCGCTAATCGCCGAATACGGGGCGGGCGCTGATGTCCTTTGACCCCCCATCATCGAAAATGGGGTAGAATTCTGAGTCTGAATCGCCCCATACTCTCCACCCCACCCCCAGTCCCTATCTGCTCCTACCTCTAATCTTTCTTTACAGCTCGCTCTCTCCATATCAGGCAAGTTTGAAACGGGGTGCCGGACGGCTCCCCGACAGTCGGGATTCCAACAGTCAATACTCCGACGTCGGAATCCCGACTGCTCCCTCGTGGGGTCCACTAACCCCCTAGAGGGAGAATAAAATAGGTGGCGAGCGCAGCAAGCCCGCAAGGGGCTTCATTGCGCTCCCCACGCTGTGCAGTCGGGATTCCGACGTCTGACTAATGACTGTCGGAATCCCGACTGTCGGGGAATTATACCACACTCGAAACAGGTCAGTTTCCCTGCAAAAATTTATTTCACTTTCTGTTATGATATCTTTTCGTGGTCACTGGTGGTACTTCAACATAGAGGTGAGGAGAAGTCAGCCTGATAGATAGATAGACACGTGACCGATGCAGGATCGATAGATAGATAGATAGATAGATAGATAGATAGATAGATAGATAGATAGATAGATACACAGACAGATAGATAGATAGATACACAGACAGATAGACAGACAGATAGATAGATAGATAGATAGACACGTGACCGATGCAGGATAGATAGATAGATAGATAGATAGATAGATAGATAGATAGATAGATAGATAGATAGATTTCCCCTGTACTACTGATTCAGTTAAGACAGTAATAAGTTTACAGTCTCCGAAAGTCCATATATCCCAAGAACAAACCCATTCCCGCTTGTTACTTTTCCCTCGCACGTCGTACAATTATTCTAGGTAACGATGGCACTAATGACTAAGAGCAGCTTCTCTCCTGCTTCTGAAGCCAGATGGACCTTGTTATAAAGGTGGGGAGCAATGTTGGGTCACTGTACTGTCCCGGAGGAACGTGCGCACATTACGCCGGGTAAAATCATCTCTCTGCTCTTCCAACAATAATCTCCACTAAACACGTTTCCGGCCTGTGCCGCATCCTGACACCACTGGTGACGGCGGATCATTGGAATAAGTCGCAGACCGTAATGAACTCCTACAAGAAGCGTAATGAGCTCGGCTCCTAGGTGAGCGGAATTCTCAGGCTTGTTACACTTCACAGAGGGAAACGTCATCTGTAGAACTGCAGAAGCTGCAATTAGAAGAGGGTCTTCTTCATGCGAATGGCGGGGGGGTGTTCAATTGCAAACTGTGCAATTAAAATTGTGTAGTGCAGCATTGTACGCTCAATTGTGTATAGTTGTGCAGTCCATCTGAACATGCAATATGCACAATTACTGCCGTATAGAACGGGAAGATGCCTGGAGGAGCGAATGAATGAGACAAGTCACTGCGTCACTCATAAGCGCAGAATGCTATTTCCTTCCATTTTCTTTTAAGCAAATCCGATATAAAACACAGGTTATGGTCCAATGTGCACCAATAAACATCACATCACTTGTATCCAGTGGTGGATGTGTCCATTGGTTGTATCCTGACTCCACCCCCCCCCCTCCCACCAGGTAAAATCCACCACTGCGCCCTGAATAAGTGAAGCCAGATGGAGCCTGTGAGACTGCACTGACTACACTGTGACTGGCAGTGACTTCCTATTGGACATCCGACCTGCCAGGTGTTCTCTTCCCCTCCCCCCCCCCAGACACCTCTGTGGACTGCTATAACTGCAGCCAGCGGTGTAGCTACATATGTGGCAGACCCTGTGGTGGCTTGGGGGAGCGGCGCCAGCAGGGTCTGTGGTGGGCGCCACTGGCTGGACTGACAGACGACCTAGGCAGCAGTGAGTGCTGAGCTGGTCCCGATCCATGCATATTTTATGAAAGGGGACCCAGCGCAGTGTATATTTAATGAGTGTGTCCCCGCCCCGTGCATATGCTCAGCGCTCACTGCTGCCTGAGTCGCCTGTCAGCTCAGCCAGCGGTGCCCATAGTTAATCGCCTCGCCACTTCTTGGGGGGCGCCAGAATGCCGATGTTCACTATAATAATGTCAGCATCCCGACTACCACCGCAAGAATGGCACCAATCAAAATCATTGGCATCTGCGGCACAGTTAAAAATTCAAATAGGGGAGCCCCACCCACTGCCAGTGAGTCAATTGGAATGGCAGTTGGCTCCCCTATCTTAATTTTGAACTGTGCTGCAGGAGTTGCCACTGATTAGGATTCCGGTATCAGAATCCTGGGATGCCGAACAGAACTGTAAGTGTCCCCAGTGGCGTAACTACTGTAAGGCAGTCCAAGCAGCTGCTTGGGGGAGCAAGTAGCAGCAGGGTCTGTGTGGTCAATTACGCCACTGAGTGTCCCATCATCGCTATTGTGGGGCCAACAATGGGGGGGTTAGGCACTAGTGGGTGTGGCTTAGCGTTAGGTTGCAGGGGGGGTTCTAGGTTTGAGATTGGGCACTTGGCGGCTTAGGGTTAGGCTACGGCGTGGGATGGTTACGTTTAGGCAGCAGGGTATAGGGGTATGGGTTAGGCACTAGCGGGGATGATTAGGGTCAGGCTGCGGGGCGGGATGACTAGGTTTAGGCAGCAGGGTACAGGGGAGGGGTTAGGATGATTAGGCTCAGGCTGTGAGGTGGGATGATAAGGTTTAGGCATCAGGGTACAGGGGAGGGGTTAGGGGTAGGATGATTAGGCTCAGGCTGCGGGGCGGGATGACTAGGTTTAGGCAGCAGGGTACAGGGGAGGGGTTAGGATGATTAGGCTCATGCTGCGGGGCGGGATGACTAGGTTTAGGCAGCAGGGTACAGGGAAGGGGGTAAGGGTTACGCACTATTGGGGAGGATTAGGGTCTAGTATACGCACCTGACCTGACTCCTGTCGGGATACCCTCCTTCGGGATAACGACCGGTATGTATCCAGTCTGGAACGTGACGTTTCTGTCTCATCACATAGAATATATTCACAAACATCTCATCTTCCCATAAAAGCTGTTTTCTTTTGTGCTAACGGTTTCTATGTCCTTTAATCTAATGTAGCGCATTATACATAAGACACAATAACGCCATCCCTCCTATACAAACAGCCCCATTAACAGTTCACAATGAAACCTTTTCGTCCTCGCTTCCTCCGACCTCCCATTATTCCCCTTTCCTCCAACTGTTCCTTAAAAGTGTCGGCCCAGCTCCGTCGTACATCACACGAGGGGGCAGAGCAGCAAACGCTAATTAATGAAGCCGGCCTAAGCATCGGGCGAACCCCCCCTTCTACCGTCCCTTGTATTCAGCGCTGAGACCCCCTGCCTGGCGGAAAAACAAAATCATAAAAATCGCATAAGGGGGGGGGGGGAGAAAATAAAAAAAAAATTCAAAAAAGTTTTTCAGATTGATGAAACTGTTGTTTGTGAGGCGCTAATGAGGCTTTCGCAGCAGTGAGGCCGCTGCCGACTGCTCCTCTCGAATTCGCTTTGGAGACGATCCAGGAAGATTTTGTTTGTTTGCTCTGAATTTCATTACAATAAGCAC